>NC_045561.1:8284156-8888478 GCF_009819795.1 Aythya fuligula
AGAATCTACAATTCTCTGTCTGAAGTTCAAAAAGAGCTAAAGAGAAAGCATGGTATACATAGGAATTGCCCAAAAGAAAAATTCTCAATTAGTTTGCCAAATAATCCATCCTTGTATTTATTTTTAATTTAAAGACAACATAAAATGAGTTTTAGCAAACCATTCCCGCATAACTCAGTGCACAGGGATCTGAAGCAATGCTATAATTTTATCTTCTACACCCTTTGAAGCAGTGTTTCATTGGTCATGTCTGTGATGCCTGAGGATGGCCTTTAGACCAAGTTCTGCACTCTTAAAAACAGATCAAAAGAAATTTGGTCATCTCCTTCAAAAGGCAGCCATTCTCCTCCCCCTTTTCACAAAGCCACAATGCAAACCAGGATTTAGTGCTGAGGAACGTCTTCTGTAATTCAGTATTAATGTTTCGGCTTGCAGTCTCAGAGTTTCTTTCGATAGGAATAGCAAATTAATTATCTTTAGGGGAGCTACAATAACTTAATCTTAGTTCTGAACCAAGGAGGGGGGATTGAAGTTTCAAGAAAATGTGGTAGTTTTGCATTAAGCAAAAGTTAACATTTTAAACCTCTTGTGATCTGCTAATATACCCAGGGCATTAAAACTTATGACCAAAGAGAGACACGTAATTATGTAAGAATCTTAGCTATGATTGCAACAAATAAACACATTTCCAGCCCTCACGATGGTAGAAAAATGCTGTCAAATGTGACCAGCGTCTATCTACCCCAGAAGTTTGAAAACAAGAAACCATAACAAGAAAGCAGTATTACTGAGTACTGCATTATATTGGCATTAAGATCCAATTTTTAATTAAAAAATTAGGGCTTGCCATGGTGAGATCTATACAAACCACCTCACCTCTTGCTCACACTGCTGACATTTCAGATGTCTTTCTGAGTTACACAAAACTGGGAATAGTGGTGTTGAGATGCAGAGGATAAAATTGGTCTAGAGAAAACAAGAATTGGTCATAATCCAAAAGCCATATTCCTCAATCTTTAAAAAGTTTAATCAATATATTTTTTGTTTTGTTTTGTTTTTCTCAGCAAAGTAATACTTCCTATATATACGAATATAAAATATCTTCCTGGTTTTGACTGGAGATGGTGAGGTAGCTTGACAACTACTATTTCCATGCTGTGTTTAACTCAGCTGAAGCCAAGACTTACAAGAAATCTCTGGGTTAAACAGAACTATAAACTACCATTTTCCTCCTTTTACTGGCTGTGTGATTGTCAGTCATCACCAGGATTCTCTGATCAGATGCAGCATGGAGCTCAAACACCACATTAAATGATTCACTGCAGTTCAAAGCCTTTTTGAAAGAGAGGCAAGAACCGCACGCTGGTCCTTTGTGAAGCCTGGAGAGCAATGTATATACATGTAGTATTGCCAACAAGAAGAAAAACTTCTTGAAATGAGTTTCTGCTGCAGAACCTCAGAGCACAATAGGCCATAGCAGATGCTCTACAACCAGCCCAGGTCAGCTCAGGGCCATCAGCACCTGAAGCTCTGCAGTGAGGCCCTGGCTGCTGGGAGCTGGGCTGTAGCGGGGACAGTCCTCCAGTCAGCTCTGGCCCATGTTAGCATTTATTTCTGCACCGTGACTTAGTTGCTTCTTCACACTTTGCAGTATCCATAATTTGCGTGGGAGCTATAATCTGGTAATTGGCAGGCAAATGTGGCTTCTCTTCTTCTGGGAAAAGCAAGGAAATAACAGCACCCCCAAAAGTCTGGTGGCTAGCCAAGACCTATCAAAACCTGGAGAGATACCATCACCTGAAAAACGGATAAAATCAGGCATGCATTTCTATTCTTCCTAACTTATGTGGATAGAACAAAACGTCTGGGAGCTGGATAGCTGCACACAGCTGGTTCTGGAGAAATGCTGGAATTTACCCCACCAAGATATAACCTTCTCTAATGGGAATAATACCACCAAAAACATTTCTAGTGTCAGGGATGTGAAAGCTCATCAAACCTGAATAGTTCAGGAAATCAGTGTGCTGCACTGCTGTTGTAACCAATATAATTTTATCTCCACTCTGAGCAACATAGTTCCACTGCTGGCAAAATGCAGGGAAATGGGGATTTACAGTCCACTGTTCTATGGCTAATGAAGTTAACAGAGAAAAAACAAAACAAAACAAATCCTGTATCAGTAACTATTTAGTTATGCAGCAGCATAAACATGGGAAAAAAAAATATGAGTGTTTTACGTGTAATTTCTATTAACAAGAAAAAAAATGGAAAAATCTTTTCATTGACTGAAAATTTTTAGTTAAATTTTGCCAGAAGGATAACATTTTCAGCAGAGATGCCAAAATCAGATCCTTATGGGCAAAATTTACCAACAAATTGATTTTTTTTCTCCAGTTTTCAGAGAAAACTTTTTGAGATTTTCAGCTATCATATGAAAAGTTCCAAACCCAAGAAGTATTCAAGAGTTCAGTCTCTTTCCTGTGAACATCCTTGTTCAGTTGCAAACTTCATTTTCTGGCAACAGGAGTTTTGATGGGCCCAAGAAAGGTTGGCACTCTGTCTTTGTGCCACCGGTGGGTCCTATGCCATGTGTGACTTTATGTCAGCCAGCAGGTGGGCAGCCACGGGACATGTACACACATCTGATGAGGCTGTCCTTGATGGAGCATTTGCTAAAATGCTGAAGCTTGCTTTTTCTCCTGAATCTTCCTCGGTCCTACGGTAGAGGTGTTTACACTGACAGCATGTTTCTACCAGCTGAGGATCTGGCCCTATTTTAGCCTTCTTGGCTTATTTTTTGGCATGTTGCTGCAAGCAGGTTGGGATCCTGCCAGGGCGGGGGTGAAGAGAATGGCATTCCTGGGCTCTTAGTAGTGTTGACCATTGTATTGATGTGAATACATAAAAACCTTCAAAGGCAGAAAGGTGACTCCCTGTCATATGCAAGGCTCTTTCTAGTCCTTTCAAGCCGCAGATCATCAGTATAGTCTGTACTTGAACCCAGGACAAACTGCTTTCTCCAGTGAACAAGTGATGGAGATTATTGTAGTAAATAGTAACAGTAGATGAGGTGCTATCTTCCCCTTAAATTGAGCCTTTCAATTTGTCATGAAAGGCTGAGTATTTTCTGCTTCCATTTGGGACTTAGATTTCAGCACTGGGAACAGAGTGAATAGGATCAATGATGAAGCTGAAAAACAAAAAGGAGAAAAAGAGGGCAAAGGACTAAAATCAATAGAGACAAGCAATTACAAGGTGTATTAATGTACACTGGGATAGGCTGGAAAGAGGGAAGAACTTATTGTTATTCCAGGGGATTTTTTTCCATGGAGGATAAAGGGGAGAGAAGTGAATATTTGCTATTTGGGCAATTGCAAAGCTTTGCCTGCAAAGAATAAAGAGACCTTTTAGGACATGGCAGCTGCCTCTGGGCCTCAAGTGTGGTACTTGATACTACAATCTACCCTCCTCGTGCTTTCTGGCCAGCTTTTGAGAACAGCAAGGCAGGCATTCAGAAGGAAGACAATGACAAATGTCAAGAAAAAGAGAGGAAATCTAGAGTTTAAAAGACTATTGAGTGACAGGCAGGTTAGATCAAAGGGGGACATTGAGCAGGTATTTGTAATTGCAATGCTAATAGAGGTTAATCATAGAAAGTAGAGCTGAAGGGTGGATGTCTATTCAAACACAGAGTATATACACATGTATATATATATTTAATACATATATACATAAACAGACACACATATGCATGTGCATATTGTACTTCAAAAGCCAGCTGGTCATTCAGCCAGGCACCGCCATCTATTCTGGTTTTCTCTGGGCTGTTAACGGCAAGGAGGCTTTTTGCAGGCAGAGCACTTGGGCAGCTTTGTTGTCAGAGCCAGAGTGAAGTTTTGGAGGGAAAGCACAAGATGGGGCTTGTGTATAAATCTCTGGAAATGCAGAGTCAGAGCAAACCCCCAACACCAGTGCCCATCAAGCATTTGTTTTCATGACTTTTAACACAAAGAGAGGAGAATATTTATCATAGGATTTAAAAAAAAAAAAGAATTTATATTTCCATTTTACTGATTTTGAGGGCTTGGTTTTCCAGGACCTCAGTATCCAGCTATGCAACTGAAGGAGCATCGGCTTTTCTAAATGCTGCACAATTTTGCAAACGTGGACTCAACTTTGAGCACTTTTGCTTACCAGCCCTTTTCAATCTTATCTCTCTCACAGACATGCTCTCTCTTGTTATCATTCTTCCACCCATTCTTTTCCTATGCCACACACAGATTTAAAAAAGAAAAAAAAAAAAAAAACGAAAAAAAAAAACACAAAACAAAAACATTTCCTACGGTAGTCTTTCCATAGTCGTTTTAAGGAAAAGCCATTCTTGTTTGCCCTCTGTGGCATGTAGCAGTCCCAGCTGTGTACTGCAGCAAGCATAACTGCAACAACACTAAACTATGTCTAGAATAATTCCTAATACCACAGATATGTCTGATTTTACCAGAAAAACCATTCTGATGTAATGTACACCCAAATCTTGAAAAAGAAATGTTACATATAACAAAATACCACACACAAACTATTAATGAAAGACTATAGCAACACAAAGTGAATAACTTTTTGTACATATCTGAATCTCTTCACCCAAAGACTGCCAATGAGGGTTTTTTTTTTTTTTTTTTTTTCCTTCCATAAATCAACCACATAAGGACTAGCTCTTATTACGTGCCTGGACTGATTCCTGAAATTATAGGGTCTCTGTCAGAAGTTTTGGGAACATATAATACAAATAAAAGAAACTTTAAAGATGCATTATTTACCCAGAAGATATCTAGCCTGTTACAGAAAGGTGCTCGTGGGCAATAAACTGCCTAGTTAACTGCCATCAGAAAACAATTTTGTCCATGTATTATAGTTACATTTGTTCTTCAACAATCTGAAACTTCTGCCTGCTTTGTGCTAGGTGCTGTATGCAAGAAAGGAAAAAGATGGTAGGCATGAGAAAGGAGTATTAGTGTACAGCTTGGGTAGACATGCATACATTCACACCGGTGGCTAAGGATGCTTACACTGACAGCCACCAGTCATGTTGATGCTTATATCGCACAGGAGTGATCCAGGCTGTGGCTCACCATCCTCTTCAGCAGGGCTGCAGGGCAGGCTGCCAAACCTCTCTGCCCAGGCAGCAGGACGGATGACCTGGCAAGGAGCAGGAGAAGGACAGGGTGAGGGCACAGCCCTGGGCTCCGAGGCTTGCGGCAGGACCGATGCCCTGGTGGCTGTGTGGGTAGGAGTGCGCCATCACACACATTTTGGGCAAGTCTGAACAGCCGCTGCAGAAATGCTCATCTCGATACCACCCTTAGCAAAATTGGAAGGAAGAGGAATAATGGGGGAGAGGGTGGAGGGCACAGAAAGAAGCACACCCACACGCAAACCAAAATTAATTTCTGGCGTTTACTGTGAAATCACAACAAAGGTCCCGCAGAGTGCTTTATTACCTCTAGCTGAGGAAAAACACCAGGTATCATTTTTTACCTTGCTGTCATCCTCCTACATTATTCTTTTTCACAGGTATTTCAGCATATGCAGATCAGAAAGCACAAATACCAAAACGTTCATGTACAGATACACTTGAAAGTCTGCTGAATTAACGCAGTTAAGGCATGTTTCTAAATGCCTTCACTAAACGAGGACCTGTGGCATCATTACATTGAAAATTAAGCTAAATTTTAAAAGGTTAAAAATGGCTCAAAATCATGATATACCACTTTCTGTATGGAATAGGATTAGGTCAAAACAGAGAGGTTAAGATCTGAGGCTGGACCCAGGCTTGGGTTTGGGTCTGTCAGCAAAAGCATCCCATGAACAACAGAGCTGCCATTCAGCCCCAACAGTGGAAATCTCCTAAGTTCATTTGGAGGCAGTCTGGTCTTGCAAAAGCTCTGCCATTTTGGACTGCATCCAAAAAGCATGCAAAAAGAGGCCCCTGGATGTTTTTTTATTATTATTATGATGATTTGAATAAGCCCATTGTGGGTTCTAAACAAGCTCAAATCTGGGCAGACATGCCAAAACAAATCCACCCTTCATTCTGGGAGCCATGAAGATACAAAACTCCAATTTGGTCCCATCTCTGCTTCAGAGATACCTATCTGAAAGTATGCTCCTTCTAAAAATGAATTAAGAATTACGACAGCACTTTGACAAGACTCCTCCCATGCAATAAACATCAATATTGCTTGAATTATTTTTCCACAGGCAAAAAGTTAATACCCCATGTTAGCAGTTTCTGTGACAACTCATCACTACTTTGCCATCCCATTCAAGGATGGTAATCAGCTGAAGCACAGATCCTCATTACACACATCCTTACCCCTGGCTGGAAACCCTTCTCCCTCACTGCATCGCCCTTCACAAAGAAGCTGTTCCTGGGCTGAGGTTTCTGTCTGGGAGATATCAGCATCTCCCTGGAAAAGCAGCATTCAGTGGGGGTTTGAATCTCACTGCAAATGCTTGTCCAGTCTTTTTTGTCTTCCAATTAATTTCACTTGTATATGCTGTTTGGTCATTTTCAAGCATTTGTATTAACAAAAGAGTGAGAATGTGGTTTATTATCTCCTCCATTTTATCTTGTATCTCTTTTGGAAAGGGAAAAGGCTGCACAGTATAGGAAAAAACTGTGGAACAAAGCAGATGTTGCAACTTTATTTCCCATCTCAACCACAAGGTAGGATATTTTTATACTACTACCTCCCTTCACGTTCACATACTGAAAAGGGCTCTTGTCTTACTCTGGTAGAAGGTTGCCTAGCTTCCAAACAACATCTACACATTAGCCACTGCTCACCTGTAGGGAGGTTAAAGGCTGCTGAAACCTCAAGCAATAATTGATATCAGCTCCCTTTTGTTTCCCTAATAGTTTTTATATGAAACAGTTATATCCACTGGGCAGAGAACCAAAGCTCCCTAATAAAGAGCAGGGCAGTGAAAGCCTATAGCAATGATTCCCCCCAGTCCCTGCATCCCCCTGCAGGCACCATGAGGATTAGAAAGAACATTTTCTATGTGCTTGAAGGTGCTCTCACAGGTCAGTCCTCTAGAGAGCTGGCACCCAGCAAGACCAGTGCAACAGGAACCAAGAGAGGGAAGGCAAGTCTGGGTGCTGCTCTTCTGCCCTGGTGCCCTCTGCCTTAGGGATTAATACTACCGCTGGCCTTGCAGCATCTCCTGAAATCACTGCAAAGCTGGTCAGGATCACATCCATCCCCTGTTCACGACCCCTTGTTCCCACACAGACAAGAAAATCTGTGTAAGCTCAACAATTTAGAAAAAAAGAGCTGCATTCCTAATTTCTATATGCTTTCAGTAATAATAATAATAAAAGGTTGAAAATTACTTCTCCAGACAAATACAGAACTACTATTTTCCCCGTATTGCTCTTATTCCCATACCCCCATATTTATCCCTGCCTCAGTAGTTCATTCTTCATTGTAGAAACTGAAATGAGGTGGCCCAATGGGTAGGGCACTAATCAGCCTTTCTATTCAGATGTTGACTCTGTGAACTCTGCAGATCACTGCAACTCAAAGGCATGACTGCATATCAGACAGACATCCCTGATCCAGCTTGTTCAGAGGTGACCGTGTCAGTGTGGATCTGTATGCATGGGTGAGTGGTATTTAGCCAAAAAGCTCTGCAGCTCCCAGCGAGCAACTCCCCAGATCTCTATTCCCCTGCCACCACACCCAGGCAAGGCAATTTAAAGGCAGAGCAGGTATGCTGATGCCTGCCAGCCTCCTGAATGCAGCACAGGCTTTGCCAAGGTCCATTAGCTTTGATATAAACAGAACTTTAACATTAGTGAGATCTGAGCATGAATGAGTAGTCTTTTAAGTGTTTTTGACAAAACAGAAGATCCAGATCGTAAGGAAAAAGGAAATTACTTACATTAATTACATCTGAGGTATTTTAAATATAGAAGAAATTTCTGCTTTGTTTTAAGGTCAAGACCATCCCGTTTTAAGAGCCAAGCAAGCTCTCAATTCCTGTATGTTACAAAGGGGAGGGATATTTCATCAGCTAGAGCTTATCTTGCTCTGCCTTCCTCATACCCATCATCACCACTACTATGGCCACAAGTTGTTTCAACAGGAACTGCAGGAGACAAGCATAAGAACCTGAGGGATGAAAGATGAATGGACGGGGAAGTGGCAAGGAAGGAAAAGAAAAGGGAGGAGTATAAATGTAGAGGAAATGGGAATCTGGAGAGCAAGAAGTGGAAGTGGAGATAGAGCTGTAGCTGTGAGGCCAGAAACCCTCAGAGATTTCCATTCTCTGAACCAGTGGTAGACACTAACTGCCTGTATTAATTAATTTTTATATCATTAATATGCATCAGCCAGGGAGGAGGAGTAATGAACACTGCTGTGTAGTAGGCTTCTGTTGTGCTCTTCACTGCATGGCATGCACAAACACAAAGCTGTTGCCTCTCTAAGAGGTAGGGCAGAAAAGTCCCATCATACCCACACAATTTTGAAAAGTGGGAAAGGCAAATCCTATTTTTTATTTGCTTTTTACTTTGTATTTATTTGCTTTTGCTTCTTTCCCAGGCACTTTCTTCCTTCTGGGTCAGCCAGTTTAAATTGGAGTCTGTAGCAAGAGATCCATTACTCACCAAACAAACTCCTCTACAGGAAAGCTCATGTCTTTAAATACTTCTTTGAGCAAATTTCCCTTCTCCTCCCCCTTTCTGAATTTGGTTGTTTTATTTGTCAGCCGATAATATGGACAAAATAGTGCCTCTCCCCTACACGGGAAAGTCAGTAAAAGAGCTTCTCAGGAGTGGCTGGAGAAGCTTGGGAATTCATCTACCTTGGCAGGAAAGTTCCAATTCCTCTACTTTTCTAGGCTTAATAAATTCCTGCTCTCTTCAGCAATAATAATAAAACAAAATCAGTCTCCTGGGGAAAAAATCGCTCCAACACACTGTACTATTTCAGTCATTCCAAACTTTCATTGGAGGGAGATATAAAAAAAGGGATGATAAACTCTTCCAAAAAAGATAAAAATAAACCCATCCTAAAAACGGACTTCATCATTCTCCCCAATCCTTGTAAGGAGTTTCTTTAGGGTGCTTAGTGTGCGGATGGAAAGCAGTGCCCAGTTAGGAGCACTTAGTGTCCTTTGTCTTCAAGGCTCTCCAAGGCTTCCCGCATGCAGGAAGTGGATTATATGGGGGAAATGTATATCCACTTTATAAAAGATAGGCATCTGATTTATACCTCCAATGCATCATTCAGATTACTTTCTAAACAGCCTGTGGTTCCACTGTCCTATCTGTTTCACATACATTTCTCTGGGAAAATCAGGCTGAGGTCTCTGCTTTTCCCATATCCCCCCACACAGGTGAGTTTGGGCAGGCAGCAGAAGGAGGGTACTACACCTGTGCAGACACCAAGGACTATTTTATATCTAAAAGCCCATATTGTCCTCATTCGTGCTAGTGAAAAGTCTCCAATAGCTGGAAAAACTCAGCAGTTCTTTCATCATAGAGTCACTGGCACTTTGTAAAGGCCTCCACACTAATAATGTTATCAAAGTATTTTATAGAATAGGCAATTATTGTTGCTGGGTGGGTAACTGATTCTTTTCACTCACTGACAACTTACAAACTGCTTTGAGTTAACCTGAATTAGGAATACAGACTTTTTTTTTTTTTTTTAAAATATATATATATATAATTTGTGGCAAAGAAAGAAAATGGAAGGAAAAAAGTTAATTTCAGAGCAAATTCAATGTTGCAGTTAATCCAAAGTGAAACACTACATTCAAGACGTAGTCATTTTACAAGTAAATTTTAAAATCCAATTGAAAGAACTGTGATGCAATTTTTCTGGAAAATAAATTTTAGCTATATTAGTCAGGTTTAGTCATTCCTTATGTTTAAATAGAGAAAACATGGGAAACTACTTTTTCAGGTAGGAAGAAATACCCAACACTGAAAAGAGCCACTGTGGACATGGGCAATGAACCTCCAGTTCAGCTGCAGGATCTTGCACACCCATGTATTTACCAGGTGTGGAGGAGCTGAGACACAGCCAATGTATTACAAATGTACCTTTGGAGCTACGCTAAATTTGAACCTTCATTTCAAAACTGGAAGTATAATTTCTACCTGTATGAGTAAGAAGTTTACAAGCCAGACAACTTCACTACTCATAAATTCAATATATGAATATATTTGAGTCAAAATTTGAATACAAGTTGATGTTTAAAAGAACCAAAGGATTTTCAGGATCTCAGTTGGCTGTTCAGCGTTCTAAATCTTGCATATTTGTGTATGAGCAGCTGGTATGCTTAAAAAATAATTGGATATACTTTAAGATGGAGGAATACAGCTGCCTTATTAGGTGAGGTCAGTATTATGAGTGTGTTAGTAATGAAAGACTGAAGCTAATGCTCTTAACAATTGTTTCAAATCCGGACAAAATCCTAAAATAATAAAGGAAGCAAAGATCTCCATCATAAACACATTTATTATTTCCACATGGTGTTTGTTTGTATGTGCTTGTACAGTATATGCAACTGAGTTTTCTTGTACAAATTGGAAATGTTTCACATTCCATACACACAATGATTGCTCGCACAAGAGGCCTCAAGGTTTGTTTTCTGACACACTGGAGAAACCAGGAACCTTGAGAAAATCAGAGTAATCTGTTTAACATTCTCTTCTTGGAGCTGGGTGACTAGTGCAGTATGTTTTCCACAAACGTTCATGAGCCTGAGCCAAAGACCACTGAAGGCAGTGAGGTTTGGCCCCTGCAAAAGTATATATATGTCACTGTTCTCATCATTTTGTGGATGGATTTTACAAACATTTACAGAAGTTGAGAGTTTAAGCTGAATAGAAAACAGAGAAATCAAAGACTAAATGTTAACATTATTGGTCCATGTTGGCCAAGAAGGATACGCAAGCCCAGAAGTTGACTTATAATGCCATGAAAGGACCAAGGCCAAAATTTTATCTGCTTTTAGGCAATAATCCCTAACTAGTTTTATTTCAGCTTCAGCAGCCTAAAATCCTTTAACAATCTAGACTCACTACATGGAAAAAGCATGGATCACCCCCTTCCATTTACATGGAATAACCCTTACCAAGCAATATTGCTTCTGGTGATGAAGAACCTAATTTTTATTTATAAAAAGACATCTTAATGACGGTTCAGCAATGTAAAGTTTAACTCAATTTACAGTTATGCCCATGTGTATTGTAGCTCCTTGTACTCTTGGATCTGCCTTAGCTGTATGGCCCTACATGTATTACTCCTCAACATTTCCAATAGGTACAAGCAGAATAACAGTGCTAATCTAATTCACTAAATGCTCCGAAGTCAATTTACATATAAAAATGGATACATAAGAGCAATAAATGTTTTAAATCTAGATATTTCACCTCAGTTGCATAGAACCAGCAAACAGCAGTTTGATGCCCCTCCTTCCTGACCCTTTCAACAGAGGGCACTTTCATGATACTCTTCCTTATATCTGTTCTGGAGCCCAAGAAAATATTTTTGAGGCTATAAAAATATAGTCAGATTACTTTCTACACTCTGCACCATCCTGAATACTGTCTGATACAACATGTTGTGCATGTGTGTGCAGAGCTGTGAATGCAAAGCAATCAACCTCCCTTTTGAATGTGTAAACAAGCAAAGTAGCTTTGGAGGACTTTCTTGTAACTCTTTTCTTCACTTGCCTCTGGATCCTTTCTCCTTTATTACTTGAACATCCCTCTAGGGCAGAACTTTTGCAATTGCCAGTTATTCTGGAGGAAGGAAGGTTTTAATGAATCAGGAAATGAACCATTTAACTCCAATGCCTAACACATCATTTCTTTTATACATCTACCCTTGTATTTTAATGATTTTGTTGGTTTGGTGTTTTTTTTTTTGTTTGTTTGTTTGTTATTGTTGTTTGTTTGTTTTGGTTTGGGTTGGTTTGTTTTTCCAATAACTAATCTTACTGTTTCTTTTTATTTTTGTTTTCTTCTACCAGTCACAGTGCTCACTTTAAAACACTTACTTAAATTTAAAACTAAGCAGTAAGATCTTTTAGAATCTTTCAGGTTTCAAAAGATTTTTTTAACCATATCATCACTGCTCTTGTTCTGCACCTGCTGCTCTACCTATGGTTTACTGCACTAAAACCAATAGAAACTTAAAAGATACCTGAAATGTTTTGCATCACAGCAGGCAATGGCACCTTTCTGAATACTGTAAAATCAAAATACAGTAAAATCAAAAATTTCTAGTAATGCATCCATAAGAAACACACTTTGAAATCAAAAGCAAAGGTAGCATTCCGGGGCTACTGACCAAATCTGCAATCAGGGAGAAAAGTGTACCACTTCTCTGCCACCACTTCCCTATGTGACCCTGGAAAGCTCTGTAAACACTTTTCCAAAAGAACTGATATGGAAAATTCACAGAAAATGACACTTCTTTTGATTTCTAAGATGCAACCTCTGTCCCAGCAATCCTCTAACCTGCTGACTGAAAAATCCCACCAGGATCTACCAAAGAAGATTCACTCTGTATTTGTTGGCTGTCACTGAAGGAAAAACTTCATGTAAGACTGTCCAACTATGGCAGCTCTTCCAAACCTTGCAAGAGAGCAACAAATCTATTACTGTTTCTGAGGTTCCTCCAACCTACTGTGGTGGAGGTCATGCACACCAGAAATCTCTACTGAAATCACTGCAGAGAAATCAGTTAAATTCTTTTTCATAAGAGATTCTAGAGAAAGATGAACTTGAAGAGAAAGTACAGAACATGTTCTACTGAATTAAGCCACCAATGTTACTTTTTAATCCCTCCAAACATTTTGAGGGGGAAGAGTAAATACTACATTACATTTTTTACTTTTCCACAATTAGAACCTGCTACCAGAAAAGTTATTCTAGTTATTGAACTAATATATTTTTTGAACTATTTATTTGGGCAAACAATAGCCCAAACACTCTTGAAGTTGGTCTTTATAATTCAGAGAGATGACTGTCAATTCTCTTGAAGATATAGGCAGAATCTTAGTATTTTGGCAATCCTTACTCCTGTGGAAGAGATTTTTCTGTTAAACGATGTTTACTTAGACCAGGCAAATACAATAATATGGCTGAAAGCCAGTTTCACACGCCCTCTTTCCAGCCCAGAGGGTACCTATGCCTTTATCTTACCCTGGGCTTTGATACAAGAAGCTGGGATTCATTTTCAAAAAAGCCTATGGAGTAAGGCACTCAATTTGCACCAAATTGGAAATAATGGTGTAGATCTCTTCACTTCACCACTGAAGTGATGAACACTTCAGCTGAAATATTTTCCTGGGTTTCATCTTGGTGATGAGGTTCATGAAAATCAGTGACGTACTTTAAAATGTGTTTAAAAACAAACAAAAACAAACAAACAAACAAAAAAATTGTCATTCAAGTGCCATTGCCCAGAGACATGTTCATGAGAATGTTTGCTAGATGCTATCCCCATACAGTAAAGAAATAAAACTACACAGGTTCCTGGAACAGAGTTCCCTTGGTACTCTGGTACCCCATGATAAAGCATGTTGTAAGCAGAGAAAGAAATTTCATTTTGTGTTGGCCAGGGTTTTCAGGGAAAAAAAAAAAGAAAAAAAAAAGCAATGATTCTAGAGGAAGAGGTGCCAATTGTGTGAGGCAGAGTTGTCCTCAGAAGTAAAAATTAATAATCTTCTACCTTTGTTAATTAAATAAAGTGGATTTCTGCTCCAAGATGCATTTAACCGAAATTGCTGCTTAAGATAATTTGTGCACTGGGTGGGTGGATAAGTGCATGCAGAAGTTATAAACACTCAGCAAAGGGGTTGTGAAGAGGCACGAGTGTGGTCCTGGCTGGTTTGGCAAGTGAGTACAGGGGAATACGTACACACATTGCTGGATAGAGAACCAAGGGCTGGGAGAATTGCTACAATATGTTGTCAGCTACAAATATGTGTGAGGTTATACAACACTGACCTGAATGTCTTGGGTGATGGCTGTGATGTACACACGTACAGACTGTGGAAGTAGGTGGTTTTGAAGAGACAAGGACTAGTCAGGCTGTAAAGAACACATAGCGAGATGATGAGGTTACTGTTGGATGATCAGATTTCTTTACCAACAGCTGTAGCGCTTGGAAATTGCTATCTATAAAGGGGTGGTTGAAGAAGGGAATCAGTCATGTTTCCCATTTGATGCAGTTTCAGCACAGTAGGTGTACATCATCTCTTGTGCCAACGGTATGAAGTTCAGAACAAAGTTACGATGCATGCCTATCCCAGTTGTATAACAGATGTACACCCCCCTTTTATTTTTTTTCTTCTTGTGATTTTATTTCTATGGTGTGAAATATGGAATAGCAGTATGGAAATATAGTATAGTTTTGTCTTTTAACTGCAGGCAGTCAAAAGACCAAACAGAGCCTGCAATTCAAAAAGGAGAAGGATGTTTTGGCTAGCATCTGACACAAGTACTTGCAACTAATACCATCTGGCTGCTCACACACGTGTATCAGCATTGTGCAGGGCTAGTTCATCAGCTTCACATCACTTGGTAAGACAGCATTTGCCCAAATGATGACTGAATTAGTGCCTGAGTGACATCATGGCATTGGCTGCAAATCCCACAGTCCATGGCTGGAAGCATCAAATGCAGGAGAATGAATGTGCCTGCTTAGTTCCAGGACAAAAGAAATATGAACTAATCATGACCCTTCCTTTCCTGTACTTCTGACCCAGGAAGAGCTATGCAATGTCTGCTGATAATTGTGCAGCTCTGTGCTACATGCAGCACTAAGTAAAAATAAAAATTAAAAAACTTAGTCCCTGGCCCAGGATGCTCCTCTTGTGGCAATTTGGAAATTATCACTTGGCACTTTAAAACTCATCACCCTCACATGGGGTGCTTCTTACCCTGAAAGGTGACTCCCTGTAGATAACACAAGCAGAACTGGGGAGTGAAAGCACCAGGCTGAGATTTAAGACTCTCTGTCTTTATTATCAGAGTGAGCAAACAGCTGTATTGTGTGTTTACAGATGAGTAAACCTAACACAAGGGCACGGCTGACACACGCCACTTGGGACTTGCAGAGCTCCCAAGGAACCTGATTCATCTCTAATGGTACAGATGCAGAACAGAGAAGATGCTACTTTCTCTTTTTCCTTACTTGAATGTGAAGATTAGATAGAAAAAAATATCCATACCATCACCAAAACAAGAAATAGCGACAGCACTGATGTAATTGTCTAGGCCACAACTCAGACACTCTTTGCCATCTTTATCACACCCAGGAAGCATAACTCCAGCTCTCGCCAAAACCCCTATTAAAATTTCTATCTGCAATATTCCCAGAATATCAGCAAATTCATACTTCTTTTGAGCAAGCACAGATACCAGATCCCAGCAGTAAAACTGCAGCCTTTGTGAGCATGGGTCAGCATTAAGTTTGTTCTCATACAGAAGCAGATTCTCACAGGAGATTATGGAGCACTAACTGCTGAGAAAGAAGGCATGAAGACAAAACCACTGAAATAATAAAGTGGGCTCTTGTGAACAGTCTGGACTTTAGGACCTATCCTCAGCAGTAGGACTGATTTAAGCCATGAATACTTTATACTTATAATTGTAAAACAGCAGAGACCTCAGCCAGTTTAAAACTTCCGTCCTTCAAGCTTTATGTTCATAAAAATTTAAGGACTTTAATGCTAAATTGGAGTACATTGTGGCTGCTTTAGAAGCATAACTCCTCATGGGCTTGGTGGAGGCAGGGTCACCTAATGCCCACTGCTCAGCTCTGGAGGGGTTGGGGGCTCCTCAGCGGGACCCCACTGCTCTCTCTGCCTCACTGACATCCCCAGAGGACTGGTCACTTCTGAAAACTGAGGATGAAGATTTCCAATAGGGAAATTTGCACCCAAATAGCTACTATGCTGGTGCAGCAGATATGCCCCTGTTCTCAGGTTGTTAGTTTGATAAAATTATTGCAGAGTTCACTGCCTTCGTGTAAACAGGATCTCAGTCTTTCCATGGCAGCTTCTACACTTGAAATTTGGTCTGGAGTGGTGAAAAGTGCTAATACCTTTGTGGTTTAGGATGGAAAAAAAAGTCAGAGTTACTGTACGATTACACACATCTATTTGCATGTGACTGCTGAAATTCCCATTGAACTTCCTTTCTGAACAGTAAGGGTGCCAAAGAATCACAAAATACGACTTTTTCATGTAATAACTCTGTAATTTGAAACGTGGAGATGAGATTAGTTTGGAGAAAAACTCCAGATTTCTTTTTTCTCCTACAGGGCAATTAGTTCAGAGGAAAATCTTACTGCTTTGAAAAAAACCTGGAAGGTTGAAAGCTGAGTTTGGACTGAAGGGTTTGTGGACTTAACTCTGGACACATTATTGATGCTCCCATCCTAGATTGTCTGAGCCGGCTGTGCTAGATGAATGCACGATGCTGACTGCCAGCCTCCTGTCTTAACTTTATTATGTAGAGGACTCACAAAGTGCTAACTAGGGCCTATTATTCAGTCCATTCAGCTCACACCTGGTTCTTAGTGAGATGTTGCACTGCTTTAACACCATGAACTATGGCTTTATTGCTCTCTGCTATTTCCTCCTCCCTCCAGCTTGAAAAACCACACTTCAATCAATGGCTAATGTCAGGGTGGGAGTAATGACCTTCATTTATAGCAGCAAGTAGGGACATCTGGACAGGCCAGGGAGAGGGGCAGGGAGTAAAGCCATCAGGATGTGCAGATTATACTGTTATCATATGAGCTCTTGGTCTCAGGAAAGCTTTTTAGTGTGGAAACATCCCAAATGTTCATTCCTTCAGCTGCAAGTTTTTCTTCTGGAGGACACAAAAAAGGTCAAGGGAACTGGGACTGACAGCATAGCAGCAGGGGGACTTAATGTGTTAATTAGTTGAATAAAAAGAAATTACAAAACATGTTTTAGCTGTCCAGGACAATTCTTGAGGAAGATGAACTGATGGTACTAGAAAATCTGGAGCCAAGTACAAGTAACCCAACCTCAGAGACAGGTAGCCCCTTGGTAATCCAGGTCATGCGGCCAGCTCTGCCTCCTGCGAAGCTTTTGGCACTCCCCTTCCACCTACACACTGATAACACGAATACTTTCCTCCTCTTGTTTTTTGTCTGCCTTGTTAGTCTGCCAGGTTTTTAGGGAACAAGGACCATTGGTATGCCATCTCCTACTATGGCATAACTTTTATCTCTTGGAGCCTTCAGAACCAGCTGTAATGGTGTTAATAATTGGTAGATGAAGGGTACTGTGGGGTACATCCTCCTTGTCTGTAGCCCCATGATGTATCCCAGCACGTCCTCATCGATAAGCCATTTGTTAGCCTATGGGATGACCACAGCGACTATACCTGTTCAGCATTTGCCTTTCTTTTATGCTTTCAATAAAAATCAAATCCCTGAAGACTTCATGACACAGATTGATGTGAACAGGCACTCAAACCCTCCTTGAACCGGGAAGTTGTTTTCATGTCAGGAACAACTGTCAGGTTTCCTCAGGGCACTGTTCAGCTTTCTGTGGTGAAGACGTAGTGCCAAAAAGCTTTTCACATGGAAGGTGGTATAATTCCAGCCACTGGACAGAACTGTCATTTTTCTGTGCTAAATTACTTCTGAAAGGAAATTCCATTTTCACGGAGAAACTTAAGCATTTCCACAGCAAAGATGACATTTCCTGGCAAAAACAGTATATTTTTTTTCCCTTACTGTGCCTGCTGTTCATTTAGAGGGAAAAAAAATAATTTGATTCTTAAAAAAAAATAAAATAGAAACAATAAAAAAAAAAAGAAGACAGCAAGTTGCTTTTGTGTTCAGTTAACTGAAATGAAAATTATTTTGCAGAATATTAGATCACTACTTGACTTCTCATGATCCAGGGATACTCAGCTTTTGGCTGTTATGAACCAGGTTTTACATCCACAAAAAAATAAGCATTCCCTTGGTCAAATACCTGCCCCTTTAGGCACTTGGATCCTTTCTCTAATATATCGGAAATCAATTATCTGGTTATCCTCTAATTTATTACACCTCATGTCTCAGATTCTGAAAATATTTGGATGCTGCTGTAATGCATTTTGTCCTGGCAGAGCGATTTGAGCTAATACATTTTGCACCACTCAGCCGAGGCATCTTGGCATCCTGAATCAATCTGAACCGTATTGAATGCAGTTTAATTAATGTCCAATGTACCGTGCCTTGGTGGAGCGGACAGCTGGCGGCTTATCTTGCGTGACCTTGGGTGACAGACACAATCTGGGATAATGCTAATGTGTGTCTTTTGTCAGTTGATACTGGGGGAGCCAAAAAGCCAGGGCTTCAACAACCAAACGATTAGCACATATCCATGGGGATAAAGATGGGAGGGAAGATATGTCTACCATGAAAATGTCTTAGTACCTAGTGATTCACAGACAGGCTAACGCCAGATGCAGGCAAAAACTTTTCATTTTACAAAGTATCTTGCCATACTTTCAGCAAAAGAATTAGTACAGAAAGGGAATGTAGGCTGGGGCACAAAGGCTCAAAACAGAGAAAGGTTTTTAGGGAGTGAACAGACTGCTCGTTGGTTTTAGGTGCTGTCACAGCTGGCTTACCCAGGCAGATTTTTCCCAAAGAGGTGCCAGTAAGGCAGCCAGGTGCCCAGAAGGAGTTGGGGCATTGAGCAGAAGTGGTGCGTGTCTCTCTGTGCCTCTCTCTTTGAAGAAGAGGCTAGGGGAAGAGCTGATACTTCTGACCAAAACTCACTGAGACACAGAGTCAGCCTCATGGAGAAAAGGCTAGGAAGACAGGGAAGATGGATGAAGCCAAGAAGTAATAAGAGAAGCAAGAGAAGACCTTTGGGAAAAGTTCTTGATTGCTCACATTTGTATGTAGGGAACTGTAAATTGTTCATAAAAGTAGATTAACTTGTTGTGTAGAAATTCTAATAAAGAAACCCTAGAAGCATTAAAAAATCGTTCCAGTTGGACATGGAGGAGTTATGATAATTTTCCCAAAGGACAGGGAGAATTTGCTAAAAATCGTTTTTCCTTGTCCAAATACAGAACCCAAACTGGAAGCAAAAGCCAGATGACCAGATATGGAAAACAGTCAATGGATCACCCGCACTTATTTACACTGAGAAAGATTAAAAAAAAAAAAAAAAAAAAGTATACTTTCCCCGTGTGTGTAACATACTGAACATGCAGAAGCCTTTCTGCAGCTTCAAAAACAATAATCGTCATTTTGTCATTTCTATCTTACAATAGTCAACATTTCTATTATAGGTATACTCAAAACATTCTCTGAAATATGTCCACAGATTATTATTCTCACTTGTAATCATCTTGTGGAGCCATTTCTGATGGCTCTGTAATCTGGAGGAGGCTAATAGGAAAAACAGTGCAATATCTCCTGTAATGTTATTGCCAGCAATTGCTAATTCCCTGTTTTTTGGGTCAGAAAATTTTTCTCCCCCATTTTTCTAACCAGACTTATGCTGGAAGTGCACCATGGCCTGGGTAGAGCAGCATCCACAAGAGGGCTCTGCTAGAGGCCCTGATCCAGGTTTCTCAGTATACAAACAAATAATAATAAAACAACCGACCCTTTACCCCCTCCCCCAAAAAAACAACAACAACAAAAACTAGGTTTGGTTTGCCAAATGCTTTCTCCTTGCAAATTATTTCCAAGTTTCTATTTTCCTTCCATTCCCTTCATATAGTTGTATTCTGGAATGACAGGGCATTGATGCCAGCTGCAAGCTTTATAACATGGAAAAGCGCAGCATGATCATTTTTAATGGACGTAAGTTAATAAAAGCTGGTCAGAAAAGCTTAGAAGCATTTCCAGTAGGAGATGAAATTCAGTCTATTCTGAAATATTTCAAGTTAATGAAATGTTGTTCCATAGTAATAATTGCAGGGGATTCTGTTAATGTCCAAATATCTTATTTTTCATGCTGTGGTATGGAATACCTTAGTAAACCAGTAAACCTTATTTTATGTACAAAGGAATAAATATGCATGCATGAAAAGAAATACAAAATCAAAGAACACGGTGTAGATAGCTGTTTGGGTTCCAACACAAAAGACAATCTGAAACCTACATCCAAATCACTGTGTACCCTCAAAATAACTAGACAAACCTTCCAAAGTTCTCTAAAAAACTCTGGCCACAAATTGTCAAACCTGCAAATGCTGAGCACAGTATTCTGAAATAAACCTAGCTCGGATAAAGCAGTAATCTTCTCACACTCCTGACCATTCCTGTAAAATGGAAACTTGTTTGCCTTTATCATGTTCTCACCTCATTTTAACTGAGGGTAAAGAGAAGTTTTGAAAATTTACACTTTTTTTTTTTTTTCCCCTTTTTCTTTCAATCAGATACAATTTACAAACTCAATGCTGATTTTTCACTTCCTGACTAGAGCTCCTCTGTCTGTCCTAACTTCAGTCTGAAATCCCACTCTGGAAAAATCTGAATCAAGTTCCTTAATAATATTACAGCTCAATTGTGCCTGAAAATAGGTGCATGCGGTTGTTTTCCATTTTCCCTGCTTATCAGATGAGCAACAAACCCTTGCATCAACAGGGACACTTAGCTCTGTTCCCATCTGGGTGCAGGTGTCTGTACCATCTCTCCAGACTTCAGTGTCTCCTATCTTATCACTGCATCCTTTTGATCAAGGAGCATCTTTGCGCAGGGCTGTTCTTCACTTCAAAGCGAGTATAACCTGACTAATCTCTCCCCTCCTGCTCTCATACAGGAGCTGGGAGATGCACTCAGGCGAGCAATTGGGGAAATCTGGATGACAGACTCCAAAATCCTTTGTGGTGAGCTTTTTTTTTTTTTTTTTTTTTTTTTTTTTTTTTTTTTTTTTTTCTTTTTTTTTTTTTTTCTTTTCCTCCCATACAACTAATGCAATTTAACAGCTGGGAAGGTAAACATGGGCTTTCAGGAAGAAAATCTGTCACCCCCCCCCCCCCTTAGGTGTCACCATTCAGTAAGGTACTTAAGTCGCTGCTGATCTTTACCAACAGAAATAGCTCCACTGACTTCTGTGGGACAGCTCAAGTGTGCTGAGCAAGGCGCACATACCTCTCCCAACAGGGGCTGCATCCGGCCCCCTTATCTGCATCCTCGTGTGAAGCTGCTCTGCAGGACAGCTGTGACAATTCTCAGTGGCCTGAGTTTCAGCCTGAGCAAAAACACTTCATTTTCAGTGCTGAAAAGAACTGCTTTGCCTCCCCCTTTTTTTTTTAAGCTACTCATACAGAGATGATAAACAAGCAAAGGTCAGACTTCAGCCTGCCAAGCTATTATCGGGCCACCATCCCCAGTAACTCTTCAGGAAAATGCATAATTGCAGAACTAATGAGTCATCTGTGCACTGCACAATTACCACAACTGCCCATGTAATCAGGGTAATTGCACACAGCAGAGCATGGCTGGGAGCACCCACAGCACCGCGAGGCCAGGGAAGCAAGGCCAGGCACTTGCAGCTCAACACACGCGTGCATGCATACACCTGGAGTTTCCAACAGACAACTCAAAGAAATGCACGTGCAAACAGATCAACCACTCTCTCATGTACCCTGCACGCAAATGACATTGGTTTTAGGAGCTCTAAACAGGAAAATATCTACAGGATGAAATATGGAGGGCAATGCTCAATATATGCAGAAATGAAGCATGGGGGGGTGTAGATCTGAGGGGAGGAAGGGATGAAGCAATGAATGAGGGAATGCAAAGGGCTACATGGGTGTGTATGAAAAGATACAGCAGCATTAAAGGACACCTTGTTGATAGCTGGCTGGGCTCCCTCAGCTTGCCTATTTCTCCTCAGAAGAAGGAGAAAAGAAACAAAAGAGAAGGCAAAGAACCTACAATTCCAAACAAAAGAAAAAAAAAGGAGAAAGACAGAGTGAGCTGGGGCAGGGAGAAAAACCCTGAAAGGCAAAAGGACTAGAGGAGAGGCCACTGCAAGCTTTGATGGCACTTCATTTCATTTAATACATTTAAGCTTCTTTACTGCTGCATGCCTTTGGCAGACATCCTAAATCCCTGCAAGTGTGAGAGAAAGGCGCATGGCAGCTATTTGGAACTCCTGTGGATCTTGCTGTTGCTGGCTGCTTAGGGAGTTTGGTAATTAAGGGCAATTTAGAAAAGGTAGAAGGAGAACCTGCTGCTCACCAAAAGCCACAGTCTCTCCCAAAGCAAACCACCAACTCCATTGGAAAACATCTTAAATTATTGCTGGAGTCCTTGGCTCAAAGACCAAGAGGGTTGTCTCAAGCTTTTTAAAGTTCATCTTCATAACTGAAGCTGAGAATTTCACCTGGTCATCCCCATGCTGACCTGAATACACTGCGGGCAAGCCACAGTAGGTGCTTGAAAAAGAGTTTGAAAGAGTGATTTGGGGATTCATATGATGGCAGCCTCCTATGGGACACATACAAAACCATCAGCCCTTTCACTCGGCACATGATAAGAGCCTAGCCCAGGCAGGGAGCCTTCCCTGCTCTGTCGTGTGTGGTGAGAAAGGTGTTCACACACCAAGGCTGCATTTTTGGGGTCAAGGAGATGTTATTGGGCAGGGTTGGAAAGCCTTCTCTAGTCCCCCTGCAATCCTGAGCAGCAAAACCGGCCTTCCTTTAACCTCAGCCATAATGTCTCTTCTTTTTTTTTTTTTTTTTTGGCACAGGAAGACAATCAACCCAAGGTGCCTGGATTCATAGATTAGCGTTTAAGCCCAATCATTGTTTAAATATTGTTCATGCCCTTGAACAGAATATGCCATTTGGCTACTAATTTGGCCCATATTTGGAGAAAAATGAACAAAGGGTTTAATTACAGCTAAGATGCCCCTGGTATAGCTTACTATTGCTCTGCAAGTCCTCCTTCTGAACCTCTCTGCAGCACAAAGAGGCAGCTTTTCCGTGGCAAGCCAGGGGCTGGGGGATGCGGTGTGAGGCGATGTGCTGCAGCACCCTGCGAGGATGCCTTTGTTGGCAGGGCTTTGTGTGGGAGCCCTGCCCCGTGAATGACAGCCCGGCCTGGGCATCAGCCTCGGCTTTTGTGAGCTCGGTTTCCCTTCTAAATTACCCCGTTTCTGTAACTTCAGAAGGCGGGTATTTCCCTCGGTGGTGAATGTTGCAGTCTGTCAGGCCAGAAGGCACGGGTCTGAATGCCAGGCATGATTTACAGGTAACTAGCTGTTGTTTTACAGCCACCGCTAATATCAGGCAACTTCAACTTTGCTCTGCACCACAGACACGCGGAACAACTCCCACTGACACCATCAACAGTTTTGCCGCTATTAGTACTGCAGTGCCAGGATTTTTTATTATTATTATTATTATTTTTTTTTTTTTTTTTGAAATTTATTTCCCCCCTAGACATAGCTACTGTAAAGCTCTGGAGGTCTGTGCAACACAGATGATAATGCTTTCATCAAATCTAGGCCAAAGAGAAAGCCTCTAGGGTAGACTCATGAGTGCAATAAAGACCTTTTCCTGACTTCAATATTTACATAACATTATGTTCACTGTTATGCCCTGAGTTCCCAGCCAGGAGTGCAGCTTTCTGCACATGGATGTCCCTAGCCCCATGCATTACCCTAAACACATCACAGGCTAAAACAACAAGGCTGAAGAAAGGCAGCTTAGCTGTCATGCTGCTACAGATGGGGAAACCGAGGCACAGAAGTCCTGCAAGGGAGCAGTGGTGCAGCTGGTAGTTAGACCAGGCATCCCAGCTCTTACTTTTGCCTCTTAAATTCACATTCCTAAAATATGAGTTGGTCCAATCAGTTATTAAACTCCCTTAACTCAGGGTTTTGCAAACCTGCACACAGGTCTAGCAGAGCGACCTGACCACCCTCCAACATGAAAGCTCGTGCAGCCTCAGGGCTGCCCATGCACAAGACCTTGCTCCAAGGGGTTGTCAAAACCTGGACATCCCAGCACAAAGTCACGACCAGCCTTGGGAGCCCATGTGTCTGCTCGAGACCGGATGAAATGGACAGAGGACATGTTCCCAGTACAAGCAGGTCCCGGACCAGCAGGTCACAGGCACCTCGGGGAGTTCCTCACATCCATTTTCATCACTCAAACACAAAGATACCCTGCTACCCAACTGCACTTTCAGAAGGCCCTGTGGGGTTACATGGCTATTTTCCTTGCTTTTAATGATTTCCTTATGCTTTTCCACTCCTGGGCAACTTCTAGCTTTTGACAGGGAAAAGAAATCAGCTCTGCCCATTATCAAAATGAAAAGTGTATCCCAAAACAAAATCAACTCTATTTATCTATAACTTTTAAAATGCCATAAGCCAAACCAAAAGAAAAGCAAACGCTTCAGGCAGGAGAAAACACTGTTTGCCTCATGGCAATTTTCCTCAGCTTTATTGTAACAAGAAAAAAATTTTGTATTGTGTAAAAAAATGAAATTGTATTTCTGTTTTCTACTACAGTTTTCCAGCCCAGGTGATTTTCTGAGCCTGTTGTGATTTTTCAATGTGGGAATCCCCAAAGGATCTGTTTTGAAAATACTTGTTCAATCTGAATTTATGTAAAGTTTTTGAATTTACAATAAACCCTGGCAAGGAATTCCCCAGACTGCTACCCCCTCCAAAAAGCCTGATTTCCAAGCTGAGGAACCCTGGCTTATTCAGTCCTTCCTTACATGAAAACCATTCCAAAACTTTCATCATATATCCTGCTTTCCTCTAATCTTGTTTGTTCTGCTATACTCTTGTTGAGCTCAGAGTCCCAGTCACACAGGCTGTATTTCAGATGTAGCTAAACTGATGGCAAACTGATAGGTTTGGTTTTGTGCTCTGCTCCTTTCATTTGATTTGCTTTTCTCAGGGCAGCCAGGCAATGAGCTGGTGTGTTCCTGGAACTAGCTATCACAACCCTGGGAGCTTGCTCCAGAGAAGTGATGGTCAGCTCAGAGCCCACCATTTTGTATGGGAAAGTAAGATGCTGTCTCCCTGTATGCACCATTTCACATTTATCGGCACTGAGTTTTGTTTGCCAGTTTGCTGCACGTGCTGCTGTAAGAACCTCCTCCAGTTCTACCTAGTCCTTCCTCTTCCTTACCAACTTGAATAACTTTACATCATCACCAAATTTGTCATCTCTTTGCTCCAGCACAGACCCCTGCACAACCCCACTATGGACTTTCTCTGTGAGAACACCTATTTACAGCCATTTGCTCTTTCTTCTCTTTCAGGCAATTATATATCCATGCCAGCAGCATCCCTTTCATGCTTCACTTCTCTTAAAAACCTTTGTGAAGAACCTTATCAAAAGCAATCTCGGAATCCATGTGGTGTATACTCTTTGGACCCCTCGTACCCACATGCTTTTTAGCCTCTTTCAAAAATACCAAGAGCTCTAACTTCAAGTGGAATCATTCTGCCAAATCAAAATAAATTCATCTCGTTTTGAAAAGACAGAGGTGGATGTTTGTCAGAACGACTTAGTCAAAAAATAAAAAAAAAGCAATCCTCTTTTACTATTATCCATGATCAGACATTTACTAATCACTTTCTTTGAATAGGTGCATTACTCAACACTCTTAGCCACACATTTTATGAAAGACACTTTTCTACACCACCTTCTTCTAAGAAACAAAGATCTGCCTGCATAACAGTGAGAAGCACTTAAGTGGCTCGGAAGATTTTGTTCATATTAGTGTTCCTGTTTGTGCTATTGGTAATACAGATTAGATGACTAACAAAAGGGTTACGAGATCTGTAGCTCTGCTTTCCCTTTATGATGTATTGTTGATGTGTGTACAGGTTCGGGGTGCATTTAGTAAGGAGGCTGACCTGCCAGACTTCTATAGCAAATGGTAAAGATACCTTCAAGTCCTGGAGCTGCTGGAAGCTCTGGCAAGAACTCAGAAACTTTACTGCATCATCCTCTTCTCATGAAACACATCTTATGAGGTTCTGAACTAACTGCTACTGCTTATTCTTCCGCGTTAATAAGCAGATACTCACAATTTAATGATGCACGTTATAGCTACACTGCCAAGCTCCAAATTACTTGAGTGAGACAGTGTTGGGGTTTAGCTATTTGCCTACCAGGTGCAGTCACCCCACAGTGAGGGCAGGCAGTGCCGGTTTTACCTTCCACTCCTGTTTGCAGACAACTGCCACTTTGTTGAAGTTCTCGAGGTAACACAGTGAACCAGCACAATTACCTGGTGCTCTGGCCATGACCCTGCCCTGACGTTACCAGCCTGAGAAGTCACAGCCAGTTTCTGTTGCAGCAGTTCCTTCTGCCAGGCAGCCCTGTGTGCTGGCACAAACCTCCGCAGAACTGGCCAGAATTTGATGCTCTGTGCATATGTGGGTGTGTTCAGATACATAAATGGATTGTTCCCATTTCATACGCTCTTTGTAGAGGCCTGGGGGATAAGCTGAAACTGTCTGCATGTCACCAAAGACAGGAAAATTTGGTCCATGGGGCCACAACAGACAAGGAAACGTCAACGACTCTTGCACACCATAAGGACAGTTACAGAGACAGTGCTGAAGACCAAATGATTAAAACATGAAACAACCTTAAGGAAATACTAATAACGGATTTATGTAACTCCCTTCATGAGCCACCATCTGCACTTGATTTGCCATTTGCCATATGGCAAATCAAATATGTAGAGAACAGGAAAGGCTTAATATCTTTCCTCCACATGAGCTGAAGTTCAGCCAGATGAGTGGAAAAGCAACACTGTACCTGCTGACAGCCCTTACAGCATACCAGCAGAGACAGGTACATTATTTGTTAAAGCTAGAGCAGTTCCAAGAGTATAAATTTGTCACAGTGGAATTTGGCTTACATGCAACACCCAAAACTGCCAATGGAAATACGCTGGTAGGAAGGCAACAGGAATTATTAGCTGAGCAATTCATCCTCTGAGTCCTATTGGTTACTCATACCCCAGCCAATACACTTTTTTTCCCTGAAATCTTTTTCCTCCTGTGTCCCCTACATTTCTCTTCTGCTTCTCTCTATTATCATTAGGGTGATGCCCAAGGGATTTTCCTACTTGCTTCCCAACCGTTTTGTGAAGCTCATAAAAGCTTCGCTCTCCTGCCATCCCTGTGCAGTCCCTGCATCCATCTCCTTCTCTCAGCTGACATCTTCCTGGGGGAAAATAAACCATAATATCAAGGTCTACATGACTTATAAGAGCACTGTTCCACCATCCTTCACAGCCAATATTTCTGCATAGTCCAGGGAATATATCAGAAAGGAAATGCCACTTGCTCTATCAATAAAACTTCACCTGTGCCACTCTTTGCTAGCATCTTTTCAAAGAACTGATCAGGTGAAAGATGAATCTTTTCTTCACAAGCCTGACCTGGTAATAATTTGCTACGAATTGCTCTATGGTAATAATTTGCTATGAGTTGTTCTGAATGCTCTCCGAGGCTACACTGGCTTATGATATATTTCAGTAATGAGGTGCAACATCATCCCAAATCCCAAAACACTGTGCTGCACAATTTCATTCCTTCATATAAAGCATGTAATTGTGAGGGAATTTATAAGTAATATTGCAAAACCTAAAGCATAATACCTCAGATATTTGTGTTATTGTGGGGAGTACAAAGAGATTCTTAACACAGAATTTCTTAAGCTGTATTTTCTTTAGCAGGTCAGTAGCAGTCATGTTTATGGATCAGAATAATCAGATGACAAAATTACAAGTTCTAGCAAGCAAGGCCACTAATAAGGTAGACGTGGTTCCCTTAAAATTTTGATATTTAAAACTGAATTTAAGTTTTACTAAATTTATTTACATAAAAAAAAATGATTTACCCAGAGAGTTCAAATCCTTGCAGTGCTGCTGGTTACAGTTTAAAGATAAGAAGACAACTTTTCTGTTTCAGAGGGAAATCCTACTAACACTTCTTTCAATAACACTTATATTACTTATATATTTAAATGAGGTTACTCATCTAAGGAGAGCATAATTTAGTTTTAAATGAATTGCCCAAAGCTACCCAGCAGTCAATGCCATAGCTAGGATCAGAATTCAGGAACTGCTGAACAACATGACACTACCCGATTGCTGAGACATCTATTTCCATATCTGTAGTAACACTAAGGCCATAGGACTAGCCCAAATCCTTTCATGTAGGGAAATAAAATATAACACAAACAACACATGACAATGCCAGCAAAGCCTATGTCAAGAAGAAATTCAGGCTTGGGCACTTATATATTCACATGAGCTAAATTGCAATCAGTAGATCACAATGCAAAACTTTAGAAGACTTTCGTCAAAGCATTAAGTTTAACATGCTGGCTTTTAAAACTTGAAAGGTGATGCTTATTAAACTTACTGGCATGTAGAGGTTGAGAAGAGGTGATATTTTGTATCAGACATGCGTTGCCCTGTATCACCAACGTTATGTAAAGTGCAAAGTTTTATCAGCTGGAATTCAGACCGCAAAAATCCTCAGCTTTAACCCAGCCGTGTAAGATATTGCCTCTTTTTAATTAAAAAAAAGGCTTTCTATTTTGTGATATGGCATCTTTGCAAATCCTGTGATATCACGGTGAAAGGCATGAAGATTTCCATGAAGCCCAAGAACAATTTTTACAAGATCATCATATATATTTTGTAACTCAATTCTTCCAATGCAAAAAGAGTAGAATTTCAAAGTACAATCAGAACATTTGAAAGCAGAAATAAACTGAAAGAATATACACCTATTTTGTAAAGTTGTGCAAGTTTTGCCATTTTTTAAAGAAATATAGCAAAACCAGTCAGCTAAACCCTCTTCATCTTAGCAACATTTCTCTTGCATCAGCATATTTGTAACATTTTCCCCATTTATTTCCCTCTTAACAATGTTCAGTATCTTCATCAGCTTCTGGAAGAAGCTGGCCAGCACAAATCTCTGAAGAAGTGCAGCCTTACAGACAAAAGAGCAGAGAGACCATGAAAGATTTTCACTTCCAGTCTTCTTCACTAACTTCTTCCTCAGACTGCTTCATGTTACGTACTTTCTCACATATAATAAATATAATAATCACAAATTGAGCCAAAGGAAGAAAAAATAGAGGAAACAATAATAGTGGAATTGTATTTTAAGTGGTGTGATGTGAATTGATTTTTCAGGGAAGTTGCTCCTTCTAAAACTGGGCCAAAATTTTACTTCGTTCAGCCAAATCTATCACTGACTTACTTAGATCAGACCATGACCTGGCCAACAGTGCATCACTGTACACACAGGCACACACACACAAAGCAAATAAAGAAGAAAAAAAAAAAAAAAGTGAAAAACTGGAAAAAAATCACTGGCATCACCAAGCAATTTTCAAGGGGAAGACACAGTAAGGTTCATTCCCAAGACTTCAAGGCAAAATGAAGGCCTAATTAAGATGTTTGGCCAAGGTTTAGTAGCTATTATAAAAAAGAAGGCACATATCCATTCTCCTCCCTGAAGATAAACCAGCATGCAATTACAACAAGGCCATCAGACTGGGAAATTAAGAGGAAAAATCCCCCTGTGTTACAGGCCCCAATTTGCCTTCTACCTTTATCCCTGCTGATAATCTACAGCATCGGTCTCTGCCAAAAATCAAGATGAAACTTTAGGGTAGTACAATTTCCTCACTTGAATGAACATGTGGGAGCAGGATGATAACCCAGCCCCGCTGCACCATCCATTTGTCCAGCCTCTGACTCCTAAGCAGTATTAGGAACCCCACAGAAAAGGAAACGCAATGGTCCTACCAGCCACTGCTCTCACTGACGAGGTGCAAAGATGGCAGAAGCTCACCATTTAGCAGTAATGCTATAAATAATATATATATGAAAATTATAAAATATAAAACACCACTTTATAGCAGTACCATAAAATCAAGTACTGAATGCTATAAAACATCCTACCTGTGCTTTAGCCAATGTCTCCTAACCAGCTTAGGGAGTTCCTAAATTGAATTGTTACATGCCTCACTGGGAAATGAAGAGTTTTTTAAGGCATGGAATAAAAATTAGCTAAAATTAATTTCACATAAACCTATTTTAAATGTCTTTATATCTGTGGGATTTGGGTTATGGCACTCCACTCTTGCATAAACCTTAACGGGTAATCAGTAAGCACAAGCTGAAAACCATAGATGTTTTATTCTCCTAATGCACAACATGAGCAGTGTTTTTCCTAGGAAATACTTTCAGGTTTCTCTAAGTAGCTGGCTTACAAAATCCTATGTGAGAGGAAGAGAACAAAGGACTGAACCCTATACCCAGAGCTGAAAGTCTTACATCCCACTGTGTTACTTGGGGTCCAGGAGAAACACATTTCACGTACCCTGACATTAATTTTGAAATGTTTGCTGCTTTTCTTTTTGAGTATCCCATTTTCTGATTCAAATCATTCTCATAGGAGAATATAAACCTGGCTGCATAGATTTTAATTTCTGGCTCGGGATGTATCCATAATTGCTATTGTTGTTGTTGTTTCTCATCAACATGAGTCACCATCTGGCAACAAAGTGCAGTCCAGGAAACTTCTATAACTTCCCCTTAATTTAATTCTTCAGGATTCTCACCCTCGTTTAGCATGATATTACCAGAAACAGATCCAGCTGTTACAGGGAGAGGCAGGAGATAAGTAGCTACTAACTGGCTTAGACAATTCTCTGTAAGGGTTGGATTCACAACAGTTACTTTTAGACACAACTGCAAGCAATCACAGAAAACTTGGAGTTCTTATAACTAGAGAATAATTAAATGAATAATTTATACAGGTCATGATTCAGCCAAGCATTTAACTACATAGTTAACTTTGAGCATATATTGAAACCCACTGCAACTGGATATTAGCACATACATCAAATTGAGCCATGGGTCTGAACTTTGCAGGATTGGAACCTACCATGAGAGGAGGGAACACATGCAAGATGTGTACATAGCTGCTGGACTCAAAGTCTCTGTCCACGTTTGAGATGGGATTTAAATTAAGTTGAATAAACTGCACTAATACTAACCTGATGGTAGTAGAGCCTACTAGAAGAAAGGATTACTATTAAATATGGTTAAAGAATGTCATTTTTTTCATTCAGGAAAATAGCAAATAAAGTAAAAGAAAAAAAAAAAAAAAAAGGAAGAAGAAGAAGAAAGAAGAAACTGAAAAGAAAATGAAAACAAACAAAAAAAAAAGGACTTGTTTAAAATTAGACATCAGCTTCACGTGTTTTTTGTTGTTTTTTTTTTTGTTTTGTTTTGTTTTTTGTTTTTTTTCTTTTTTTCCCCAAGCACCTCCACTCTCCAGTCTGAGTGAGAAGCAAGTGAAAAGCCCAAAATTCTTTGAATTCTGGCAACTGAGGTTCAGAGGTGATCTCATCAGTGGAACAGAAAGCTCTCAGGTACCCTTCTATCTTGGAAGACACTTTGCACCTCTATAGGTTATTAAAAATTTCTACGACTGATTGATTCTGCCCTTCTGTAGTGGCTGAAATCAGCTTGTTGCTTTTCTCAGTGCATCCTTCTAGGGCCATGCTGAAGCAAGAAAATGATGGCAGCATTTCCAAACTTCTTAAGGCTCCCTGGGCTTAGGGCACTTCTTCTGAAATCCAAAGGGCATTTCTGATGAATGCCAGGTATCCCAAATCCCCTCTCTAACAGCGATTCCTACATAATAGCTCCTAAACCAGCCAGCACACCTCAGGGAGGTGCTTCTAATACAGCTTTGAGAAATGCATTATGGTCTTGGGCTTTACACTATCATACAGTCACCCAGGGCTCAAAGGCACACCGTCCTCCGGTTTTGTCAGATTACTCCGAGTTACTGTTATCACTAGAGTAGTCTTAGGCATTAAAAAAAAAAAAAAGCGTTTTAGAAAGTGTGAATTTTCAATAACAGGACCACGTTAGAGAAGAACCCAACACATTATTTAGATCCTTAATGATAATGATCCTTTTTTGCTGTTCCTCCTGCTCAGCTTGTGGGACTAATTGCCCCCTCTTAGTCAACCAGGGCTGCCTTTCCCTGGGGCACTCATAGCACGATGTGTTTCATAGTCCTATGTACATGACCAATGGGAGCTCATCTTGCTGCAAAGAGATGTTTTTTAAACCTGTTCAGAGCTGCTAGCTTCACCCTAAGAAGAATCTTTTTCTTTTTTTTTTTTTTTTTTCTTTTTCTTTTCCTGCTTCCTTGTCTCTCTATTTCTGTGAATGGGCACAGGCATATCACATGATAACATGGGGCACAGAGCTTTCCCCTCCCCTCTCTCTCCTTTAGAGTGTTTTAATTAACATTTCTAATATATGTACTCATTACCACATTCCTGGCTTCAGCTTTAAACTGGTCATTCTTGTTACAAGCCCTCTAGGACATAGTGGTAAATCTTTACACATCTTGTATTATAGCAATTATTAATCACAGGTACATTTCAGTGATTGAACTACAGCAATTGCTACCAGTCTAAACATAACACTTAAACAGAAACAAATGACAAAACTGGGAATGGGGGTACCTGCATAGGGTGACACTCTCTTGACCCCATTAGTTTTATAGGACCCTTTGGGGGCTTTATCACAACTGCAATGACTCCACAGCCCCACTGTGTCTAGGCAAGCAAAGTACTTCAGCAGCAGAGCAGGTGTGTTGGATGCACTTATTAAGGAGAGCCACTAAATCAACTGATGACCAAAGTCTACGATGTGGATGGTAGTTAGGAAATGCTCCCCTAAAAAGCAGGAAGCCAATCGGAAAATATTGTTGGAGATGGAGATGACCAGCACAATCTCTCTTAAATATACAAGACAAAACAAGTCTACAAGATTTTGGACATAGAAAAGAAGAGCTGAACTTGGGCAAATCCTTGTGGTGGGGCTCCACTGATGCTTTTAGCCTAGAGAAGAGCAAACAGCCTCTAAAAGGTTGGATTATATTTTCCAGCTGGACTATGGTTTTCCTGCCTATCTCTTGCACCATCCTTTGCACCACCTTTTTCAACCAAAACAGCTATCTGGCTAAAAAAAATATTGTTGGTATTACTGTGTTAGCTTTCCTCTGGATCCATTCCCTCTCCAGGCATTTTGTGTGGGTGTAATATAGGCCTTTTCTGTACTTGTACCAGCTTAAAGTGACCGTAGGAACTTCTATAGGTATCTATATGTGTTTGGTTTTTTTTTTGTTTGTTTGTTTGTTTGTTTTTTCTGATAGCACTTCAACATTTTGTGTTTGCCTGATCTTAGAGGGTGATTAGTAGGCATTTTATAAGAATATGGAACAACAAAAATAGGAAGCTGAAAGAGAGGCTTTATGTGCAGGCTTAGCCTAGTGGGAATAAGTTCTTTCTTAGATCCCTCTAATTGCTTTAATAATTAAGAAACAATTTTGTTAAGCTATATTATGCTTGATTTTAATAAAATCACTTATGTAGAGCCAAGAACTTTAGCAGCAATTCATGTGCATACAAAGAAAAACACATCCCTCTTCAGTTATGCCTTCAGGAGAAATTAATAAAATGTGTGCGAATATCTAAACTGAGTTTTAAAAATCTTCACTATGTTTATAAACTCCTTTTATGCTGACAAAATGAATGACGTTGGTCAGTAAGTGCCCTAACTGTGCTGCTTTAGGCTCTTATGGCTCTAATACAGAAAAACACTTGACCACGTCCTTCACTTTAAACAGTTAAGTGATCACATTAAACTTCATGGAAATGCATTTAGACCTAAAATAAAGCATGTTCTCAAGCGTTTTCTTCTGGGGGCCTCTACTTTCCATTGTTTATATAAGTCAATAAATTTTCACTCTAAGTTAAAATTAGCCAGGATTTTCAAATTCAAGACAATAGGAGATCTCTGATTTGCAAGGGGTGGAGGCTTGGCAGCTTCATATCACAGATTTGACATTCTAGAAATAAGGCTTGCAAACCACCCGTATGTATATCTTGAAATGAAAGGGAAAAAATCCAATCTCAGTCTGGCTGCCATGAAAACCCAGGCTGGCTCCACTTAAAAAAAACACCACCACTAAAAAAAACAACAACAACAACCCAACACAACTCTGATGCCTTGACTGAATTTTCTGTGCTTTGGGCCATTTCTTTATATTTCCTTTCCTCCACAGGTTCCCATGTTCAGTCACATCCACCACCAAACTCCAGACCTGGTTCAGTCAGGAACTTCTTACAGAATATTAAAAGTTTGCGTGGTACAAGTAACTCACTCCACAAAAAAAACCATCTGGCAAGTCCAAAATGAAGTGTCATTTCTCTACACAGGTAAGTTACAGAGAGGTACCCATGCCAAAATACATGAGTATCCCAGTCATTACTGAGGAAAAAATATATATTTGATATATATTTTGATATATTCACATATATATATATTATACATTAAAAGCATGTCTTTCAATTGCCCTCAAACACATGTTATGCTTTAAAAGTATTTAGAAAGCACAAAGCTTTTAAAGGACAAGTAAAAGACACTTTCCTTATCAAGCAAGATTTGGCATGACTTCCTTTTAGCTGCTTATTATCTTAAACCATAAACTCGTACTTTATTTCTAGCTGTCCAGTTTCCAGGGTAAAGCATCATCAGAAATAATTTTTTGGGAAAAAAAAAGAAATTCCATCAAATGCTGCCACCAATGGCACCTGGAATAAAACATGCCTTCTGCACCACAGTAAGGTAAGGCAGTGAAGCTAGTCCCCACACTTGCAGCCAGCTGCTAAAAGGTTAAAAATTAACATGGCAAGGTAGAAATTTCTGTGCCTTTGAAAAAAATATATACATTGGTGTCAGGGAACTGCCAAAGTCAAGCACACCTGTCCTGGAGCTGTACCTACAGCTGTTTAGGTGACAGTCTTGGGCAAAAAGTCCTACAGCTTTTCCTTTTTATTTTCTTTGTCACTAGATGTCACTGTACACACAAGTGTGTGCCTGGGACTCCAGGTAATCTGGGCACTGATGGCCTAGGGACATGGCAAGAGGCAACCTCGGATTTGAGAACTGCTGTTTGGCTTTCACTTTTGTCTTCTGGACTTGCATTCATTTCAGTTTGCACTTCATTCTGGAGCAGAAGCAGAGTGAACTTTCACAGCAAACTTTGCAGATTTTATCTGAGGAACCATTTCATTTTTTTCCTATTAACATTGGAAGTTCCTTAATTAGGCACTGCAGTGTATGCCAGCTCCAGATAGACAAGCAGAGGACCTGTCATTTGAACTGCTGCAGAAGTGCAGCTCCCACTTATGCCCCACATGGGCCAACCAGGCTAAGCATAAAGGATTACCTTCCAGTGTGCAGACAAGGAGTAAAACTGAAATTACAGCTCGAGTTAACAATCCTAACTGAACAGTGCAGTGCAGCAGCCTCCTGAGCTCAGATGCTCACACAGGTGATCCCATTCCCTCCATGTGCAGACAGCCAGAGACTGGGATTCACCCTGCTAAAAGACATGAAACTGCTGTTCAGGGCCCTTAGCCATTTTCCTACAAGATTAAGCTCAAACAATGCAGAAAGTCAGCTGAAGGCCCCTCTATCACAGTGCATCATCAAAGCCCTTTAACCTTTAGGAATTATCCAGCAACAGGTAGGTTCATATCCATTGTCCCTATAAATATTGGAAAGCAGTTGACAAAATTTGGGCCATAAACATGTTCAAACAGCAACTTTTCTGTGAGCATCTTGTTAGATTTGACTAGTCCATAGTTCATGTGCTCTACAATTGGAGACTGAAGCAACACGGACAAGAAAGTGAAAATCAAAGTGATTTCAAGACAGCTGCACCAACTCCCTATTAAAAGATACTTGAAAATAGCTGTGTGATTTTTATGCTTTGGCAAGCTTCCTTTTGGACAAAATTCATTTACTTAAACATTCACAGATATTAAATTACACGAGTCACAGAAGGAATTAAAGTGAATGCAAGGGATAGATATTAGCTGTTATAAAACAGCACTACTCCAGAGACTGCTGATTTGCATCAGCTAGGAATTTGGCGAGCTGGTTTTGTTTGGTTCTATGTTCATAGACGATTTCCCATTCATCCAGATTTACTAGAGCTTGTTAAAATTCTCTTAACAATATTAGATAGGAAGCTCTATAAACCACAAATCTTTTTTTTAATACTTTTTTTTTTTTTTTAAAGATACCTTTACAAAGAATTTTCTACTATTTCAAGACAGGCCGAAGTGTGGGAAATACGCTGAATGGAGAGGTAAATTAAAATATCCTGATCTTTGGAATACACTGAATGTGAGAGGGATAAAGGGCAGTTACAATTTTGTAGGTCCACATCCTCTATTCTGAAAGATACATGGGGTTTCATATTGGATATGGTAAATAATTAGAATCAGGGTGTACAGCAGGTAGAAAGATGGCAGAAGAAGGAAAATTTTCCACTGAAGAGAAAAATTTTCAATGACAAAATTTGAATTTGTAATTTGTAGACCACAAAGAAAAAAATGGGCAATATTTCTTTCCTATGGCTGGAGAGGCATCTGAGCATTTCCAGCTTCCAACAAATGCATGTGATATTACAATGTGGCCTACAGAAATGCTGCACTTGATTTTGACATTTGCTTTCAAGAAATATTTGTACACAGTAAGTCTGAAATACTGAATATTTGGAGACTACATGAAAGAGAAGCAGTCATGACAAAAAGGCATTAATGTAGAAATCCCAATGTAATACTGATGCTTGGGCATAACTTGCCTGCCTAGAGAGTACCAGGTTTCTATCTAGGATGAATCATCATCATCCTATCAGTTATGTGAGAAGGCACATGATAGCACCTCCACTTCTTCTCTATCCATCTCTACATATTTCGTACTTTTTGATTTTGAAAAAAAATATATCTCTATAAACTTTTGCTTGAGAGAGGAAAGCCAACAGCAGCCACTAAGGCTTGCCCAGACCCCACAGACAAACTTTCACACATTTTGCACATTTCTTTTTCAGTGCAATTCACTAAAGACTTTTTGCAATATTCATCCCATTTTACAACCCAAACTCAATGACCTTTGATCTTAGCAGTAATTTTTAATATCCATTTAATTCTATGACCAACAAAATCAGAGTCTGACATATTTTGCTCTCTTCCTTACCAATGTCACTCTGCCTTAGCTTAGTTCAGAAAGCAATTAAGTTTCCAATGGCAGCCAGTCAGCTCAATTCAGCAATAGAATTGGTTCAATTTCAGCAGTGTGTAAAATGAATGAGAACAGTAGAGCAGAGTAAATTCTTTAGTATATCAAATCCTGTCTATTACTAAAAATGTTTCACAAGTACTCCCGAAGAGCTTCAGCATCGCTGCAGGGTATAAATTCTGATCAGTTCCAAAATGATATGGTAACTGTCATATTTTTCTAGCTACGTATTTACCAACAAAAATAACACAATGGAAAGAAATAAACCTTGCAAGCCACTTGAAAAAACGTCAGAGTTCTGCTAGAAATATAAATATTCTTCAATTTTTTTCTCATATTAAAGTATCATAACATGATACTTTAATTGTGATTTCTCAAAAGGGCTTTGAAAATCATTTGTGAAGGAGTGAAAGAACACAAAATGGGGAGGAAGCTGCCTCTGACCACTTTGCTCTGGGCTCTGCTACCACCCTCTTCCTGGTGATCTCCACGGTTCAAACCTGTCTCGCAGCAGGTACCCTCCCCCAGGTGACATCCAGCCCCTCAGCAGATCAGCCCACAACACGTCCGCAGCCTCTGAAAGCTGACTTTTGGCTGGCCAGGTGGTTTAACAATAATTGGGCTTTGGAAGCTGACTGCATCCCTTCCCTGGTGTCTTGTAACCAAACAGCATGTGGTTCCATGGAAAAAATGGTTCCCCTGGGAATCCTTCTGAGACTTTCAACAGTTAGAAAACATCCACATGCAATATATCCCCTCACATCCATCTGCAAATGGATGGATATGAAAGGACAAATCCTAACCTATCTTTTTCCTCTAGGGCACTGCAAAGCCCTCAACAAAGGTGTAAGCTTTGGAGTCCCACCATCAGAAGGCAGGCTGGGAAGAGGTACATGTAAAGGACTTTGTGTCCCTATGGACAGCAGACACTACGGAGCAATCAGCCCTAGAGGTGTGAGTAAGACTGGCAAGGTGGGGGGATTTTGTGACGAACTGCGGGCAGGATGGCTTCAGCTGGTGGGAATTAGTCTCAGATCCAGAAAAAAAGAAGAGAGAAATGGTCTTCTGAGGTAGCTCTGAGCAGCAGCAGTTTCAGTGAGGTCAAAACTTGGTTCTACAACTTTATAATTGTTAGAAAATACCATGATGCAGGGATCCCACGCATTTTGTATAGTTGCTGAGTGCATATAAACAGGCAGGAGCCGCTCCCTTGCCCAGTGAATCAGCAGAAAGATTTCTCAGCTGGTCTGGATAAGCCTTTGCCAGGCCAGAGGCCAGCTCATGCAAGACCCAACTCAGTTCCTTTGGATTTCCTTGGATTTTATCGTTGACATTACTGGGACCCTGCTGAAGCTCTTTGCCGTGACTAATACTCTGATGACTTTTCTGGGAAAGGGAAAAAGCTAACACCATCTTTAAAACAGGTGCCAGGAAAACCTATTTTTGATGACTGTTTTTCCCATCCAGGCATACCGTAGGCTAGGTGACGGTTCACCTGCCATCAACACATCAGGAACTCATTCGGCTCTTACACTGCTTTCTTTTATTGTACCCTAACTGCCCTGTTGCGCGTATAACCATCTCCAAGCAGTTGGCCTGAGGCAATTAGTGGAATCCCTGCCTCTCAGGTAGGGAATAAATAAGGGATCTGTCACCACCAAATAAGCTGTGAAACAAAGCTCCAAGGACATTTGCTGAAGCAGGTGACCAAGAAACCAAAGTTGCTCAGCCTCTAACGTATTGAGATGGAAATAAATGTATGATACAACTTGGCTGCCAACATCCTTAATTACAGGACATGGCATCATTTGATTCACAATGGAATAAATGGATATATTTATACATTTGGAGGTTTGAATGAGGATTTCCTGATTTCCTGATGAAGTCATTCCTTTATTACAGCAGCACCTTTCGTGGCACTCTGCAACTAAGGTCAAGTCAGCATTTCCATTAAAAATATCAAACCTATTTTCAGGGTTTTATTCTTACTCATTTATAGAAAAACTCTGTACCGGATGAGACTTGGCACACAGGGCTTCAGCCCAAGACAGAGAAAGACGGAGGTTGAGATATTTCTCCCTTCTTCTCTCCAAGTACACAAATAAATACACAAATGCTAAGTAGTAGCAAATGATGTCTTTTAAAGACTAATAAATCCTGCATAAGCTTTTGCCTATAAATCCTAAACAAAGACTTCTGCTCTGGAGTATACAAGGGGAGAATATTAAAAACTATTAAGTGTTTTTGTCTGGGTAAGTAACTGCTTCCCATGTGCAGTGACTTCTTTTCCAAGAGTAATTTTACAATGCATTTTATTAACTGAAGACTCTGCACAATTAATGCAACAGACTGCAGACCAGGGCTCAGCATAGTAAACAGACTGAGAGTTTTGTTCCAGCCTTACTCTTGTACTGATGTACACACAGATAACTCTCCCAGAAGCAGCAGACTTGCATGGGTGTAAAATCTCTGCCAGGAAGAGGAGGAGTCGGGCCCTGTGCTCTCTGGCCTGGTAGGCCTCAAACAGGAGGCTGCATTGATTTTAGAAGAGCTGTTGTGCTCATTCATGGGAATAATCAACCTACCATGCAATCCTGTTTATCCAAAGGGCTCAAGTGACACTTAGGATCTCCTGAAAAAATGTGGTGGGGATGAAGGAGAGAAGGATCCAGCCAGGCATGACAAGATGATGCTCCAGGAATCCAGAATCACCTCTCCCTGCTGAAAATCAGGACAAGTCCCCAAAGAGCTCTGGCCAGTCCCTTCTCTGGCTTAAAAGATAGCTCCCATCACAGCTTGCAGCAGCCATTCAAAGACAGCATCACAACAGGGAGGGGGTTACTCCTGACACATACAGTGGCCATGCAGAGACAACACTTGCCCAGGGCTTCTGTGATAGGACACTGATCCTGCCATGTACTGGTGTGCCCAGCTGCACTGATTCATATATTTGGGTTCTTCCATTATGTGGCAGGAGGCTGCAGAAGGAGCCTCTCTGCACTCTGCCACACCCTCAGCCTTGCTCAAAATGCCATGCTTTGAGCGTCAGACTCCTGTACTTTCAGTATCCAGGAAGGGTGGAGGAACTTGAGCTGTCAGGAGGTTGCTCCTTGATTATTTTCCTTCTTTCTGTACTCTGTGGTTTCTTTTGTCTGCCACACTTGGGATCAGAGCCCTGGGCCACAGTAAAACTTGACTATGATAGTGCTCTGCAAACAACTCCTGAGAGCGTCATCCCCAAAAACAGAGCACCTGAAAAGAGGCCTATGTGGCTAAAATCGCAGGTCCACACACTGGAATTTTAGATTTCCTAATGGCTCACCCACTGCCTGCACACAGTGCTGGTAATGCTCAGGCCCCATGTTTGGTGTATCCCTTCTCCATGTGGCTCTTCTGATGCCTCCATCAATTCAAATTGCAGGGGAAATCCTGAGCAATACATTGTTCCTAGGAGATGACAGATGGGGTGGACATTAGTGGAGCTGTACAAATGGGGAATGAAAAGCAGGGACTACAAAGGACTGATTTATGGAAAGGCTAAGTGTAGCTTTGCCACTCTTTGAATTTTGACACTGCTCTGTTTTTATATTTTGAGGAGCCTATGAGAATGGAAGATGCTGCAGCAGCTACTGAGTCTTCAGTCTTATGGTGACACAGAAGTCACAGCAATGTGAGAATACGCACTTGGGTGCTTTACTTTGTAGAGAGGCTTCTGCGATAGGAGAGGAAAAAAACACAAACAGTAAAGCATATGATATTTTTCTCTTCTTATTTAGGGATATGAAGGTGGTAGGGTGTTTGGCAATAAGGAGTCACTGACGGGTCTTCTGCATCTCTGTCACTGACGAGAATGAGCTCACAGGCATTTCACTCACAAAAGGAGGAGCTTTCCCATATGACTCTCCTCTTGGCATGATGGCTGCATCCACTGGATCTAACACACTCCTGGGGCATGATGAGCTCAGACTTACTGAAAACTGGTCTAATGGAAATGGTGGTTTCAAACCCTGCACATCAATGGGGACCATTTCAGAATGTCTTCAGGACATTCAGTACAGATGTGCCAGATGAAACTACACAATGATTAACCTCCAAAGCATTTCTAACACAGGCAGAGCCTAGGGTAATTCCTTTCCTTGTAGCATATTCAGTACTGCCTGGCTAGGGATACTGTCTTTTCATCCAGAGCAGCCCCATATGGCACAGCAAAACATGAGAAACAAGAATGGGTAAAATAGCTGTTACCTCCCCTAAATTCTACAAAAGTCTCAAATATCTTTCTGCTGCTTATTCAGCATCAACAAAAGAAACCCAAGCCAACCATCTGAAAACCAGAGTTGCCACCAAACAGGTCTGCATAGTTGTATCAGGCTCACAATGAAGCAGGAATACATCCCCGACTGCTCAGGTGTGAGGCGAGGCTCCGTGCTGATGGAGTCAGATCCACAGCCACCAGCATAAGATGCTGGTGATCGTCCTCCTTCAGACTCTGACATATTTTGTGCTGAAAGTCTCATGCATAGAAATTCTTGATGCTTTTTGCTCTTCTGCTTGTCTAAGTGGAGTGGAAGACTGCAAAACATTCTGCAACTGTCTACAACAAATATTTCCTGCTCACTAACGTGGACCAGAAGCCAAGAGCTCTTGCAGCCAGTAATATCCTTACATAGCACTACTTATGAATGCAAACTGATTACTGCAGCCCATTCCACCTTTAATGTGCACACACGGCTAAGAATATAACCTGTCAAAAAAAAAAAAAAAAAAAAAAAAGAGCATTTTAAGAACATGGGGACAGCAATAGCAATACTGGGGCAGGATTCCCCAGTATTCCCTGGTGACCAGTAGCAGAGACCTGGAAACAGTATACAAATAGGACAATAACCAGAGTATGCTCTAGCAATAAGAATTTCTGCTTGACACGTGCAGACTTTAGGTAGACAGAGAAGACTGAAGACACTGGTTGCTATTTGCACTTCGGAAACTTTATGTGCTCTTGGTGTGGTGACCTACAGAGTAAGGAATCCCTAAGAACTCATTAATAGGTGGTGTCTCAGATAGCTCCACTGAGACTGAAAATGAGAAATAAAACACAGACTATTTGGGAGAGTTGCCTGTGTATTTCACTGAAACATTTTAGATTTCCAAATGTTTCCTATTATTTATCATTTTATATATTTGCTCTTTTGAATTCCAAGGTAATGGGCCAAGTCTAGGAAGACTAGAACGGGATCCAACCAAACCAGAAAAAAAAATTAAATCGTCACTTTGCTAAACAGAACTCAAGCCCACAAAAGCAAGAAAAATCAGCGTCGAGGGTCAAATGCCATCCTTGTCTGTGTCTGCTGCCCTTCAGAGAGCCTCCAAAGCAGGGGTGATTTCGCAGGTCACACGCGATGCCCAGGCACCATGAGATGGGTTAAGGAGGGAGTCCCAGCCTTAACTCTGCATGTCGCTCCTTCTGTGGTTTCAAGTCAGACTCTCAGTGTTAGTACAACCTATTTTTTGTGGTTTAATAAATCACATACTTTAGCTTATGTAATGACTCAGAGTGAGTGATTGTATTCTCTTCTGGCCCAGAGGTGGTGTGATCATGTCCCAGCTCTGCAAAGCAATGGAAATCAATGGTTGCTGCTGGATTCAGTTCAGGCAGGCTGGGGTGTGTGGAGGTGGTGAGGGGCTGGCTCAAACTTTGAAAGTTTACTAGTTCCAGATGGAGTTGTTTACAAAAAATAAAGCATTTTTGAATCAGCCTGTGGTTCAAATCTCCTTCCTGACCTTCCCTTACCAAAACAGACTAAAGAGACACGGCCGAGTCCTGCTGACTGACAGTCCGTTCTACATGCTCTAGCTTTCTCTGTGTTTTTAAAACATTTTGCAAGTCCAACTACCTGCTGAAGTTTAAACATCCTTAAGAACTGCACGGGGATGTGAAGTCACATGCTGCTCTGCGCCAAGGCTTGTTCTCCTGCACTTCTAGCAGTGAAACCTGAAGCTGCTCGCTGCTGCACACATCCCCCTCATTAAAAGGCTTTCCCATTACACACAACTCGCTTGCATGAAGTCCTTTGGCAACCCGATTGATTAAATCCCTTTGAAATCATCTCCATTATAACACATCTATGCTGCTGAGAGCAAGTGGGAGGAGTAGAAGACTTGCCTGCATTATAAACTTTTGGGCTGCCCTGCAAAGCAGCAGAAGCAGCAAAGAATTAGTGAAGGGAATGCGTGGATGGGGCCTGTCTCTGCGGGTACAATCTGATGGTGGAGTCGGATTCAGCTCCAACACTGGGCCAAACTTTTACTCATCTTCACCTTGCCCATCCAGAGGGCAATGCCAGCCAGAGTACCTGCTGGCAGAGCCATGCTGTCCTCAGGAAGAAAGCCCAACCAGAGCGGCGGCATCCCATATTTTTGTTTCTCCAGCCACCCCCTACAATCAGCTCTGCTGTCTTCAAGTCTGGGGGCAAGGACTGAGAAAGGAACCTGCTCTGACAGATGTGTGGCAGATTTCCTTCGTGATTAATCGGTGTAAGGGACAACCCATCGCCACAGCAACTTTGTTGAAAGCTTTCTCCCAGCAAACCTCGAGGACTTGGGACTCAGCCATGCACATTTACAGAAGTCACTAGTTTCTCATAAAAAAGACTGAAGAGAATTTGTTGCAGGAACCGTGTCTGAAAAATGTAACCTAGTTTACAATTTGAAGGGCTTTTATGACTTTTTTTTTTTTTTTTTTTTAAATGAATCAAATCCATACATCATGTGTCTGGCATTGTTTGTACTCTGTGGGCAGCTTATAAGAAGCCAGTGAGAATGGTTGGTTTTCCACATACTGTTGCCCTGCTGTGATCCACAGAACCCCCCTGCCCTCTTCAGAAGGCATCCCCCCCCCCTTTGAAAATGTGGCGCACAGTTTCCTCTCACGTAATGCAACCAAACAAACCGTCATCATGTCCCTTTGCAGGAATTTGTATCCAGAACACGTGCAAAGATGCTGGAGAGAAAACTGGGTTTTAGGGGGTCAAAAGTAAAGAAGGAGGATACCTTCCTAATAAGCTTTCTTGGGGGCTGAGGCAAATGTAACGTGCCATGTGGCATATGACAATACAGGAAGGGAAAAGAAAAAACAAACACAAACACTTGGAAGAGTCTTCTGAAGAGAGGAGAGAATTAATGTATTTGCCCCATGTAGCGTGTGTCAATTTTCCCACTTGTAAACATGTGACTTTTGTGCCTGAAGACAGAGGGAAATACAGGGTGAAAGCAATTTCCTTATCCAAACTCAAGTCTCATGAGTCCAAGAAAGAAAGGGTCCAAGAAATAAAGTTTTAAAGTGGAAATCATTCTCTTCAACTTCACAGCACACAAAAATGCGCCTCTATGTGCTCAGAGACTCTGCATGAAACAAAAATGAGAGTTCATCCTTCGGGAGCATAATGGAAAGAGAAAAAAAGAAAACTTCTAAGCTGCCTTTGCTCCAGCATCCTTTAACCAGCACTTCACATATATATTTTAGCTCCAGTGCTTCGCACATCTGATTTTGAAGAGCATTTTCACATTTCCCTTTGAATTATTATGTTTTTCTTGGTTCTCATTACAGCAGTGGGGGGACCCAACACCCCTCATAATGAAAGGCAGAGCAAGGATGAACAATAAGATTTGGAACTTCCCACAAAAGTCTGTGAAAAAAACAATTACGCTTCTATCTGAGAAGCCGGAGCACGGCATGGGGGGGCTGCGGCTTACGGGGCTTGTGCCCACCCTGTGAGCTGGTTCCCAGCACCAAGCACAGCCTGCAGCATCCTGGCCGTGACAAACCAGCTGCTGGTGGGGCCGTGCTGCAAGGCGCACCACAGAGCGGATCTGAGTTTGGAAGGAAACCTGGAAAATAATAAACCCGGATCAATTTGCTGATCTGGTTTGAATGAGGCCACATGAATGGCTGTCAGCACAGCATCGTGGTGCTCAGCAGGGTGACAGTGACACCTGAAAGGGAAGCTCCTTAACCCACTACTACTGCCAAAGTCACCGTGTCTGAAGCTACAGCCTGGCCACCTGGGTTTGTGGTGACATCTGGGGTAAAGAGCAAAGGACCTACAGTGAAAAACCTACCAAATTCCTTCAGTGGAAGCAGCAACACAAATGTTCAAGCTTCATCCAGCTGTAACAATTATTTTGCCTCTCCAGATCGGTAATTTGATTGAAGCTCTCTGTACACAGCGAGGACCAGCCGTTACTCCCTCTGTCCTGGGCTGAGGCTCCACTTCCCTACTTGCATCAATTATTCTCCAGCTTTCCTCCCTGCCCCCCCGGACTCCTCTGTATTTCAACATTCTCTCTCTTAATCTTCTTTTGGATTTAAAATAAACCTTTTGAAGAGATATTTCCTTTCCAGTGTCATACTACAATGTAGACCAGGTCTGCATTTGATTAGTAAATTCATCCCATGCTGATGTTTTTGTATCCTCAGTGTCATGTACATTTAATAAATGTTATTCCCTTCTCTGTCCCCATTTTTTTTTTTTTTTTAAAGGGGATTTGTGTATTAAAGGAGTATTCTTGACCCAGAAATGAGGAGGAATTCAGAAGTGGTTAAAGTTAATAACCAGAAGTTTCCAAAAGAGCCAGTGGAAGCAACCAGCAGGAAGCACACAGAGCGCTTCCACATCTCCCAGCGATGGCTGAAGGCAGCGAGCACCTTTGCAAATGTGGGTTTCTAGGCTTTAGCTAACAAACCTGCCTTTAGGAGCTGTGGAAGGAAGAGAGGGGATGGAGGGTCACTTCTGGCATCGCAGACTCCCTTTGGCAGATACTGTTTAGAATAAAAAAAAAAAAAATCTCTGTGAAAAAGCCCAGGATGGTACTGAGCACTGAAGCATCTTACACCTCGTGTGAAATGCAGCTCGGTAGTCCCTCCATTCAGACTGGTTTGCATCCATCCCTCTGCAGTTGTGCCCTTCTGGCAGAGATCAAGCTCAAGTCCAGGCCTATATGGTACCCCACAAGCATGATCCAGTACAAAATCAGAAATATCAAGACCATAATTAGAGGCAAAATATTTCCCAGTTGTGCTCAGGGATGGGGTACACTAGGGCAGATGGGCACAGGAGCTGATCTTGCAACTACAATGTGGTCCAAAGGATAAAAACACAGGGAGGGGGGCATGGATCAGTCAAATTAGATATTCTATCAGGACCTGTCAGTATCCTTTCCCCATGTTTCCCTTAGCTCCCAGAATCAGCCCAGCATGCAGACGTGAACAATGAAATGTTAATCTGATCCATTACAGCCAGCAATTAAAAAAAAAAAACACACACACACACATCCCAGAAGTCACCTCTTCTACAAACACACCCACCTAAAAGGGACATTAGTTGACGCTTTTGCAAAGAAATGCTAATACAAGGCTGCTTTTGTTATAAGAAAGATCTCCCAGTGACAGACAGCTGCTGTGCCGTGCCATGCCGCGCACAAGGCTACAGATACGAATTACCTTGCAGCGAAACATCTCAGGCACCAGTATTTTGAATGTTTATCATCGGCTGGTGAAATGAAAGAGGTCTCAGGCATTTCAGAGAGGGCAGGCAGTAATAATTGCTGACACAACATCTTAGCTGGCACTTTCTGGAAGATAGGCTCATTAAAAGTAGAAGAAAGAAGAGGAAAGCTTGCTAGAGTGCTTGCAGAGACGGCTTACGTGAAGGAACTGAAAATGAGCAGAAGGGCTGATAAAAGGCATAGAGGTTTTACACAATAGCATATTCTCCTATAAACCACCTAATTCTTCTACTTGGTATTCATCACTGTCAGAAGCCTTTATAGCATTGAATGAAGGCTTTATGTTTAGCCTCATTATCAGCTCAATGATAGAGGGCAAGGCATGCACATGAAGTTCAGTACCAGAGATATGTTGTTAAAATGCTGCAATTTGTCAGCATTTAGATAAACAAATGAGGGGCAGACCGAGTGTGTGAAGTGACCTCTGTGGCATTCACGGGATATTTTGCCACTTGTTCTGAAAAACGTATTCGGGTTGCTCTAGCTTTGCTTGGGTGGAATGAGAAAACATTGATTTAAAAACAATCTCTTTCAGCAAGACAGAAGTTTGTTCTCATTTTCTTTAAGTTGTTTCTCTCTCTGTAACCCCATTCTTTGTTTCCTATTGTGCTTCTTAGAGACCCCGACATTCCAGTAAGGCTTCTTGGGCTTGATCCTGAGCAACTGGACTTAACAGCACATTCCTGGTGGCTTATTCCCCAGCCAGCTCAGTGGCCTGTCTCTGTTGTGAAGAGTTCAGAGACAGCTAATAACCCACGTGAAATGATAACATATCACAGCAATATTAGCTGAAGGAATGCATTCTTCCCTACTTCAGCTAATGTATAGAAAACCAAAGCATAAAAGGAAAACAGAGGGAAAAATCTTTTTAAATATTTGACACCCTCACTCTTTCCCTTTAGGAAAGCTGATCTTTAGTTTTTATTTTCAGTGATATTTACTCCAAGGCTTATGCTTGCCTGTTTCCTGTCAATTCTTTCTCCCAGCACCCAAGTGAAGCACGCCTGAAGAGCAGACAATGCTTCTTTGCAGAAGACTCCATTTTTCAGTTTCTTACAGAGTTTTTAATGATGCCGTGAAAGCCAGGCACCCAAGAAATCAAATCAAATGAATTGTAACACTTTCTGAAAAGCGAGATTATGCTACAATGGGGTTTCAATCACCTCCGGCAGAACGTTTGTCTGAAATCAGGCCTTCCTCAGATTATACACAGCTGTTGAGCTGCCTAATGCTTTCACAGTTTTCCTATGTTGAAGGAAAACCTTGGTGGCATGGGATCACCATCAATCTCAATACCTCATACAAAGTGGAGTCACTAAAGTCTCATTTGCAGACCCTTTTCTTTTGGGCCTATACACAAACTTTTCTGCTCATTTGAAGAGAATTATGTGGGCTTAATTAAGTGTAGTAACTTATTGGTAGCACAGTGCCCAATCAATGAAATGTGCAGATGTGATGTGAAATGATGGGGCAATGCTGTTGTGAAGAATACAAATCAGGGTGACGGCTATTATTTGTACCCAAAAGAAGTTATTTGGGACTCAATTATCCCATTCATAGTAATTGTGGTGCACCAGATGGTTACAATGCATAAGAGTCTTCCACAACCATAACATTTCTACTGAGCACCTTTTCTTCTTCTCTAATTCACCATACAACGATTAGTTTCTTATTGGGTGTTTATTGAAATGAGGGGGGCTAAGGAACAGATTTAGTGCATCAAGGAACAAAAGGGAGGGGAGACCCATGAATCAAAATAAGAGACTGCAGCTTGCCTCTGTCGTTTTTCAGAGGCCTTGAAATAGTCGCCTTGCAGCTTATCTGCAATGACCTTCCCTCCCCTTCTTTCTCTTGCCCCCTTCTCTCCCCAGGTCCAGGAGATGTAAAGTTTTTCAAACCTGACCGGCTGCTGTGCCGTCTGTCAAAGCCTTTCCAGCCAAGTGAGCAGTTTTTCATTTAATTCATTGAGTTGTCCTCAATAAAATTAATTCCTTCTCATCGGCACCATTGAAGCAGCGAATAGGAACAAAACCAAACGAGGTTGTGAATATAGTGCTGGTCATTAACTTGGGGATCTGACTCTATCATCTGTTCATCCCTTCATCTCATTGAGGTGTTTGCAACATAAAAGGAAAAGCAAAGGAGGTAGGGAGAAAGTGAGGACTGAAAAGCCTGAGAAGCTAGGTTCTCAGCCAGACCAAAGCAGCTTATTTCCATCCACCACAATCAATGAAGCAACAGACATTTATATCAGGAAGACCTGGCATTTGTGTTGGCACAATCCTAAAGCTTTTGCCCATCACCAATGTGAATCAGTTAGATTCACAAGTTAGATAAAGGTACTTTACATTCATCCTTTGCACATGCAGAAAAAAAGGGAGCGACTGAGCACATTGTGGCCATATGTCACTCATTTTTATGTTTCAGCCATTTTTGGGAAAAACTTTCTGCATGAGCTCAGGTGAACATCCTCCAGACAGCAGCAGCCTTGGGTTTGTAATCGATGACTGGCATCACTGTGCAGAGCTCTTTGCTCATGGCAGAATGGGAAGCATGCTGAGAATGACTTAGCCTTTTCCCTTGGCAATCACCACTTTCCAACATCTTTAATCTCCTGAGCCAAGCAGTATCATGGCACTTGTTGACTGTCCTGCTGCAGAAGGAGCACATAGGCTTCGGTTTTAGCATACCTGTTGTTATGGTTACATTTGTTTGTTAAATATAATTATAGTGTTGGGAGTAACGTATTCATGACTTTCCTGATTAAGACAACGGCATAGCTCTGGTGGCGTCTGCTTGAAACCTGATCATGTGGCTGCAGAGGCTGGCAACCACATCCTACTTTGGGGTTAGCCAAATAAAACTACATTTTGGTTTAGTGCTGCTAGCTTTGAGGAAACGATGGTTATGATATTTGGGCCAGAGTTTATGTTTACTTAAACTATGTCTGCCACGAGACAGAGTCCATCTTTCTTAACTTAACAAAGGAAAGCAGCATATGACATATGCAATTTCAATAACATTTTTCAAAGGTGCTTTCTCACTTACAGACACAGATACTACAGTGCCACTTGTGTTCTGAAGCTCTCATTAAAATGACACTAAGATGCAAGCCATGAGCTCAAGTCATGTATTGCAAACTGTTTATTATTTGCAAATACATGAAGCTTGATGACATGTATCACATAGATCTAATTTCAACCATGTCTTTTCTTCAATAAACAAAACATGCTGCACCAGCAGAGCTATAACCAAGTGATGATAACATCTGGTTTTCAGACCATGTACAGATCAGAAAGATAACTTTTTCTTCCCCAAAGAATGAGAAAGTAGAAAAAAAGTGTTTTTTTGACCACTACTGAATAAGCAAGGGCAGATTTTCAAAGACAAGTAAGGGTTTAACCATTCCTATCTAATATTGTTTCAGGCAGTATTCATAATACTCATACAGGAACTGAGTTTTTCTCTGAAATCTATAAGTTCAAATGGACCATACATGCACTATTTCACATGAAAGATGGGGAAACAGAAGGCTGAGATGAATGGTATCAAAATCCATTGTTTCCTTTTCTCAGTACAGGCCAGCTCTGGTGACTGCGGGTCCCCATAATCCTGTTTTATATCTCAGTTACATTCTTCACCAAATAAGATAGACCTCTGCTCTGTTGTATTGTAGCCTTGTGTTTCCTATTTTTTCTAGCTCAGGAATAATACTTTGCACAGTCAGGCTGTCTCAAAAGCCTGTTATGAAGAGACCAGAACCAGAGACCTCCTCCAGTAAGTCCTTACTCCGGACAGTCAGAGAACCAGGTTTATGGCAAATCTACCTCACAGTTTCTATACAGATCTGCTTTACTACCAGCAGAACTAAGAATTAAAACTAGAAGCCTGAGTTCTAGTTTCCTCTGCGCTACCTTCCTTCCACTACCAGATCAAACAGCCTTAAGTTCTCTAATGTGCTTTTTGAGCAGAGCCTTTCAAGGCGTGAAGACACAGCATTACTGCTTTCAAGAAATGGGGCTGAACTTTTCTCTAGGAGTGAATAGATCAGAAATGATATTATTTGTTCTGTTAGGTGAAGAATAAAACTCTGGCCGCACTTCAATAGATTGCAGATCTGGACAGGACTCCACACAGTGCTGCCTATTCCATAGCTTAGTATCCCTGCAATCCAGGGGTGTAATACTGGGATTTCAGATTCTTCTTCAAATCAGGCTGCAGCCGAACTTTGGCACAACTTTCCTGACCATTTTACAGTTCTTAAAAAGGGAATCATGTTAGTGAAAGTGAATTACAATCTGCACCTTCTTTGCTAAATTCTAGGAAAATTCCACATTTTGGCTCATAGACTTGAAAAACCCCAACCAGATCTCACCTCACTGCAACTGGGAGACATAACACTCATACAATACAGCTAAAACTGTAAAACTTTGTTCCCACAGTGTTTTTAGATCAGGCTTTAACCATGATCCAAATGCTGTTTTGAACAACTGAGGAATAGAGCTAAGGTCTGTTCCAATTTCCTGAATAATTTTGCCCACTAATTCTGTACTAATTCTTCATCCTAGCTGCCAGCAGGTGTGAAGGGAGCTTCAAGGCTATGTGGAAATCGTATGGAGAGATATGGTTCCTACCTAGGGCGCTACCCATGACAAATCCTCAAAAATTTGTCTTCTCCTACAGTTATTTTTATTGACTCGCATTTTCCTGCACCAGAGGCCTCAGCTAACACATGGTACTGTTGGGCTATGCCTTTTCTATCACTTTACAAAAGTGATTGTCCGTCTTCAGGGCTTCAGGGAGACATAGGCTGATTTCTCTGGAGATGCCTAAGAACCTCTGAAGAGACCTCTTCCAGGCTCAGAGGAAAGATGAAGAAAACAGAGGACACCAAGAGGGCCAAAGGCCAGGGTCACAGAAGTCACTGGACCTCTCTGCACAGGACTCTTGGTGGGTGCATCCCCACATGACTCCACCAGCTTTGGCTTCCCCAGTGACACCAGTGAGATAGCTGGGCTCAGGTGTGGACAACATCAGTATCAGACACTGTCACAGATCCACAACTGCTCATCTTATGCTTCAGTTCCTTTCTTATTTTAGCCAGCAATAACTTTTTTTCAGAAAATGGTCTCTGGCATTTTTCTTTCAGATTTCTACTCAGACTGCCCTTATTACTTACACAGAAAAATACAAAGAAATAATATTTATGATGTTGTTTTGTCTCCCAAGTTTTCCCACACGTTTTGTTTTGATCTTATCTAAGGGCTACAGACCCTTTGTTGTATTCAGGTCTCTTATTTTTGATCTTTAGTATGAACATAAGCAGACAAAAATATCTGTGATAAAGCCTGAAACCCCCTGAGACCTATTCAGTGTGGAACTTTGCTATGAACTTGAATGTACAAAGGAATGTGTCTCATTAATGGACATTTATATATTATCTGCATAATGACTTTTTTTCTATTCCAGCCTCCATTTTTATGCCTTTTATCATATGATATGGCTATCCATTGGTTGTCAGAGGTCAGTTACAAGACCAAGATATGGATGAGAATGTTATAGCTCACTCCAAGGATAATCTAAAATATATAGTTGCCATTGACTCTGTCAAGAGCCTTTTTCCATATTTAAGGAAATAGTTGAAAAGAGGATTAGATTTATGTTTATCAGGGTTAAGGTCAAAAGCAGTCATTTTTTTAATAACTATTGAATTAATTATAAATACTATTTAGTTAGACTGAATTATTTCAGTTAAAGTGTACCCTTACAAATCTGTTTTCACAATATCTGGAAATAATTTTTCCACTGACTTATATGTGAGATTCTGCGTATGGGTGTGTGTGTTGTTTTTTATTTTTCTTTTTCCACAAAGAAAGAAAGAAAGCATAACTACTGTGAAAGTTGACTTCAGAAAAAGGCAAGTATATTTTTTTTCCATGTCACATTTTCTTCAAACTAGTAAAAAACCAACTATTTATTTTATAATACCACCTTTCCTGCAACAAATGGTTTCAATCCAGACACCTAAACCTGGATTTTTTTTTTTATCAACTGTTAGGAATAGAGTTTGCAAACAAAACACCAACCTCAGCTCCACTGGAAATGTATAGATCCAAACAAAATTTGTCATTCATTTAGAATCATAGTGCATCTGCAAAGCTAATTAAATGTAACATTTAAGTAGGGAATTTTAAAAAAAAAAAAAAAAGTAACACTTGCACTTTGTAGACCAAAGTAAACATCCTGCATGCTTGTGTGTTTTCACTACAGTCACATAAATATTTGTGAGGCCAGATATTTTCCTAGGATAGGTTTTTTGACTCCAAGGCATGACACTGATTCGCACCCACTGGTCCTAAATGAAACGCCCGGATTGTTGCAACTTTCACTTAACCACACAGGAGCAAAACAGACCTCCAAGGAGACTTGGGCAGAAGTTCCCACAACAGCAGAAGCAATGTGAACTGGCTAGGAAATATCACCAAATCAGTCCTGATTGCCTCCCCCAGTGGAGTTCTACAAAAACTTCTTAAGACAGAAGGCTTGAAAATGTTGAAACATATTATGACTTTACTGAGCAGAAAACTTGATATTTCCTTTTTAAAAATAATTTTCAAAACGCACAGAACTTTTCAACCACAGCAAACAGATTAACAGCCATAGCCATGGCATGCTTGTAGACACACAGACTTACAGTGCCCTGATGAGAAAAGAGAGGGACGAGCTCCATCACTGCGTAGTTGGAAGTCCCAGTTTGTCACAATAGGACATACGTATAAGCAACCCTGACATACTGCACCGTGGGCTTCTCCCAGTATGGCCACTAGTTTACACAGAGAGCAGTTATGCAGGTATGGGATGGGGCAGCCCTCCTGAGCTCAGTCCCACAGCCCAGCATTTGAAAAGGGACTTTGTATGTCTTCTTCCGCTCCTCCAGGGGCGGGCAAGGCAGGCTACAGTCTGATCTTCTCCCCTCTTTTAATTAAATTCATTTGGCTAGCTTCAGCTGGGGCCCTTGGAGCAATGAAGAGTTTCTTTGAAGACTGCCTCGAGCCCCCAAATTTCCCAAAGTTACAAGCTTTCATACGACAGGAGAATTTCCTTGGTGACTGATAAAGTTTGTTGAGATTGGAAGTGCCTAAATTCTCCGCTCCTCTGAGCTTCCCTTCTTTCCCTCTCCTTTCCCTTCACCCCCAGCTCTCCTGGCCCCTTTTCAGCATCCTCTGCTCCCAGACTCCCGCTACTGCCCCCATGCCACTGATGTTTCGGCAGAGCTGGGGGGCACTTCTTGATGCACTGCAGATGTGGGCCGTGAGTGGTGCTTTCACATGGAACTCAAATTGCTTGAAAAGGTTTAACCCTGTGACTAAATTCTCAAACCTGCAAACTGTAAGCAAAGATCAGGCTCCCATCTAGTCTGAAAAGGGCAAGTTAATGAAAGAATCCCCCACCCTAGCAATTCACAGGATGCATGAAAAGAAACCTAAACCCCCCACATTCTCAATGCTAATTAAGCAATAATGATCAAGGCACAGAGTATTTCCTGGGGATTAATAACTAACTGGGAGGAGATGATGACCCCAGACAGTCATTAATCCTCAGGAAATGCCCTGCATCGAAGTTGTTATTGCTAGTTCAGACTAAATATGTGAGAAAAGAGATTTTTAAGAGTCTATCTTTTTCAGCATGTTTTCTCTTTGGTTGTGATTATGAGCCCCCTGGAGTAGGACCTTGCTGGTCCATCAGTCAGCCAGATTGCACAAAATATTCCTCTAGACTCCACTATGTTCAGAAATAAAAATCAAATTGGCTAATTAGACAGACCCTTCTGCAGATGTATCTTGCTTTTCTCTAGACACGCAAAACCTGATCCTGAACAGCATTAAGATGTGTCAGCTCCCAATGAACTCCATGAGGGCTGTTTCAGAGCTGAGCCTCTGTACCCCAAATTTTGGAGTAAATTCTGCCATTCTTCTATTCTGAGCAGCACGCAGCCCCAGGAGCTCATCACTTCTGACTACAGGGCTGTATTAAGTACATACTTAACATTAGGCAAACATGTACACTCAACTGCCTTGAATAACTTAATAGATGATGATTAGTGATCAGGATTTGTTTGCCCTTGAGATCTCATCCTTAGCTATTCGACTCCCAGCAGCTCACAGCCAATAACAACACAAGTGTCAAAATTCAAGCACACATAACTTTTCCAGGAACTGAAATTGCATTTAATGGCAACAGTCACAACCAGACAGGCATCGCTGTGCTGTACAGTTCACAGAGGTGTAGTGTAGGACCCAGGCCATGCCATTACATTGAGGCAGTCTTTACATCTCTCTCATCTTGTGTTAGTGCACACTGGGGTCTTCAAAGCAAAACTTTGTAACCCAATTTTATAAAACAGAAATGACCAGATCATCTTAATAGTATGACTAGCTATTGCAAGCTGTTGCTAGTAATGAAGACCCCAAGACACATACACACGGACACACAAACACATATTCAAAAGAAAAGGAAAGCTACTGCTATCACATCAGAAGTCCACATATACTGACATTTTCAGGACTGCTTAAAGAATTTAGCATCTGCAAACAAAAAATGGAAGTTCAGGCTAAATGTGTGAAACACAGACTTTATTATTATCATTTGCAGTCTTTAATTTCTACTGAAAACTGAGCTATTAATGGATTTATTTATATATGTATAACCATTAAATATGTCCTTTAAATATGTCCTTTAGCTTAGGAAGAGAAACTAATCATAGAGGAAAAAAAGCATCATCTACATTAGTCTTCCCAGCTAGGTTTAAAATAAAAATAAATAAATAAATCAGGCAGCAGTTTAAATAACAAAAGAAGAGCTATCTTTTCTAAAATCTTTACTGCTTAATATTAATAAGGTTAATAGTGGCACAGGGACACAGTTACACGGCACATATTAAGAACTGTTTCAGTTCTAAGCATCATTCTTTCAGTTTCTGTCACTTCTGTGAATTTTTTGTTTGTTTGTTTGTTTTGTTTTGTTGGTGGTGATGGGTTTGGGTTCTTTTTAGTTTTGCTTTCTTTTCTAAAAGGATGAAAAAGAAAGATCTGATAACAATAAGCCCTTCCTGGGTCTAGCTCCTAAATTAGTTCAAGACCAAGGAAAAAATACAGTATCTAACAGATTTAAGTTAAAGAAAAATACTTAAAAGAAGATAATTAAAATTCAGATCTGGGAAAAAATGAAAGTGACTTTTTTTTTCCCCAGTTTCAGTCATCCCCCTCACTATTGCCTCTCTAATCAGATGAAGAAAAAACAATTCATAAATCAATGCAATATTCATACTAGAGAAGGCTCATAACCTAACATACAGCTACATGAATTAACAAACTCCACTGTGTATGGAGTTCTCCCTAGATGCTTTCACAGGATCCCTGCTTTATCATCCACATAAATCTCTCCACTTTGTAGCAATACCAGCCTGAGTGTTAATAACACTGTGTCAGCATTTTGGTAAGATTTATATCAGAAAACTACACTGAAAATTGTCTGGTCATTATACATTCCTTCGGAATCGATGAAAGACTATAAATCTTCTTGAAATACATTTGCACTCATATGACTCAAACATACTCCCTAAATGCATCCTAACATTCATTAGAGGATATTTAAGGATGGCGTTGCAGAGAGAAAAAAAAAAAGTCACTATATTAAAACTGTTGGGAATTTTTGTTTGTTTTTATACGTGTACATAAAAAGTATATTCCAAGAGCTGGGTTGGAAGATCTATTTGCCAGATGAAAATTAATAACTGTCCTAAAGCAGGACCAACCCTACTTGCTCCTCCATACCATGAGAGAAGTCACTTGGTCTAAAGTTTCATGCTGGCCTATTTCTTATTAGCTGCAGTAAGCTGGCATCAAGGGGCTATCATCTGTCAAAATATCAGTAGGAGAAACAATTGACAAAGCCACCACTTGAGAATGTTGAGTAAACTGGGTAAAAAGCAGTGAAAGAAGTTAATGTGCAACCTGGCACACAGTACCAGCCCAAGCCGTGAGAACCACTTACGTGATAATTGGTCCCTCACAATATCTTCTGCTCTGTAAAACATTGTCTTGGGCTTGTCTTTCAGCACAGGAACTGATCTCTTTGAGATGCAATGAAACAAACACCCACCTGAAAGCCCCCTCCAGCTGACAGGGGAGGAACTCAGGTGGGAAAGCTTGCAGTTTCTGAACAGGTACAAACAGTTTCAGGTAACTCCAGACTCACCCAGGGTCAGTAGAGCAAACCGTTTTTTGAAAGAAGAAGCGCATTTATATGCAGCCATTTATTCAGTTCAGACAGAAATGAGTAGCCTCTGGGATTCAAAGCATCTCCCTCTCCATTTTTATCCTCCTTGTTGTCCAGCCTTAAAAAATCCCTATTGTTCTGACTGAGAATTACCAGGGGAAGAAATGTAAAACCAAGAATCAAAACAGGAACAGAGTAAATTAACAAAGCTGGCCTATCTACAGTGCAGGAACCCAGGCAGCAGAAATATTAGAATAGATGCATATGAAATATCCTGTAACACAGGTGTTTCATGGTGTCCAAGTTTCTCTCAGCTTTTTCTGACATATATATATATATATATATGTATGTGTATATATATATATATATATATGTATGGTTATATCTGTATGTATGCATATATTGTTATTAAGGTTGGAAGAGTAGGGGGCAGAGCAACCAAAATCAAAGGCAGTGAAGTACAGCCACACATTTGTATGTGTGTGCTGGCGCACAAATAAACACACATGCACCAGAAAGGGCATCATTTTGAAAGAGCGCTGCTGTGCAGCAGTGAGAGCGCAAGTCATCATCACAAATCTATCCTTAAAGAACAGATGATGCAAAGGCTTCAAGTGGAAGGTTGAATTTCACCCTATAAGGCAAATTATTTTACTTTCTAAAGTTGGTTCACTTTGCGCTTATAAAGTGACCTAGGAGACTGTTCTAAAATGGGATCTTCTTGAGAGAAAGGGTCTGATTTGTAGCTACTGGAAAATATGAAATCTGTGTATGTTTTGGCACATCTTGAGATTCTCAAGAGTCGAGAAACAGGCCTCTTTGTTTTTTAATGATTCAGAGAGTGGCAGCCAGTCCTTAAAAAGTGGGAGAACTCAATGTTTGTAGAGCAAATATAATTTCCTTTATGACAGAAAAGTTCCCATAGCAGTATCTGTTATTTCTTGTGTTGTTTTAAAAAATAGTGATCCATGTTCAGACTTGTTGCTAGAGCAACAAACGTGGGCAAGTGCTGTTCTCAAGAGAGATGCTCAACAGCAGGCCAGGTGTTCTTTTGTATGGATCTGGATCTTGTCATATTAAAAACCGTGGATGAATCACGACAAATTTCCTTCAGATTTCACTAAAGTTTATGACAGCCATAGTTTCCTACTCAGTTTGTACTAAATCAGTCCCTTTTCCATCAAAAGCACCATCCTTAAGTAGTCAAATACTGACAGGACTCTGGATGTCAACGGAAAAGTAAAAGCACAATGTGAAAATGTGAATGTTTGGTATCCAAGATTAATAATAACTAGTGTGGGATTTCCTTTGATGAGATCACCCAGTGTCTAAAAAAAAAAAAAAAAAAAAAAAAAAAAGACAGCCAGAACAACTAAATGGGAATAGAAGAGATAAAGAGAGATCACAGTGATGAGACTAAAACTAGCTCCCCCATGAATAAGGCTGGTATATCCTGCTCAGTCCAAGCTAGAGCTGTGCAGAGAACATCATGCAGTCCCTTATAGCTGGACTCTGCTTTCACTGGGGGACTGAGAAGGCTTCTGTCTGGGGACCCAGATCTACGTGCAGATAGAAATGGCTCCCTGGGGAGAGTGCACTGAAGCTCAGCACAGATTCCAGGTCTGGAAACCCCCTTCTACACCATCTTTAGGCATGCATTTCCTTAGATGAATAAAAGATGCCTTAGAAGTTAGGAAGGAAAAAAAAAAAAAAAAAAAAAAAAAAAAAAAAAAGGCAACTCTGGGAATACATAATACATAACCGACAGTACAGTCCCTGATAATTTCTGGATTTCTCCAGTACCACATCCACATGTGTGCTAGCAAAAATTATCTTCAGGGACTGCTCCCAAAAGTAGCAGATACCAGACTTGCTTTGGTCACCTCAACAGTTTTGCAACAATATCCTAACAAGCCTGGAAAAAAACACTCAGAGTTAATTCTGTTGCCAGACCCCTGAGCACTCCACAGGGCTGAGATTAATTCCAGTCCAAAATGCTGTAAAGTATGAACATAACCAGTCTGATCACACCTAGTGTGAACCTTTTGGCCTTGGGCACAGTGAGAGGGCTGATTTTGCTGCTGTTTGTCCTTGGCTGCCACACTGGGGATTTCCCTTGTTCTGCCTTTCATCCACGCTTCCCCCTTTAACCGACCCAAGAAAGGCTCACAGGAAAGCCAGGCAACTTTCAATTTAAAGGATGTCAACTCTGCAGGGCAGAACATTGCTACAGCAAAACCATGCTGGTCCTCATGGCCTGACTGATCTCACCCCACTGCTTCCTGGACAGCACAACTCCACTGACTTACTCCTGACTTGCCATGGCCTAAGAGAAAAAATGAACCCTCTTTTCCTTGCTGGAGGAATATTGTTAATAAACTGAACCCAGAGGAATTCAACACTGCTTTAGGCTTTGCCTGCAGGTCAAGGGAGGCCAAGATGGTCTAAAAGGTGCAAGTCCATAATCATCAATAAGGAAACCATAACTTTCTGCACTCTTTCCTAAGCTGCTAGGAGCAGATGGCGTGCTCAGCAGATGGAGTGGTGCAGAGATGCACATCTGGAATGCAGGTGCTCCACCAGATATTTGGTGGCATTCCAGCAGCTGGATTGCTCTGTAGGCATCCTCCTCTGTTTATTGCCTAGAAAGAGGTTTGTCCCTAATTGGCATTAACAATAACAACAATATCTCCTCCTCCCTAACAAGCCAAAGGCTGGAGTCAGTCATACATGTCCCTCTGCTTCCCTTTACTCTAATTTTCTTGTGAGTAGACCACCCTCTTCTTCATCTGCTTGGCAGACCACTGCACTGAGGTGGATGTCAGGGCTACCACCAGCTGCAAGCCCTTTATTGCTTTTCAGTTCTTCAGCTGAGCATTTATTATTATTATAATTCCTCAGCAGCTGGGGAAGAAAAGAGGTGATCAGCAGCAACTGAACCTTCAGGTTATTCAGTTTTACTTGCAGCTTCCAGGGACTGACCATCTTGCCTTGTACTAATGAAGGGTCACATTTCTGCAACAGAGGAGGGGATTTAGGAGAAGACTCTTCACACAGGATAACTTTAAATACAGCCCCACTGAATGAACACATCTCTTTGGAGGTAGGCCCAATTCCTTCATCTAACCATACACTTAGCCTGTCTGAGCTGTGCTAAGCTGCCCTAGTACCCTGCCAGCAAAGATATACAAGCTTTTTTTCTGCAAAGCATAAGAGTGTGCATGCTCTGCTGGCCACTCCAGCCACTGCCTAAACACATTTTTCCCTGAAAGCAGGCCACAGTACTGAAAACAAAGAACAAGAGAAAAGAGAATTGAATAGTTTAACAGGAAGGATCATAGATGAGTTTAGCTGGTTGCTAATGCATGCCCTAGCATATATTTTTTCCCCACACCGTTAAATTTTCATTCCCTAAGGTATTAGAAACTTTAGATATTTAAAACTCAGTTTCCTATTTTAACACCATATACAAGCTACAAAAAGACATCGTGTCAGACACGAGGGAAAGGTAGTTAGGGTGCCCAAGTTCTGCATTGTGACAGAGACAGAACATACTCAATTTATCTTTCTTCCAAAAAATAATTGTTGCTATGGCAGTAAATGCTTTGAATGAGAAAACAAACAAACAAACAAACAAACAAAAAACCAGCCTGTGAATACAACTTGTATAAAGAGTCAGAAAGCAGGGCCCAAACTATTCCTTTTAAAGTTAGAAACCTAAACTTAAGCTTCTCAGTCAGCATTTAGCTTCTCAAATACCCAGGCAATTTCACTTTTAAGCACATTGCTCATCCAGCAGCAGCTAGTACTGGCATCAACAAGAGGTTTGCCACTCTTTGACTCTCTTACCAGCATGGAGGTTGTGGTGAGATGGCAGAGGGGAAAAAGGAAGTTAACTCATCTTTTGCTAGTTCAAAATGATCCTTTGGGGAAATTACAATCAGATCTGTGTTGTTAGATCATAGTCGATCATTTCCATCTATAGTAAGTGACCTCAATAACTGCACTGTCATCACACCCAATGGGAAAAAAAAAAAAAAAAGAAAAAAAAAAGTGTCAGAAGCAAACAATTTGCTCAGAGATATGAACAAAGGAACCATCTGTCTCCTGTGACTAATAGTACTGAGGGTCAAAAGCAGTTTACTTCACCGCATAGCATTAACGATGGGATGCTTTGACCACACTGTCCCTTGACCTATTCTATTAGTGGAAAGCTTAAGACTTTCATATACTCCAAGGCCTCTCTTTTCCTTGACCTGGACTGAAACCACATACCATACCACAAACGTATGCTATTTCAGGCACTTAGATATGAGTTTTACAATTCCAGACTGTGATCAATTACTGACTATTTGAGATTTATAACAAGTGCTTTTTCCACAGAACTGAAATCTGATGGGGCTTCTACTAGAAACTCAGCTAAACTTGAAGAACCGATGTTTAGAGAAGAGGCCCAAATAGATCCATATTTCAATACTTAGTGAACCCAGAACTGGCAAATTTGTGCCAGATTTGATCAAACAAACACTATTAAGGACTGAAACAATTACAAACGGACTTGCGCATGTGAAAAAGTTACACAAATATAAAGGTAGGATATGAATCTCTGGTTACACTGGTTTAAATGCTAACATGTAAACATTCATTCCAGCCTCTTCAGATTTTATTTTATTTTATTTTAATTTAATTTTTGGCACTGTGAATATAATTTAAATTAATCCAGTTGGATTAATTTAAGGAAGAGGAAACATGGATCAATGACTAGTGCATTAATTTAGAATGTTCGTTGTTTACACAGTCAAGAGAACACAACAGTGATTTCCTTAGCATACATACATCTATTCACATAAGACCACTTGACCTATGTAATTATGTTCCTAGCTTCATCACAATAGTAAAGTTCTTGAAGTTGGATGGGATGAACATGGACCTAGAGTCATAAATGTACAACTACAGTTCCCCAACTTCTTTACAGACTGCTGAAAGGGACTTTATTGTAGAAGTAAATTCTATTTTACTTCAGCTCCATGCAAAGGACCATATAATTAAGCCTGTAACGTGCAACACAACACCACATGGAAGTGTTCAAGCTAGCTTGAAAAAATGTCAACAGAGCCAAAAGTTATATATATTTATATCAGGTGATATTTCTAACACAGTAAATAGTCTTGATGAGACACAGATCCAAAGCATCATGTTAATGTGAATTTTATTCTTCTAAAAGAAATACATATGCAGGGTATTTGCACTGAACTGTGAAGGTAACACCAGCTCACTAGGAACTTGTCTCTAATGGCATAACAATGTAGCCATGCTCTTAGCAAGGATCCCAAAGCTTTCATTATTCAACCAAGTCATATTTCAATGTAGCTCACAGTGAGAGTGGCATGAAGAAAATACTTAATATAGTAAGCCAGACTCAAAAATTAGGTCTGCAATCCACCTAGCAAAAGTGCAGAAAGATGGAGGAAGGATTATTTCCGTTTTAGAACAAATGTATCTCATACATTTCGCAGAAATGAACAAGATAAAGTGGCTACAGCTCTTCCAATGAGAATGGAGAACCTGCATTCCAGAATGGTCCATTAACATTCTTCAGTTATCCATTTCAGAAACACAGGATTCCAATCAAAGATTCCTGTAATCAATAAGTATTTTTAACGTCAAGAGATCTCCTATTGTGAATTTCAATAAACTTTTTAAAATTTAATAATGAATTAAACCTCAAGTGACCACAATGAAATGAAGTACTCTTTTTCCCAGTTAAAAAGCATAAAAAGACACAAAGAGATCATTTGGGGTTGAGATGCAGCCCGGGACATGAGTTTTCATATTCTGTGTTTCCATTGTGTAGGTAAACTTGAGTCTAAACAGCGGTTCATAATCACATGGAAAATCAGGAATTGAACCCAAATATTTCGGCTTCCTGCTCTGTATTTTTCTTACCCAGTTACCTTAATGATTAAATAGAAGTCACTCCAAATGAACAAGCTCAGGAATATTCTCATGAATAATGTGTATTTTTTTCTTGTATCCAACCCCATCTTTTTAAAACATCATAAAGAATTTAAGAGAATGCTCTGCAAAGGAGCAAGTGAATTGTTCATTTTTTTCTGATTGGCATTTGTAACTCCTCTTGCTAATTCTGAACACAAACAATTATCTGCACAAAGATACTGAAACATCCTTTTTCTGCAACTGCAATGGTTTTACATGCCCCCGCTATTATATCTCAGCAGTTCTAGGACCAAACCCATCACACTGCAAATATGGCACAACTTGACAGGCAATGCAGATGTATTCCAAGTGTTTGGGATACGACTCTCAAAGTCACACGCAGCTGACTTTCTTGGCTAACTCTCACTCTCTTGGAGTTTTAGTTTCAATGGCTGCAATGGTCTTCAGCACATGTAGGTAATGGACCATGTAAATATCAAGCATTTTTGTAAGAACAGATCTGGATGTCCTCAATTATAATGCTTTCATCCATGCATTCCTGGTGATTTCCTTGAAACCAAATATATTGTTTTTCACAGGTATTTCCAAATCTGGTCCATAATGGGGAATGAATAGTAGAGGCAGTAAAAGTTTTCAGCTGGAAAAATTTCCCATAAAAAGTCAAGGCTTCCTTGAAAATGAATTTTTTCATAGCACTCAAGAGTTACATTTATCAGAGTTGAAGGTCCAGAATTTTCTATTAACTTCGCAAACACTCACTTCAGTGTGATTCTATCCAGGCTTTTAAAAACGTCACAAACACAGTGTGGACATTCATAGTAAGAATTAAAACTGACGGGAAAGGCTATATTTTCTATCCCATTAATAATGTAAGAATTTCCTTTTATTTCTTTTTTTTTTTTTTTTTTTTTTTCTCCTGCCTTATTATGATCACATTTTTTAACCCACTACAGAGTAAGACAGCATTCAGAATATTTAAAGGATGATAATTACTGCCTTTACTATACTTCTCAGAAATGAAGCAAATAGGGATTCTGAATAGGTCCAAGACTTCATATCTGAAAAACTTTCTGATTCCAAAATACGGCTGCAGAAAGGCCCGAGTTGTGGTAGAGTTGGGAGGAGAGGGATGGAAAGGGTCTGTCTCAAGAGGTTTCCAGACAGCTTAGAGAAGGAGTATTTTGATGGTAAACTCTCTTGCCAAACTTTAAATTTTATTATTATTTTTTTTAATACATAGGCTTTTTTTTTTCTCCCTGAAATTTCTTAGTACAATATTATTCAGTAAGTACATATATTTCTCTCTGCCCAGAGATGCTGGGTTTTCAATTTTTTCTCCCATACAAGTGGAGATCAAGGACATTTAGGTATTTCAATGCATGCCTCGAACAAAGATTTCTTCAGTGCTTCATTTAAAACTTCCTAACGTTCAGCTCTTGTCAGTTTGCAGGTGGATGGGTTGCCCAGCTGTCATTCTGTACAGTGGTTTTGTACAACAACTGGAGTCAGGTTTTTCTTGCCTTATATTTGCCATGAATTTTCACGGATGTCATTTGCCAAGGTTTAAGACACAGCTATTCATTGAATAAAGTCCTAGTGTGTCTGTCCATAAGCATCTGTGCGGACGAAGCCAAGCCTTCTCTGGGTGCATTCCCAAAACTTAATCAGGCTAGATACAAATGTGTAGCATTTTACTGCTTGGGTTATGAATTCTAAAATATCCAGGTTCTTTACCTCATTCTGGCAGTGGAAAGCTGGGAGGAGGGATTTTAACTGAACATATATTACAAAAACGCTATGTTTAAGCCTCCTTTATATTGGAATGGACAACTGATCTGAAATTCGTCAGAGCTGTAATGAATAAAAGGTTCACTACAGGACTCATTGCACCATATCTCTACATTTGGTTGGGAGCTTCAACTTTATTATGTTATAATATCTTTAGAGCACACACTCCACACTAGGATCAAACCTGACTTGCTGCTCTTTCTTTGCTTTCCTTTTTAATACTGAAATGAATGTAATGCACTTTTGCTGTCCTTGTTGTTTTGGTTTGGCTTTGTTTGATCAGTTCTAGTAATAAGGAAAACATCAATTCTCATTTAAAACAAAACAAAACAAAACTTTCTTTTAATAATGTTTCTGTTTAATAGTATGATCTCAGAGTAGAGTTTATTGCTGCTTTTTTCCTTTTTTTGCAAGACTTCTCTTAGTAAATGTATATCATTGTTCTTTAATTTGATATTTGCTAATCCTGAACAAGTTAGAAACATATACTTCATCATACTTGTTAGGACACAGAAGTATTAATAAACATAACTTTTCACATTCAGTGTTCTGTGCTGGGTTCTAGTTTACTCTAAAAGGTTTAACACTAGGTAATTCAAAACTTCTAAGGCCAGAAAGGCCAACCATAATTATTAACAGGTACTCAGGAGACTACTAGGAATTACAAGTTAATTCCTCTCATGTGTCTTGAATTCTAGAGAGGATTCCACGCTTTAAGATGAAGCTGAGCTCTTCTTTAATAAGTTCCACAAACTGATGATATGTCTTGAGTTTCACAGATGTATTCAAACCACGTGCTCCCAAAGCTTCATCCTACTGGCCTCTTGCCTCTTCCTTCCTATTTGCCATCCTGCACTTTGTACGCACTTTCCCATACAGCACATATTACTAACTATCCTAGGCCCCTGGTCAGCTGGAATCCATGTAGGCTCCTGGCTATAGTTCAATTTTAGATGCCAACATCTAAGAAATAAAATGAACAAAGTTAAAGGCTTGAAGCCATACAGTTCTGAGCTTGCCACATCCTTCTGGTCAGATCCCCTGCACAGACTCTGCAAATTTACTTTTGACACATCTCTCTGTAGATTGTGATTGAGCAGCTGCTGGATCTCTGGAAGACTTCCAGCAGTGATCATGCTACCTGCTTCGTGGGAAGAACCTAGCAGCATGCAATTGCAAGAGACTCAATGGTTGATGCAAACCTCTTCCCAAATCTATTTACCATTTTCTATTTAAGTTTGGAAACAAGGAATTAGCCATTACTGTTGTGCCAGAGGCCCTCATCAGCTTGAAGACGTACACTGTACTTGGTACCATACAGAATCATATAAAAATATGATCCCTATTCAGTCTAAATTACTTCTGTGTATACAGTTTAACTAAGAGATACCAATATCAGGTACAATATCTGAAAGTGTGTTCCTGAATCTGGATTAATTTCCATGTTTTTTTGGCACTGCTGAATTTGGAAGTAAAATTCATCTGATTAGTCTATGTAGATTAAACTGCCTTCCTTCCTAGTCAGTAGGAAAAGTTATGCAGCTGTTTCAAGGGCAGCTGTATAAATTCAACTAAATCACAGGAAAAGCTTTTTATTCATTATAATACAGCTTGAGGCAAAATAAGGCTGAAGTTATTAAACTGTAAGTAAAACTAGCCACAGTAAAATATATTGAAGTCAAGATTAAAAGCACATACACAGTATGAGCTCTTAGTGTGGATGGTTAAGAGAGAAAAAAATTATTCCTTGGTGAGAAATTGAAATTCTTGAAATCTCTGTTCTTGTGACCATACTGGGTTCTGGGATTTGAAAACTGATGCTGAATGCTTGTCAGCATCATTCAAAAGGAGAGAGAATCAATCCAGAAATTTTTACCTATAAAAACAAAAACAATAATGTGTTCTTTCAACCATGACCTTGATAACATTTTTAAAAGCTTCAGACTGCGCTCTATGTCAAACTGTAGTTTTTCATCGCAGGGCTGAACTGTTTGGAAAATGCAACATGGCCAGGATAAACCTTTATCTTCATTTGCCCATTGTTACTTGTATTTTTGTAGCCTTTTGGTAGCAAGAGGTCACATTTCCATGAAGATAAATTCCCTATTAGACCCAACTGTGGTCTGAGGTCATTGCATATCTGTGCCAGGACAGACTTAAAAGTGATGGTGAATAGGAAGTTTTTGTGTTGTATTGTCCTGGTTTACTGCAGCTGGAGCCAGACGGTGTTAGGACCAATATCAGCATGAGCTAAAGCAAGCATATCTTTCTAGTTGCTCATCACACAACAAAGAGTAAATAAACACTGTCCTCCATCCAGACTGAGCTGTCAGCCCAATTAGGCATGAGAATGTCCTATCACACCACATTTCCTATATCTTCACCTTCAATTTCTACCGCTCATATGCCTGGGGTGATTTCAGATAGATGTGGCTGTATTTAAACACAGCTACACTGCTGGCAGGGGTCAGGTCTGCTGTGTCAACACTAATCCTTCCTGTCTACTATCAGCTAGTTTGACATTTGATTTGTGTCAAGTTTCTGTGTCCACTGGAAGCCAAATATCACAGTTCTGAGATAACACTTTGCCCCACTTTCCTCTAACCATTGAAAAATTCTGTATTTTCTCTACTTAAGCTCTGAATCGAGGGGATCTGAAGTTACCAAGGCAAAATTGCATATGCCTGGGAAATTATACTAGAACAGACATCCTTTCACTTCATAAATCCATGCCACTCAGCTGAAGCTATAAAAGAATTAAACAGAATGCCCTTTTGTTCAAAATCCAAACTACAAGAATTAGAAGCCTGATATTTTGAGCATCTCACTGAAATGTGCTCTTTGCTCCATCCAGTGCAACAGAGTAGGTCTAATATAGCACCACATTTTATATACATCTTAAAATTTGACACAAAAAAGGCTAGCCACTCAAAGCACAGAATATCTTAATGTTCACATCAGACTTGTTCTAAACGAAGCCAAAGGCTTCTCTCACCCCCTCAAACTCTGCTGAATAGTTTGTTATGACTGTGATAAAGATCAGTATCTACTGAAAGATAAGCCAGGACCACCACCAATTTGGGCCTTCAAAGCATGCTGAACTGCATTATACCACAGTGTGAAAGGATATGCCTGTCATGAAGGTGCCAGCTCTTGTCACAAGGCTGTTCCTCCTATTTTAGCACTAGTCGAAGGTTTTCCCATGAGCCCTAAATAGCCGTAGGTTAGATTTCTGGCTGTATGCTGTACTGCATGTGATGTATATGGTCCACAGTTCCGGCATGCACAGTGATGAGCTACATCATGTATGTGGGATCAAACACAGACCAACACATCTAGATAATTCTGAGCTGCTATCTCTCTGCATACTGACTTTTCAAATCAAGATTTAAATTTTCTTCATTCTTCAGGTTCACAGACAGGTAAGTGGAGGGAAAACTTGCCTAACACAAACAACCCCTAAATGGGGGCTCATTGCTTGTCTCATTGGCATGTTTACTGTACACATCAGGTCTGTGTGAGATAACATAGAATAACATCCCTGAAAATCAAGCCATTTCTTAAAAATAAAAAAATAATAAAAAAAAAAAAGTAAGGTACATTTAATTCCATATATTTATAGCAGCCTAGGCAGTCACCTAAGCCAAGAGTATTTTTACAGTAGAATAACCCTCTTCTGTTTTGGCGTTTTATGCTGTTTGACACTTTCAAAATCAAAACCAAAATTTTACCTCCAGGAAAAGACTTTTAAAAGTTCATATTCATGTTAAATAAATAAATAAATAAATATACATTATCACAGACATCAATTTGAAAGTATTTTAGTCTTAGCTCCAGAATATGAGCAAAAATAACACTGCAAAATATGTGTATGTGATAATAGGCACTATGGATAATTATACACGATATGCAATTCAAAGTTTAAATACATTTTAACATTTAGTATTTTCTTTTTTTTTTTTTTTTTTTTTTCTTAAGTAAGCACCTAAAATAGGAAGCTTTTCTTTGAATAATAATATCAACACCTCTTTTTCTAAATTTTCATTTCTCACTCTTCCTTGTTATGTGGAAAATTATTACTACTCCTATCTGCTGACAAATAGGTGGATAAGGACAGAAAAAAGGTCCACATCTCTATCTAGGATACAGAATCAAAAGTCAATAGCTGAGGGCAGGCAAGAGGCTCGATCGTCTGCGAGTAGCTGGAACAGAGGGAGGACTAGAGAGAACCTCAGGTCTGCCATACATCCTTGATGCACAGGAGATCTGTGTCACATAAGGGACGGGAACATTCTTCTCTCTCCCTTGAAAGCAAGAAGAGAAAGGAGGAGATGAAGCAGGGCTTTGCCTGTTTCCTGGATTTCCCCTGGGGCAGGATGACTATACATTACTGCTTGCAGCATGGGCACAGGCTAATCACTGCTGTGCTTACACTGAACACAGACTTTTGGGCAGACTATGAATCCAGTAATATAAGGCATAAGCTTTCATTGAAAATATTTCGTCCACTTGATTTTCAACTACTAATGTCCTTTGTTACAGCTGCTAACACACAACGGGGAACACAACAACATGACCAGAATGGACTTGTCCCTATTCTGAGTGGTTTACAGACAGCGCTCCTTGACTCTTTTATAAGCAATTCAGAATTTCTTGGGGTTTTCCAGCTGATTTTAGATCACTAGTTCAACTAAGTCACAACATGGCCTAGCCAGCATCTTTTCCCAGACAGGAACTGGAACACATGGCTTGTGGTTGCGGTAAATTAATAAGGGGGTGAAAAAAAATAAACAGAAGGGACTTTTCCCATGTGTTTTACATGCAAATCTGTCCACCATCCAGTTCATCTGTAGCACACCATTCTCTTGCCAGCCATTCCTGTGTTCACTTGCTATATAACTCTATGCTTCCCTCTACCACAAACTGTACTTTTAATGAGTTCTCTGAATTTCAGAAGGCCAGATACTGATGATGTATGCTGGTGTCATTCTGCCGTGGATTTTTAAATCAGCTCCAGAGCTGCTTCTATATGTATTTAAATGTATGATGAATTCCTTACATGTACTGTATATAGCCTTAAGCCATAATTATTGCATCTATTTGTATAGAAATATTTCTACATTCTACTGCTATCAACATTTACACAACTATGTAATAAAAATGGTCAGGGAAATATCTTTACAGCAAAAAAAATGACTGAATTTCATTACTTCACTTAAGCACATCACAGGCTAGACCAAAAAAAAATCTAACCCTGTGAAAATACAGCACTATAAATTCTTAAAATGCATCATTTTTCAAAGGAGAAAGATTCCCAATTCCCACTAAAATCCAGGATTTCCTGAAACAAGCTTTGAAAAAAAAAAAAAAAAAAAAAAAAAAAAAAAAAGTGTGTTGTATTTTTAATCTGCATCCTCATCACCATCATTCGTCAGTACAAATACTTTTTTTTTTTTTTTTTTTTTTTTTTTTTTTTTTTTTTGTGGTGTGGCTGTGAGTTTCTTCATAATTATCAGTGGAATATCCCTGGAAACCACTTTCAGTTCATTTCCTCAGGCCTGAGGAGTGCAAGCAGAACTGACAAATCTTAGAAACACACTTAGAAGAAGTGCAGCTCCTCTTCCTTGTTGTTTAGCAACGCTTGGGTCAGTTTGTGGTTCACATAGTCCGAGAAATCACTCAAAATTACAGTGATCAAGAGTCGCATTGCAGCAGAGGAAACCTACAAGGCTGACTAGTTTTCCCACAGTCCATGAATCCAAAACTCAACACTTGCTGCAGTCTTTGCTTCAGAGTTTCTACAGCTGAGCAACATGTGTAACCAGCCAAACTGTTGCGTATGGAAGGAGGTGGCCCTACCTCTTCCTCAGTCTGATGTTAAGGGAAGCTAACCACTGACTGCCCAAAGTTCACCAGAATACACTGGGGAAGTTATTTAACTTGTAAACAAAGGGTCTTGCAGTGGCCCTTTACAATCGCTCCAGCGATTGCTGGCCTCTTCGTTGTTCAGGCCTGCGTGTTCTCAGATACCTCTAAGAAAACTATGAGGTCAGGAACTGGGACTCAGTCCAAAAATCCACTGAATCCTATGGAAACCATCGCACTCAGTCACTGCAGTTAGTATTGGAAACCAAATCTTCCTCTGTATGCACCTGAAGTATATCCACAGTGAAGTAGTTAATCTCCATCTCTATATGTTAAAACCATAGGTGTCCACTTATTCACATGCCACACATTTACCGTAACATCACAAGATCCACTCTTCATCCAAGACATGACTTAAGCAGATAATAATTGTTGGCAGTAAAAACATATATTATGGTCATGCCCCTAATTCATGTTTGTTGTGCCAAGTGGTACATATAATTAATTTGTGATGTGTAATTTGTCCCATATCCATTATCATTCCTCCTTCTCCACTGTTCTTCAATGCTAGCCACTACACCATGGCTAAAAATAATATCTGTTGACAGGTTTATAATGCACAAAGGCTGGTCCAAATCTACACAAGCCATTTACCCTACAGACTGTACCCAGACTTCTCTAATTACTAGAAAATCATTAACGAACTACAAAATATCATTTGAAGGGAAACTAATGAAAGAACTTGCTATTGATAAACTGTAACTTAAGCAATTGCTGCATACCCTTACTGTGCGCCACCAGGTTTTTATGTACAACCTTTTGCTTGTATTTTATCAGCAACCTACCCTGTGCAGCCATTTAGTAGTCATATTTGAGACCAAATGCTGTCCCTGCACACCAACACACACTTACTATGGGCACTAAAGGAAAAATAAATAAAAAAATAAATAAATAATTAAAAAAATAAAACAATAGCTTAAAAAAGAAAAAATGGAGAGGAGGGGTGCTGAGCATATCTGAAGCCTGCTTTATGTATGTGGTATCACAGAGACCAGGTGAATTGGATCTCCTTATCTATAAATGCACTGTGAAACACATGTATGAATAACTTCCTAAAATATATTAAAAAATAAAAAGGAGGGAAGTGAGTTTCCTTTAAGAAAAGATCATTTATTTTGTATATTTCAACACTGGATTTTATTCTGATTCACATGTGCACTTTAAATGTTCTCTTTTTGGTTTTGTACTTTTCATGGTAGCAGGAAGCAAAAAGCTGAGCAAGAAAATATCCACGTGTTCAGTTAAATAAATGATCTAAGAAGGTTATTACCTTAAATTTCAAACTGAGATATTTTTTAAAACTTTAATTGAGAGGCTGTTCTGATTTTCCTCTTTTGCCTTCCCAAATTTTAACTAAAGGCAGCAATAAAATTGTGCTAACGAATAATGAGATACGAATCTTCCACATGGGCACAAAATAAAGTACTTACAAGTGCATGCATACCTTCATTTTCCTCATGAAGGAGGTTGATAAATTGCTACAGGCTCCAAATTCACTAATTTATAGTAATGGAAAGCTATACAATATGTTCTTGAAGTGCAGTTTGTAGTGATTGATAAAGCTTTAGTCTGGCTGAACACGTACAGTAGATAGATTAAGTGTCTGGCTTATCTGTCTGGTCCTGAGTGTTCATCAGTCAACCTAGCTAACAAGCTAAAACTCAGGATCATGGTCAGCAAGTTCATGCTCATCTGAAAATATGGGGCCTGCAGTGAGCTCTTTCACACACAGAGAGCATGCTGAATCTGTATTAAACAGCTTGCTTACCCCTTGTAATGCTCTCCAGATAGAACAGAACAGAACTGTGGACTTGAGAAGCAAACTCTCCCCTTGCATTTACTTCCCCCTTCATTACTTTTTAGCATCACCTTAAGTAACAACTGCTGAAGCCCATTATCAAAACCCTTTTACGGTGCCAGAAATCTCAATAGCTCATAAAGTTGTATTATGAACCACAGTAAATTTTGCATAAATCAAAAGTGATTTAATGTTTTTTAATCAAAAGACTGGTGTTTTCTGTGTGGCTTGTTGCCTTCCAGCTCAGTATACAAAAGCAGCTTCAAAGTAAAGACCCAGCTCATAAAGGTGAAGTGAGGTAAAATGGGGGTGTAGGAGATCTAGGTACCAATCCTAGCTAGATTTAAAGCAGTATAATGCCACAGCTCTCACCTGAAATCCCAGCTACCATAACTAAGGAAGGAGGGAGTAGAATCAGTGGCTTCACCACTAATAACACTGATGTAATTTCACTAATTTAAAGGATGTGACTATTAATATTTTCATAAGTCAAAAAAAGGGATGAATGAAGAAAATGTAGAGAATGCACTATGGACCACATGAAGAATTCAGCACAAGATGAACCCATTCTGAAAGATCAGCTCCTGCTCCCCCCCCCCCCCCCCCCGGGTTACTATTCACAACTGGAAGAAAAAAAAAAAAGGAGGGGGGGGATCAGTGAACTCCAAACCCCTTTGCTGTTAATCTGTGCTGAGTTTCAAAAAGCCTGTGGAAGGACAAGACCTGAAAAGGTATTCACAATAAAAGAGGCAATGGACACAAAAGTATATGCTGCTAATTAAAAACTTAAAATTATATCACAATGACTTTAAATGAGAATGATCTCAGTCTAATCACATAATACTTTCTTTTGTGCTTTAGGTCACGCCATCACTCAGATGCAGCATTCAGGAAGCACATTTCATTAGACTAAATAAAGCTTCAATCATGTGTAAAATTTCCAACTTGAATAGGCAGCCATCATATCATTCATCAGTCTAGATGTATTTAATGGGTGTAATTTCTTCCTCATATTTCTGCGTGTTGATTGTTTCATTTTCATGATAGAAATCTATCAAGACTGCTTCTTTTTCTATGCTTTTGGTCAAGATAAACAACACATTCTAAGATGCACCCCAAATGCAATCCTTTTTGCTTCTCAAAAATTGGGTGATTGAGATAAATTTAAACTGAGACAGAAAGAAACAACAACACAAAACACACACCCTCCCAGGAATCAGATGATAATCCCCATACTTGCATGTCTTGCAATAAATTAATTATGCTTAACCAAAAACAAATTGAACAGCCTTGTTCAAACACAACAGCCCCCTGCGGATTCTGACACTGTTTCCACAGTTGAATGCAAAAAGATTATTTTAAACTTGAGGCTTTAAAGCTAAATACAACCCTTAATAGCCCATCCCCATCCCTCCCTTCCTTCTCCCCATTTTGAATAGATATCTATACGTAATGAAGTACTATGACAAAAACTTCAATCTTCTTTTTTTTTTTTTTTTCTTTTTATGAATAAAATGAATCATTAATTTGAAGATTTGCAAAGTCATCAGGAAAAGACTGTGACATACAGAGTAGCTTGCCAGCATTATATGTCTTCTAGCTTAGTTTTAAAATACAAAATACTCTTAGTTTTATGATTTGGATGCAGAATTACCCATCTTATCAAAGACAAAATTATCACATCTTACGCACAGTTCTAGGCTATGCACACATTCAGAGTTAGGACCAAGTTAGCAGAGTTTTCTGTCTAGGATAGTTTCTGCCCCCATCCCTCTTTATTCCTTTGTCTGCCTCCACGAAGGACAGAAATACAAAACTTCCCATTGGAACCGGACTAGATAGCCACTAAGCCCTCACTCCTTTGACTAGCCTAAACTTTTCCCAGTTCTACTCCTTTTATCTTCCCTTCTCTTTATGTGCGTTTCATCCATCTGTTGTTTTCTCTTGTGACCTGGGCCCCAAACCTGTAATGAGATCTGTTCTGGTGTACTAGGCTCAGCAGCATCAAACAACAACATCCATTTTAGAGACCCATGAGTCTAACAGGGCCCCCAAACCTTGCAGACTCATTCTTATTAGCAGAACAGCCAAGTTAAAAGCCAGACGAAAATACAAAGAACCTTACACTTACCTTTTCTGATCCGCAAATGCGCTTCAGAATCCTGGATTAAGCAAGCAGATGGGATAAGGGATTTATCCATCAAATATCGCAGCTGAAATCATAGCAGTCTCCCTGCTAGCTGTAGAGACCTGAAACATAAAACAATAAAAATAACAATATTTATTTTTACTAACAATTTCCAGCACAGATTAGCTATTTTGTATATCTTTATTATTTTTGAGGGTTTGGACAGCGTAGGAGGAGAATGACTTTCAGAGCCACTGAAGACAGTCTAAAGGGGCCTCAATTCTTTACTTGTGGTGGAGATAAAAAGCTGACGCATCTAGTAGGGGAAAAAAAAAAAAGTGCACCTCAGGTAGTTTGGTTGCAACAGAAAGCAAAAGAAATTACACCAAGAACACTTACAACCTGAAGGATAAAAACTTACTAACTAAAACTAGCTCTAAAGGGCCATCTTTCTGGCCAAGGTAATTAGCTACAGTTCAGATAGCTTTTGTGATAATACAGCTACTCATACACAAGACATTTTTTTTTTTTTTTCAAGCCAATGGCTAGACTTTGGTGGCTTTAGTCAATGCTAAATTGGAGAACTTTGTACAATACCCACAAGAGAAAGTGAAGGAAGAAAAGCCAGAATCCTTCTCCAGGGACTATAGGGAGCCTGGAACCAATTTTCAGCTCTACCAAAAGGTTCCTGTGTGACCTCCTGCCAACCGTTAATTTTCTCTGGCCAAGAAGCTCAAATATATTTTAAACACCTAATGAACTTTATAGACCAGTGCCTCTGAGCCTTAATTCCCATAAATAAAATGCAATAGTACCTGGGAATCTTTTCAGCAGAAGAATTTTTAAATGGTCATAGTAACTACTTTTCCTCTCTTGCGACAAAGTGAGAGTAAGTATGAAACTTTCCTCATATAGCATATGACATCAGTGCAGAGAAGAGTAAGAACTCTTATCAGAGCAGCAAAACATTTGAGAGGATTCACTGAAAATCCGCATGCAACAACATATCTCAAAGTTTCATAGCACACATGCTTTAGGTTGTGTATAGAAAAAAAAAAAAAAAAAAAAAAAAAAAAAGAAAGAAAAACAGATAAAAAAACACCCCTTAAAGGGAAGTCCCCACCCATCTCTATAATAGGGCCACTCCTCAGATTCATATGCTTATGATGGAGCACTGAAAATAAAGATCAGCTATAGCCTGGCAGGTACATAGGATTTCTTGAACAGGGTATCTCGGCAGAATACTCCCTTTATATTCTAAATTATCACACATTATTTCCACATCTTTAGCATCCATAAAAGCACCAGGAAATTCTCACCCAAAGAGCCCTGCTCTGTAATAAACCCATGGCAGAGGATTTGGGAGTCAGGACTGGGACACAATCTTGGCATTACATGGACATCCCAGAAGCAGCATGAAGGACTAGAGAACTTCTCTCTCAAGAATTGCTCAAAAAGAGCTGCTTTCCTCCATAACTTGTATTAATATTTTCAATCATATTACCATTTGGGTTAGATAGCATCCTACAGGCCGCAGTCATCTCTGAGGTCTTGCTGTCTTTGGACAGGATGATTTAGGAATTCCATATTGTGCTACAGATATACAGTTTGGACCTATCAAATGGATACCAATGTATTTCTGGGACAGTCTTTGCTGAGTATAGCCCTTTCCCAAAGGCTAACAGGAATGCTGTCATTTACTTCAGCAGGCACAAGATCAAATCCATCATCATCGCAGATGCATTTCCCAACATGTTCTACTTGATAAAAATATTTCAGCTCTCAAAGGGAGTCAGCAATGAGAATTTTAGTGGAGTTCATAAACAGTCCCAACATGAGAGCTCAGCTTCAGACCCTGCCTCAAATTCTCAGCTCATCTGTTTCTCTCATTATATCCAGCAGCTACAAAACAGTTTTGCTTGTCATGACTGAAAAGGGTTAATACAAGCTGGAAGTTATTTACTGGTTAATAGCAGTGGAAAAATTGCAGAGCAGCTTGGTCCAGTATCTAATAATAAAAAATAGTTTCTTGTAAAGAGATTTAAGGGCAGAGACTCTCCAAGTTCTTCACGTTTTTTACATTTTTTCTTCAAGAAATAGAACAAAATGCCAGTAATCTCGTCATTTGGGGATAAAGTTTTCCATGGCTTTCTGGTGACCTTAACAATAAAGAAACCAATGATTGGTAATCACAAGCAAAAACATAAGCTGGCCCTACCTGTCACCAGTTCATCAGTGCTGTGGTATTTCAAGTTTCTGACTAGCATATTTAGTAAGAAATAATTTAGTCTATTTTAACTGTGCAAAGACATTGGTGAGAATAGTGGCATACTGTTAGACTAACTTCATTTCTATGAGATCCTGATGGTCATCTCCAAAATTAAGTCAAAAAATTATGAAGAGATGCCTATAAGACTCTGATACAGGAAAAAAAAATCACTCAGAATTCAAGCAAGTCAATAGCTGCAAGAAGTGTCATTGAACCCACTGATCCTACTTTTAAGCATCTGAGAAAATCTTACTTTTTTTTTTTTTTTTGGTTTGGTTGTAAAAAGTGAGCACCTTCAATTCTTTTGAGTTCAAGAGCACTAGGACACCCCTGAAAATCAGGTGACATTGCTTAGGAAGCCTATTTTAGAAACCCATTTCTGCTTCAGCTACTACATCTATATAGAAAGCCTACACTCAGCAGTTCAGAGAGAGAGTCATTACATTCAGTGCACATTAGATGCAGTATTAAATCAAATCTTTTTTTGTTTTGTTTTGTTTTGTATCCCATTTCCCATTGATATCAAGTGCTTGGGCCTTTAACTTTTACAGCAATTATGATCTAGGTCAAAGAAAGATGTAAGGGTGGGAAAAAGGCCTAGCTCAGAAGGCCTCATTTCAAGATGTACTATTACCTGGCAGCCAATTGCACCACTGCTTGAGATCACTGATCTTTATTTTTGTCTGATTAAAATATCTATAGCTTGACCCAGTGGGCAGCAAGATAAGGTAAGGGCAGGCATCCCATAACTCCATTGCTCAGGTGTTCCTGGACAGTAGGAGAAACAGAAAAAGCTGCTTGATGTGACAGGTACAGCACTACTGCCGAGAACATCATATGGAAGTAATGACTGAATGGATTTCTCCAGCTGAAATCCCTGTCTCTTGATGTACATTTGCATGGTGCCTTTGTTTCACTAAGACCTCAGAACGCAACTGCCATGACAATGGGTGATGAGGCTGCAAGTCTTTGACAAAACACAGTTCAGGTCCAAGTGGCGGTACAGTTCTCACTGCCTACAAACTTCATTCTGCTCTTAAAATTTCATGACAGAGACAACATGTCTGCAACCATTTATACTCAAATAGTTGACAAAAAATGGTGTGGAGCTGCCAGAGTTTGACATTTCCAAAACATCAGACTACATAATTAACAAATGGTAGGTTTCTCTTTTTTCCCCTCTTGCTTTGAGTGTTTTTATTTCTCTTGCTATCAGATAGTTTGGAGGAAGCTAGCTTATGAAAAAGATCTAGGGTAGGCCCTTCTCTGAAAAATTCCCACTGGTCTGACTTCAAGGCTAATAAAAATGCTTTATTGTTTCTTCTGTTGATCCTCCTAACTGGTCAGCAAACCCCCTGGGCACAGTTAGTGCAACAAATTCAAATTTGAGTGCCTGGTGTCTCATACATAGCTCTGGTTATGAAAAAGTTTCCTGTTACAAAAGAACAGTCCCACTGAATAGCTGTATATTTGTTTTAGTTATTATTACTTTTTAATTCCTTACCTGTTCTTGTCTGTTTTTGAAGGGAAAGCTCACAATGGTGATACAGATTTTCCACAGTACAATTTCTACATAAGTATCCAAAATAAAAATTGTACAATGTATGGAAAAAAATACAGCTGGATCCCACCTCTGTTTCCCAACCCTGCCTGCACTTTGAACATCACCTCTCTGCACAGCTCAGGCACAGATCTAAGCTTGACTGTAATCTACATAGTCTGTATAGAATTATTAATCTAAAATGCAGTACATCACAATGCAGTAAATGAAGACTAAAGCATAACATGTTTTTTAAAAAATCCTTGAATGTATGTGGGCTTTTAACAGTTTCTGCTAATTTACAAACAGCTGAAAAATGCGTATTTGTGTGACATCAGTGCAAACATTAAGATTCTGAGGGCACAAGCACATCCTAAAGCACAAGCAGGCAGTGCATCGTTAAATCCTCATAAAGCAGGCATTTCTACAAACAGGACAATAAGAAGCATAGAACAAAGGGAGGATTCCCTGTCTCTTGCAGTGAGAAGTATTTTAATCCACAGGTAACCTTTCTAATTTCCCTCTGACTTCACAGTATGGAAACGCTTGTGTTTTTGATACAAGTTCACCAAGTCCAGTGAAAGTGCTTTCACTAGCTTCAGAGGGGTTCAAAACACATTCAGCATCCACAGGGATGGCAAAATGGCAAAAAAAAAAAACACACAAAGGTACTATTCAAACCTAAGGAAAAATTTGTTGTGATTCATTCCATCAAAGCAAATAAATAAATAAATAAATAAATAATCAAACACATCATTCTAAAAGAAATTTTTCCTCTTCCGATTTTTAAGTATCAATACAGACTACAAAAATATTATGGAGATGTGGGAACACAAGCAGTAACAATCTTTCTTTTGGGACTCTGAACAAACTACTGGCCTGACTGAAGGTAATGGAAGCTTTTTATTGATTTCTATGAAGTCAGAACTTCAACCCCTGAGAAGAAACTGCAACCCCAATTTAAAAGCAAAATCTGTCAAGAAAACTGGCACAAAACCATAACTAAACAAAGTACACAAGGGATTTCAAATGAGATTAGAAGCATTGTTTTGACCCTGTGGCTTTCAGAGGGGTGTGAGAAAAACACAGCAACATAGCACAAGAAGCCTTTGCAAACCAGGCAGCTGAGACAGACAGTTTAAAGGAATTGGAAAAGAAAGTCTAAACGGAAATGGAGTGAAAGGAAAATACAGCTCCATCTAGGGTGAAAGGAATGAGGACCAATAATCATTGGGATTCAGCTTTGTTTCTGTGGTAGGTGCTCTAAGCCCATGTTGGAGGAGCAGACAGAAAGGTCATGGAAGTCAGAATTATTATATGAGAAAGGAAGTGAGGAACAATGGGCTTAGAGAAGTCATGACAACTGAAGGATTGGTGGTCTTCAGTGCGAAAGAATGGGTGGCCTTTATTGATGGGCTCTTTCTATACAGATGAATTACTGTGTGCAATATCTGTACAGACCAGAAGTGCACTGGTGACAGACTTGTTGAGTTATTTGCTGTGGATAAACTATCTAAGGATTCTTTCCTGATTTTGATTTCGAGCAAGTCTAATTACTGCTGTAATATGTATTACAAACCCCAGCCCAACAAAGCACATGCATATGGTTCTTAACTGCAGCCACATGAGAAGACTCTCCAGCCCCAGTGGGACTACATACGTACTTGGGCTGAGCAGAAGGTTGTTTCGCAGAGAACAAGATCCACTTGACTAAACACATGAGCAAAGAAGGCATGTGAAAAACAAGCAGAGGCAGCAGAGTTTCACAAACACAACCTGGGTGTCTACTGTCTATTCTTCTGTAGCTCTGTGACTGCCATGTGACTTTGTTTCTCTTCTCACTCCATCCTTTTTCTATTTCATTTCCAGCTCTTTAGCACAATACAGTCTCCATCCTGCATCTGTATTTCACCAACCACAAAAGAGCCTTGATGTGCCATAATCATTAATTAATTGGCGGTTCCCAAATTGCGCATTACTCTTTGTGGTTTATAACTGATCACTGAATACCTGCTCCCTTTATGACTGATTATTTTGAATCAGGAAAAGTATACCAAAACAAGTAGCAAGCAGTGAGTAAAGAAGAGGGGATAGGTGTTAGGGGATTTTTTTTTTTCCTTGTACTAATCATGTGGTTCGTGTGAAGACACTCCTCCCGTGGGAGCGGGAGCAAATCCTCCTGCACCCATTTTCACAAGAACGGCTGAGGCAGGCAGGCAAAAAAAGGCTGAAACATTTCTGAGAAATTCAGAAGTGCAGTTGCAGTCAATGTTAGCATGCATATGAAAACTGGCCATAGGTGGGAAAACGCACTGAGTTCAAGCTTCTCTGCAAAACAAAGCCATTCATTGCAACGTGAAAAAAAAAAGAAAGCACATGAGAACTGAGAGATTTCTGTTAGAGGAGACATTTTGTAGGACAAAACTGTGGGAATCTGTGGGTGTGGAGTATGCTGAGGTTTGAACTTGGGAACTGTGAATGTAATCTCAACATCCAAAACTAGTAATGTGCAGAAGGAGCCAACACCACAGACCACCTAATCTCTGACAAGTCCGAGCTATAGGCTGCAGCAGCTACAACCCTCCACATGCCACGAAATCTCACAGTTCTCAGTCTGGCTTGGGTGCAGCCTTGTGGTGATTGCCTCTTCCATTATCCACAAGGACCAATTCTGTTAATTTCTATACTTTCTGTGACTCTGAATACATGATTAGCAATAAGAAGTAGACAAGTGCTTTTTTCCCTCCCTTGCCTCCTTTTTTTTTTTTTTTTTTTTTCTTTGGTCAGGAAATGCCAGCCCTTGTGAGTCTCTCAGAGAAAATGAATGGGAAATTTGCAAATTCCTGTAAACACCCACAAACTTTCTCATGATCTCTTGTTACTTTCCAATGGACAGTCCTTTGCAACTCCAAGAAGCCTGGGCTGCTGAATACTGCAACCATTGTGCCAGCCGCAGAAATGGGTGCTTGTTTCACAAGGCACATGCCCACACCACCTGGAGCTGGGCAAGCACACAACACTTCAGCCTAACAGAGAAATTCTGACTTAAAAAAAAAAAAAATCACACACAAGGACTGACTTGTTGAGCATTAGCTGTTACAGGGTAATCCTTGCAACGACGATAAAGCACAGACTGCTCCAGGCTTGTACTGCTAGTCACTGAGGGGGTCCTGCTGGAGGTTTTCTGGAGTATCGAGCTTAGACTTCTTTAATAGTCAAGTCTCCATCAGGTCCTAAAAATAACTTCACTAAGCCCTCTCATACTTGGCACCAAAGGAACCTAAATCATACTGCTGTGGAAGAGCATCATGACAGAGTTTCACCCAGTGACTCAAGCTGCAGTCCTGCAGCTCCCAGCTCAGCCAAGTGTCTCCTTGAGAAAGGCACCACATCTTGACCGGAATACAGAAGAACGGGTGAAACCACAGTGGGGAACCTAGCAGTGCATTTCATTTGTGAGTCTCCAAGAGTTATTGGAAAGGAGCGTCTGGCAGATTATCGTGCCTGGAACTGTTCAAGGGAAACAGGTATAAAAAAAAAATCAACACCAATGCAATGAAATCAGTCCTTCTGGGCTATATGAACAGTGCAAGCTCCCACAACCCCTCAGCCAGATGACCCTGAGATGCCCTTACAGACTCATCTGCAGTGCAGCAGCAGCCAGAACAAGGAGGAAACTGGGGACCTTATTAGAGACCAGCCAAAGCAAAACAAACCAACGACTTGGTTGCCACTGCCAAAATCTGCTTTCACGAGTCAGGAATCCTGGCCATGCAGCTGTCTCACTTGCCCCTCTTTTGCCCACATCCACTGAGTTTACAAATGAACCTATTAGAGGGCATAATTTTCTATTTTATTTGCCAGGGCAAAAGATGCTAACAAAAGGAGGCTGTAAGTGAATTAATATACCAATACTCCTTTTGTTTTTTTACTGGCATGTCATTGTATTTAAAAATAGAACTTGAATTTTAAAATAAACAAAGGATAATACGGAGGTTTTTGTGTAAACAAATGATTGTACATGTGGTGGTTTGATACAGATTTCTGTGATCAAGAAAATTCTCATTCTGCTTGTCCAATCAGCCAGAACAAACTTGTGCTCAGTAGACTTTAATTATAATTGCATCTAATTGATTCTTTTTCCTCCCCCCATATTTATTTTTTTTTTTTAATCTGTGGTATTGTGGTCCTGCATCATCAGTAGTTCTTGACACAAGAATGCACGTTAGGGACTTAAGGGTAGGAAATGGAAAGAACCATGTGAGTAACCATCTCATACCCACTACACTGTTTACTTACTATTTATTTCCATTAGAGACATGTTCAGAGGCAGCAGCAAGCTTATCTTTGAATGGGAACAGCCAGTTCGCTCCAGCCATTGAGGGGAGCCCCGGTCCAAGCAGGGAACCATTTTTTGCAAAAAATCTCATGCTGAAATGTGGGCACCAGTCAGAAGCCCATTTCCTTTTCTCAGGCATGTCTGCATGACCCATTTAAAGCAGCACAGAGTCCCAGTGAAAACTGAAGATTATAACCACGTTGCTTCAATCAGCTTTCAAAGTACAACTCTCCTCTTAGCACAGTGGCTAAAGATGCTCAGCAACAGCTACATTAATTTGGATCCTAAGCCACCTTTTTCAAAGGATTTTGGCGTAACATCACATTAAAACAATGGAATGTAGGCTCTCAGCTCACTTAGTCATGTTTGAAAATGAACAGAGGATTAACAAGGATCATGCTACAAATACACTTATGCTCTTGGGATATATTTAAGGCTTGCTATCTGCATATACTCTGTCAGCGTTTGCACGCATTAAGACACTCAAAATTACACACCCTGATGGTGTTTCTGTCGTGCCATGCTAACTGGCCGCTGATCAGTTAGCACTGCCTTTTTTAGCAGAGTTTTCTAAAAGCCCATGAAAAACAATAGACACTGAGAAACAGATTTTGGCTTCATCAAATGACACTAGAAAAAAAAAAAAAAAAAAAAAAAAAAAACAGGACTCTCAACAAAGATGTCAGTGACTCAACAGCTCTCAGTAACCACTGCAAAATAAACAGTAGGCAGTAATTACTACGCAGGGGTTGAGCATCTGCTAAGAGGAGCCATATTTTTCATTGAACTATGATTGCAACAAAGTCCTCCCTCCCCAGCAGAAAAATGGCTGAAGGGCAATTCCTCAAGCATGGAGTGTGTTGATATACAGCAGTTTCCCCTAGCACACCAGTGTGCTCTGCTATATAAATAACAGAAGTTTTCTGTTTTGAAAGGGGATGCTTTACAATAAAAGATATTTTTAAAAGCTGACCGTTTTCCCGTTACTTGTGTGGTATTGTGGCCCCTAACGCACTGTGCTGGCAAACTGCTTGGAGGGCACATCTACATGTGGGTTTGGCCTGCAGGCTGCAGCGGAGATGCAGCCCAGCACCAGAGCAAAACCATAAGTCCACAGGCGGAAAACTCCTCTCTGCAGGAATTATTAGCCGGGACGCAGCTGTAAATGTGTGCAGCCAGCCTGCTTATCTGTGCAAGCGAGCTCATGGCTGGGGAAGATGTGTCTGTGCCATGCGCTGCACTGCTTCCTGCTTGCTCTGTGCTTATTTCGAGCAAAACCAACTCAAATGTTGGACTGATGTGCTTCTAGGTCAGTCCTGCCCCTCATCTCTGAAGTATACACTCGTTCCCAGGAAAACGTGCTCTGTTTGGTAACCCAAACTCCTAAAAAGAGGCTTCTTTTGATGGTAATACTATGGTAAACTAAAGGAGCATTTGCTCTCTGCCATAATCTCTGATACTAGAGCCGGTTTTCTAAACAGAGCTGAGCTTTGGGAATTGGCTATTCCTGGCTGGCCCAGATTCCTCGTAGCAAGAATGCTTGCAATCCGTGCGACTCTGTCCCAGGACAGTATGGCTCTGTAAACAGAAGACTTTACAGTGGGATTAGACTGAAATTTCACGTCATCCTCTCACAAAGAGAGCAGCCTCTGCAGCTTGGACTCTCTGCTCTTACCTGGTGTGGGACATAACGCTGCCTTGGAAATACAGCTGGAACAAACACCACTCTTCTGCTTCATTGAGTGATATGTGAAAGAATGCAAATCTAAACCAGATTTTTATTAAACAACACATATTCTTACTTTTAATATGTATTGTGTACAAGTATATAGCACACTGGACACATCCCTGTGCTAAGCCAAGCCTGGAAAGCCACCCAAGTTTCCACATACCTATCTGAGGATCTACAGGAGTCCAGACTGACTTGCAGAAATGCTGGGAGCTCCCAGCAGAACAAAAAGGCAGAGTCAATAACAGCCAAGCTGTATAAGCAACTATTGAAAACCACGTATCTGCAGTGTCTGACATTCAAGTATCTGCTGTCTGGTGCCAAAATTTAAGCATTTGTCATTACAAACTTAATGACAGGATTGCAGCATTTACACAATTGGATAATCGTTACATAAACAATTTTAGCACTAAAATTTGAAATCAATAGTTTCTAGTCTTCCCTAGAATTCTTTAATCTATATGCAATTTAAATGATTAAATTGTGTTTTCTAGCATAAATATTAATATTATTGAAGTTCTCTCCTCCCACACCTCTGAGTAATGGTTTTATAACCCACTTCTAGGGAGAAACATCAAATTCTGCTCTGAAATTTCAATATAGAACAAAACCAGTATTTAGTGAAGAAGGTTTTTCAGAATTGCTATAAAAATTCATTTGCAGTATATTCTAGAAAAAATGTGAACATAAAAAATATAGATGATGGGGGGAACTGGTGCAAATTTTAACACCACTCTATCAGTAGTGACACGAGTCATTTCTATTGTGGAAGGATCCTCAATTCCTCTCAGATGCTGATAAATCAGTGGCTAGAGAAATTAATTCCTGACCCAAAGTCCCTTAGAGAAACAGGCTTTAGAGAGTGACTTAATAAAAACTCCCACCCCAAGCTGTCTGGCAGCTGAAAGAGCAGAGAAGAGAGACTCTGGGGGGCAGTTAAGCAGTCAATTCCACTGAAGTTGCAAGGATGTTGATCCCTTGCATCCCCTTTATAACACTGAAAAAAAACCCTCTTTGTATCTATTAAAACATTATGAAGGAAAATAAGTCTTTTGGATGATATGCGGCTTGCATGGAACAAGATACTGTATAAACATACAGGAAGGAGGCAGTCCCTTCCCTGCAAAGTTTACAAGCTAAATGAAAACAGCAGAGCTTGATATAGCACAAGGAAACAATAAGGCAAGATTGGCCATTGTGAAGAACAGAGCCACAGTAAATCAGCTGCCTCTCATCTCTTCTGTAGGCACTCCAGCAAAGAGCTCAGCAAATTGCCAGACCATGAAACCTCCACATTTCACCTGAGAGAAGCAAATCACAGCTTGCCAAAAACAAGCCAGCCTTTAACCTTTTCAGTCTTTTAACCTTTACATAAACTGTGCTTGTTTTCCCGTACAAACAATGGCCTTATTGTTTAAGTTAAAATACAGTACATGACCTGCGATGTTAGGAAATGAATGAATTGTTGTGTTGTCAACAGTAACTTTTTTTCCACGCCTCCCTATATCTAGGAATTTCTTTCCATGTCTCTAGCTTTAAGGAAAACATAACGCTTGGGAGAAGGCTGCTGATGACCTCCTAAGTTCATAAATTACACAAGTGAAAATTTTGTGTCTTGTATTTTCTTGGATTCAGAAAAACCTAATATAGGCCAGCTTTTCCGAAGAATTCACCTTCAGTTTAAGCAGGTAACAGATATTAATTTTCAAGAGTTTCTATTGCCCAGAAACTCTCATTTCAGACACACAGTGGGCACTTAAAACAAACAAACAAAGAAACAAAACAACAACAAAAAAGTTATGTATTAAAACGCCAAAATAGAAGCAGAGCTCTTCTGAACATCTGGCCAGACTGTGGCTACATGACTCAAGATGACTGAATGAGAAAATACAGGGTAGGTAAGCAAGTAACAAAAGATTATGCAGAAAAATTCAGACAATCATTCAACATTAGATGTGAAGTCCATCTTCAAATGTCCATTGTTTGCTATCAGTTCATCCAAAAATGGAAAATATCCTACTCTTCATGGCAACAATGAACATGAAACAGAATTTGTACATATGGCAGGAGAAGGTATTCAGAATATCCCCCTTCTCAAGGACAAGAGACAACACCATAGCAATTTAGGAATAAACACTTTCAAAAAGAGATCCTTAGACTCCAAATTGTGTTTTTGTTTGTTTTTAAAAAAAAATTGTGAACAATATGATGAAATGTCTTTTTAAGCAATTACACACAGGTCTGGTGGTGTGGTTTTTTTGTTGGTGTTGGTGGTTTTTTTTTGTCTTTTTTTTTTTTTGGGGGGGGGGAGGTGGGGGGTTGTTTTTAAGAATAGAACGTTTCCATCAGCATAGGAAGGAAAATGTTCTCACTTTTGTGAGACCCACTGGACATTGAATGGAGCTATGAACAAATGTTTATGTAAAGGAAATAGGTCGGACCTAAATGAGAGGACAGGTCTAGGTGGCAAATAGAATTGTCTGGGCCAAGGTAGTAACTGTGTGACAAAGCTGATTTCAGACCTCATTGCTCATTTTAGCTAACAACATCATAGCCTGAGGCAGCCTTCATTTCATGAGATGTAGTCTCAAGAGAATATAAATTCAGGAGAAGAATCTTTTTTGACTGGTTTTGATCAGCAGTCTCCCTTCAGCCACTACTTACAAGAGCACCAGAGAAATGACCAAAAATACTTATTGATTGCTCATTTCTAAGAGATGCTTATATACATGACAGCAATCTGAAGGAGATATCAATTCAATGATACAATGCGTATTTTAATCACAAGGTAAGGAATTAGTAAGGAATTACCGTAAAGCTCTGAAATTTTAACTTAACACCCCTATCATTCTGCTTTTAGAAAACTAGCATGAATATATCACAAATTGGATAGAAACTAGAATAACCTTAAGAGAATATCACCAAGGAAGAAAAAGGTAGAACTGCCAAATAAGGACCCCTTTCTCTGAACTAACAAGAATGACATTTCCGTGTTTTTCATCAAAGAATGAAAGAAAAGGAAGGAGAAAAAAGAAATCGTTCCACATAATGCAACAGCTCCTCAGTTAATGTAAACTGGCGCCAGTTTATTGAAGTCAATGGAGCTACAGTGATATGTACCAGCTGAGGATGGGGCTCTGAATTTGTCGGCATTTGGCACGATGCCAGTCTCTGTCTGCATACAGACTAGTATTGTGTATGTAAACACTGTCTGACCCTCTAAAAATCATAATTTTTAAAAAATGCTTTATAGTTCTGATGAATTTGTCATGTAAAACAAATCCTGGGCTTCCTGTGTTTAGTGCCTCCATCTGAGCAGCAGATACTTGCAATCTTGTTTGTGCGCTGGTTTTGTTCCCCAAATTCCACCAAGGATGGCGTGTTCAAAATACAGATCAGAACAGAGCCCAAAAGAACAGCTGCTTCCTCTGTCCTAAATACAGAAAATTTTAAATTTCATACTGACACAGTTGCATGAAAGTTAGATTGTGCTGTTAGTAAGTAAAGGATGGCATTTAAGCTGCATCCTACTGAGAACCACCAGGGCTTTCAGACACCTCCTCAGTCTCCTGAATCACTATTTCTTGATTCATCCTCACACAGTAGACTAATACCACAGTGTTGTCCTAGACCAGCCCAAAGACCTTCCTTCACAATGATTCTTACTTACCAGAAAGAATAAGAGAAGACTTTGTCTGTGTCTTGCCTGCTTCTGTCCCCTGTCATGGGAAGCAGTGAGGCAGGACCAAGATCTACTTAACCCCTTTACACTTGCATTGATAGTCTGGGTTTCTACACATTTTCCTGTGGTATGTTACATTATACAGATTACCTACCAAACCACTTCAAGGAAGACTTTTATTCTTCACCAATGTAATAAAAGCTCAACGTAATTTGTGCAAATAAGTAGAAGCATATCTTCCTACCTTTTGGATCCTCCAGGGATATCAGCCTTGGGGGCTGATTGCTTCTAGAGCATCCATTTTATTCTGTTTGTGGGGATCACCATACTAAAGGAATAAATGCTTTTGGATTCATGCATTTAACCTATAAACAGTCTTTACACAAGCCAGACCAAGCTAAAAGAAACAAAATTATTCAGCTGGTAAATCTAGAACAGATTACAAATGTTTATATTTGTAAGAACACAAACAAATGAAGGAAAAAGCACAACTACCTAGCAATCATTTTGGCTCTAAAGATAGAGTATTTCTCCTTTTGTTTTTCATCCTGTATGGTTCAATAGACAAGCTGGTCCATTTAAAGAATCATTTTAGCTGAATGTTATAGCAGAGGTTGATCTTTGAAATTATCTTCACACTTGAAGAAATTCCTTACAGGTGCTCATTTGAGACTAGGCTTCAGGTATGAACATGATCAGTCAGACTTTTTGACAACGGAAATACCATTTCTATACAGTGGACTAAATACCTTTAATGAAACTTCTAAATTAACAATGTCTAGAAATGTCAGAAAAAGGTGTTAGGCAGCAATAAGAGCGTAGACAGATTCCCAGTTGGATTACTTTTTCTGCAGCTCCTTTGAGCAGCTTAATTTAGTCTGAAGTTCAAAAAGAAAAAAAAAAAAAAAAAAAAAAAAAACACAAAACTTTAGATTTGCTTTTTTCAATATACTCAAAGAGCAGAGATTTCCATGGTGGTCTCAGGAGAAACAAATCTGAACAAGATAGACAAATCTAATTCCATGTCATGTTCTCCCACTCATTTAAACTAAGTCATTGGGATTTTCATGCATCCAGCCTTGCTCAAGACTAAACCTTAAGTTTGACATGCACTCAGTGATCCAAGACTTTCTTTTAAAATCATGGTACCTGGAGAATGACTTTTTAGTCCTTATCTGTGTGCCAGATTTAACAAACACATCTGTAACAAACTGCTAGCACAACCATATAAAATATTTGAGTAGACACTGTGCCCACTTAAATATACTTGGTCATTTATCCAATAAAATGTAGTTATGAAAACAACAAATTCACCTGATTTATGAAGTATTTACATCTCATTTTAGGACCAAAACCAAATATCATTAATAACTATAAAAACAAGTGGAAGGAAACCACCATACTTTCATTTGTTGACAATGGTTTTGGTTAATGTAGTATGTGAAGAGTGCTTTTTTTTCTTTCCTTTTTTTTTTTTTTTTTTCTTCCCCCCCCCCCCCCCCCCCCCCCTTTTTGGTATCACAGATAGGGGTGGGAGAAACAGTTAACAATAACCAACAAGAGATTTCACACAGAACTCAAACTAACCAAAACCCAAGCCTGTTTTGATTGGAAATGAGGAACAGGAAGTGGGCATTTAAATTCAGATCTAAATTAGGTTTAGTTGGTGGTTTGGGGTTTTGTTTCACGACCAAATCAGGGTTAGGGTTCTCGTACAAATCCGATGATGATGAAATCTTCTAAACTTGAATCATTTAACCTGAAATCTCATAACCTGTTGTCTTGAGATTTTGGTCCCCAAAACTGGAAATCTTTTTATAGTTATGTCTGGTTGACTGCACTAGTGTTTTCTTTGTTTCTTTTGTGATAGAGTCTTGAAATTTCTTTTCATCAATCATGGTTTTCCATGAAGCATAGGAAGATCTCCATATTCAAAACTTGACATTTGCAACTGATATTTAAAATGCTTTCATTGAACTTTAACCATTATGGCCCATACTGAAAAGAAATACTTTGAGTATGTTTTAGTATATAGCAGAGTTCAAGATACCAAGAAACATGAGGAAGGCCAGGAGCAGACTACAGACCCTGAACTTTAGGAGAGCAGGTGTGGGTAGCTGGTAGGTGGCATTTTGTGGGCAACAGCTCTGAACAGTGAAGACTCTTTAAGGACAAGCTCTCAGCACAAGAGAGCTCTACCCCATGCTGTGGGAAACAAGTACACGTATCAGTAAACCATCCCTAAACTGGGAAATCATGACAGAATTCTGGTGCAAAAAGGCATACACAACAGGAAGAAACAGAGGTAGGTTACAAAGGAGAAATGCAGAAACATTGCTTGGGCATGTAAGGCTGGGGTTAGGAAAGTCCAAGCTCAACTAGAGTCAAAACTGGCAAGGCATGTTAAGAAATAGAAATGCTTCTAGCACTGTATCATTAGCAAAAGGAGGAGGAGGAAAGATTTTAAGGAAAAAAAAGTGGAACTGACTGCCAAATGGCGTGGATGACTGAGCAACAGCACATACAAATAAGGCTTTAGTACAAAATGCCTTCTATGCCTCAGGTTCCACCATCAGGTCCCTGGTGGCTGAAAAATGGGGAATTTCATCCATCTACATAAAGTTTAACTAATGGGAGATGGCCTTAAATCCCTGATGCAGAAGATCTTTTACTGGAACACTTTATTGCACTGCACTTCCCGTTTCATTTTTATCATCCATGCTACAGACGTCTCTTGAATGCTCCGATCCATGACAGTGGAGACACCAATTTAAAAAGGGGATAAAACGTACAACCAAGACCACTGAATTGACACAGCCTCACAATCTACACTACTGAACCAGTTCTATAAAAGGAAGCAGTTATGCTGGAAATTATTGTCTTTGGGTTCAAACAAACAGATGAAAAGATGTGTTCAGTGCACAATTTACTACTTTACTAATGAAAAAACTCTCCCTTTGCAACAGATCCAGTTCTTTTTTCTTCCCTGTATATGTACATATACATACATAAATATATATATGTATACGTATATTTATATATATATATATATATACACACACACACTCCCTCTCCATATAAGGTCTTGGTAAATATGAACTGGATTTAACTCGGAAGGGAAAGAGACAGTTCAGTTTTAATAGGCAAAGCACACATTATCAGACAAAGCAAAAGAGGAAAAAAATAAATCCCAAACTAAGACCATGTAAGGTATATATCAACCAGTTCTGAAAAAGGTTCCCACTGGAATTATTCCAGACTAAAACAATGAGTCATCCCCTAAGGAATCCTGTCCTCACATGAAATATATAAATCATTGTCCATTTTGGAAGGGTTACGCCAACAGCACATATTATTAAAATCTTATTCCTTTTTTAAAAGTGTTAAGACAAAATCTAGTATTTTGTCCTTTATTCCCTGATTTGCAATGTGAAAAGGAATCTGACCACAGCATCCTCAGGACAGAGTCACAAGGACATTCAGTTCCAGTGTAGTCAATGTATGTTCTCATATGCCTCTGCAAATCTGGGCAATGGCAAACAGAATCACAGCTTTCAGAGGTTTCCTTTTTTTTTTTTTTTTTTTTTTTTTTTCTTTTTCTTCTCTTCTTCCCCCATGAGACATAAAAGCTCTGTGAGGTGTCTGCGGTAGAAAACGGAAGAACATAACGTTCTAATGCAATGTGCTAAAATCTCAACGCTTGCAATATATGCAAGAGTGTGATATGAGGTGAGTGGTGTCGTTCATAGTACTCCTCAAATTAGCATACTGTATTTGTTTTTTAGGCCTATTGTGGAAATTACTCAAGTGCCTGCCATGTTCTGGAGAGTGCAAAAAATGATGTGATATCAAAGGAAAAAATAGGTCTGTAAACTCTTATCAGAAGGCATAAGGTTAATGGTATGAAAGTGGCAACAGACAAAACCAGCCCGTTACGTGACATTCCCAAAGAAAAGGTTTTGCTTTCTATAAAATGTTTTCTATTAGAAATTTGTTATGACAAATGCACTTTTGAAAGCATAATTTCAAAGACAAACCTCTCAAATTACATGGAAACTTCATACAGATGAATCAATTTTTACTCTCACACATCATTTGGTTTTCACAAACACCTGAATGCTTCACTCACAATTGAAGTCTAACTGAAATTCATATTTTATAAAGAGATGAAAAGGGCTGTTCCTTCTTAAGCAAGCTTGTCTAAGAGGACAAGACATGTAAGAGATAAGAGAAGACAAAATATAGATAGGTACTCAAAAACCAGAGAGGAATAACACAACAAAGATTACCAAAGAACTCAGTGCCCAGCCAACAACCACATCCAGCAATGTATCCACAAAGAGCTATTTTCCTTTCGATCAACAGATAGGAAGAGGGCTGACAAATCAAATACTCTGTCGTTCTCAGGAAAAAAATAGTTAAAGAACTGCTTTGCAGCAGGTGTCCTCGCCTCCTGCTGGGAGGGCACAGGACAACTGTCCTCAGTGACATCTGAGTATTTCCTGCCACTTTCCCAAGGGGAGAGTACATCTCTACACGGTGAATAAAGAATAATACTCTTTAGCAATAGAGAAATAAATATGGGATAGTCATCTTCTAAAGGGAAGTCACTAACTTAAGTTCTTAATTAAGACATCATAGGCATTTCTTTTCTTTGTATCTTTTTTCTCTGAATGGACTTCCTTCATGGTCTTTGCCAAGAGATCATGCTGCAACTCTACAAAAGCTGTATAGCACTTCATTTTGCACCCCATAGAGACAGTGACCATTAGTCACAGTCAGAACCACATTTACACCACTTCCCAGGCATCTATAATATGAAAGAAGAAAACTGGTTAATGCTGACAATGCCACTTAGTCACTATTACTTCATTCCAGCCCACTCTTAAGCAGTTACATCACTCTTCTGAAATGTACGGCTTAGATGCTGTGAGGTCAGCATTTTAAAAGTGATCACCTACCCTATTTCATATCAAGCAGATGTACACAATTCTTTCTTTTTGGTCAAGTCCGTAATATTAAACACATGCTACAAAGTCGCAATGCAAAAGAGGATTTTTTTTAATATATATATTTTTTAATGAATACATACAAATGGAAGGTTGAAATTCATGCAAAAAGTTGCACAGAAATGTAGTTTTATGTCATGGTTACCTAAACAAACACTGTAGGTGCAATATACTGGAACAGATAAATAATGTTTTTGTCAAGCTTATCAAGCTTGATGAAGCTTTTGTCAAGCTTTTTTAATTGTTCCAAATCTAGCTTTAATTCTAGAGGTACGTTCAAGAATATAACATGAATAACATCATTTGATGTTTGCATTATGATTCTTTCCTGACAATGAACTAAACACAGTAAAACTCACCAATACAGAAATTAAGACTGCCTGAACTTTCATCAAGGAACTTATTTCAGACTTCTGTTATGGACTTGAATGGAAGCAGCACCAGCAGCACATTTCATAAAGTAATTTAAGTTTCCAATGCTGGAAGGGGAAAATAATCTTCTTACATAATGTTCACATACAAGTATTTACTTTTTCACAACTATCATGAAGTTCAATGTATTCAGAAGAAAAAGACAGAATAGAACTTTTTTTTTTTTAAACTTAACTATGAGTTGTTCTCAGATATCCATACTTTTAGAACAAGCATAACAAAATTAGTTGTTTTTAAAGTATTTCAACATTTTTTTGGGCACTAAATTATAACTACAAACAACAACAACAAAAAATTGAAAGAGAACAGCCCATGCTGTCATCCTGCTCTTTGTTACTGTTGTTTGTAAATGCAGTAGGAGTTAACCTGTGAGTTTAAAATGTACCTTTTGTTGTGCTTATAAAGCTAAGTACTGGAATATCATTTAGTGTTTGGAATAAAATAAAAATCAGACTGGCTCATCAGTTTGACTGGGTAATCATGGCAGGTCCCTTGGCAAAGTCATTAAAGACATGATCCCAGACCACTAAAATCAAGGAACAGACTCCCACTAATGCCTATAGGCTGTGTCTGAGGCCCTTAAAATCCTTGTGTCTCTTGTTTTTTCATCCATAAGGTGGAGATAACATTTTACTACCCAAGAGAAATATTGTGAGGATAAGTTCATTAATCTGTGCTCAGTTAATGGAGTTATGGGAGGCATGCATTTATCTATGTGCACAAATTCCTCAAAATACCGTGAAATGGAAAGATCCCCATAACTGAAATCTATAAGGAAATTATCATTATACACTGCTACTAATATGCAAAAACAGGCACAGTTTGTCCTAAGACTAGGAATACATGAGTCACATGGATATCAAGGGTGCATATTTATGTTCCACTTCACATCAAATCATGATTGGCACAAACAAAATTCATTTTCCTTCCTTTTCTTCTTTTTAAAATTATTTCATTTTTAATCCCTCCTTTCCTCTCCTCCCATTCCCCCATCAAGAAGCTGGCAAGAGATGTGGAGCATCTGGGTTAGAGATGACAGCTGTCGGGTAAGACAGCATCAAGCTCTTTACTGGCTTCTACTTTGGTCTTTTGGGAATGAACCAAATGAGGCTTCATACAAATCACCCCATAGTTTGCCCTTGAATAAACTTCAGAACTGATTGTGAGCCAAGACTTTTTCTGGGCAACCAGAAGGGGTTCCTCATAGTCTACCGCCAGAGCTGGTTGGAAAACAACACCTATGCCCTGTGGGAAATTCCAGGGCTCCAAAATGTGTTTTGTGCTCTTGACTTGGAACAAACAAAACCCTTTACAGTATGGAGATTTCCTCAGAAAAGTTATCCTGGAAACATTACATACGAAGTGTTCCTTCAAATTATAGCATGATACAGACAAATAATATTAAATGAGATATGGATATTAAATTTCATCAATACCATTCCATTATTAAGTATTGTAACATAAAAGTCAAATCCAATTGGAAAAAAGAAAAAAAGGAAAAAAAGAAAAAAAAAGAAAAATGATATGTGGAAAAATTCAGAATGTGTCACTAAAGTTAAATGAGATTAGGCAGAGCACCGTGTGATTGTAACTGCTGACTGCTGCTTGCAATAATGGAGATAGCTTGGTATCTCTCTTTGACACTTCTGGGAGTGCAGAAAATAATCAAGCCATTTTATTCTTCCATGACATTTAATGCATTCCTGCACAGGTATTAATCTAGAATGCACTACTGGAAATCTTTTTGGCTAAAATGATCTACACAAGTGAAGGACTGGCCTTCCACCTTTAAGCTACCTCCCCTGTAACACCAAGTACTTTATACAGTAGGTTTTCCATTCCATAAATGCTATCTTATCAGTTTGTTGATACTGTAGATAAAAAGCTGTAAATATGCATTTCCCATTAAAGTAATAAAACATCCCACGCATGAGTTTAAGCCCCATACCTTAGTCCTTTGTTGGGGAAAGGACGCAGACAATGAGTTCTCTATGAAAGAGGCCTGCGTAACACTAACATGGTCAAACCTTGTGCAACCACAGAAATATCAAAGGCAGGCAAGGAGCAACTGGAACATTAGAGAAGGAACCCTTTCCACAGACATTTGACTAATCGGATGATGTATCCATAGCACTATGTGTACCGGAGTGATGAACTTGCCTCTACAAGCAGTAACCTTTTGCCTGTCAACAGGGTTTACCTGGAGGGAAGCAGCACCGTCAGTTTTGCACAGCAGGGCTGCCCACCAGCCACAATTGGGTTATGAATGCCTGGGTTATTAGGTTATAACATATAAGACTAATGTGTGAGTGTGCATATGAGAGAGACCAAGACAGATTTCATCTACACAAGTGACCTGATTGACAGAAATGTGATTGTAGGGGGGGGGAAGGAAAAGAGAAAACTGGTCCACATTGCCTTAAATGCATGACAGCAGTACTTCTGGCATGCTCCTGATACATCGACAGACAAAACAGCCACACAAGGTAAGCAGCAGCTGCAGAAAGCCAATAATTGGGACATTCATCAACAGGAATCTCTGTATGAGAAATGGCTAGGAGTAAACATGCAAATTAAAACAAATCAAGGTGTGAAGTGCTCCTTTGGGCATGTGGACTCATGTTTGCAGGCTGAGATGTAAACAGACAATCTCTACCAGCCAGATTCAAGGCTCTCCGTAGTTCCTGGAAAAATTCTGCTGAACTCAAACAAATTTGGATGAAATCCTAAGTGAACACAAACATTTCTTCTTCTGGTTTCACAAGACCACTCCTGCAATTTTGCTGTTGGTCCCTGTTGGGAACTGAGGGCTGCATTCATAGGTGCTCTCAGAGACAGATGAGCTCCCGTTTGCTTGTTCTTCTCTGTGGCTCTCCCTCCCTAAGCGGCTGACCCCTCCTTCTGATGGCTACAACCTGATCAGGGCCTATTTCCCTTTCTCCTACAGCCCTGTTCATTATTCATGCTGACACACAAGTGGTCTTGATTTCTCAGGATATTGTGTATCATCCCATTAGACAATTACTTTTTAGCTTTTCCGTATCTCAAGCTGCTTCTCTAACAATTTCTTAGGAGCTAGGGATTATTTGCTGGCAACCATGAATACGTCAAACCCTCCAGATGTTTATTATTACTACTACTTTCCAGGGGTATCGGCCAACAGTTCAGTTTGTGGGCTCACATCAGATAACACAGCTTATAGGCCTGAATTTAGCATTGGTCACCCTTTGATCCACAAGTCATTTTGCTTTCTGCTAGGCTGCAAGATGTTTCAGCGTTAGTCTGTGAAATTCATTCTACTACTTTGCTGGTATTGAAATACTGGGTTACCAGCTAAATGGACTTTACAGTCTGTTAAAGGATGATTATGAACTTGGCCTTGTTACTGGCTGAAACCATTGTGGCGGCATGTATGATTGGCAAGTAATACAAATATTTCAAATGGCACAAACTGTATCCCCGATTCAATGCTCAAGACTGCATCCATGTTGGGAAAGGTGAGCTTTCCAACAGGACAGGGAGGTCGACAGTGTTCTTTTAACAATTTCATTCTTCTCTTCTTGGAGAACCTTTTTGCTGGCAACAGTTCCAGGAATATATCCTTCAAACAACTAGAATAAATCATTTGAGGCCCCCCACGCTTCCAGAAAAAAAAAAAAAAAAGAAAAAAAAAAAAAAAAGAAAAAAAACACAACTATGCACATACAAATCCTATTAAAAACCAACCTTGTCCTGAATGCCAAAGAACAGAAAGGAGTTCTGCCCCTCTTCTGAGCAACATCCCACAGAGGGAAAGCGCCCCAGGAGGGAGCGCTGAACTGGCAAACCCTGCTGCCGAGGATGTGTGCCAGGTACTGGGTGGAGATAATGCAGGGGATGAATGGACAGTCTCCTGGGGGATTTCTACCAGCTGCCTGCGACTCAGAACTGATCTAACCTGTGCCATGGGTGGGGCAGGGCGTCAGGAAACCATAATCGCCTCCCAGCTGTTCCTTCCTTCCTCCACCCATGCTCATTGCTACGGAAGCCAAGCACAGGGAAGGGTTTTGGCAGGATAACAGTAATGTGCCAATGGCAGAACATGTGTTTAGCTCATATAATTCTTCTGTAGATGCAAGGATCAACATGTCTGTGCTACTCATCTGACTCCTCATAAAGGAGAAGTCAAATGCTGGCTTATATAAAACAAGCTAGCAGAGGTAAGAAGGAAACAAGTGGTTCACTTGCAATATTTTTATGGATGAAACTCAGTTCTGTTTTGTTTTTGCTGTGGGAAAGTTCCTGCTGCAATAACAACTTTCATTTTTATGGATCCCTCATGCTTAACAAATTGACAGACTATTTATTTAAGCATCACTTCACCCACCACGGAAATGGGGCGGTCTCGTGAGTAAAACATGGTGCCTATTTTGCGGCATTGCTCAGCAATTTAGGAAGGATGCACAAGTTTCTAATCACTTTGTACCAATAAATGGCTAGTCTTCCAGAGGTGTCTAGAGCACCTGAAAAAAATCACCTCAGGCTCTTACAAACATCCTAAGTCAGACACCTATTTCATGTTGATCTCCAGCAGTGTGCAGTCAGATTTGACAATCATAATAAAGTTCAGGTAGTTAACAGCCTTGGAAGCTCAACCTAAGAAGAATTTCACTCACGACAGGCAGTGATCGTCTCTATGCCACAGCCTGGCTGGCACATCACCACCATTAATCTTCTTGAAAAAGGGGCCAGAAAATGTTTTTCCCCAAGAGAATAATTTATTCTTTTAGCTTACCAAACAGCTAAAAAAATATTTTACTAAAATAGAGTCAAATTTGCATTAAATCTTGTCAAAGGAAAAAAAAAAAAAAAAAAAGATTACTTAATTGGTATTCTTGCAAGACATTTGTATTCTCTGAAATCTCCACAACATTGTTCAGATCCATTGCTATTAAGCTTTCAGACTTTTTAGATGCATGGCAAGATAGCAAGGCTGTAAAATTATAGGTAAAACCATCAATTTGCAAAGCATGTTCATTTTTGTAATGTTCTGAGAAAGTCTGCACTCAAGTTTAACTTTCAGAGATTAATTCAGAGCTTAAAAAACTGTCCTTATTAGAGGCCATGATTCATGTGGTACTGAAGTACTGATCTGTATTTAAACAACTAAAATGGGGATTATTGGCAGAATGTTTTATGTATGGATCACCAGTCATTGGAATTTCTCTTTTCTCTTGTCCACAACAGCCAGGTCAGGTCTATCACCTTCCGACTTATTTTCAAAACTGTTGTGCATAAATCTCTGGTAAATGGTTGTTGATTGGGACTATAATGTTAGAAAACTATTAGAGAGGTAAGGAGTTTAGAGCCTATACACCATCTACCTTACTGAAATGAATTACTTTAAGCTGCGTTAGTGCTCCCGACCTTAAAGGTCTCAAAACTAAGGCTCAAAATCCTTCAGTTAAACATTCATGAACTTCTTGTTATTCCTTATCTGTATTTTAACCCTTTAGATGTAATGTTTTTCCCCCAAATTAAGATTCTTTGGTGAAAGTAGTACATGCTAGATTAAGGAAACAGACTTCAAGAACTACAACATTTGATAAAAGGAGAGAAGTCTTAACTATCTTTCTACTCCTACCTTTTTTTTTTATTCTTTTTAAAATTGTTTATGATCTAGTTCCAGGAGGTGTAGAATATCCTGACATAAGCTAAATACCCATCCTGGCATATTTAACAGACAAGGTAAAACACCTAGTTATAACGAAACCGGAGTATGCTTTCCCTTAGGTGCACCTTGCTTTGAAGAGTCTCAGAGTAGAGAGCAGAGTCGCATAACATTCCAGCAGGAATTCTCTGCAGACTCACTCACAGGCTGGCTGAAATGTTTTTATTGCCAAAGTGATGTCAAGCATGGGTAAGAAACCCAAAAAGCTTTAACCTATCCAAGTCTGAATACTTATGCTGAAACAGCTCTGAGATATTTACTATAAGACACTTTTCCCAATGAAAACCCGAGATGAACACTTCAGTTTCCAAGAGAGAAGGAGGGAACAAATCACACCCTTCAAGTCTGTAATGGAAAGAGAATCGTGGTATGCAGCTTTCCCCTCTCCTACACCACTGAGTAACAACGGACCCAAGATACTTTTACTGAGATGGGAGGGAGACATCCCAGGACAAGTCTTGTATTCGTTACTTGGAGAAAGAGAAGGTTTCAGCCAAAATAAAATGAAAGTTTTCCAACAGCCAAAATCAAGTTTATGAAATCCAGCGCACTGTTATTCTGTGTTCCGTTAGCAGAGAAGAAAACTGGTGTTGGAAAATAACAGACTCTGTTTTCCAAAGCTTTCTCTGCAGGGAAGGGTCCCGGGTCACAGAGAAGGCTGAAGACAGCTGGCTTTCTGGAAAAGTGTAGATGAACAGGAGGAAAAAGTTCTAAAATCCCAAGAAGGACTGAGCTGGTGGGTTATGCAGGCTGTACTAATGCTAAATTGCATGGAGTATAACACAGCTCTCATTTCACAGTCTTCACTGGGGAAAGGGAGCCTGTTGTAAATGTGATGCATGGACTCCCCACTCAGTTGGCTTCACAAGAAGAGTCATTCAATAGGCTTTTGAAGCTCTTAAAATGAAGACACACACAAGTCAATTCTGAAAATGACATCATGGGGTTTAAAAATATAAAGTTCAGAGATATTTAGCTTCATTGTTTTTGCTAGAAATGGGGCTGAATTCAAACTATATGAGATTAGAATAGTCAGCACATAAATGTTTTTATCAAAAGAAACTTTAAAATAAATTGAATTCCTGTTGCGCTAACTATACTCATGCCAGTAATAATGTTTCTATAATACATGAAAAGCAAAACGAGAAGTTCAGAAAAGCTCCCAACAGCAACATGAGGTACAACAAATGCAGGACAGGAACAAAACATGTGACACATATGACAAGGTATAGCGCTTTCTGTGCTATTTCAATAGGAAAACCTATTCCACATATGCAAGTCTGCCACTTGGGAGTAATGTGGTTACTCTTACTGCACCACAATAAAACTTGATAGCATCCCGCACCGTTTGCATCCTATAAACATCACTTCCTGCTAGTCCGTCAAATTCTTCAATTTAGTGTACAAAATGTTTCCCTGCATCTCAGCATGCACATGAATATAGGGTGAGTCTTACTATTAGCATTACATTTCATCTATAATGCTCTAACATTCTTAAATACAATTTCAGAAACTCTTAACCTACACTTTATCTGTTTACTTGGTTGTACAGTGAGCACATGAAATTGTCTGCAAGGCACTGTATTTTGCCAAGCAAAAGCAAGCACAGTTGTAGTATTATTAAACAGCATGATGTCTATCTCCATGGCTAACACCATGAACTGAGCCAGGAACCTTAAACTGTGAATCACTATCGCCTGAGCTAAATCCAGGTCTGTAAGCTTGTGATTTTATTGGACGTTGCCTGCTCTGCTGGCCTCTGCAAGAATTAGATGTGTCCTCTCCCCAATGAATTCAACCTTAAGTGTTATCTTGTGCAGCTTGAAATCCTATCTCCTAGATGACTTTTTTTTTTTTTTTTTGTCAGAGCCTTTTACGAAATAGATTAGGTTCATCACCTCCATATGACACAGAGATGAAGCGATTTATCTGAGAACAAGAGCAGGCCAAAACACTGGTTGAATCCAGGTATCCTGGGAAGGGTATGGACAGCTCAAATGCATAAATATGACTACAGCCTTATAAAATGCTGCAATTGATACAAATTCCTGGGCTAGAATGGAGTATCCAAAAATTCACTCACTGTTAATGTCAGTAAACACATAGAAGCTAGCACCTTAAAAGAAAGACTACACTACACAAATAGACCAAAGACAAGAAGGGGGTGAGTTTTTTTTTTGTTTGTTTTGTTTCGGGGGGGGGGGTTGCTTCTCCAAAGAGTTTCAAATCAGAATGAAGTCAATTAAAACAATTACCAGCTACAGCTTCATGCAGAGCCCAACTACTAGCTCACTAAAAATATGGCATCATTCAGTGACTTAAGTAAACCTGTGGTCTCAACATAGTACATTAAAAAATACACAGTTCACAAGCATCATCCTTTGCATTGTTTGATGCCCTGAGGAAACAGTCAAAGCACTAAATAGTTAGAGAATTGAAGTACTGACCACCACCATTACTATTCTCATCACTGTTACTAACATAATGCTGTTCTTTCAGATCAGCTGTGAAGCACAAGTGGAAGGCAGCTGGAGAAGCTCATATCCCCCTGTGTCTGTGCTGCACCCCATCTTGGGACAGGGAGAGCTTCCCCTTCATGCATTTGGCTTAGCATCATGGCTTGATGCTAAATGACAAGTGCCAAAATTTTTTGACTATGCTGTACACACCCTCTTAGGATTTACATTTTTTCTAGCTGCATATAAATACTGGATGCAAAGGAACTGCTTCCTAAGAAATAAAAGTGAAGATCAGTGTGCACAAGTTCAATTTAAACAAGCTCCAGTAGCAGCTGTAATTGTGGTCTCGTTTAAAATTTCATCAAATAACCATTTAAATGAAACAAGAGAAAGGGAGAAGAGTGATAACAGCTACATCCATATATTTTCTTCTTAAATTCAGCTATCTTGGCACTTTAAATCACTCTAAACAACCGTGTTCACTTTTTTTTTTTTTTTTCTAACAATTCTGAGCCCTATTCAAGTAATATATTATGGCTTGCTGAAAGTAGACACTTGAACAAGATAATTGGGAGTTTTGCTTCTGGAGTGAGGATTTCATCCCAGGTTCTTAACATTATGCACTCACAGAAAGTCAAGCATGCATATGCCACCTTCATGCCACTCCATCAATATAAAGAAAAAAAATGGGTCTGTTTGCATTTTCTCCTACCTTTATGCTATAGAACAGTTCAGTGTGTTCTCAGAATGACTGACAATCAGACTTTAAAGCTACCTATTTATGTGGCTTTATTTCTATTTGAGTCTCATTACTTACTCTTTGCACATAATACCTCTCCATTTCCAGGCTATTTTACATGTATCTTGCCAGACTGAACACTGAAATCATCATCAAAAATCAGTTTTACTCCATCACAACCTTCTCTTTATGAGTACAGCTGTCTTCTGAACAACACATCTTCGTGCCATTCAGAGTAGAAAGAAAGACACCAGGTGTGACTGCACCCTGGTGACCAGACCAAGGGAACCCTTTCAGATTGCCCATCTGTAGGTGTTCGGGTCCCAACCCAAGCCACCTCCCAGGCTCCTTGCTGCAGTATAAGGAAACACAACTCTGCTGCTAAAGCTAGCCCCCCTCCAGGTCAACAATGTGGAAGTGCTTTCAAAGCATTTCAAGGTTTATATAGTTACAGCTTCTCTGTTTATATCTTCCCATTTGAACAAGAAGAATCACTTAAGAGGAAAAAAAAAAAAAAAAAAAAGAAGTATGTACCTCTCATTTTCTGCCAAACATTTGGCAGAAACATGAATTTTATGCACTATAAGAGCAGCAGGTAAGTTGTTTCAGTTGTGTCTCCCTCTTTTCTCTCCTTCACTTGTTCATGGCGTAGTTAGTAAAAAATGTAATGTTAGTGCCTGTTGGAAGGCAAAGGATCTGTGCAATATTACAGCCTTGTAACACACATCTGAAGGGCTGGAGTTGCAGCATAAAAGAGGCACACGCAAACTTCACTGGCAAAGCATGCATTTTAAATAAAGCTTCAGTACTCAAAAACAGACAGTCTCCGTTCTCATTCTGAGTAATGTCTGCCTTCTATTCAGTAGAACAGCCCACGATGAAAGTAACAAAGACATGCCAGATGAAAAACATCACACTACAAGATCCCTGTATGCTGGAGAAAATCCTGTAATTGCTTACTGAGATATTTCCCTCTGAAACTATGTGAGGAATAAAGAAGGGAAGTTTCATGTTAAAAAAGGGGGGAGGGGGAGAAAATGAGAACAATTTATGTCCAGATCATTCCTTTTAAAGTTTTAGTCTGATCAAAATCTGATTTCCGTGGTTTTTGCTATGGAGATTGTACAGGGCTTCCCCAGCTCAGCTCCTGTAAAAATCAGTTCATATTCATATTGGAAAAAGAGCTAGCTTGGCACTGATTCTGCTAAAGGAGGACTAAGGGCCTCACCAGCTCCTTCCAGCTAGGAGAAAAGCTTATCCATGTGAAGGGGTTGGAAGATGGTCTGCAGTGATGCTGCCACATGAACCCAGTTCTGTGTTCAAAATAGGCAGAGACACTGGTTAGCAAAGTAGTTACACAGCGAACTGATTAAACAACAAGGGCAGTGAATATATTGCATTTTATATCATAATATTCATTCTTATGCATCTCAATTAGAAAACTGATTGAGTTATGTGAGGTCTCTGGAAAGACTTGCCTTGATTTCATTTGGCTTCACATCATCTTGTTTTACAGGTGTTCCTTTATTTCTGCTTACATGCCTCACAAATAGTTAATCATCGTAAACCACTCAGATCAAGACATTTTTCTTTTTCAGAGAAACTCTTCATCAATAAAGTAAAGGGCTTGAGACTATTAAGATGGTATCTTGAAAATCAAAATACATAGAGGTTGCAAATTATTCATGAAAACTATTCAGGAAACACGTACCAAATTCACATTCATATAAATTCTGTTGATGAATTATCTGAAGAAATTGCATAAAAGTTAATACTAGAAAATATATTTGTAGCAAACAATATTGAAACTGTTAGTTAGCAGCATCAGCTATATAACTTTACTTTGACATAAAAAGAAAGATGAAAAGGAGATAAAAGTAAAGCACAGTATTTTACTACAGAGTAATAAGCTGTCTAGAGGTTCTCCAGTGACTAAGTCTCCAGCCAAAGGTCTGATGTGTTTCTCAAGCAGCCATTTTAGCTCAAGCTGAAATTATAGCCCGGTCCCAACTCATCATAAATTCAGTCTCTGTGTTGTGTGTTGGGACTCTGAATAGTCCCGACTGTTCCCCTGGCCTTTAAACCTGTGAATCTTTGAATAACATCATCTTTGAACAACAAACACAGGCTATTGCTCTAAACCGGCAGCATTCATTAATCTCACATTTCATGTGGACACAGCCAAACAAAAACAAAACAAAAACCTGCAGTACTTTGTTCTTTCAGGCCTTCGCCGAGAAGCTAGCATCACAAACATTTCAGCCTTTGGGAAAAAAACATTTACGGATGGTTCCCGTAGGGAGAACTGGTCTATGGGAGTGTTTGCAAGTGTTTGTTCTTAACCCCAGGTTTGTTACAAACCTGTCAAACAAAATGCGGCTAATGGCATCAATTATTATTGTAATACAATAGTTAAGAAGATAAAAAGAATTAAAACCTATTTTAGGAATGCCAGGCTTCTTTACTTCTAGAACTGATACAGCTATTGGTACACAAACTGGTAATACAAACTCTGAAAGCAAAGCCCTGAGGGAATCATGGCTCACTGACAAGACTGCCGAAGGCCCATTTTATCCAAGGATATATATGAATGAATTCCTATTTTTCACTGTTTCTTCTCGGGCAGAAACATCAAGATGAGTCCAAGATCAGGGCACTGCTGCAAAAGACACTGGACTGGTGTATGCTAAGTAGTCCAGTAAATAAAAGCTTACAGCATGCATGGAGAGGGCCGATCAAAGGAAAGAAAGTTGGGAAGAGATTTCCAGATCACAGAGCATGCAAAGTGGGAAGATGAGAAGTGAGATGAGTGAACCACACTGTCTCCCCTGAAGACAAGTGATGTTATCCGACTGTTTGTCACTGAAGTCACCTATAAGGGGACTCACCTCCAAGCGTTATCTGCGAGCAGAAAGCTCTGCTAGCTGGATATAATTGGACCAGGCAAAATCTCGGGTAAAGAGAAATGATTACATAAGAAACTACCTACTGGAAGCATCTGAAAAGCCTTCCTTCCACAAAATCAGCTTGGCACACTCATTATGGGCTGAGGATTTATTATTACTATTGGGGCAGCAATTAGGTTCCCATTACAGAACAGCATCCGTACAAGATACTGCTGTCCAAAAGCCTGACTCAGGAACATAATGTTAAGCCATACATTTCCATTTTAGCATGATGATTCACTGTTAATCCAAAATGCCTTCAGAACTAGGCATGAGATGTGATACAATTCATTCACCTTTCAGGCAGAAGAGAACAGGTTGAAGCAAGTTTATTTGAGGGAAGGCCTTTACAATGGGATTTTCAGTCTGGTTTCTAAAGGAATGGGGCTTAGATAATTGACTCTGAGCTTTCCTTCTCCCCAGTAAGTTTTGAACTTTTTGCTCAATTTCTATTGTATTTAATACAGGGCTCAGACAGACTGTTCCTATAAAATCTGATAAAATATGTAGCTAGGTAGAAGAAATACCCAAATTAGTGGTTCCCATTGAGAAGCTGCAAAGCAACAACACATCAAAGGCTGTGTATGCATAACACGGAGCCCTCAGAAACTTCATTAGCAGTCCTGTAACTAGCAGAGCTATACAAGAGTAGGTGCCCAGAGCATAGACCAAAGGCTACATCTAGAGATTTGTGCAAGAGCACAAAACTGTACCCCTTCTTTGGTGAAAACATGGATATAACCTGTCCCAAAGAGTTTTCAGTTGAAAGGTGGCTACATCACACAGTGATCTGAGGATCCAACTGCTGCTATCAAGCAATCAGCAATTTTTAAAAACATAAGCTAAATAGCAATTATTTAAGCAATAGATAGCAACTCTTACATTAGGTCCTTGTACATTTTGAGAACTTCAACTAACAATTATTTGTAGCAGTGGTACAATAATTTTGAACAGCAGAATCCATCAAAGTGTGAGCACGGATTTGATGTCAAACAAGTCTACTGATATTCTGAAACACAATACTGAACCTCACCCAACTTTGAAGCAAGCTAAAATTAAATTTCAATTACATTTTCCTCGATTTACTATTTCATCTAAAATAATATAACATCATAGTTTTACTTTGTATATTTTGATTCATTTAAAACAGAGTAAAACAATAGTGCTGAAACTTCCCCAGAAATTGAGTTTAGCATGAATCCTTACCCATCAGAACTGCTGCGTTAACACAATGCATTCAAGCACATTTATACAGCCCCAAGGAAGATATGTACCTCACCCAAAGCCTGACAGCAAGTTGATACCCTTTGACTTCAGGGAGCTTCGGATTAGGACTCAAATGATTAGTGACCTGGGGCAAAAATAGCAAACTATTTAATATCACCTCTTTGGGCATTCAAATTATCATATTAAAATCCATTTTATCATTGGCAAAGTCAATCACATTGTAAATGCAAACAGATGTTTTAACGTGTCTCTGGCATTTGGCTTCAGGCAGAGTAAATTGAACATTTTCAATTTCATACAGTTTAGTTTCTGTGAAGTTAAAGTAAACCAAATGATCTCTCCCACAGCATTTTTACTCACTGTCACCGCACTGATGTTTACTTTGTCACACGTGATAAAAGGCTGGCTTGTGTGATGACACCAAACCTGAGTAAATTGAAAAATGAAGGGGAAAAGGGAGGAGGGAGAAGATTCACTTTTAACTCACCCACTTTGCAAGTTGAGCTTTTTAAGATTTGCCCACCCATAAAACAAGACATATGATTGTTATACTTGGAGCTTGACTGTCAAAAACACAGTCAATATGTTATGCGGTATTGGGCTGCTTCTACTTTGTATGATAACACTGTTATGCTAAGTCATTTTAAAATGCACTTTGATATACTATACACATGAGCTAATGCACATATGTATTTATGCACTGCATGCTTTGGAATGAAAAGGACAGGAGGCGGTGTGGGAAAAACAGGCTGAAGGAAAAAAAAGGGGAAAGAAAAGGGGACTCTGCAATTCCCATAACTCAACAGAGCATATTGTTCAGTTAACACATAGGCCAGTGCCTCTCAGGCCCCATCACTGGTTGACAGAATTAGATTCTGATTCATGCTCTGTAACTCACTCCAGTGCCAGCCAGGGACGAGATCGTTCCATGGGAACATTTCAGCTGGTCCCGTCCTTATCAGCTCCGAAACAGCTGCCAGACTTTAAGGTCGCTTGATAGAGAATTTAATTCTCAAGATTGGACATTAATTTCTAAATTCTCTCTTATCCATGCACTGTGATTTCAGACTGTATTCAATGCAGCCCAGCACGGGGCAAGCCTTTCCCATCCACACCCCTCCTTCCTGTCTGCAAACTTCCTTCCTATAGATTTACCCAGACATCTTCGAGCTAAATTAACTCCCTGTACTTCTTTGACCAAGCACTAGCAGATGGGAAACCTGATTTTGACCTCACACTGGCTACCAGGCAGAGGAATTTTAGAAGTTACACTGCACATATAAAAACTGAGTTTATTCATCTGCCTTTGCCACAACATAAAAGGCCATTTATTGTCACACTGCACCTAACCACTGCAGTAGTTCTTTACATTAATTACTACCCACCCAATCAATTTGTTGTCAGGCAGAACTAACTAATGGCTGTAAAATGGCTTGAATTCCCTGGACAGATCATGCAATTTTTGAACAAATAGTACCTTGGTTTATAATCCTCTGCTCTTTCATATTCATGTATTTTTAAATTACTCTTTAATATGGTCAAGAGCACTGCAGAATAAATACATGAAAACAATCAACCAATAATTGAAACTTCTGGCAAGCACAAGTGGAATTAAGTTACACTGGAAAATTTTAAGTATTAGAGTTTAATACGACCAGATCTCCTGGTTTGCTTAGGACAGTTCCAGGTTCCACAGTTGTTTCCTGGATGGATGTAGACTGTGTATGTAGTAAACTCTGTGTGCTAGAGAGATCCAGAATCCTCTCCTTCCCTTGATATATTGGTCTGATATTAAGTTATGAATCTAAAAGGGGCTCCTGTCCAGAGGGTAGGCAATAGCATGGGTATTTCTCTGCTTTCCAAACTGCCTAGTTACAGGCAGTCCAACTAATTATGTTAAGCAGACAGAACAAATTAATTTATTCATAATCTTCAATCCTGAAACCAAAATGACAGCTTTGTTTCAAATCATTTAAACCGAAACCAAACACGACACAGTGGTTCATGTAAACACACAGTTACAGGAACCCAGACTGGACCAGTGATCTATCTGGCATGATCACACCATGACCAAACACAAGCACTTCAGAGGAAGGTGCAAGATATTCCAGAGGAGACAAACACTGAAAAAATGTTGAGATGGAGCCATTCCTACTTATGCTGTCCCAAAAAACATTTGGCTTGTGCCCTGACTTTGTACACACATGATTTTCTTTTATCCCTGCTCTTGTAATTGTGAACACTGATTAGTCTCAGAAATGGAATCCTACTAAATCTAGGGCCTCCAAAATGTATAGCAGGAACCACAAGTTTATTATGTACTGTATCAAAGTAGCTTTTCTTCAGCTTGCTGCATTTCACAGCACTATTGCCTCCCTCCTGACTCCTCCATCCCCTGCAACCTGACTCTTACTCCACATAAGAGAACATCAACAGCTATTACTTCTTTTGTCATTTCAACATGAATAATGAAAAACAGACAACAACAGGCAAACAAAAGTAACAGAGAGAAAACAGGATGAAGGTCAATGTAAAAGATCGACATTTTGTGCAATTTTATCTTGCAGTTACTGAATTTGATGATAAATTCCAGGCCACGGTAATAAGGAGTATCCTGAAAAGTTTATAACATAATCTTAGGCCAAAAGACCTATGCATGCCCAAGAGTTGAAAGACCTTAAATAATTATTTGGACAGAAATTACTGCTGTGAAGAAATAACGACCTGCAAGTTGGCTGATGCTGATGTGTTCAGGCCTCCCCTCCTATGGGCTGTCATACAAGGTTAAGCCCTCCGCACAAGCCAGCTTTCCAGACTGTATGGTCACAGTTCCAAGGAGCAAATGCTGATCCTACTGTTTGACAGCTCAAAATTTCCAATGGAGAGGGAATCTACCTATTGATGCTTTTGTGACCTTTTTAATTTTTTCCCCAATTTGTAGACTATTTTTCTTACCTCCCAGCCCCAGATGCTAATGAAGATTTCTTTGCTTGGTTTCATTTGGTTTCTATCAGGAAAGCCTACGGAATTGATTAGACGATCAATATCAAAGCATATTCTTGTTTTATTGGAGAAGATTGATGTACTTAAAGTGCAAATTATGTTTTCAAACAAGGGCTATTGCACTTAGGAAGAATGACTTACATCTGTATCTCACAATGTTTTCCATTCCCTTAAGAAAGTTTTGCACTTTAATTATTTGCTTACTGTTACTTCTGTACTACCAACGGGCTACGCCCTTAAGCCCATTTTAACAATTTGATGCTATTAACAGCAGCAAAACTAAATACGCTTAGGAAAGGTTGTGTCACAAATCATCTTGTTTTAGAAGCTCACTCCCTCAGGCCATCACTCCTTTTTTTTTTTTTTTTTTTTTTTTTTTTTTCCCTCTCTTTTCATTTAGGAAGACATGGAAAGATTGCATTTTTATTTTTAATTATTTGATTCACTTGGTTATTTGAAACTTAGAGGCAAGTAATTAAATAGAAGTTAACCAGCTCTCAAAGACTTCCTTTAAAATTAAGACAGAAAAATATGACTACAATTTAGAAAAAATAACAATTTTGTCTTTGTTTCTAACTTTCAGTTGGTTACCACAGACCTGATTCCCATTTATAATTTACATCACTGGCAAAACAAAGGGAAAATAAAATAAGCACAAACTACAATTCCATTCACATTAAGGAACCCAAAGGAGCCAAATTCCACTCAGACAAATAGAGCAAAGCCAATTCCTCCTGTAAGGACATGGGCATTCAGTCTGTGCAGGAGTTGATAGGGGTACGTTTCACAGTAACGTGTACCAGCTACTTTGTCAATGTCACAGAGTCTGAAAGCATCAAAATAATAGTCACAGGAGAGGATGTGAGAACAGCTGCTGATAGACTAGTATACCTGAAGAGCTGAAGCAAAACTGTGAAACAATTTATCCCAAAGCTTACTCTACAATTCCTTGAATCTTTATCATTTTATGATGTTTTCTCTGCTCTTCCAATACATTAGTGGCCTGTGTCACCTCTGCATAGCTGAAGATTACATTAAGTCATAGATGGAAACTTTGGGCCAGAACTTGATCTTGGCAGACATAGTAGGCATATCCTCGGTTGCAGAATAATCAAACTTCATTTTTACATTAATCTAGTTGAACGAGGTAGATTTGATGGGTCACTTTTTTATCTAGAAAAGTCTGTTTTGTCAGACTTGTTCCATTTCCTTGTCTTCAACATCTGCATGAGGAATAGCACAGCCTGCTATTCCTCTCCCACAGATTGACAACAAGGACTTTTCTTTCCTTCAGACTGTCACTTTGATTCTCTCTACCATACAGCTACAGTAAGTTTGTACTACGAGTTTGGTAACAGTAGTACACAATAGCTATAGATTTAGTATTTCTGCCTAACACAAACCACAGAAATATCTCGTGTCTGTGATGCAGGGGGCCACACTGGTATAGATCTCTCAAATCTGTATTTGTTCCCAGGACCTGGTGCTGTAAAAATGCAAAGAGTTTTTCTTTCCACAAATAGATGTTGCAGACGTATTTGCTTAAACCCTTGAGGTTGATAATCAGTTATAGTTCTTCCCAGCCCAGCAACTGCTTGGGAACTGCCAAATATTGGAAATGGAGAGAGTCCGTGAACCAGCTCACAAAGATCATATGTGCTGCTATGACGAGACATGAGTATTGAATCTCCCATAGAGAGATGTCTGCTACTGATCTTTCTCAATTAACAACTGTGTAGCATGGGGGAATTAGGGCCTAAAAAACTTGGCACACTGTTGTTGGGAAAACCCTAGTATTTGCTTAAATTTGCTGCTTACTGAACTGTAAAAAGCTTGCTGACAACTGGAGGAAGATGAGTATATGTAGGTAGCAGGGTTAGGTCAGCTATACTAGAAAAAAATTATACAGAGTGTGTTTACAACTAAGAGAAGAGATATTAGGGGAATGACACTTATTTCCCAAGAAAAGACAATGGGTGAATTGCATTTAAAAGGGTGGACCTCAGACAACTCAATTTTCAATTACTCTGCAGAGTTTAGCTGAGAAAGAATTTCCCAGAGAAAGCCTGACAGAAAGAGGATTTCAAATCTTATGTCCTTCAAGAAGCAGCTTTTCAGGCCAACAAACAAACATGGCAGCTAGCCATCATAGGTGAAGCCAAGGAACGCATGGCCTTTTTTTTTTTTTTAAAAAAAAAAAAAAAAAAAAGTGTTGTCGAGTGTCATGACAAAAATCCATGAGAAAATGTCTCTCAGTTCCCAGGAAGCCTGAAGAGGGGAAGGGGGGAATGACGATGATGACACTTTTTAATACTAAGGACATCCAGACCCCCCAAACCACCCTAGGACACTAGGGGTCCAAGCAAAGAGAAAAGAGAGAGAAGTCTTCCCAGGAACTCCAAAAAAGGCATCATATCTTTTGAAATGGGGAGAGGAGAAAATAAGTCTTATTCTTTTCTCTTTCTTAAATCAATGTGTAGTCCCACAACATGTATTTAAGTTACTTAGGTTGTGGAAGTCCACCAGTGATGAACAGCTTAATAAAGTCCATAGCTGTCCTCAAAGAAAGGGCCATGGCCCCCATTGCAGAAAAGTGACACTGCTTAGCAAAAGGGAAGAGAGGAAGTTGCTGCCAGAGGTCCTCATTCGCAGTGTCACCCTCCACCCTGACCAATCTCATGCCTGAGCTGAAACAGGCAAAATATCTCTAATCGAGAAACAATTGCTAAGACTATCACTGTCATGTTTGTGCCACCTCTCCCAGCAGTTCTGTTTAGTGATATCCTAAGCAAAGGCCAGGCTCTATTTTTGCCTAAGACTGACAGACATAGGAAAAAAAAAAAAAAAAAAAAAAAAAGCAGAGAGCCACAACCTGCAATTGGATTAGTTCGCCAGGAGGAAGCAGGAAGTTACCCCACTCAGTCTCTCAGTCTTTTTAAGTAGTGCCAAATTTTCCTATGTTGACTGCAGAGAGAATGAGAATGAGTTAGGTTCATTTTGCTTTAAAACTTCTGGATAAAGCACAAAAAGTCATGCTAAAACACACTGTGTGGTGGCCAGGCTTTTAGAGAATAGTGGTGTCTACCAGGAAGAAATCTCAATAGAAATGGAGCATTCGATCCAAAAGGTTTATTGCATTTTGGATGGATCAGGAAAGATTGCACAAAGACTAACATTGCCCAAGTTTCCTCAGAAATGTGCACATGCTTCCAGGGAGAAAAAAGTGTTTTCCATTTTTTCTGGAAATCATTCGCATTTTGTCTTCTCTACTAAATTTCACAGGAAACATGAAGCCTTTTGGAGTGGAAAACACTGTTCTAACAGTTTCTAATAATGTATTTACTTGTAATTTTCAAATAAAATATAAGCAAAATCAATTGTTAGTGGCAGATTCACATTGTGAGAAGGACTTATACATGTATTCAACTAAAACCTGGAAATCTACAACATACTGCAAATAAATGTTTATTGTCATTCAGGATAGATTACCAAGCCATGAAATTACAGAAAAACAGTACAAAACTAAGGACTTAGACCTCCAATACACTGAACTGTTTCTGTTAAGAGCCCACCCCAGCTCAGGACAAAACTGCAGACTTCTAAGGGATTGGTAATTCACACCCACGCACCTACAGGTCATATGATCTGAATGTCTTGATTGTCGTGCTTAATAATCACCTATCACACTTGATAATTTTGTCACAGGATGGTAGATAGTGTTTGCTGCTCTGTTTCTGAGTCCTAGGTACCCAAAATCAAGTGGCATTTAGTAAGAGAAGACAATATTGGAGATGGTCACATTGGGCTACATCTTCTGATGCACATTCTCTCCTGTTTCCGCAGCTGATTCACCCAAGGAAACCTTGAGAAAATCAGTTGTGTTAACCGTCAGCTGGAAGACACTCATGAGTGGATTATTGCCTGTCTGCTTCCGTTTTCCTCCTAATATGCTTTGTTGTGCAGTTAGAGGAACTGAATGCCTCGTCCTATGCCGGAAATGGCTGAATGTCAAACAGTGGCTGATAAAATACAGACAATGTTCACAGCCAAACTCTGTCCCTGGTTTTGTGGATGTAGTTTCCACTTCACTCGACATAAGCTTCATACATTCATAGGCAGAAAGTGGCTCTTCTGTCTGGTGAAGGAGTGCAGTATTTTAGTTCACAATCTGAAGGAACAGCAAACGTGAACATCTGTGTGATCAGAGCTCATCTCTGTACACGTCATGGAAAATGCCATCCTCAGACCTGATCAGAACGCGCTAAGTCTATGGGCTTGGCAGTTTCCAGTAATCCAAAAACCTCAGTAATTTACATGTTGGCATTATGCCTCCAAAATACAAGCCCACCAAAAATAATCTGACATAATATTGTAGACGCCAATCTCCTGAGGACTTTTGGCAAAAATATACCCACAGCTGGATCCTAATTACTTAACAAAGAATTGCATCTCTGATTTTTTAACCATATGTCAACTGCCGTGTTACCTCTCTCAGTTCAGAATCATTTTTACCATGACAAAGTGGATGTCAATTGCTCCCAGTCACCCTTCATTCTTACTTCACTATTACAGTTTCTGTTGAAGTTCAGAACATTCTTATTTTCAGTCTTTGTCCTGATTTTTTTAACACCATATTACATACAGTAAATAGTAACAATGAATAATTTAAAAAGCTATATTAATATCAAGACACTTCTTCAATTTATGCTTTTTGATAGAGATGTGTTCAAGAGCAGCTGCTCTCAAAATGTTGGTACATTTCAAAATTAGAGTGCATTTTCCTTTAAATAAGTATTTGCTAATTCTTATGCTCCATAAGGAAGTCACTAGGTGAAATGCTATGGCCTGTAGGTCTGGCACCATGACCACAATGGTCCTTTCTGACCTCAAAATCTATCCAAATGCTTTGACTTACAGTGCATAAAAAGCTTTTCTTTTTTCCCCACATCATTTTTATGGCATTACTCAGGCATTTGTGAGCAGAATGTAAAGCAGGTCCAGCATGTCATGGATTTTGAAACCGCTGTATTTGCATGTAAGAAACAGATGGAGAGTTACATTGCCAAGAGCTTACCCACATTTTAAGAAATTAATGTGAACAACAATATAAAACCCCTACAATTTTCTTTTAAGGATTGACAAGTTTTATAAGGTATTTTTTGACTAGTGACAGAAAGAAGATTTTTTGGCCATTCATGCAGTAAGGAAATCTTCCCCAAAAGACCGTCCTGAAATGTTTTCCATTCATGAGGTATGTGAAAAAAATATAAAAATGATTATTTATTGCATATAAGAGATGACATTCTTTGTTAATACTGTATCATCCAAATGCTATTTCAGGTATTTGGTACACACTCAGTATACATTTAAGTTATCTATTTCAGAAATCTATTCTCTTATTTTCTAAGGCTTCTCTTCATGTCTGCTGTTTCTACTTGCTTTATCTGCTTCTCCTGTACTGGACACGAACTTCTACACGTGGACCATCTCTTTGTGGTCTGCAGTTTTGCATTGCTGAGCCAAGCCATGTGCCAGTTCATGGTGGGGAACAATCACAGAAGCCATGAATTTTTGCTTACAGTTAATGCTATGGCTCTCTACTTACGTTACGCCAGGACAGAGTATCATGATTTACCGATTTTCTTGCAGACAGACCCTTAGCACCAAGCTGACAGATTTGGGAGCATTCAGATCTCTCCTATTGAATTGTATTTCTACAGGTCATCACAAGGCACTGAGGGTGACTCTACAGCAGCAAAATTTTAGGACCTGACCCTGTGCTTGTCAAAGATGATTCTTTTCATCATACAGGGAAACTGGACTGTGCTAGGAGGCATAAAACAAAGTTCAGTCAAAAAAGGTGCTGTCAACTTCAGTAATTCCTAATTAACACTTACTCTAAGTTAACCAGACTGCTTCTTCCTAATAATTCTATTTGTTGAAAAGAGGTAAGAGACTGCAAATGCTTAAGGAATTTGTCAGGGAAAAAAATCTAGAAGTGTATTAAACATTTTCCAATATGAACTCTATAGAAATGTGGTATAGAAAATACCAGTAATACAGGATTACAAAAACTGAGATAAAAGACCGGATGAATTTATTTAGATCAGCTATAATCACTATTAATGTCTTCCTAGTTCCACGCAAAATATGCACAAAGTGTCTCCTTCAGCATCAAGATGGAACATGAACTAGCCTGGATAGAAGGTCTGATCTAATAAAACAAATGAAAAAATGTCATGAAGCATTAAAATTTGAAGGAAAGGATGCATCATTTAGAATATTTAAGCGGAGCGATCCAGATGATTTCAGCCTTAGGGCCAAAAGAATCTGAACCAAAATCACACCCATATAAGTATTCAAGCTCATGCAGTAGATCTCTATCCAAGAAACAGGATCAAATATTCTCTATTATTTTTCTGTCTGGCTTTAGAAACACTTTCTGGAAATGTCAAACCAATGCATTTTACACTTGAGATAAGAAAACAATCAGAAAACATGCAGCACAAAATGTTTCAGGACTCTATTTAGCCTCCTTCAGTATAATAAAACATTATTTAAAGGCTTGACCTGAACTTACCGTAAAGTAATATGTTGTTGAGGCAGTCAGTCAAGCAAACAAGTCAGCTATTATATTATTCTTGCAATAGAAGCAGTTGTATCATGCAAATGCCATGTTGGAGGGGTACGACAAGCCAAACCTTCTTACACAAATTCTACTATGTACGCTGTTTCTACACTACATCTAGTCACAATTTATAAACACAATATTCATATTATCAATGCTAGTATGAGGCATCCCTCATTCCTAAAGATAATGCAGATATCAATACAAAGATATGAGCTGAGGTTTGCCCATGCAGTGATCTATTTTGTGTCACCGAGAGTTAAAGAGACTTCCCTGAGAGAAACTAACCCTGAAGTTGGAAGCACTAGATCCAAGGGGAGGAACCTGAAGACACTTAAAGGGCTTTGACCTGGTCCTTACATGCGTGAGAATATCAAACATCATGAAGAAAAACAGGTATGAATGACTTCATTGACTGGTCTATTTATTGTTGCAGGACACAAAGGTACACAAACCAATTCATACACTGACCTGTTTTATACATCTACCCTACTGCTTATTCTCAACTCAAAGTTTTAACCTTCTATTTAAGGAAGGAATGATGTAGAGTTGTCACAAAGATTACTATGGCCACAGATGGCAAATGATGATAACAGTGGTACAGAGACTGTTTTGCTATTAGCATGAAACATTTTGACAGTCTCAGTATTTATAAAGCTGCATCCCACTGCTTGCAACCATAGGCTCCTGGGCCAAGGGGCAGAATTTGGTAAGTGGGGTAGGATCAAATGCAGCATTCACCAGCATATAGAACTACGTAACAAAAAGTAGGGGCCCAGAGCACTATGCAGTGATGACAGAAACAGAATAATCGAGTCCTTCTCAAACACTAAAAGAAACTCCTAGAAAGTTTCTGCCTTCTACAAGGAAGTAAGCTGAGAAGAAAGTAAATATAAAAATGAAATTCCAAATGGAATATGTATTTTGCAGGTGCTACTTCTACCTAACATGCTCAGCCTAGAAAGGGTTCAAGGAAAGACCCTCTGGATTAAGACGTACAAAGGCATTTGTAAATGTTTAGTTATCCCACACTAGAAAAAAAAAAAAAAAAAAAAAAAAAAAAAAAAAAAAAAAAGCTAGTTAAAAAATTGTTAAAGTTAACAAAGTCTCTTGGAGAGGTAATCCAACTTTCTTGATGCTGAAGAGAAAAAGCTGCTAAATATTTCAAACATCTCTCGGATTTTAGTTAACTTGTAAAGGAAAAACAAAAAGGGGTTAATTCTCACAGCTTCTGAATGAGGAACATAATAAAGGAAATGTAATGAATTTAGCAGGCTGGAGTTGCTGCATCCTTCACTCTAGACATCAAACAGCTCTACCACGTTGCGTCAAGCAAAAGAAACAGGAAGGGAAAGATCACACGGCTTCAGTTCCTTGGCTCCAATAAGGCCAAAGCACTGCTTCTGAAGAGGATGGAAATCCTATATTCTTCCTGTGGGGCAGGAAGTACCTGTAAACATCGCAGAAATATTCTGCTTTATCATACGGTAAACAAGAATACATCATATCCACTGCTTCAGGCCATGTAGGGGAAAGAAATGGGCAACCTTGGATTCAACCAAGGAGAGGAGATGGCAAGGGAACTGAGTCATAGCTTAAAAAAAAATAAAAATAAAAATTTAAAAGTACTTTTGGGAAGGGACAGGAACTGAGGTTTTTAGTGAGGGCAATTCCGAAGGAAGGAAGGACACCTACTACCTATTCCAATAATACTTTGCAGTTATGTAACTGTGGTGGCGGCTGTCCAAGGATCTGAAAATACTGTAGGGTTTCCAGTCAACCTGCTTGCAAATTCCACTGTGATTATAAAGCATGGTTCCTCGTTTTTTACAAATGCGCCACTTCAAGCACAGAAAGCCAAGTGTTTGGGTCCAGCCAAACCCCCTAGCCTAGAGCCGGTTTAACATTTCCTCCTTGAGGACAATGATCATCAACAATAAGACCTCCCGTCAGTGGAAGAGGTCATTCCCAAACGAGAATCAGCTGCTGAGCAGTAGAGTGTGTACAGTTGACATGCATAACCATGCCTACCCCAGTGGACATTGTAGGCCAAACGTATAGTCCATATTCATTTCAGTAACAAGATTTCTCATGAGGGAATATACAACATACACGGCTACCCTAAAGCTTCTGTTCAGAAACTCGTGTCCAAGAGCCAAATGTTTAGATCTGCTTGTTGTCCTTTACTGAAGGAAGATCCTGGGAAGCAGTCTAACTCATCATAATTCTTCTTTTCTCAGTCCTACTGTTATTCTAGGATTAGATATAATTTATTATACTCTTATGTAAGAATTATATTTTAGGCAGACTGTACCTCTCAAAGCTGGCCACCTATCTGTATGAGAGACACTCAGTGAATCCAAAGCCTGCCACCGACTATGTAAAAGCAGATGACAGGAAAGTGGAAGAATTGAGGGCAACTTTCCAAATGTCTAGTTCTCTGGCTGAACTCTATACCCTTATACTGAGCATTCAGTATAATACCTGTTCCTAAAATGGCCTTGGGAAACTTATTTAATCATCTTCAATTTCCGCTTCTGTAAGACAAGAAATACTCCTGTTCTGTGACAAGCAGGATAGGATTTAATGAGTGACTGAACAGCATGCCTGTAAGTTACTGTCAAGTGGTATTTCACCATCTGCACTTTCTTTTAATATAAAAAAGATATCCTATGCACGGTCACATTTCTGCTTTTATGCTACATAGAGCCCACTGCCAAAAAAAAAAAAAAAAAAAAAAAAAAGCTAAATATAAAAGTCAAAGATCTTGACAACACTGATGAATGACAACACTGAACCCTAGCACTGAGTTGTAGAGATGCAAGGAAAGAAGGAAGGATGTGTGGAGTTTGGTGCCAGTGCTATTTTGGGGACAATAACCTAAAGGCAATCAGGGTATGAACTTCTGATCACACAAGTCTCAAGCATAACCTGTATAACATTATACCTGTAGCACTATACTACAACAAAGCCCAAAGCACAACAACCTCCAGATATATGTACGATCTCAATGCAGATTTTCAGTCTTTTGGTGTATAAGGAATCTGACCATTAACATAAACTCTCAAAGTCTGTATCTTTAGAAACTCACCTGTCCAAATAGATACCTGTCAGAGCAGCTTTTAGGTTAAACTTCAGCTGACTAATAGACTTTTGTAAAAACACCTCCGCTCTTCCACAGAAAAAGAGAGAGGAAAGAATAAATGTTGATGCCAGGAGCCTAAGAGAGGTGTTTCCTTTATTGAATGGTGTTCTGCAGAAGGAGGAAATGCAGTGCTATTATTACGCCAATAATGAAACATCTCTACAGCTTTGTGGAAAAGGCATGGAAAAGGAGTAGTATATTGCATGAAAAACATTGATGGAAATCCTCAGTAAAATTAAAACCTGAGCAATAGGTTTGAAATGTTCTACCAATAAGCCATATGAAGCCTGCAGACATTTCAGGTGTACATTCAGTGGAGATGTCAAAAACTTGAAGGGGCTCCAAGTTAAGAGTAAATTAAAAGCATCTTTGGACAGATTAAAAAGAAAAGCCGAAATAATTGAAGCTATATCTTTGCTGCAGAATAATCCGAAGTAATAGCACCTAGAGGCGTGCAGCCCTATGCACAAACATACCCGGCTGATTACTGTATTTTGAAGGGGGCAGTTTTCTACCTACTTTCCTCCCTAGAATATCAGAGAGCACACCCCTTTGCTCTTGCAGAGCAACAGGATGGTCTGGTCTTAGGTATTTTGTCCCCAGTGATGGAGGGAAGACTAGCCCTTCTTTAATTAGCCACAGTGGTTTGGCCAGAGGAAGGTAGTGGAGCACTACAACATAAATGCTTTATCTTGTACCACTGCCACAGAGTGGAGGGAGACCCAGGGACAGTAGAACCCAGTTTAAATGCCCCTCCTGCCCCCAGATACACCAGCAGGTAGTACCAGAACTGATCTTGGTTGTGCATGAGAATGCTGAGGGGAAAAAAAAACACAACAACACAACAACAAAAACTTATCTAACTACACTGAATTCAAAAGTAAATGCTGAAAACCTAGCTTATTTCAACCACCACTCACATACCCACATTATGCCAAGTGTATGGATGAGACAATGAACTACAGTCCTTAGAAAAGAAAACCAAGCTCATGTTTAATCAGAGACACATGACATGTTAATGGATAACTTCAGATTAATTGAAACCATTACTAACAAGAAACTAGGAGTTTAGAAGGTAATACCATAGAAATGGTTTAGGACTGGTTGTGCTGATTAGGCAAAGACCTTAAGTAATATTGTGTATATTGAATATTCTGTTCTTTGGATAAATTGTTTGACAGACACTTCAGAAAATTTAGCTGAGCTTTGCAGACAGAAAATCAGCATGGAGACTGTGCCACTACAGATCTGCCATGGTTCAGAATACATGGAAATAATGTTCTGTTTGTAATCTGCTGCACAAGAAGAAGCTGAAACACATACCCCAAAGTAAGAAAACAGTTAAGGATACCAATTTCTTTTCATGTTTTTATACATCTGAAGTAGCAATCTGCATCAAATGGCCTGTAAAATTTAGTGGGAGGAGGTTCTTTCCAACAGAATTAGCTACATAAGCAGATGAAGTCCCATACTACAAGGAAAAGAAAAAAAATCCCATCTTTCAAAGTAAAGTTTTTAATTACATATTTCATTGTCTGTATAATAAGAGAATCTTACAAGAGAGGAATAGTGTTCCTATTTATATCCATATGTTCCTTATAACTTAGCTATGTTAGACAAATCATCTACCATGTCTATTTTGTCAGACAAATCAACACATATGCCTGCCCATGCACATGCAGCGATGTAGTATCCCAAAGTTTCCTACCAAGTCCCTGGATGCCTATACCCAGACCTATAGGGAGACATATAAAGAGCCTACGGCTCATCACATAACGGCTAATGAAGATCGTGAGTGAAAGAGCAGTTTGGGCGTGTGGGTGTGCTTAAAATGAACAACTTGCCCACCTGCCTTACTACTGTGTCTTCTGAGAAAAGCTGCAATCTGACCAAAAAATACTAAAAATGAGATCCACTTATAAACCAATCCAACCAAAAGGACTGAGCAAAAAAGTCCACCTTGAGAGAGCCATTTGCAGTATATACATTTCTTTATGTTCTTTAGAGGAGATAGAGATTTCCAGGAAGTACTAGACTTGCCACCAAAATATTACATTTTTAGCCAACTGATGGATTTATCACCATTGTTATTTGGGATATACTTTATGCAAAGTTCTTGGAAAGAAGCACAGGACCTTCCTGGACACCATTTTGTGGGTACACCACACCTCCCATATCACAGCAGGTGTTAATAAAAACCTGACCTAGTTGCAATGGTCTGAAACAGAGATGATTGAGAGAAATGTTCGGGTCCTTCTACCTCTATCATCAAGGAAAAAGGGACGAAAGATCAAAAGGGAGGGAGAGGGATTTGTCTCCCTGCCAATGCCTTTTGGCAGCTCTATAAAGTTGGGATGCCCAGACACCATATAACTGCTCTTTAATTACTCCGCATGCTATCCAGCCCAAACTGCCTTTGCTAGTGTCTGGGGAGTAGCAGTATTCGCAATTGTTACTAGGCTGCTTGGAAACTTGTTCTAAACTCTTTGTCAGAAAATTGGGTTTTCAACAAGCTTTTTTTTTTTTTTTCTTTCCCTTTTTCATGTGTTGCAGGAGTCCGATTTCCTCCCAGAGAAATTATTAATCCTTTGTTTGAAACTTTTTGCTATCGTTAGCTTTCTGGTTTTGCTTAGTGGCTTTCTCCAAACTTTTGGGGGTTTTGGCACTTCTCACCTGAAAATGCATTTAGTTGCTGCAAACTGAAGAAACAGTTTTGTTTTTTTTTTTTTCCAATTAAAATTGTTCTTTTAATTTGATGTTTTACCTTCTAACAGAGAAATCAAAATATTTTCTGAGCAGATCAGCCATAATGCAGTGGTCTTTTGCAGATGTCTAGTACAACTGGAAGCCTGCCTGCCCTACCAAAGAAAAATAAATAAAAATCTAGTTACAATTCAAAGCCAAGCTACACTCAAGAAACTTGTGCTCCAATCTGTAAGTAGCCACATATATTTATAAATAGCTTTACATGTGAAATGACACACATGCATACATCAGCACAGATTGGTGCTGAGCTCCAAGGTATGGCTCCTCCTGGAAACAGGCACATGCTGACTTTGTCTATGTGGCCAGAACTGATGCCTGTGCAGACCCTGGGTAGTTCAACTTCATCGTTCAATAGTGCTGTTTAAACAACTGGGCAATGAAAAGGTCTTCTTGAGTTGGGAGGAGAGAAACTAGCTTTCCTCCAAACCTGCAGCAGCTCTTTCCTTGACACTTTCCTTAGTCTACATGAGACAGCAGATCTATATCCATGCAAGAATTGATTGCACTATTTTAACACTGTTTCCTGGATCCTCCCAGCATGACTTGGTGCAGAACAGATGAATAAGCCTAGAAAAACCCTTCAGCAGTCATCTCTGTGCAGCGGTGGTGATGTAGGCTTCAGCACCTCCAAACAAAGCCCCACCGAAACCACTGGGATTGTTCATGGGAATAATGTCTCCATGGAAGGCGTGCTGAGTTATAATCCACAACACATTGGGCAGCCAGCAGGTAAATACAAAGAATTCAACAGAATTAGCAAAGGCAAATTCTAGCTTCTCTAGCAACAATCACACCTCCTGGATTGATGAAAAATCATGAAGCCTTGGCAAAAACACATGTATCATTACTGACAGTAACATAACAAGAGGAAAATCAGTATTAACTGGCTCACCTTAGATTCATGTGCAAATTCATACTGATTAAATTGAACTGCTTACAGAAAGGTTAGGAATGGTGTCAGCTTTATAGCATTAAAGGCAGAGCATGTCTCCCGTATGTTTTTTATTCCAAATGCCTTTATGGTGATTTAAGACATTGGATCTACAGCTCTATTTTCCTCCATGTTAAATCCAAAACAACACTGATATTCCTAGGTATTCATTTGTTCCCATGGGACCCTGGTACCTGATCTCTTTGTGTATTCCTCTTTGCAGTCCAAAACCACAAAAATAGTTTGGCAGCTGAAATGAATGACCGTGCTTTTAAGTTAGGAAGGTACTTCAGCACAAGCCCACCTTTAGGTGCATGAGTACCCTGTGAATTCCATTAAGTTGCTCATTGGTTTAGCAGTTTCTTTGTTTCAAGCAAGACTTGCATGGTTTTGTGTAACATTTTAAACATACACAAACACATTCAGTATCTACTTAATTAGCCTTTTTTCAGGACTTGTGCAAAGCTGATCTGAAGCTCTGCCTAGTCAATTCTCTAAACTTGTATAGCCATTTCCACTGGTTTTTTTTTTTTTTTTTTTTACCTGCAGTGGCATACACAACTGTTAAATCCACATATATATTGTCCATTTTCCATAGCACATACAACTTGCAAAACTAACAGTTTAGCTCAGACTGTTAAAGATTAGTGCAGAAAATAAATCCAGCATACTTTAGGCTGTACCCTAAAGTCTACTCTAGTGTCTCCAGCTTTGATTCAAAGCAGACAAATTTTCTAACAAAGCTGTCACCTGTCACTTCATCCAGTGGGAAGGTGAGAAGGGACTTTGGAAGTGAAGGCAATCATGACAAAGCTGTCTGTAAGGTATTTAGAGCATTCCCTCATTATTTCATTAAAAAATGAGGCTATAAAACATGACACTAATTTAAACAAAGCCTGTAAACCTCCATGCTTTGGAGATGTAAAGGACATCCATGGAAATGAAAGTGTTGTCCTTCATACCATTTGTTTTTTCAGTGGAGAAAAAGACAACTAGTGAAGTAATTATTGTGAGAGTTTTAAAGAAAAACTATGCAGTGTTTTCTTTTAAAGGTAAAGACTAATATTGAGTAAAGAATGGCTATGTTCTGTATGTGTAGTATCAAAATTATACCAAAAACCTGGTTTGTAAGAAGTCTAGCATTGCCAAAGTCATTCAATACTGTATCCATATGTATTTCTAGGAATTTTTTTCTGTAGTCAGTCCAAATTCCAAGCATTAAGAAGGAAAAGTTTCTAAGAAGTCAAAGGACCAGGGGGAAATCTCACATTTAATTTACACACTACGCTCTGTTTGGTAAATAGCAGCTATTGTTTGGAGTAGAATGCAGTCACCATTCATTATATTTTGACTCTGCATTCTTCATTGGGAATTCAGGAAGTGGTTCAGACTAAAATATTCCCTTATGTTATTTGACCTGTAAAAACTTGGCTATGGGCCAGGTCCTGCAGTATTCCAACAGACAACACTCCCATTGACTGCAGGATTGGGCCTTAAAGTTGACTGCCCTACGGCAGTGTGCTGCTGGCTCCAGGCAGGGCCAACCATTCGGTGCATGGGAGGGTTTCACAGGGTGGTCGTGTGCATGACAAACTGAAAACCCAGCCGTTTGATCTGAATCATTACTCCTCTAAAGAGAGGAACATCAGGCATTTTCTGAGCACAGCTTGTACAAATACCTTAGAGACAGAGATAGGCACTCTAAAATCTTGTGATTATTTTTTATTTTATTTTTCCTTCCTGTTGCTTCTTGATATATAAAGGCATGAAGTTGAAAAAGTGACTGGTAGTTTCTCAATGAGCCTCTTGGCAAGGTGTGCTCAGAACATGATTCTCCAAGTTACTGGTTCATTTCATTCTTGTTGATCTGAGGTAGGTGCAGGTATCCAGGTACCCTGTGTGTCTGGGTTTCAGCATCTTAGAGGTTTAAGCCCTAAAGCAGGTTGAAAATCAATACAAGCTCCCAGATCTAAGGAGACAGATCTGCTTAAGGTTTCACTTCACCCTTAAGACTTGATTTTAAATTCATGTTAAATTTAAGGGAACTTAGTTTAAATCTAACCAAGACAGGAAATGCTTAGTTTGGCACATGTGGTAAGATTACTCAGCATTAGCTCACTGGTTACATTTCCACAGGCATTAAGACACTTCTATTTTAGACTTCATATTTTTGGATAGTAAGTTAATGCATGAAGGTTTCTGCACCACTATTCCACACAATGGACCTCCAGTTTTTGTGTAGCCTTTCTTTGGCAACATCACTTGCTCGGGTCAGGAAAGACCTTTGCCTCTCTTCCAGGATGAGGTATGCCCTCAGACCATGTCTCCAAGCACATTCCCTTCCCTGGAAAATTTAACTCCCTTCTTTGGTATCAACAGCAAGTTTGGCAAGAAGCAGGCTAGGTTTTGGTTTTCTTATATTAAGTTTTGAATGATCTTGTGGAATTCTGTAAATATTTTATTACATATTTTATAGGTGGAGCATTTTATATCTAGCAGTCTTTTTGGAAGCACAGCCATTTAGTTGGTTTCTCTTGCCCCACGGTTCAGCTGTAACTGCTTCCATCTGTCTAAACCTATGTGCAGTTCACTAATTGTCGACCCCTTAGTTAGGCCTTGCATTTTCTATAGGTTTATTGTTAATCATTAGATTCAGGAAAAATAAACTTCTTTGACATTACCAATAAGGGTTTCCAAGAACGGACAGAAAAATTCCTTATACTTTAATTGCTCTTACCATTTTTAAAAACATTCCTTCAGCAATTTAGTAGGAAATACTTATTGATAGGACCACTTAAATGAAATGTATATCAAAAGAACCCTGGAAAATTGGATTAAACTATTACTACTGTAAACAATTATTTAAAGGAAGATTAAGTTTTCAGCAAAATACTGTTGAAAATACTGTTTGAAAATACTCTTCACTAGAAGACTTTCACTCTTTCTGTGAAAAGTGAAAAATTATATGCCTGCAAGTTCCATTCATACTTATCTCAGTACGTTTCTCATGGTCATGCATTCACAAAATAAACCATTTCCTTTCAGTAACAAACTAATTTCTATCATCCTCTGATGACCTCTCTTCCATGATTTTTCAAAAATCTGATTCTCCATTGTAAAAGCTTCAGAGCAGAGTCAAGAAAACTAGCTTAAGGATCTTATAGACAGTGGCAGCAACTACAAAAACTTCACGCAATTTATAAAGTAAATTCATTTGAAACATTTCAACCAACAAGATAAATGATTTTTTTTTTCTCTTTTCTTTCTCAGCAAAATTGCAACTGACAGGATGATATCAGTTGTTGAAGTTCGCGGTTGTTTTTTTGGTTTGTTTGTTTTGTTTTATTTTTTGTTTGTTTTTAAATCTGCTATAGTGAGAGATTCCATCAATAAATCAAAATTCTGCCAACATTGAATTGTTTTTACTTCATGGCCCCTCAATTATGATCTACTTGTAGCATGAATACAAAGCATTAAATATAATAAGAGAAGAAAACATGGTCCGGGTAAGTATTCCACCAATGTAGAAATGGGGAAAGTCTTGCACCCACAGAACGGGGAATGGCACAGGGGACTAATGGCACAACAAACTACTAGAAGAGAGTGCAAGAAACAAGTTGGAAAATAATAGACTTCAAAAGAAAATAAAACAAAGGTTGAGCTTGAAAATGGAAGAAATGGCAAATGTCTACACTTTTCCCATCGGTTAATAGACAGGCAGTATTACAGCATGAGAGTAACTGAATTCATGCACAAAACCCAACTGAAGCAAATGGCCCTTCATATGTAATGAATATGTAATGAATACAGAACTATTACATTAGTATATAATGAATACAGAACTAATCCAGAGAAAGATTTGAGAAGTACTGCTGAGCCTGAGATTGTGCACGGTAAGAGTGTGCTCAAAGTAAACCTCTGTAGACAAGACAAAACATGAGGGTTTTTATTTTGGATTTTCTTCCCCCCTCTCACCTGGTTTATATTTTATACAGCAATTGCATAAAGAATCAAGCTGTGCAGCAACACATGAACGTTATCCTTATCAGTTAATGTATAGGTGTTATTCCGTACTCACAGAAAGAAGCCACTGCAAAACTCATCTTGGCCTAGGTCCTTTTAACTAGCCCTCGACATGATGAAATCAGAGGTATTAAACCACCATAACATTTGTACAGTGAGAAAAATACAACCACATGGTTTTCATGTGTACAGACAATGTTATATATGAATAAACATGCACTCACACTCAAAGCTCAAAATAACAGAAAGCTTACTGCTTCTAAAAAAAGTGCCTTTCACTCCTCTGTTTTGCAATTTCAATTAACGATTTGTAGTTGTAATTGGAAGTCTTATGTCTAAAAGAACTAGAGGAAAGTTCAGTGTAACTCTAAATAGATGTTTGATGCCTAACTGATGATTAATGTAAAATTTTTCATCTATACTGAGAAACTTTTTTCACATAAAATGCATCTCCAGACTCATTAGAGACCTGGGAACAGAATAAAAGGACTGTGACAGGTACAGCTGAGTACATAACTGTAAATTCATCCCTTCTTCATGGGAATTACGATCATTATGTTTGCAAATGTATTCCTTTTTCAATGGAAAAAAAATCTGTTCTCGTGAGAGAAAAATTCTGCTTCTATGAGATAATTACAGTTCTGGCCTTTCTCTTTTATGGAATTCCCTTTAAAAGCTGCTGATTATACCATGAAGAACAGCAGCTGGTGAGTATCTTATTTGATTAACAATTCAAGCAAAATTTGCATAAAAACTTAGCATACAAGATCACCATCTCCAGAGGAGGATGGAACCTTGGCTGCTGTGCGTCTCGGCAGCGCAATTGATTTCCGTGCAAACTCCTGCTCTGACACGCCTGTGTATTATATAGGGCCCAAATTCCCAAACCGATTTAATGGACATTACTACTAAATTCTGTCTGCAAACAAAATAATTACACAGATCCATTTACATAGTTTAATTACGTGAATTCAGTTTTTGTTTGTTTTAAAACATTTTTAGTTGGCAGTTTTCCTATGCTTGCTATACAAATTCACCGGTAATATTTGCAAGAGGATAGAGAAAAATAATGCAAAAACTAGAGAGAGTAAAGCCTGGGTTTTACCTTGACACTAATTGTTGCAAGATACATAAGAGGGTTTGTTTATTATTATTATAACATCCTGAAGTTCTGACGTTATAGTGGAAAGACTTCCAAAGCTACCAGAAGATGTATATACTAATCCAAAGAAAAGAGTTGGAAGAAAAAATAATGTAGCCTTTGGTTTCTGCATAAAAGTGATTCAAGTAATTGATTCTGGCATCAAACCAGAGTAAGGCAAACAACCCATCTTGGGTCAGATCTGCTCCCCTGACTGGCTCACCCCAAAGTGGTGTTATTTACCCTAAAACTGTGTTTCTACCTATAGAAAAATGAAAAATGCAGTATTAGGCTTACACGGGCAGACGTGCCAACAACGGATTCAATTCAAATCAACAGAGCCATGAAGGATCAGGCCCTCAAGCTGTTTCTTCTCAAAGATACCATGTGCTCAATTCATATCTGAAACTTTGTCTTTAACTCATTTTATCCATATTTTTTCCTCTTTACTGTATCAGCTTTCATGTGTCTTGCCATGTTACCTCCTTGTGTTTATTACAGGCCCTGGCAACTTTACCAATCCTGCTTTCCCTCCGCAGTTGCAATTGGGATCAATTTGCCAGGGCCTGTTGAACAAAGAGTCCCTTTAAAGGCCTTGTGTAAGGGCTGTTGTCACTGAATCACCAGCTATGGGCTTGATCTTAGTCCTCTGAACTGCAGTGAGAGCAGGATTGGGCCCCAAATGAGATAGTGTCTCTGACTTTTGAATCAGACTGCACTGTTAAAGCTCCCAGTGCTAAAATACAGCCCATTTCTTTGTGCACGAGCCTCAGGACTTCTCAATAGCGGCAGGCAAGAAAATTCCAATAATGCCAGAGGGATCTTTACTCGCCTCAAGTAGAAGGGAATCCATGGGAATGCTGAGCAGTTCTCTCTCTTGTTCCCTGTAATTATTTTTTTTAATGCTAGAAGCATAATTGAAGGGAAAAAGCAGATGACATCAACTACCAAGAAGGAAAATATCAAGAAGAAATGACACACTGGAACAGAGAGATACTTCACTGCGTCAGGCGCTAAGCTGGGATCAGAGGACAGCACTTGCTTCCAAGGATGAACGTAGGTTTCTCATATGACCTTAAGCAAATCCTATCCGTCCTGTAACTTTTCCCTACTTCACAGGAAGGCTCTACAATAAAACTGAATACCAGCTCAGAGGCATTCACAGACTACAGGTTGTGCAAATATCTAGTTTCAAAGCAAAAACAATGCAAGACAAAAAATGTAGTCAATGACAAATGAGTAGTCAGGAATAATAGTTCCTTTAGAAAAAAAACACCACACATATACTGCTTTGCCTGGAGATGCAAGGCTCACCTGCATGCTACTTTGAAAGCTACTCTCTGCAGGAAACTGCACTTAAGTTATCACAAACATATCTCCATGTTGTCACAAGAAATCTCCGTTTTCCATTATTCTGAGGGGATGCATTAAAATCAAATGCAACCTCGTTTTAAGTGGATTAGGAAAAGTGAGTCATGTGGGACCGTGTGCACCTACTGTGGGGATTTCCCTCCTCTGTTAAAGACACCTGACAGCCTTAATTTAAGCATAAACCCAAAAATAAATTATAGTCTCCCTTCCTTTTCCCCCTAACCCACAAAGGCTAGATGAAGAAAAAAAAAAAAAAAAAAAAAAAAAACAAAACAACAACAACAACAAAGTGCTTCCCATCACAAGTGGCTCATGTAGAGACCTGAAGCACCCGGCTGCAGCCACCATGAGAGGCACAGACCCCTCCCTGGCCCCGCACTCTCAGTCAGGTCATCACCACTGGCCTCAGATTCAGTGGCTGAGGAAGCTTTTGTTGCCATCCTGGGGACTGGAGTTGAATCCTGCCTTCGCATGTGACAGGGCAAATCAGCAGTGCTCTATGCATCACACAGGGATGACTGGCTGCACCTCAGCATGGCACTTAAAGTCAGTAATTTTGGTACACAAGCAACCATAAAGACAAGGGAAATGTTGTTCTGTGACCCAGAGTTTTCTGTTCTTCGTTTATAGATGTTCTTCCTTTGTTTCAGACATGAGACCGTAAGAAAGCAGGGCCCCCAAGAGTGCATTTTACATGACTTCCTTCAGCTCAGAGCAACTTCCCATAAAATATTTTTGAATGAATAAACCATCTTGCTCTGTACATTAAAATTCCTCCGCCTAAGGTAAACGAGACTGTGACAATTAAGCAAAGCCACAGAGACCCCAATAAACCATTACAGAAAGGATTTAGAATTTCATATTTCAAGGATTTAGAAGAGGCAATGGTACCTTTTCTGGTAGGCACCCTAAGAGGGAAACTTTAAAAGGGCCACAAAATGCAATCTAATTGGATGTTAAATTTGATTATTCAAAAATTCCTAACAGGAAAAGAAAAATGAAAGGAACACAGAATATGTATATAGACTATAGGTAAGGAAAGGCCATTATGATGGAATTTCTTGGTCCAGATGCACTCAGACTTTGAGTGTTAGCACCAAGGCACAAAAGGGGAGAACAGAATAGGGCCCTACACACATACACAACAAAAACATTCCTTTCTATTTTTTCTGATCAAAGACTTATTCCAACAAATATACGCCTTATAGCAGGCAATTTCCCTAATGTAACAAAGGAGGATGGTGCTGGTGCCCAGACTGCCCATCAGCAGGGGCCACGCAGGACGGGGTAGGAAGACTGTTGCCCTTTTCCAACCCTTACCCTCCCAGTAGGCCTGCTGGGTGGCCAGTGCTCCTCTCCCACACTCCCCAGGTTCCTCCCAGCCTCAGGAACCATCTGGCCCCTCACAGCCAGAGTCACATCATCAGAAGAGCTCAGCTTCGCCTTGAGATCTGAAAAAAGGGCCAAACTGGAAGAGCAGCACCCAGCAGCTCCAAAGGGGAACTTATTGGGGACTTATGTCTGTTTTATCCAAAAACCCGGCCAGTTTGTTATCAGCATGCTGGAAACCTAATCACCACTAGCCCACAGATGCAGGGAATGCTTGCTGCTGTCCCAGGCATTAGCTACAGTGGAAGACTTTAATAATGTACCATGAAAGGCACTAGGAAAATGAAGATAGGGCTAAGCACCCCCTGATTAGTTAGATCTTTAAGATGTTCTTCACATTTATTTTCCAAGACAACTGTTCTGCAAGGTCAAGATTTTGTTATTTGAATCCTATGCATTGTTAGGAAGTCATAATTTTAGAATTCCAAAGATAAAAGGTAGGATTTTGCTGAGGGGGAGGGGAAGGTGGATACAAATACCATGGCTCCAAAATTCTCAGGCATAAATCGTGTAATTTAAATCTCCTAAATCTGTGAGTGAAGCCACACTTTATGTTTACAGCTGTTGTTCAGAGTGGAGAAATCTTTTGGCTCGTGATAGAACGGCATCTTATATCTTCAGTCTTGCCTAAAATGTATTATTCATGGACTATGGCTCTTTCCCTTAAGAGTACTTGGTTGGGAAGCTCTTCATTTCATGCATCAATCCCAAGGGGATTAACAAAGAAAACACTTAGCATCAAGAAAAAAGTCAATCTATCTACATATGGAATGATGAAAAGGAAACTTTCAAAATGAATGTGTCAGTTGAGTCACTTGGCCACTGTGGTATTCCTTCATAATCCTTGTTTGTGTAAGAATAAAAATAATAATAATAATAATAAAAAAAAAAAAAAAAAAAAAAAAGAATAATTTATCTGAATCATGAAGAAAAACTGGGGGAAATAACAACATATCTTACGACTTTGTGCTTTCTTCCCCACCTTTTTTGGTCGGTAATGAACAGCTGTACATTGTCTAAAATAGAAACTCCTTTTCTAGTCTTTTTCACATCAAAAGGAAGCCATCTGATCTGTGCAATCTTCTAACCTTAGAGAGGCATTAACTCATTTCCGAGTGGCAGCCTTTACACGTTGCAGCTCTGCTCACCGTGGCATCTAGGGACCAGAACAGCGTTTTCATGTGATTTCCCTCCTTTTAACAGCATCCCAGCAGCCTGTAGCTCCCCTTTCCCTCTAAGGTCACTGGATGAACCTCCACTTGCTGCCTTCTCTCAGGTCTGACTATGCCAGAGCTGCTGATGTACGGGGTGGGGATGGCAGTTATTTCACGATACCTTATCAGCGGGCTGATACAGGCGTCTCGAAAAGCTTCTTAATGGCAAAGGAACTCACAACTTTCTCATGTTACCAGCATTTCACATTAGCTCTTAGCTCCAGGTGGCACAAATACCTTTCAATCCTTTTTTATTTTAAAGCCACATTGTAGCTGTTCTTCCAGGACATTTTTATGATTTCCATCCCTCAAGCTGCATAATCTACACAACACGATGTGCTGCCCTTGCTTCCCTACCTCAGCTCGAAGAAAACCGCGATTCAAAAGAGCAATGTAATCTTTTATTTATGGATCTGAACTGAGACTTTTGAAACCTGCCAAATTTTAAATCCAAATGCCCCACTTGGTTTCAAGCCAAGACCTTTCCCTGATAAAGTAGAGCAAAAAACTTCTGTAAAAGTGGAAGTGTCTGAAAAGAATGTAAAGACCATGCTGGGTGATAACGGAGGCTCAACGGGCAGCAGACAAACCAGCCTCCTCCAGAAAAATACTTGCAGCTTGCTTTTGTACCACTGATTTATTTTATTTTATTTTATTTTGAGAGAGAGGTTTATTATCATAAAAATAAAAGTGAAGTAGTATAGGTCAGATTTTTTTTTTTAATTCATTTGTTTTAATTTAAACTCAAATAGTCCCTGCTGAAATCAACAGGCTTGTTCTGTGCTTTCACCACTGCTACTCAGAAAAGAAGCAAATATCCAAGTGTTCTTGGGGTCTGACAATACAGACAGCTGCTTAATACTTAAACACTTGCAAAACACATACTACAATGTTCATTGATCTAACTATGCCCCAAGTCCTGGAAAAAGCTTTGCTTGCCCCCAGGACTCTCCTGCCAACTGCATGGCTACCACTTACAGAAGCACTCATTAGCACACGCCAGACTCCAGCCCTCTTTCCACCACTGATCACCCGCTTAATGCGGAAGGAATTCTGATTTAAACAGGAACACTGGAGAGCATGAGGCACAAACCATGATCATTTGTGAATCCCCATCGTGTGCTGGGCCACCACATGGGCTCCAAGGAAACCTACTCTGCAACCACACTGCTCAGTGAGGTGCCAGCACCCCTTCTCTTACACTAAATGCAGTGGGAGGGTCATTTCTTCATGTGAATCTGAAAAAACAAAACCCTCATATCAGTCTAAACTTCTGCACAGCCACAGCTAGAGAAAACGGTATAAGCACTGACGGAAATCCAACTCTTGCACTCAGTTCCCACTTCATCTCAATGGACAACATTTTATCTCTTGACTGAAGTTGCTATATGGGCTAACATATGAAGTTCATATGGGCTAACAAACCCAACCCCTTATATTTCTGGGCTCATCCTGGTTTACAGGCAGCTAAAAATAATGGTTCATTATTAAAGCATATTAAAAAGTAAGACTTGAATTATTTGCCATAGCCATCCCCTATGGCAGCTTTCACAAGAGATAATAGCACGCTTTTCACATCATTTCCTTGAGTGAAATCCTGGTATTTGCAGATGCAAAGGGGGTTGCTGTGTGTGTTTTATTTTCCTTTTGATTTGGGTTATTTTCACCACCAACTTCCACAGTCAGGATCCCATCTGAGAAGCCAACAAGCTGCCATTTCCCTCTCCGATGTTCTTATAGATCTGAACTGGCTGCAGGCCACAGCAATGGGCCCCAAAGCCCATTTTCACAAGCTCCCAAAAGAAAAGGAGGTTAAAAACTTTTATATACCATCCTTTATTATACTATGACAGACTGTGCAAACTTTACTATTTTTCCTATCCAAGTTCATCCTTTATGTCACATACACCATATCATTTATGTAACTTCTAATCACCCAACTAGTTTTACATCATAAGCTTTCCAGAAAAAAAAAAAAAAATATATATATATATACATATATATATATAAATATTTTCCTTTTATTTTCTGCAAAGATTCCATAAGTTATCCTAATTCTGTAATTTGTTTTAGCCATATTTCTTCAAGGTAAATTTACAACAGTTTAGCTGGTTATAAAATTAACTTGAAATTGATTCAGTAAGTATTTTATTTTTTCCCCACTTCATAGATAATAAGAATCCCAACTTCTACTATGGATTTATTTTTTGTCTTTAGATAATGAGCAGGATTGAGCAAAAACAGATAACAAAAGAAGCTATCAATTATATTCTCATCCCCATATTTTTTAATCCCCAAATCCTAAATAACGTGAGTCCCAGGAAAGTATCCCACCACAGGCATCTTTCATTTGCCCAGTGATCTCCTTACTCAGCAAATCACCATGGGTTTCACTGACCTTGGTAATATTATAAGGGTCATATTTTCCCATGGATGAGTTGTTCTGAAACAATTTCTCCAGTGTGTTAGGCACACTGGCTGTTCTTTGGCATCAGGCATGCGTATCCTCTTGGTTTTGTGTTATTTTATTTTTTTTTTCCCTCTTAAAAATATTTATTGTGATGACTACTAGGGAAATCTCCCTCCCCTGAAATTTTAGCATTTCTACCTTTTTCTCTTTTCTCGTTCCATATAAGTATTATGAAACTAAACTTCTTCTGTATCCCTGCAGAAATCCCTTTCTTCCACTTCTAGATGTGACTTACAGAACAGCTGGTATAAAATATTTCACATTTCAAACTGAAATCCGCTCTGTGTGATGGGCATAGAAACAAGCCCTTAATAATCTCAGTACTAACACTTCATTCAGAATGGAACAGCCAAGCTCAAACCAAAGCAGACTCTTCATTTCCTCATTTCAAAAGCAGGCAGAGAAAGCATTAACAGTGAATTCAGACTGGGACCCTGACTCAGATGAAAAGTCCAAGCCACAAAAACAACCAGGATATACAAACACTGATCAATGGCAAGGACTGAACTTGAAGTGGTTTCAGATGGGATTGAATTTCTCTAGAATTAGGCTTTGTGTAGTTTGTTGTCATAATAATAAATAACAAATACACACTTTGGGATAGGTCCAAGTGAGCAGGGAGAAGCGCAGTTCTTTAACAGAAGTTTACATCAATTAAAGTGGGTATGAAAATTAATAATTATGGCTCCCCTTTCTTCAAATAGGCACAGAAAAGGGTACAAAACAGTTCACATAACAAAGCTGTTTATGGCTTAATGAAGCTGTCAGTCACATAAATGTTTCTTATCAAATGTGCACTCAAGCATCTTGCTTAAGTAAAATAAGAATTTACATGGCTACCATAGAAAAAAATACAAAAGGGAGCAAAATCTCTACCACACCTTCATCTCATTTGCCACTTTGATTTACAACCAGTTCATTCATGGAAGAATTGTAGTGAGCATATCTGATGCCTACATTTCTATGCCCATTCGTTATTGTGAGGACCCAGTGATTACTTGATTGTTTATCAGTGTTGCTGAACTGAAATTGTGCATATAACCGCAATTACTTGTGTATTTTCATGCTGCCTGCTCTTCTTTCATAAGATTTGGTTGAATGGAAGAAGCCCTGTGAAGATCAATGGCTTATGCTATTTACGTTAATATTTGCTAAAGCAATTACTCTCCCTTTGTAAATAGTTTCAAAGAAGCAACTACCTTCGCAAAGAGCATTATGATAGACTGTTTCTCGCCTTTAAGAAGACAATACATATGGAATTATCAAGAACTGAAGTCTAAGAAATTAGTATGGATTTATTGACCCATAGCAAAACTCCTAGGAAGTAATACGCACAAATCTCTGCACACCAGGATTTATTGCAACAATTTTAAAGGTCTTTTTACAACCTCAGTAATTCCATGATTATCATTTGCCTTGAATGCAACAAAATAGTTGGCATTTCAGCTCAAGTGATAAGAAACTAAGATTAATAGAGCTGCAGTCTCAACATCTGTGCACTTTCTTAGATTTTATACATTTTGATTTTTTAGGATTAAACAATTCATGTACAAAAAGACTTGCACTGGGTTTTAGCTTTTTTTTCCTAGGAGTGGTCAAGCAATTCCATAAATTGCTGCCCAACTGTGGGGTTTTGCACTAGGTGTGAGAAGGGAGAAAAAAGGAAATTCCCATTGGCTTAAAAAAAGGCATGTATAAAAACCGAATGAGTAAGAAACTTGCTGACTCACTACCAAAGGACAGTGTGAAATTAATCATCCCTGCCCTTTCCCCAGAGGTCAGAAAGAATTAGTTTGTTGTAATATTTTTGGAGTATTTGAAATACCTAGAAACTAGAAAATAAGACAGCTGAAAAATATAGACCTTGACTGGGAAAGTTTGTAAATGGTTTCAACTGAGGACCAAAAAAGGTTTTAGATACAGCTCTGATTTTTCCTATTTTTAATTTGTAGCAGCTATTATTTAAAAACATCTTCACTCTGCATTTATGGGTAAGTATAGGATTTGCACAACAGTAAGAAGTCCACATCACAAGCACTGGCCCAGCTCTCTCTGACTTCATATGCTGGGTGCTCCAAGGCAGATGTCCTCCCACGCCAGTCTTCTTTTTTGCCCAAGATGTTGCAGAAGCCAAAACCAACTCCAGCAGCATAGGAAATGCAAGAGCACCTCAAGAAGGGAAGGCATGAAAAAGTGGGCATCTTGCAACAGCAGTCCCGGGGAAAGTTGCTTCAAACTCAGGATCTGCCCACTTGCATCAAATTACATTTCTAATTCACCAAAACACGGGGTCAAATGCATGTGCAGCTTTATAGATTTCACATGCCTACAGCACAGATCAGATATTTCAGTGGGTCCATTCGTATAATAAAAATTGTGGAACTAATACCACGTTATTTAATGGCTATTAAAATATGGTTGCACACTTAAGTGGATATCATAGTATTTGTCTATAGCATTAAATCAAAGAATGAAAGTCACTAAGGTGGATAGTGAGTATTTGCAACACATTTAGTGATCAAAAATCTTATTTCACTTCTATTATCTGGCATTGGTCAGCTTAGTCTTATACATTATCCCCATATCAAATATGAACAGGCCTCATTTGACAGATTGTAGTAAAAGGTCAATTAGATTTTAATACGAAGGGCTAAACCCTCTCCTGTCACAAAGCAGAAAGTTACTTATGTCAGTGGATGTGAATCATTTTATGACAAGGAATTTGGAACCTATTTTCGTAACTTCTGAGTTTAGTTCTCCTAAAAGAAAATGGATAACAATAAAATCCTCTGCACAAGATATGTGAATGGATTCTAGTATTCGTATATATCAAGTACCATTAGTTTGTACTTTATATATATATATATATATATATATATATATACACATATATTTACAGCTTTTTTAATGTATTGGGGAGATATTTTTGAATCATATTAACACAAGCTGTGGTCTTCTGATGCCATTTCACTTCTGAAAAGGTAAACAGTCCCTGAAGTGTGAACAATACACACAGAAACCAAGGAAAACACTGAGATGTTTGAACAACAGATACTCAGGTTCATAATACATTGAGATTCCTGTGAAACATGAATGCAAGGTGATTTGTGTTTACATCATATATTTTCCCTTTGAAATAAATTTATGTATGACTCAGAGGTCTGATCCAACTCCCAGAGAAGGCCATGGGAAGATTCTCACTACCTCAATGAGCTTTGAAGAGGGCTCTGATGTTCGTCCACATTGTTTTCAACACACACACAACTTGCTCAAGTACAGGATGACAATGCGTTTGATAAATTTAACCAGAAGTTATGTAGAGGTCTGATTGCATTCTTTAGAACTGTGCTTTCACTCCCCATTTACAAACCCTGCTGACCGAGGAAGACTGAGAGGGTGGGATGAAGTCCATCCAAAAAGTACTAAGTCCTAATTCCACCTAAGCCAGTGATAAAGCCTGAACAGGTCTTTATCTTCCTGACCATCCCCATCTGAAAATGGTAACACACACACACAGCATGGCTAAAAACAAACGCTGCATCTGACCAACAGTTCTCAAATAAATACTGTGCCAAAATAAAAATAGTTACCATAAAAAGAAAAGCAAACACCAGGAAGTCATGCCTTTAGTTTCCAAACTAGTCTTTCTAACTCTTCTCTTTCCTATCCTTTATATTTATGCATATGTCCACATAGAGAGACTTAATCAATGATTTAGCAGGAAGAGAGATCAAATCTGCTTTTTTGCAGGCATTTAAAAAAGTGACACTCCTTACATTTTATGCATCTGCTTCCTCAAACACAACAGCTCACTGAGATGAACCTATACATGATTCAGACCATTTTCCCAGGCTCAACTAAAGCAGCTGGCAGAGGCACATGACCAGAGTAAAGGGGAGAACTTCAAAATAAAGAAAGGTATGTTTTGAGAAAATGCAAAACGTTCAGCAACAGTTCATAGTATTTCCTTCAGGCTAAAACTCCTTTCTTACCTCACAAAACTCTCAAGTACCCCCAAGCCTTTCAAAAACAAATAAAACCAAACAACCTGTAAGATGCCTCTTTGCGCCTCTCAAATTATGTGACTTGAGCCTCCCTTCAGGCCAATTGCACATTACTACCGGGGAATTGATTTATAAGGGACCCTCCACAGGTATCTGACAGCTGTATAAACCATGGAGATAGAGCAGCAGTGCACCAACACAGATTGAAAATCATTTAAGCCACAGAAGCTTTTTAAATAAAAATCTGAAAGCTGAAATTAAGATAGGATCATTTAGAAAGCCACCAAAAGTGTTCTCATTCACTTTAATATATCCTTAGTGCAAGAAATTAAAGCTTGTTATTTCTTTATTCTTATTCACACAGTCCTAGGTCCAAAGAAATAGCTTTTATCAGACAGTCTGGCATTTTGCATAAGCAAGGCACGGAACAACGTAAAACCCAAAGGCTGCAGGTTAGAGAAGAGCATAATTCTTTGCAACAAGTCCTTCTCACACTGCATAAATTTGCATTATGTAAAGTCAGAGTGGGCCACAGATCACCAAAGTGAGGGAAGGGACTTCCCCTAAATCTTCAGCCAGAAACTGATAAGAGTACAAAAACACGAAGGGTCACACAGGCCTGGTCTGGTGGACCAAGTAAGGGAATTAATTTCTAAGCTGAGAGTATCCTGTCAGCAATTTTTCTCCCACCAATATCAAGGCCCCTCTTATCTTGTGCGGTAATTGTGGCATTTTTATCATCAAGAGCCAAATCCACACTGGAGAATTGAAAATGTATGCACAGTATTTTTCCGATGTTAACACATGCCCAGCTCATATTTCTGCTTTCACACACAGTGATTTTTGAAAATTGCAGCACATTTTCTTTTTAAGAAGTCATCTAAATCGATTTCAGCCCACAAAAAGAAAAAAAAAAAAAGAAAAAAAAAAAAAAAAAGAACACAAAGCTGAGGAGCTCTCCAAAGAAAGTAGTACATGTGTTTGCAAAATAAGTGTAGTCTAGTTTTATGATATGCCTCTATATATCACAGAAAGAAGAAATTATATATGGCTGCATAGCATTGCCATCTACCTCTTCCCTCCATAAAACTGAACGTCCTGATCCAGCTCTGCAGCAATAATCGTGCTCTGCTTATGTGTTTCACACACAATTACACACACACCGAGGGCTGTATATCTGCAGCGTATGACAGATAATTGGGACAGACCTTCAACAGAGCATTAACACACAGCAGCTGAGGATGGACCCTAAGCTTGCCCAAGCACATCTCAGTGATCTTTGGCCTTTTGCTACCCTCCTGCATTAAGACCCTTACCAGCAATGCAGGGGGAAGCCAATGAGTCCCTTCTGCTGCGGTAGTTAGAGGCAATATTCTCCACTTGCCATGTCGGCAAACTTCTGGAATTTAGCTGTGAGCAAATAACTCTTTAACTGTATAAAAAGAGTTTGATGAGGTAATATAAAGCATTACAGTGGCGCCCAATACAGTCTCCCAGGTCAGTAATGTGCAATTTAAAGTGCTCCAAAATAACAAACAGGCTCTATGTACAATAGATTCTAATGGCTCTTAAAAACGCCCTCATCATCGAGTTAATTTTAAGGAACCTAGTATTAATAGTAACTTTTTAAAGTCCAAGAAATATTTTTAAATTAGGAGATTCACAGCCAAATTCAACAGCCAGTGCGTTCACTTAGGATTCCTTCTTTCTAATAATATCACCACAGAGAGTACAGATCCCACAGCTCCTCCCACACTGGACCAAGAGCAGTACAGACACTGCTGCCCGTAGGAGCATCCAGCAGCAGGGAGGGCAGCTGCTGTGCTGCCGTTCAGTGCTTCTCTGCCTTGTCAAGACTGCACTGCCGAAAATATTATGACAGATTGCAGAGCATTTTTATTGCTCTTGATCCAGCGTTTTGACATATTGGTTTGCCAAAACATCTCGTTTTACTCCCAACATCCAGAATTTTGCTGCCTCATCTAAGCTAGATAATTAGGCACTTCCATGCTCAGGAAAGAAAACCGGGTGTAGAAGAGGTAGAGGTAGATTAAAAAAAAAAAAAAAAAGAGGTGGCAATCCCTCCCCACAACTGAAAAGAAAGCCTAGATAATTACCTTAGACTACACAACTGACTTTTAAGTTCCTACGGTTGGGTGAGAATTGACTCCTCAGAGTGGTGTTCAAGTCTTTAATGCTAGGAAGTTATTCATGCTTTCTGACAAAAGACAGTAACTGGAATTGTTGAAGTCAAGCACTGGAACAGCGTGTCAAGTCTAGACACCTTTTGCAATTGTTTTCTTTTACAGTACAGTATCTGCATTCTTCCCTTTCAAATGTTGAATCTCTTAGACTCATCTATGTCCTATTTCCCAATTCCCCCTGAGAACCAACATTTTTGTTTTAATTCAGAAGTGAAAGCTGAGACTGTTGAAATGCTGGTATCTGGAGCTTTAAGTAAATGCAGACTTCCTAGTACCAGCAACAACCAGTCAGAGATGCTTTCCAAGAGTCAGAGCGCAGAGTCTGGACTACTGGGCTGATGCTTCATTTGAGAAAAAGGTGCAGGTGGCACACTGTATAATTTGGGGCCCAGGACAGCACTTCTCTTTATTCTTGGACTGAAAAGAATACACTGGTTAAAGCTTACTTCTGCTGCCTACTGTTCCAAAATGCAAACAGAAATTAGGTTGTTGTGTTCCCTATATCTGTCAAACCTAATGTCAAGAAGCGAAACAAAAAAATCTAGCCCTTGGTAGTACTGTTTTACTCTAACATGGATAAATAATATTCATATCCCATGGCATTTTTTGGTCAGAACAGCAAAAATAAGTGTACTCTCAGATATACAAGCCATAACAATCAACATTTCCCACCACTGCACATAGCGAAGTGCTGAAATAGCTGCATTCCAATAAGTGGCCTCATAACACCAGTGATACCCCTTTGCTTTCTTCCTGAAGCATACTGAGCATTTCTTCAAGCATCTTAAACTTCAGTTACCCAAACTTATTCAGCTTCCTCTACATTAGTCATTCAGTAAAAATGAACTATATGTCCTATACTTTTAACTTAATTATGTCCCATACATTTCATTATGCTCTGGTTATCGTTAAATGCATATATACACATATACACTCTCTGTGTTTCTTGAGACAAGTATTCTCCAAGGCGCTCTTGGAGTGTAAAACAAAGTTGTAATTTTAAACAAGTGGAATATCCCTGATTTAGTAAGGGAGGAATGGGGTGTTAGTCCTCAAATTGCTGTTGCTTTTTAACCATGAAACACACACCACAAAACGTTACTTGCGGTGGACTAAGAAAGAAGAATTCCTTTCATAAAATTTAATGAGTGTAATGTTTCTATGTTTCTATGTTTTATAGGGCACAGGGTGTGAAAAACAGCTCAGTTTTAGCCCTGATGACATTTTCATATAGGTGGAAGTAAAAATAGAGAGAGGTTTGACATCTTGACATAAAAGGGGCATGGTATTATGTTGCAAGGGTACTACGTACAAGTTTGGAGTGAAAGCATAACATCTGATTCTAGTTCTAGGCACATATGGCTATACAAAGAGAAATTTGGACATGTTTTCTCTTTACAGCTAATACAAAATACAATGATTTGAGCATGACATGGATACAAGATCTTGGACTGGAAAAACTGAAGTTGTCCCAAAAAATATTAAGATCAAAACATCCTTATACATTATGCTAGAAACTACCCACCTAGAGTCAATGGTCCCAATTTATCTTATTGCTTGCATGACATCAGAATATTTCAACAGAAAAGCCATGCTATTTTATCAATTAAGCTAGAGTCAAGAGGGTATAGAAGTGATCGGGAAAATGACAAGATACTGCAGTAAGTCTACTGTAGGAACTAAAATGCTACAGAAAAAGAAAAAAAGTTATGAATGTAAAGTGATAAGAAAACATACCTTTTACAAGCAAAGAAAAATATTAATAAGGACAAAACTACTGTCTTCTCACATTTTTATAATTGATAATATTATGAAAAGATGCACTGATGTTCATCCTTTACTTGTGCTTCTCTGTACTGAGCTCCAGCCCTGATTCAGGGAGCATTTCAGCATATTCATGTAGCTGAACTCCAGCACTACCTCATCAGTCCCCAGCAAATCCTTCAGCAAAGGCTTAAAGGCAAGCAAGGTTTAGTTCTAAATGAAGGAAAAGGTTTTCATTTAGCATTTTACAGGACCAGAATCTACAGAGCTTTAAAGTGAATAAAATAAAAAATGTGTGTGTCAAATGAAAAGACAAGTCCCCGAGTTCTAAATATTAATTTAGAAGGGAAAAGGAGTGAGATCTTGATCCCAGACCACAAAAAAACTTACACAGGTTACCACAGCTGAATTCAGCTCTCACTGGTTCTCCACCAGGTTCAACCACTGTATCCTTTGCCAGCTCAATAGCCCCCAGCATACCAGGGGAAAAAAAAAAAAAAAAAAAAAAAAGAGAGAGAGAGAGAGAGAAAAAAAAAAGAGGCATGACAATTCACTCTGCATAGTAAGACAATCGAGTTGAGCTTGTTTTATCTGCTTCAATCCCAGGGAATGCTTTTACTGTAGAGGACAACTATTTCCCCACTATAATGTTATGGCAGGTTGCTATGAATGACTCCCCCACCTTTGGATGACACAGCTCCATCACAGCAACTTACATCTCACTCACTGGGCAGCTTACGCTGCTGCCCCTCTACCCCAATCCCCAAAACTTTCTTGCCCTGTCAGAGGTGCTTATTGTCCAACCACTGTAAAAGGCTTCCTACACTCTATAGGAAAATGAACTACTGAACAAAACAGCGCATTCTGTCATGACTGAATGAGAAGGCAGTTTCAAATACCATTCAGAAACAGATACCAAGATTGCTGACTGCTCAAGCATACACTCTTACACTTGCCTGATCTCCAGGACTGACCCATTACTCGCCAAGAACAGAACACCAGTTCACATCAGGACCTCTGAGACCATAGCAACACCCTCAAGAGAAGGATTCCTTCAATATCCGTGGCATTTGTTTGATTGCTTCTTTTGAGCATCTAGCTACAGCACTTAGATAGGGGTAGCAAAGTCAGACATGTAACAGAAGAAAGGTAGCCCAGAAGACTTAGGTTTTGTCTAAAGCTCATAAAATTATGGAAATATTCCTATCTGCTTCCAAGTTTTTTGCATCTGCCCTAGGAAGTGTTGCTCTGGCAGATTCTTATGACAGATATATTGAGTCTGTTTATACAGAATCACTGAGGGCAGAATGTAAACAGCACAAGAACCAGGGCATTTTGCAATCACACATTTTCTGTCATGTCTTTGACTTGAATCATAAAGCTTTTACTCTAGCACTTTTCACCAGATTGGAAGAACATAATGCATGTAATAATAACCTTCCCTGGATTTGCAGTGTCTGCATTCTCTCAAATATGGTTAAAAATTTACATGTCAGTAGCACCAGAGCAAATCCAACAGACATTTTTGTCTTTACATAGTACCTGGAAATGAGGACTTTGAAGAGAAATATATATTATTTTTTAAAAATTAATTAACTATTTGCTACATCAGCATTTTAGAAAGCCTACCCAAGCCTATTTGGGCTCTTGCACTACTGCTACAATAGGCCTTCCCAAAATACATGAAATGATGTTACCCAACAAGCATAACTCAAATTCCATCTGTTCTCCTTTTCTCATTCTTTAATATATGGGGAGAATTGTGTGCCTAATGAAATATCGCTGCAGCACTCCAGGCTCTGGTTTTATTTTAATTTTGAGTGCATACACTGTGTGATTCTATGTCAGAGAACGTAAAATTGAAAACAAAGAGTGCTTTGCACTTGTACAAGAAAGATATTTGTGATAGTCCTTAAATACTTGAGGACCTCCTCCTGTTCCTGAGGTAGACTGACAGTTCAAAGTTAATGGTGCTCATATTGAGGTATCTTTAGTTGGAAAAACTGATTCAGCCTCTTAGACTAAAATTATCAGATCAAAAATCAAACTCTAGGGTGTTCAAATACAAAATAAAAATAAAAATAAAATAAAAAACAGATCAAAAAACAGAAAAGCATTTAAGAAGTTGGTATCCTTGCTCTTCTTCCACATAGCTTACTAGGTCAGACCTTAGCACTTGTCCTTCATGACTGGTCAAATACAAATAAAAAAACAAGCTTAACAAAAATAGATTTTTTTTTGGGGGGGGGGGGGAGGGGGGCGGGAGTGGCGACGGACGACAAATGAAAGATGTACATTCTTTTAAAACCCAAAATGAAGCTTTGATGAAACAACCAAAAAAAAAGAGTTCTCACTAAAATGTCAACATTTTCATAGAAACTTTAGGAAAACTTCCATTGCAGTTTTATTATTCAGTAAATCCCATCACAATAGAAAATAAGGAGAAAGAAGGGAGAGAGAGATCCAGTACATAGAAACCTGTTTTCTTATTTACTAGTAGTCCTCAAGCATAGAAAGAACCTGTGCTGCACCATAAGCTGAAACTATAGATGTATCTTTGTTGACCTTGAGCAATGGAAATGAGGTACCTAAGTTCAGGGGAAACCTTGTTAGAAAATTAATCTCCATCTGTAAAAAGTTTAAATAAACAGGTACAGATTTGAGATGCTTTGACGTTTTTTTTAATGTCAGATTTTGACAGTGGGACCCACAAAGACCATAGGATTGCTACACAGCTTTAAAAACTGAGAGGATGGCTGGAGTTGTTTAAAAAAAAAAGTAAAGTCAGCTCACATTGCTCCTTCACTGATCAAAAGCAATTCCTAAACTAAAGCTATTTCCCTTGTGACTATTTTAGCAACTTTTGGATTTATTATTTGTTCTAATTATATTTTATTATGCCTTTGTGGCTTTGTGTCATTTTTATGGCTATATTTTAAAGCACCTTGAGACACGTGGAAGGTGACATATAAATCAATTAGTAGCAACAGTTGTAGTAATAACATCATTAATTTGATGAAGCTGGCAATTAATCTATAAATAAAAAGATTAATCTTTAAACATTTGATATTTGTCTGGTAACTATATATTTTATACTCTTTCAGCATAATGATAAATTCTTTTAGAGTAGTGTTCGAAAGCGCCTATCTAAAAAGGCTGAATACTTGAGAGTACATTCATAAGTCAGAATTTCCTGGAAGCATAACACACAATGTCTGAAAAATATGTAACATGAGCATTACATGGAAAAAAAAAAAATATCATTCTAATGAAAGGGAGACTCTTGAAGGTGTCCACAAAGAAGCAGCAAGCACTTATTCAAAATACTGTTCACAATTTTGTTTGCACTGCCATAGTTTTCCCCACATGTTTCGAACATGTTCCAGATTTCCCGAAGTGCTAAACTATTTCTCTTCTGCTAAGTGCATGCTGTTCTCTGAATGCTGGGCAGTTTACAGGGTGATTGATGATGAACATAAGTTGCGTTGCTTCTCTTGGAGTACTCAGTCTTGAAGGATTATTTTCTTTTTAACCCCCCAAATGAACAATTAATATGCTCGCAATGTCTACTGTACGTACTTCATAAAAGTAACCATTAGGACGCGGCAGATAACTACGGCACTTTCATAAAACACAATATGAATTCCAGAATTGCTGAGGACTATATTTGAGCCACAGAATTTTACTATATGGTCCTTCAAAGAACCTTCAGTATCACACTCAAACCCACCAAAGTGCTACCTTTGGCTTGCTCTTCCACGGGCACAGTGGAAAACAAGTACAGCAAAGTGATGAATCACTGAGCCCAAATTAAATCCTCTTTCTCCACTTCAAGCTAACAGCAAAATATTCTCTCATACAAAGCACCACATACAGCAGTGCCTGCTCCTTCAGTGTAGACAAAGACGGTAATTCACTCCAGATTGCTGATGTCACAAGCGCGTATGACATCACTGAGACCTTTTTTTGGTGAATGTGGCTTTGTATTCTAACTACTACCCAGCTAAACACAAAATATATAAACTATATCTTTGAAGTGGTAATTAACCCTTAATTTTCACAAGTGCAGTTACCAGGGAACATCCAAAAGGGGAAATGAGGTTGAAGAAACCTATGCAAGCTTCCAACACCATGATTAATAAAAATGCAAGGATTACAAGATAGAAGAAAAGCTTTAACAGCCCAGTGACTTTGTGCATATCCATGTTTGCCTACCATGGAATAATCCATAGGAAGACAAGGGCCATATCTGCAACAAAACAAGTTTCCATTAGTTCCACATGAGAAAAGAAAGTTTGGTTTCAACAAATTTTCCACTCTACATAACCTTCAGGTACACTACTGGCATTTCTGACAGACTCGGTTCTGTCAACAACTACTGAAGGGAAGAAGTCAGCCAAGCCTGTAAGAGCAAATAATTGCTCCAAACAGTTCTTTCTTCCCACAAATCACACAAACCACTGCTGATTTCAGCATCTAAGAACTCAGAGGTAACTTTGCAAAGGGGAAGCAAAGCAGGACAAAACCTTTTTGGTGCAGATGTATCAAAGCAAGTTCATTTTCTTATTTGTATACTAAATATGAAGAAAGTTACAAACACCTCTAAAAAGAAATTAGAGAAAATGAAGCTAGATTAAATGCTAAAGTTTTACTTCCCACATGAAAATGTTTTAAAATAGGTTTTAAAAAAACAAACAAACAAAACTTAAAATAGTTAATTTATTTTCTAATAGAAAAAATTAGAAAATGAAAGAAATAAACCACTCTACTTCCTCCACATGCATTAAAGACCCTCAAAGGAAAATAAAAGAAAAAGTTTCTCATGAATTGAAGATATTTTTCACTTGATTTTTTTATCCATATGTCACAAACCTACTTTCTTTCAACATTTTTTTTAAATTCTCTGATTCAGCTGGCATTCAAGTGGAGTGATTGCACTGCAGTGAACACATTGAAATCAGAATAAAGTAAAACTGGAGTTCACATCCACCTCTCTTGACCTCAGTAACTACTGTGCTCTCTATTAGCAGACCTTAGCATAGCAGAAATGTCTGAGGCTGGCTGTACTTAGCGATTCAAGTGCTCTGTTTATTCATCAGACAGCCACACTATGCAGCCAACACTGGGCTTTTAACAAGCACTTGTACATTAGTTTCAAAATCGAAAACTTAGATAAGATTCATCTCTGCTTGTTTGGCTTTTCTCAAACTTTGCTTGGCCTCAATAATCTACATTTGGTTCATCGAGGTCTGTACAAGCTGGGGAACCTTGAGAATTTGTCTAGGTAGTTTATACAGTGATGTTCAGCATTGGCTAACATTTTGTACAATAATCTCTGCTGTTAGCATTTGTTTTCCTGATAGCAGACAGACTTCCACTCGCTCAGATGTTTTAGTTTTCCAAATTGTTGCCTGGACAGTTTATGCAAATACAGAGTTTGAGATTTCAAGAACTGTCAACAATCCCTTTCTGCACAATTTTCAGTGTTGTCAGCTCCTTCCAGTTAAACAGATGCTCTGTATCTGTTCCACGTTGTGCAGGGACCAGTCCTGAAACCAAAGGATGTGTCAAAATGTCTTCACAGAACCACCTTTTCCTACAGCACGTGGCCCATTGTTCTTACAGAACAGGTACAAACACTTCAGGATAAGCGCTGCTCAAAATCAGAGCTAGCCTTGAACATGGAGGTGCCAAGCCTTTGCCCAGGTTCCTCAATGCCAACTTCAGTCAGCCACGCTGAAAGCACTCCAAGCCACTCAGGACCTGGCTGAACCTCTGGCACGTATGGGGAAGGCAGCATTGAGTTTAATATTTTGTTTTGCCTGTTTATTTATTTATTTATTTTTATTTTTTTTTAATTTTTTTTAAAGCAAGTCCCACTAATACTGCTTTCTTTGTAAATGTTTTCCAGTGATACTGGCTGCTTCCCAGACTCCAGTGAGGATGTCTCTGAAGTCAGCTGCAGTCTCTGAAGTGCACTGTGAGTATCCTGTTGCAGAATTTCAAATGCCTACTAACTGAATGCAGTTGCCTTATTTGTGAAAGGTGGTGCCAGAAGTATTATTACATTTCAGATCCTTTTCCCTGGGTAATGGTGGAAAATTTTGTTTTAAATCCATCCAACACAGCAGTTAGACATAGGAATGTCCGGGTTTTTACTTTGTGTTGTTTTGTGGTTTTTTGTTTGTTTGTTTGTTTTAATTCCACCAATGGCATTCCTCTGCTTTCACCTTCACCTTTTTAAGCTGTGTATCAGAATCACATGACCATTAGTCACATATGTAAAAATTCTGTGATTTTTATTTACACATATCAACATAATAGGCATGTCAGACTGAATACATACACAATAGTATGTGTGTTATGAATGGTAAAAATAAACAGTCTGACAGGTATGTTGCTGTATAACTACTGCCTCAGTCAACAGGCACCAAGAGGAGACAGAAGAAATTTGCTAGCTGCAGAGCTTCCAGTCACTACTTTCCAAATTATAAAAATATGAAAGTAGAAGAATCAGAAAAAAAAACTTATCTCAGGGAGGCTGCAGACAAAACAGAAAAGCAACTTTCTGGAAATAAATAAATAAAAAATAAGAATCAGCTGGACAGCTGTGTCTAGCATCAATTCAATGCCCATGGTTGTTGCATGTTAGCCTGGAAGGGGCTTCAGCCTGTTCACCACAGAGGAGCAGACTCCTTATTCTTCACAGAAATGCCTCTCTTTCAGATACTCACCTACTTTTTGGCTCCCTGCAAGACTGGTTAACCAAACCATGTTTTCTCACTCTTGTTTGTTTGCTAAGTGCTATATATATGAAAGGCAGAAGTGGCACTCTGAGCATTTTACATAATAAGCTCACTCTGCATGCTATTAATAATACTAAGAACTGTTACTACAGGTCCAAAACAAATTAGACTTTCTTCCATTTGAAGCCACAATATAATAAGAGGAGGCTCCAAGAGAGGTGTGGATCACCCACAAGAGGTCTGAAGAGCAACATGTATTTTTACTGGAAGTCTGCTAACTAGCCAAAACCTTTGGAATGTCATGACACCAATTTGGCAAAGTGATATCTCCCTCTGCTTTATTGAAAACATCTTAGACAGCATAATGAAAAAATGCACTAGTTTTAAACTCGTCTTTCTGCTGGCCTGCAGTCTGTCATAAGAGTGGAGATTAGGAAACGCAATGGAGCTTGACAAATTTCATTCGACAAAAATACAAGAGGGCAAGAAAGATGAGAAAAACTGAGGAATCTATCAAGAAGTCTGGGATGGGATTTTCCCCTCCACTGATATATTTATAGCCCCTAAATAAGGATCTAATCCAAAGTCAACTGAAACCAATGGGGAGATTTTATTGACTTCAGTGAGTACTGGACCAGACCCTATATGCAAAGCTTCCAAAAGTACAAAAAGTATTTTGGGACATGTTGTACTAGAAATTATCACCAAGAATGTAAAAGAATAACCCAGTCATATTTGGGGTGGCTCACTGGTGACTGACACAAATGAAACCGTTCATAGATAGTGGGACAAAGTTTGGCACCTGTCTCTTGACTTTTCACTATGACAAAGGTCAGAAATGTCTCCATGTCACCGAAAGATTAGTTTCATCAGGTCCATGAATATTCACATAGTAGAGAAAATACTTGATCAACCTGACAGTAACACGCTCAGTGCAAACTTCTCTACTGTGGTAGCAAGGAGCAAAATATTGTACATACCAGAAGCTGTACTGATAGCATATCATTGCCTCCTTCTGTAATGTGACTAATAAGTAGAAGAAAAAATAGAAAGGTGTGGGGCAACGGCAACACATTTTTGTTGCAAAAATATAGTAAAATAAAAATCTCTGTAAATGAAAGGGGATTATTCCAGAGCTCCCACAATTAAGGATAAAAATGTTCGTCAGATTTCATAATGTGGAGTATTTACAGGTACTAAACAAACATAACAGTCACCAGTTTTCATGTCTGCAATGGTATATTTTTAATTGATAGATCATATGATAGGTCATATTTTTAATTGATAGATTTATGTAGTAAGCACAGGAAACAAGTTCAAATATTTGTGTGTTCAAGAAGGATGGTTCTTCAGAAATTGTTACAACATGCACTTCAAATTCGTAAAACTTCCAGATATTTAATTTTCATAGGAGGCAACACATATCTCAAGGGCAGCAGCCATACTAAGAATGGGTGACCCATTCTTATTAATCACAGTTTTGTATTCAACTCATCAGCAAGAGCTAACAAAACATTAAAAAAAAAAAAAAAAAAATCACCTGAAATACATTGATCTGGTGCACATTTGGCTTGGAAAAGAGCTGTTTAGCAGTTGAAATATCCACTGCCTAGAAATTCAAGCCAATGTAGAACACTCTATTCAAATAAAGAGATGGAGAAATTAAAGAAGAGGAAGTGAACTGAGGATTAGCTCCTCCACATCAGCAGATGATCTGGTCTACTGTATCCAACCAGCTAAAAGCTGACTAGGACCAGCAAGCCAGTAATAGAGCTGACACAGACTCCCCAAGTGCATGTGTCCCCAAGGACTCCCTTGCTGTGAAAGATGACTGCTGGCTGGCGTGAGGAAGTCTGTAGCTAAAGCTCCTATCAGTTTGAGCAATGAGGATATGAGCAGAATAGGAGCAGATGAGCAGGAAGGGGGTAGAGAAAAAATGGCTTTGCTATGCTGACAGACTTGCAAGTCAATTTGTGGTTCTCACGCACTGAGAATCTAAGGTTTATTTAAGCATTAAGGCATAGTTTTAACTAAGGTTGCTATCAGCCCGATAGCGACTGGCTGAGGTGAGAGCCTATGCCTCCAGCAGTTACAACAAACTGAACCACACTAGAATCACTTTGCAGATATGAAAACAATAGACCTTTTAAAATCTTATTTGTCTTACACTTCCTAAACACGGAATTAAGTCACAAAAATATCTCCTTCAGGTATCCTGATCTTAAACAGTTGGAGAACACTTATTTTTGTCAGTGACCTTCATATTTCCAGCTGCTTGCAAACCAAGCAGCCTGCTTTGCTAGCCTTCTAGAGACATTCTCCACCACATACCAGCCTGTCTCTTTAAAAAGTGAGCAGAAGAGGCACAGACAGTACCTCTTCTAGACATTCATTGCAGAGCTGTGTTAAATAGGTTCCTTTACTCTTCATTTCATAACCACCAAAACCCAAACCTCGCAGAAGATAAACTTTCCTTAGACTTTCCTTTTTCTTTGCAGGACAAGCCTCTGGTTACAACTTCCATTGGGTGCTCAGGACAATTCCCCTGCTGATCTGCTATAGGTATTATTTATGCAATTTTTAGGCGATCTGAGAAGATAACAGCCTCAGTGAAAGAAAAAAAAAAAAAAAACAAAAAAAAAACACAAAATGCATGGTGAGGAGCATAGGACTCAGCTGAGAGGCATGCCAACAGGATCAGGGGCTGCCTGCAGGTTCAGTTAGCGTGGAAAAGAAAATCTACATTAAAGTAAAATGTGAAAGTCTTGCTTTCTAAACAAAACTCCTTCAAAATAATATATGAAAGAAGGAAAGAAGGAAAGAGAGACCATTTGTAAATGTATTAACCTGCTTACTTTCCCCAAACGCTTCTGTGTAGACATATTGGAACTCAACAGGGAGGAAGTTCATCATCTTTTCACAGTCTGTAAGCTTGTGTGAAGTTCTTATGTCATTTTCAGTACACTTATTATTAAAAATGGTTGCAAACAGTTTTTGAGGTCATACAAGTCAACTAACACTGCATTAAAGCAGCTGTTTAAGAATCATGCAGATTTAGAACAATACTAAATATTTATTTCTTCACTTATTCTTAGATTTTCCTTTTAGACAAGCTGCAGGTGGCAGAGGGCTAGGAGAAGCACAGAAAGAGCCTTAGAGGTGTTTTTTTTTTTTCACACTATTGCCACAGTTTTTGAAACACTGCACCTCTGACTTGATTCAGAATGTCAGAAGATGGACACCAGCTGGAGACAAGACTGAAAGAATTATGAATTATAAATCAGCAGTACTTTGACATAGCCTGTTTGTTTTAAGTTTAAGCACATTTCTTGTGCATTATCCATCAGGCTTCTAGAAGTGGAGTCCAAAATTAAAGTGATATGTAGAAAATATGAAGGATAAATTCCTTCCAGCTCAATTAAATGCAGACTACACATTGTATTATAAACAAAAAACATAATGAAATTCCATAATAGGCACATAGTGCCCTGAAAACTGAATTCCCTTAGAGAAATATTCTTTGTTAGGATGTCCACTACAGTCCCCTGAAATTCAAAAGACACTTTCTTTAGAGTCTGGCAAATCTTGGCACCTTTTCAGGTTACTGAGCAGTTTTGTAAAAGATAGCTCTTCATGGTCATGCTCATCTGATATTATTAGTAGGTCTTTTTTGCAAAGTTGGGAGTCTCCGTAAGTCTAACCAGTGTTCCAAATTCTGGCTAATACTATTCTGCATTGTGTTAGTAATTACCAGAATATATTGCTACAATATAGCTGGAAGCAGAGGAGACTGGCAAGAGGACAGTGTGGGGCTGGGTCACAAGGCACGAAAACTTTCTGTAAGAACTATCTTGGTGAGGTTCATGCCAAAAGGAAGTTTTCAGACATGGATCTTTGGAGGATGGGATGGAAGATAGGTGGAACATTATCCAAGATGATGCAGAAATACAGGCGAGGGTTCAGGCTATTTCAGCCAAATGTTGCAATACTACAAACTACGAAGTTGTCTCCTCTATCAAAAACAGAGGCTGAGACACTTGAGGAAGAAAGCAGATGAGATTTACAGGAAGAGATATTGACAGAGTACAGATAATATCCAGAAATTGCTAGTCTATGGGTAGGTAAGCTATTTTAAATCCTAGATAGAGTAGACAGATCCTATCTTGCAGCAAGTCACTGTTAACAATGACAGTCAACGTTAACTAGCATCACACAGCAAGTCACTGGTAAGATCGATACCAGTACCAGAAAGCAATCCATGTATGGCAGGCAACTGCTGTGATCCAACACTGTTTAACATGCGGAATTAGTCAGCCATCCTCAATCTAAATAAATTAAAAGCTAGCCAGTCATCCTGCATTTCAGCTGTGAGGGCCTCACATCTTCGAATTCAGATCAATTTTTTGTTTTCTAATTCATCAAGTCTGTAGTTATTTTCCATCCACTGAGGAAACAAGTCGGGCATGGCTTTCACAGCAAGGCCATAGCCATGCAAACACACCACCCTGAGCAACAATAATTAAAAGAATATATGCTAATCAGTATTTGCATAACACTTATACTACATTTTTATCAAAAACATCTTGAAGTGCTTCATGAAATTCGGTCAATATTCTGTGTTTGCCACCATGGAAGCTGAATTGGGCACCTGGCAGTTGGGTCCCTCCATTTTCTATGCTGTGGAACATGAAGGTTCCTTTGCCCTCCTCCCAGACATCCCCCAGCCACTGCCACATAGGGGAGGCTGAAAAAATAAACCAAATCTGGTTGGCTGATAAAGAACACAAATGTATTCACGTCTAAATACAAAATGGCAATCATGCCTGAAAAGTTTAAGTAGCATGCGACACAAATATTGCTGAGTTCATGGGAAATGAGAAATACAAAAGGTAGCCAGATGCTTCAAAGATCCCGAAGAACAACTGTCCCAAGATACCAAGACAGATGGCACAAAAATTTTAATGTGATAAGAAGCAAAGAGGCCACTTCTGGTTTTCCAGACAAATCCTCTGAATCTTCCTCTGGTTCTTTGGAAATTCTGAAGAAATAGTTTTGAGAGCTAATCGAGGAGCAGACCAGTTACAAATTTGACAGTGGTATTTCTAAAGTATCTTAGGAAAAAAATCATTCCACTGAGAATTTTTCTCCAAAAGACAAAATATTCATTTTTAGTGAAGAATTAAGTGGCTTTTAAGAAATCATTGGCAATAATAGAAAATTAAGCGGCATATTCCTTCCTCTTAAGGGCTTCATCAAATGACAGGCAAAATGAGCTGGAAGGAGCTGATCTTGCTGAAAAGTAGGAAGTTCCCCCTAAGAAAGATAAGTAGGGAAAAGACACCATTGCAAATACTCAGATCTTGCAAGCCTTCCTTACTGCTAAAGTTAACCCCAACTGTTACTAAGAGCAGAGCTGTACATCTAACTTCACAGCTAGCAGAAATCTGGAAAACCATTGTCTCCCAATTTAAGTTCTCTTAAAAAGTCAATACAAAAGTAAATATGGAAGAACTTGGAATTATAATTCACTTAGGTCTTCTGAGCAATTTTGATGCTATCACTTGTAAGAGCCTTCTGAGGAAAATAAATAGCTAAGGAGATTATCAGCCTTTTTACACATACACATGCACAGGAGATCAGCTATGGTGGACAGCTGCTCCTCAGAATGAAAAAGAGTAATTGCAGGATAACTAAGGATCACTTAAATAGTGAGGGAAAATCCTCTTTATTCCACTAATTTTGTAATACATCTCATAGTTCAAAAGTTCATCTTACGTAAGTTGGATTTTCATTCTGAGTCTAAGCCACAGATAGATTGATTAAAAATAGAATTGAGTGGGAAGAGAGGAAAAAGCATGACTATGAAAGACAAGCATGGGAAAACAGAGAAATCAGCACAATGAAAAAAAAAAAAAAAAAAAAAAAAAAAAAAAAAAAGATTTGTAGATAAGTAGGTGGATGTATACTTATGGGCACATTCTCAAGCTACCTTTTGTGGATACCTTCCTAACCTGAATTCAGCACAGACTCTGAAAAACTATGCTTTTGTTTTCAAGTTAAATTTCCTTAAGGGACAAGGAAAAGAAAATTAAGCCCACAGTGGGTTTGAATTATAGGAAAAATAAGGTCTCTGAGCTCAAACTGGTTTTACATTTCTGATAAACATTAAGTCATGCTGTAGAAAACCTCAAGATCCGCAGTGTTTGCCCATGCATGGGACCAGTGTCCCTGGATATATTTAGTAGCAGCCTGTGTTCAGCTGCCACATTGCATCTGGGGGTGAGAGTGTCGGAATTCCTTTATGCCCTGCCTGCAGCACCCCTGGATCAGATGATGGACCCAGCTATATCCCAATTATCAGCTGCTTATTCACAGCAATCTCAATACCTATAATCATTTCTTTTAAGTCAGAATTGTTTTCCCTTGACCATCACACCCACTGAATCTGTGTATGAATAGGAGCAGGCTCTGAGTGCTTGGAAGTGCAAGGGGCTGGATGTACCCAAATATCTTGCATCTTGCTGCACAGACAACAGCACACCTACAGGCTATCCCACTAACCTGCATCCCTACCAACAGCCCAAACAGTGCCAAAAGCTACCAAGGACACAAGGACCAGTTAGCTAATAGCAATTAGGTGTGGGTAACAAAAAGCAGAGTTCAAACCCAAAGAGGACTTGCTGCACAACCAGCAAAACAGATTACAGTGTCTGGGCTCCCTTTTCAAAGTCTTACCATTAAAAAACAGAAGTATACTTGCTAACCCTAACCACATATAAGAAAGGCTTATGCTATGCTGCTGTCAGGGCAGAATTCCAGTATCAGTAGCTGATACCTACTGTAGACTGGCACCCATGGTTCCCAAGCAAAGTATTTCTTCTACATTTTGACAAAGCCTTCAAAACTTGTCCTGTCATGTACAGTTAAAATGAGCTGGCTGCAAAGCATGAGTGTTGTGAGTTCTCACAAATCAAACACTGATTTACACAGCTTTAATGTAAAAAATTAAATTTGATCCTAGGGATCAAATTAATTAGTGCTTATAACAGCTTGTTACCCTTGACCAATTAAATCAAGTCAGATTCTCAGGTGAAGGAGCCATCAGCTCCAGAGATAGCTAGAAAGGAGTTCACTCCCTGCACTGCAGTATTGGTTTCTCCTATGTAAGTTATGGGCAAGAAATCTTCCCTACCTCAGTGACATTGTGAGGGGAGATTAAAGAATATGCAAAACTTGAGCACCATGGCAATTGGAGAAAGGTAAGAAAGTCTCATGTAAGAAAGTCTAATACTGTGTGCAAAGCTGCTTTCATCACTTTTTCAAATGGCTGCCAGTATTGCATATAAGAAAATATATTTCTAAATCACTTTCACTGTTAAATCTTTACAAGCTACAAGCTAGATCTTCAATTGATTAAAAAAAATAATAATAAATCAGTCCTGCTTCAAATTGGATAAGTATAAAAACTAAGCATAAGTCCCTTTTCAAGAATTGTCTGCTATTTCTTTATCTGTTAGGTGAATCCTTCATTCTGTGCAAGAATGTAGGTATTCTTCCAGAATACATGTGGTGTCAATTATCATAAATTTAAGTTGCTTTCTCATTTAGTTACACTAGCAGCTTCCATAGCAAGCAATAAAGCCTGATAAGTCACAGCACTTTTTTTTTTTCCTTCCAGCCATTACGTCCAAAAACAAAATACTTGATGTTTTATCAAGTATTTTCTCGATCATTGGTTACTTCCCAACAGATTCGTTGTTGCATAATGTATCACAGAACAATTCTGATGATAGAAAAAGATGTTCTGAGCTATGCTTTCCTTATGTTTTTTTGTAGTTTCCTCCATCATCATGTATCCTGGAGAGAGGATGCGAAACAGATCAGAAGACCACCAATTCTGAAGTTGCAAGCGTGGAAAAAAAGAAATGAGAGAAAGATCTTCCTTACAGGAAGAAACCCAACTCATTGCTACGTCAAGCCATTCATAGGCAAAAATAAGAACAACACTGGATTTAGTTTTGATTATAAACAGAGTCATTACAAAAGCTCTGTAAAAGTGATCTTGCAGCACAGAATGACTAAGAATCACATTGCTGAGTGACTATTTCTTCCAACTCACATTGAAAGAAGTAATTGCTGTTTCCCTGTAAAAACAGCTCCACCAGTTTCTGAGCCCATTCAGCTCAGCCAGCTAGTACTTTCAGAAAGGAACCACCAACTACTTTCCCTTCTTCCCTGCCCATCCTCCCTGCTCACACCCCCACTAATAAGGTGATTTACAGGGAAAAAAAAAAAAAAATCAAATCCACTGATAGAAAGCTAGGATAGGTTTGCAGCAACCTGCATTTTCAAATGAGCTAAGCAAAAGAAAAACAGTAATGATGGCCTCGCTTCCAGCTTCTTATTTAAGATGAGCATATATCTCACATAGCTCTAACCGAGCTGAGAACTTTTCCCGGTAATGTAGGGTCCTAAATAGATTTCCCATAAAAACTAGAAAAGTGCTTTTAGTATGTGTGTTAGAGTAAGGCTTTGATCATGTTTACACTCATTTTGGCTTTTCTCTTTATTTCAACTCCTCATCATCACGCTGACCACATATTCCTCTGGCTTGTTTGTTCATGGTAAACACAAACCAAACACTAGCAAGAGGTCTTTCTATATGTATGTTCTGTAGCTACAGCAGAAAAATCCTCAGATGACTCAGGTTATGACATAAAGCCCGGGGTGTCCCAGGCATTCCCAGAACACTGTGATTTAGTGTGAAAAGAAAACTAGCAGGACGTGTTTGCTCTGCTCCACTTTGCTCTGTAAGCAGGCATGACACATCGTACCCCTCACATCTGGGCCCCACGTCTAGAAAACCACTTTCAGAAGAGCAGAACCTCTATCTCCTCATTTCTCTGTGCAGATATATTTTAATTTTAAAACCCTAAAGAAACAAAGAAAGAAGCATATTTCCCACAGAAACTAATCATTGCTGTCTGTCTTCTCTCTCCTCTTTTTTAACACTTTATCTAGAGGATAGAGACAGCATGTACAGCTTTGTCTTGGGCATGCAAAGAGCATAATGAAGCAAACCATTTTTCAGTGTTCTTGTCTGTGTAAGTTTTGGGGAAGTTTTATGTCCCATTCTGTCATGTGTCCCCCCCAACTCCCTCCATCCTCCCCCCCCTTCCCTGTATATGCATACAAGAAATTCTTTGAGAGCATTTAGAGCCAAGTGATAGCAATGCCCTTTTCTTCCTGGAAGAGTTTTCATTAAATCCCATTGCAGTTAAAGGTTCATTTCTAAACAAAGACTGGAGGCTTAGGGCATGGAAGGAAGCACTACAGAGGCATGACCTGGTCCTCACCTCAGAAGTGCTCCTGCAGCCCTGACCTCCCACTACTGCTGCTGTTCCCTCTACTGACTTGGATCCCTTTAGCTTTGGGGACACAAGCCTCATGCTTCTAGTCTATGCAAGGTCCACAGAGAAAGCAAGGATCTTTCAGTGCCACAGGGTCACATACAATAGCAAGATGCTTGTGAATTGGGGAGGGAGGATGAAAGCAAATGCTTACATGTAATAAACAACCTCTGCTACGTTGGCTCCTTGCCAGAAAAAATAACCCATTACAATCAAAACCCGGTTAAGTCAAACAGTCTATGCTTAATTAAGCCCACTCTAAGAGTTTTCTGTTCAAAGAAGCTGATATTTTCAGCAGGTGAGACTGAAGCTTGCCAGCTCATAGCATCAAATCCAACCCCTTAAACACGGGTGTCGGCACTGTGCATTGCTAACACAGAAAAGGGGGTGTACAGCCCCAAACTGGAATATTCAGCACACAAAGCTCCAATTGAAAACACCAACAGCTATGCCTATACTACCAAATAAAATGGGCCCTGAGGCCAATTGAAGGTGTAGCGCAGCTCACATTCATGAGCTGAACATTTCCTCCTTCCAAAATGGTGTCCTCACTCACACCACCCACTGGGACCAGGTCCTGGCCTGTCCCAGTCCTCAAACACAGCCAGAGGTCACTTGGGTGACTGATACATGCTCTGCACATGCCAAAACCATGCCACAAGTTCTGCTTAACAAATACAATATGAGCACACAATATGAGCCTGTACTCAGACTCACATCCCAAGCTATTTAATTTTATGAGGATGCTACATAACCCATCCGTCCCAAAATCATTAGCCAAAGCAAATGATTTATTTTGACCTTAAATTAACGGTCCTGCCTTAGAGGTCACTACAGAAAGCCTGAAGCCAGCAAGATGCCTTCCAATAACTCAAACAAGCCTCACGTCCAACCCACAGCACCAGTTCCTGGGTACTGGCTGATATCCTAACTCGTACCAGACTCTGTGCCCTAAATATAATCCCAGATCACTAGTACATCCTGGCTTTGCTGGTGTAGGAGCAAGTTCAGAAAGGCTAATTCTGAATCTTGTTTGAAGTGCAGGGAGGAGGAGGCTGACTGAAAACAATGAGTATCAGCTCGCTTTAGCCATTAAAACCACAAAAATGTCTACAGTGTAGATCAGTCACAAAGAACAGACAGGGAAGATAAGAAGGACAGGAAAGCATACACCTAAACACACACACTCAGAAGCACGCATCTGTGCATGTACACAAGTTTATCAGTGCTGCTTGTCTGTAAAATAAGAGACGCAAATAAACAGCAACGCTATTCAAAAGATTTCCCCTCTCGTTTTCAGACAGAGGTGTGCAAGCCAAGCCTTGACTCGTTTGGGGATAGGGTGTTTCATTGTGGTTTGGAGATGCATCCAAAATTTTTTATTACTCAGAAACTTTGGTTCTGAGTGTATTTTTATAAGGAGTCTGAGAATGAAATATGATTCATATTTACATCTGTTAACATGTTGGGAACAAAAAAAGGATGAGCAAACTGCTGCTGAAAGACAAATAAAAAAAGTTGGTTCAATTTCCCACAAGACTTTCTAGGTTTGGGCTGCAAATGTTTATGTTACCAGAAACTCTGTAAAAGAGGTAAAGGCAAAAGACAGTGGCGAAGTCAGCAATTATTTGAGCTGTGCATCTGGTCTTCTGGTAATGTTGATTTGGAAAGCACGTAAGTGTTGCAAATTAGTTCTGTCAATTCAGGATTTTGATAAAAACTGCTTAGTCCCATGATGTAATTTGCTCTGACTAGCCAGAGCTCTTCCCCTGCAGAAAGAATACATTGTAATATTTTTGTCTGTGTGAATAGTGAGTGTACATATTCTTATAAATAAGATGTTATGTGTAATCTTTCCACATAAATCTGGGACAGCTGAAGTATAATGGAAGGAAAATGTCATGTATTGCAAAGAATTTTTTCCCCAAATTAATGTCCATGAATGTCTCGAGAACAGAGGGAGCGCCTAATGAAAGGACCTTTATGCAGATGCAGAACATGACATTCCATTCATAAAACCAGAGAGGCAGCACGACGTAGATACAAGATGGGAAGAAAAGTAAAAAGTCGGAGTCTGGCAAAAGCTCAGACATCTTGGCTAATAGCAAAACAAGCTGTATCTTCCAGGCAGCACATCAAGGTTTTCTCAAGTTGAATTCTGAAAGCCTGAACTTTACAGGGTTGTGATTTCTCATATCAAGAAGCATACTCTATAAAAACACTATATATACCAGAGTAATTAACCAGATTACAAGCAATCACGGTCAAGACAACGATAGGCACTGCACATGTAAACAAATATCAGGCCAAGGCAGACATGAACAACTACAGATGGGAGAAAAAAACACTATTATTCATTTGTTACAGATGAGTAACGAGAGCAGAGATTCACCTAGAGGACTGGCCACCTACAGCAGAGTTGAGAAATGAAACCAGGAGTCATCCAAGCTTGCGCCTTCCTCTGAGGGTCAGACAGGTGCCATTTCCAGATTAAATTAAATTTGAGATTAATTAAAGCTCAGGTAAGAACATTTATCAAATACTTTGGCATCTATTAGGAGGACAAAAAGATGCCTCGTAATGAACAGTCAATATTTTTTCCACCTTGGGATAGGCACGGTTTGTAGTTGATGCACAGGTAGAGGGAAAGGGAATAGGGGTGAAAGGAAAGTGCTTGTCTCCAGTCAACATCCAGGGCACAGACTTTCCCTGGGGCAGGCAGCGGGGAGCCCAGCAGACGCAGGCATTAGAGGAGGGCTGAGCAGCCCCGCAGCAGGGCCAGCAGCGCCGGAGCACACCCGAGCACTGCACACCAGATGCTACAGAGACAAACCGCCGGGCAGCCACAGCTAAGAGAGAAGCATTGGAAAGGAGGATGAAAACGCCTCGTGCTCCTTTTGCAAACATTTATTGTCCAAGGGTATCACTAAGGAAGTGGAGGGCTACCAAAGCCCAGGTACCTGACCAGAGCCGCACTCTTCCCAATTTGTTGAAGCATGCTCATGTGGCACTGTGAGAAGGCTTTGAGAGCTCCCGAGATGGAAACCACATGCTAGCATACCCCCCTGGAAAAAGCCCAATGTGCAAGCCAGCGGGCAGACCACCAACTAACTACATGTGTACAAGTGCTCGCTGGGTGTCTTTGACTTTTTTGAGAACCAAAACCGAGGGGGGCAGAAAGGTTCCCACCCTCTGAAAGAGTCTGACACACGACATGTGTAGGTTTGCTGTAGAGAAAGAATCCCATCCCAGCAAACGTGTTGAAGAAGCTGTCTGACAAGACAAAGTGGCTCACTCCTTGCTTTCTCTCCCTGGATTTATCTCGCCTGATAATCAGGAAACCTGCTACAGGCTGATGTGAGCTGGAAAATCACTAGTGTCACATACTGCATATTGCCTTGCTTAAACTGATGACTGTAATCACTTCTAAGGTAACAAGAAATCATACTAACACTACAATTTCCCTGTATCAGGGACTGATCATCACAAGGCAAGGGATGGAGGAAAAACTGCTGCCAGAAATTCACCCAGCACATTCACAGAAGAGGGGGGTTAGAGGCAGGCCCTCTCGTTATAGTGCCCTTCTTTCTCTTTTCCCTTGGATAACCCCTCCTTGAAAAGCAACAAGATAGTTTTCTCCGTCCAATGACTCTCCTTCTTCACTCTTAGTCACCCTCACACCAAGAGGTGCCTGATGTGACACTCCCATGAGACATGGCATTGTTCTCAGGGTTTTATCTCCAGGAGAGGTGACAGGTATTAGTAGGATTGCCTAACTCCTTGCATCGTAGGACATTCCTCTTTGTCTGCTTATAAACACACCAAGCTTTAAATCTTTGTGAAATACAGTGTAACTTCTCGAGGAAGACAGGGCCTGCCCTCTTGGAAGGTCTCATTATGATACACAAAAATTTGGGCTCTGGATTTGGTTTCAAAATTTTGTTTCCAGTTACGTTACAGACTTCCCCAAGAAAATGAGCCCTGGACCTTCATCTGTTGAAGTGCTTTGAAAATGGCCTCCAACCCCTGACCTGTGCTGTAACCTCCTAGATACAGGGAAAGATACCTCTTGACTGCACAGGGCTTTGCAGAGATATTCCCAAACATCGGAGAAAAATTCAGAACAGGAGGGCTAATGCACTTTTTGGATAGTTACACAGACATTTTTGCTTTTTCCACTTGTCCTTCTTAAATCCCTGGAGTCACATCTCTGGAACACATCATAGCTATCAACTGCTTTCAAACTATTACTCTGAAGAGATTTCAACAAGTAAATACTGCTTTTTGTTTGGTTGGTCCAGCAACGTAATAAGGAACCAAGGTTTTTTTGTTTGTTTGTTTGTTTTAAATAAGAAAACGTGAAACAAACTTAAAATTCCAGCCAGCATTTATATTATGACAGCAAGTAACAAAACTGCATAGCAAATACATAAATACAAATATAAGTAGAGGTCTGCATTTGGACTTCTGAAGAATGCAGGTAAGCACAAATAACCAGGTAAACAAATATTCCAATAAACATAACCTACCCAAACAAAAGCCCGATGTAAACTTGCTTACCTGCTCTTTAACTTTTTCCATTGCAGAATTATTTCTGCAGTTCTATGAAGCTGCAACAACATAAGAGTTTAAACTCTTATCACCTACAACATTTCAAAAGCTAGACTTTTATAACACAAGTAATTTTTCCACAACATCACTCACTAAAATTTAAACCTATGTATAAATATTGCTAAGCTGAAATTCTACAGTATTTCCAACATGAGAAAACAAGATCAAAACATTTTAACCTTAAGAAGTGTATTCTGAAACTTGGTACTGCATTTGAGGAAAAGAATTAAATAAGTCCAAATTATTAATACCCTAAAGGTAAAGCAAAGATTAGACTGCATGCAGTCTCTAATAAAAAAAAAAAAAAAAAAAAAACCATCTCTGCTTTTATACTAACCATAGAATAATTAGAGCAGGGATAAAGCAATTTTTTTAATCATCTCTAGTATATTTAGTTTTTGAAATATCTTATTACACTCAAGTTAGCATTAGAAAGTTTTTTGTTTTTTGTTTTTTCATTTTTGCAGTTAGCAAGACATTCACATTATAAGGAAAGCATCTATGCATGTGACAAATTAAAGTTAGCGTGCTGATTCCAGATTTCAAGCAGGTGTAAGCTTGCACTGCTCCTCCCCTTGCCATAGCATTACATCAGCTGTCGCATGGCTGGTGACGGTCTGACTTCCAGCACAACCACCTGGAATATCAGGCTTGCACGGGTCCCTTCACGCTTTGCCCCATCAGGACCTCAAGCTATTGGGCAAGCAATCGAGGACATGGCGAGCAGGGGTGAGGCGAACTTGCTGAACGGCCCTGGCAATATACTTCCCTACAGCATCCAGCTCTCCTGTGCTGAAATTCATTAATTGGATGAAGCGCAGGCAAGGAATAAGGGCTGGGATGGAGATTCAGGTCTATTAAAGACTGGAATGAGACAGACTCCTTTTGACATATGACCTAAATCAGCATCAGGTCTCCAAGATGAAAAGCAATTGAACTAAACTACTGTACTGTAGTAGAGCTTTGTAGTTTCCTTTCTACCACAGAAAAACATAAAAGAACGTGAGAAAAACTCTGCTATTCTGCTCAGCACTGAAGTGAAAATGAACCCACTTTAAACTCTGCATTTCTTTAAAAAAAAAAAAAAAAAAAGTAAAAATAAAAATCTGCTTTGTTCAGTAAAATGTTGATTAACCATTCATAAAAATCAGACAATTACCACTACAATAAAAACAATAGTAATAGATGTTTGGATGACTTAGTGATTGCACCACAATTTGAAATATTTTCCTTAACTACTGTAGATGTCTTACTGCAACCAAAAGCATACAGAGATATGTAATAGCCATGGACAACATGAACAGTGTAATTCTTGGAAATGAAGGAAACATGAAGTCTCCCTTGAGAAAAAGAAAGGCAGCAAGCTTTGGGGCTGTGTGTCAGAGTGGCTCAAGTATCAGCACTTGAGTTTTGGGATCACAGGTTGTCTCAAGCCTCTGGTTAACTATCAAGTCTAATAGATCTTGCAGTCTCACTTCACAGAACAGAGGTGTCCCAGAGCAGGAGCACATGGATGCAGTATCAGAGCTGCTGACCAAACAGCAGGCACTTAAAAAGTGAGTTTATTTATTTATTTTGAAATAGAGAAAAATTGAGCTAAGTTGATAGCTAAAAGATGCATTTGTTAAGGGTGATGAAGGGCAGGTGAGGGAAAGAAGAGGCTTCACTTCCCTTATTTTGAAGAGTTTATTCCTCGTGGCCTGTCACACAGCTGGAAAAGAGCTGCAGACTGAGGACCTGCAAAGTTCCCACCCCTAACTAATAACTTACACCTCCGTACTCAGTTCTTGATTCTCACACTAGGAAGTGCTATTCCATTCAGCTCCAAGCTATCCCAGAAGGTTAGATATAAATTGGAAAGTCAGCTTTGTTAAAGACAATTTCCCAGAAAAATTTAAACAGCTTATTTGACGTTTCCAGAAATCATTTCACTCCTCAAACACCAAATTGTGCTTTTATTCTCCAGCTTGGGCTACTGTGATGAAAAAAATGTTGGTGATACATTTATGGCTAAAAAGAGAAAGTGCTGCATAAAGGCTAAGGACCAGATCACCACGTGATATCATGTGATACTAGCTTAGCACCAAAGCACCAACATCACTTCAACTCTGCCACGAGATGCTGAAGACCTGGACTTAAAGCAAAAATTGTTGGTTCTTTTTCCAATCTGCTGAGTGCACATTTTCTTCTCGTGACTCAGATGAGCTCTGTTACCACCTCAGCAATGCACCCACTGGCACAACCAGTAAGCTGCACTCCAAGCCTCTCCAATGGCCTTTGCCTGCCTACAGAAGCCCACCAACACTACATGTATTTTATTTTTTCTGCAAGCAAAGGAATATTATCCACTGCTTGCTCCTTGGCTGCCCAGAAATACAACCACCTTCTGAACAGAAGAAGAGACTTAGAAGTGTCTTGTGTTTTAGGAAGACATTAGATATTAAAAACCAATTTATTAAGATGTTTTTTTTTTTTAGACACAGAAGTCCATGAGAAGTCTGACTGCCAGCCGTAGTGTAATTCACTCTGATAACACAAAGACTATAAATCTTAACTAACAGCTTAACATGTGAGGCATTTGATGTGTCTGGGAACCTGCTGTATGAAAGAAATTAGCTGTAAAAAAAGAAGCAAAATGCCTATTCCCATGGGAAGAGTCTGCAAGACTGGTAATAGATCATTTGTTCATTTGGAAGACACTTGTTCCTCTAGTAAAACAGCAACTAATATTTTCGCTTTCCACTGCTCAGACAGGAAATATGGTGCTAAGGGCCAATAGACAGAGCAAATCATCGTGCTAATTACACGGTCAGTAAACATTTGCTCTCCCATGTTTCCTACAGGTCTGAATAATCCCTGGTTAGAATTCACTCGTGGAACCAGTTAACTTCTTCCTCTCTGAAGAAAGTACCGAGGAGATGTATCTTATTCAGGAGGATATCCAGGTTAAATGCCCCTATTTTAATGGGAGGATCATGTCACTCCAAAAAGGTTATGCACTGATATACTTAGAAGGAAAAAGGGAAGGGTTTGGAAGCATCAAAGGAACAAGGTTCTGAAACTGTTCCTCAATAGATAACAAATATCCACATCTAACCAGGGATAGATTTACTAATAGGTTGCAGAACGTGCTGCAAATAACCATTTTTTGGTAGATGACTGATCCCTTCCAGTCCTGCATCCAGCTTTAAGTCAAATTTCTCACAAGCAGTCACTTCTAAAATGTGATTTTCACACCTGGTTTTGACTGGGGAAAAAAAACAATCTGCTTTCCTATTAAAAAAAAATAATGAAAGCAGGTATATTCTCTTTTAAGGTACAAAGATCTTCTTGCTCCCTGTAAATTTTGTGATTTACTTAACCTGGTCTGACTGATGTTCTGACTACAACTCTATTCTTTTATTGGACCATATCTTCATCTCCGATGAATTTCTGCCAGGCAAAGGTCTAGTCCATGAGCTGGCCGGTCTGGACAAACTGAACAGTGTCCTAAGTATCTGACCTCTTCTCAGAAGTGGCTTATAAATTAAACAGAGATCTATCTACAGATTCTAGCAAGCCATCTTCTTTATTTCCTCTCCACAGAAGAAAGCCACCTCCCATCCAGACAGTGCTCAAATTCCTGACTGCTACTCACTGAATTAGGAAAGGCAAGTCATGGGATGCAGTTGTGTCAACATAGGAAAACAAACACTCAAGTGTTTTGAAAATCCTTCAGAGTGAAATCCTGTTTCTCACATGCCTCAAGTGTAGCTTCACCCTCACAATTTTTTTATTAGGTAAAACAGCCCCTTAATAGTATTCCAAGCAGCACCATCGCACACAAAATGTAATTTCTACACACTGTTTCTCCATGCTTTCAGCACGTGCCACCGATCATTTCCATTGCAATGTATGCTTTTAATTTTAAAGGAGCTTTTTCTTTGCTTAGTTTAAGGAAATAAATAAATAAATAATGAAAGACTCAAAGTGAGGAGATGGGTTAGTTCCTGTACTGGCACAGATCGCCAAACTCCCCCTAGAATTGGTAGAGCTGCTGTGGTTTGCATCAGGAAGAAATTGTACAGAGCTGTGTTATTATTTTACATCTACTCGGTTATATATCAAAACTAGTATTTCAAAGAGGACATTACTTTGCAAGCGCTTTGAGTGCTGGATGTTCAGAGGCTTATGGGTCTAATTAGCAGCAGTGCTGAGCATGAGATTCTTGCATGCACACGGAGGAGGCTGGGGTTCTGAACATCTCCCCAAATCCAGCCATATGCTGGTGCTCCCCAGAAGTCAGCAGGGAGGGAAAAGGCAAGCAGCACACTACTGAACCAGAGGTTGCTGCCCAAACCAGCCCAAAACAAGTGCAAGGGACTGAATTCAATGGTATTATCAAAAAAAAAAAAATGTAAAAGGGGGTGGGGGGTGCTAGGTCCATTGCGCTGTTAGACAACCAGCATCTCTTGTTACTTAAAATACTTTATTCAACGTAAAGGTTGAAGGTTATGAGAGAGAATAAGGGACATACTTTTCCTAGACTTTTTTTCCCCCCTTCACATAGTTCAGCTGAAGAGAACAGCAGTTATTTTAAGTGACTTTTTTAGCCACATTTGTGACCCCTTGGATGCACTAGGCTTTTTTCACCGCAGCAGGTTGTTTTAGCAGTCTTTCACTAGGCATGCTTTAATGATTTTATTTCTGCTGCCATTAATACTTAAACGCTTCTGTGAGGCAGTGCAGTTGGTTACTCTCCGCAGCAATCGAAGAGCACCACAAATGACAGTGCATTTATAAACACACAGAAAGTACCAGTTTTCTCCATTACTCTGTCATCAGAGCTATCTGCTCTAGGTTGCGCTCGGAGCATTAGCCCATGTAGCCTGATATGAGTTCATGAGGCTGGAATTCAAAACACTAACCAGCTGTGGGAACCCGGGAAGAAGGCTGTCACACTAAATGGTATCCAGATTAGAGCTGTGAGAATTTGGGAAAGCCCGTCTAGCAAGCATGATCTCTTGGGGTGGAAGGGAGGGGGAGAAACTGTTCCCAAGTTGTTAGACTCAGAGGCCTGAAGGAAACTAGGTCGCTCTGTTAGATACTGAAACTGTGAGGCCTGACTGGAACTAAATCTATATCGGGGGATATTTTCCCAAGGGAAGAAACCCAGCAAGTTATTTTCTTGAATTCAAACGCAGATAACCAGCTCTAGGAGAGTTTGCTGTCCTCCATACAGTCTGGGGCTGGATGCGTGCAGCTCCCAGAGGAATCTGGCTGTGGCAGAAGGGAATGGGAATCACAGCCCCAAAAGGTGGGCCCTGTGTGACACCTTGCATACAAAGTGCTGTCTGGCATGCAGTGCAGGGTTGGGTTTAAAACTACCCCCTAACCAAACAGCTAAATTTGAGGGGAAAGGATGACTACATAGTTAGATAGGCAAGGAAGAGAAAACGTAAATAATTTCTTATCTATGCTGCAACAGTTTTTTCCACACAGGGCTGGGGAGGGGGGGAAAAAAAAAAAAAAAAAAGGAAAGCCCCATAGTTCTTGCCTCTTCCCAGCTCAGTGCCCATAAGTGATGTAATACAGAGAAATACATCTTCATGAGCAAGGACTGCAACACCTGTATAAAGGGATTTCCTCTCAAGTCTTGCTGAGGTGTAGCTTATTTGGAGACAAAGCCCCAGTCTTTTTTTTGATGCCCCCTTTATAATAGTTTAAGAAAGTCTCTAAGTAGGAAAAAGTGGGAATTAGTGGGAATTTGCTAGATATGATTTTCTGCATCCTCAGTTTCCTCGGATTTGGCAGCACCACCTCACTGCTCCAGATGTGGTGCCAGGGTTTGAGGCGAGGAGGAAGTGCTAATTTAGCTCTGGGCACATCCATCAGTGTCAATAGCGGAAAAGTGATGCCCTTCAGGTGTTGGCCGTTTGAGGTATTCATCATGGGGTGGAAGAGGGTGTTCAAAGGCAGAGATACCTCAGGAAGTGATCTTTCTCTGCATACTCAGTTAGTGACCCTGAACACGGGAGCCACACAGATGGTGTCGGGTCCCTCTGAGACCCCAAGAACATGGCCCACAACCTGATTGATGTCACACCTGTAAGACTTGGGGGAGTAACTAATGACATGTATCCAGTGAAATTCCCATTTGCAATTTCCCCTCTTTCATTAGAGGCGAGCCTACTTATCTGCTAAACTTTGCTGCAGACTCAGAGGGAAATAAAAATCCACAAGTAGTTCGCTTCTATCAACATACTAATGGGTCTGATTATAAACAGAAACAGTCACAGGGACAACAAAAAACAAACAAAAGGGGCAAGACAACACTTAAAGACTAATACGTATACCACTGAGACAACAAACCAAGGAAAGAGAGAAAGGCACAACTTTCTTCCTTAGTTTGAGCAATTGGCAACAGCCAGGGAAGTTTCGGTGTTCTTTTGTCTTCTAATATATTTTGTTTCTTCAGCAGCAATAATGGAAACAGCCATCGTTTAATGACTTTTTATGGTTGAAAGTAGGTTTTGAGTGAAAACTGGCACTACATTCACATTTCCCTTCGCAACAAATTCACAAATTCTTATTACTAGATGTTTGTCTTCCGCTGTTTTTTTCTTCCTTTCCCTAACAACAACAAAAAAAAAGTCAGAAAAGGAAATCTGGGAACAGAATCAGGGTCTTGAAAAGTGAATTCTGAGCATAAAACTGTGACAGCTCAGGAGACCTCTCAGTAATGACAGGAATCAAAATAGCATAACCAGTACATTTCCATCTCTGTCTTCTTACACAGGGAAGTCCGCACGCACTTGAAGAGAACAGCAAGTTCTGGATGTTATGTGTTTTGTTTTGATTTTTTTCTTAAATGCGTTGAAATTTCTGCTTGGGATACTAGCCTCAAATTTGACTTTTGGCTGCCTTCCCACATGATATAGCATCGGATCCTGACAGCTTTCATATCTTGCATGCTCATAAAGCAGAGCCCGTCACTCCTTGGGAATCCCCAAAGCATTCTGTGAGCCCCCAGTCCAAAAACCTGGGAGCCTCCCCAGTCAAAGACTGTAGGTAAAGAATACAGATGCTGATTTTTCTCAAAGTTTCTTCCCCTTCTAGATAAAAACAGTGCAAGTTTCTACAGAACCCCATCTGGCAGCCTTTACTCATTGAAAACCTCCACCAACTCCCAGTACAGACATTGACTACGGAAGGATGTACAGGATTAGGCTGCAAGAGATTTAACCTGAGGCTAGTTAAATATGACTCATGAAACTAGACATCAATTACTGAGCATGGGAGACAGATTAAGGGAGAAGTGGAAACTGTTTCTTTTCAATAACTCATTTAAGCTGTGTTTGATTTAAGATGCCTTTGAGAAGAAATGCACTTAAGGGTTTTAATACTTTAGCCATTCCAAATTGCAAGTGAATAAATCCAAAAGCCAAAGCACCTTGACCCCTAGACACCGATCAGCCAAAAAAAAAGTCAAAATACATCATGTTCTGCCCAACATCCTTTCCCAGATTTCAGTTATAGTACTACAAAGATGTAGATTGTCATGACAAAGGATGATATAACAGCACTTCTGGCTTGCTCTGTAGCGGTTGCAACAATTAGCAGCAAGACACGTATTCATTTAATGACTAGGCCAAGACAAATCTGCCTTTACATCTGAAACCCTGTTTTAGACAGTTTCAAGCTGCCCAGTATTTGTTGCAGTCTGCAGAAGCTTCACAAGTGCATCTGAGAACCTGCTAAGCACAAGCAATTTGCAGTAGTCTGTAGAGAAGTTTGGCAGATCTACAAGTCAGGGCAGTCTCCTGGTCTGAACAGATGAGTGGATGGCAATCATTAACAGTTGAAAGGCTCCATCCTGCCTCTATTGCCCAGTTCCCATGTATCTAGAAAGATCCACCAATTCTACACCTCCCCAGAGTATTCCTGTAATTTCAAGTGAGGTGTAAAAGCAAACGAAAATAGCAGTTACACCAACAGCATGAGGATGTTGGTCTGAAAATATTTACATACATCAAAGAAGGGCCTGTCCTCTGTTTAAACAATAAGTCACTCGAATTTCTAGCAACTATTACAGAAGGGTTTTTTTATTTGTACTTCTGCTTTTGATACTTATTTTCTTATTAGCAAATAATTTTCATCTGTTAAACATTTGCATCTTATATTAGAAACATCAAAAGATTCAGAACTTTGATGACATTCATCCCCATCAGAGCATGGCAAATTACAGCAACGAGAAAGAAAAATCTAAACAGAAGGCATTCAAAGAAAACCAGCATGGAAGGCAGAAATACATCTAGCTCCAAGCAATTATATCATAATGAATAAATATTGTTCTCTACTGCTACCTCATGCTAAGAGATACCCACGATGCAGTCAATACAAGCTTAATTCTTTCCATTCCTTTCCCTTCCTTACGGCAGTTTTGTCACTCTTGTTACAGCTTACGGTCTATAACTCTAGCGTCAGCTGGGTATGCCCAGTGCTGATGATGTGACTATGGAAGAGTTTTACCCCCCCAAAGGCAAGGCTTTACAATCTAAAGGTGAGAAAGGGAGAACTTGTATACAAAACTGCAAGCAGCAGACACTTACTGCCCAGACCATAATGCCCATCATGCTGCATGCTTCTGACTGGTCCTACACATAAAGAAGACCTGCCTTTTTTAAACTGAAGGTCCCATGAAACACACAAGTGAAAGACTTAAATTTAACTAGCTCTGAAAATTCAGGAAAAAAAAAAAAAAAAAAAAAAAAAAACACAAACATTCGTGACACTTAGGTTCAGTGAGATATCAGAAAACAGGAAATGCTCTGTTAACTATAAACACTGCTTCTGTTTTCCGAACAAACTGCTGTCAAGATAATGACAAAAATCAATATTCCAGTCTTGCACATAACTTTGCTCTTCGACAATTCAATAGATGCATTATTGTAAGTCTTTTAGGTGCAGCCTGAAGCTTCTCTGGAGTTCCCCTCATGACTCACAAGTGGAATGCATTAACTACGTGAGCACCTATGAGCAGGCAGGGAAACAGCTACCTTTGTTTACTGGGAGTAACTCCTTTCTCCAGTAAGAGCATCAAAAATTCCAGAGTTTCCTAGACCTTCCAATGCAGTTAACAGCTGTTTCTTGTGCTAGACCAATCCTTCATTTCAACAGTTACACACCATAAGCTGCTCCATGAGAAGAGGAGTAGGGAATATCCTTTCCCAATTTAGCATTGATAAGCATCATTTGGATACAATCCCTCAGCAATTTAACACAGGCAGCAACCTAACAAGAGACTGAATGAGGCCTTCAGACTACTTCAGAATCATTTTATGGAATATAAAATTATTTGAGTTAAGCAGTATTAACCATTAGAGCAGCCCACAATCCCAGATACAATGAGAGACATGTCAGCATCTCAGCAGTATTTAAGACTTCGTAACACACTCTGATAACAGAGATCACTTATGCCCACTTGGTGCACTGAGAAATTTTGTCAGTGAATGAACTTGAGGAAGAAAATATAGAGTAGATAGTTTTCAGGCATCTAAGAGTTAGTACCTCTACCTCTTTCCCTCCTGTCCAAAAGCTGATGGGATTTTACTCTTCACTGTCTCCAGTTCATTAACTGAATGTTCCCTAATTAGTAAAAAAAAATAAATTAAAAAAAAAAAATAAAAGAATCAATAGCTGGAATTATTAAAGCAAGAACATACAACATAGACTTCAGGGTAAGGCCCCATTCTAGTGTTAATAGAAAAAAGTTAAAACCTGACAAAAATGATGAAGTTGTCAAAAATGTATTAAGAGGTTGACTGTACTGTTGATCCAAATTTAAAGTGAAATATTTAGAACTTTAGTTTCAACAGGGCCTCCTTTTACAGCAAGTGTAGCATAAACCTGTGCAAGAGGAACATTTAAAGAGCAGTATCTTTAAGACACTCGTGGTGAAAAAAAGAAAATCATCCTATGGATTCAACATCTTTCAGTTGGGAATTAACACAGCCATAGAAAGAAAAAGAGGAAATGTAGGTGCCAAGGGATGGGAAATTGGAGGCCTGATTTCTTTTGCAAAATTAACTCTGGAGGCTGAAATAAAATTCAACCTGTTAGCAAAAATTTGGCTCTCCTCCCATTAAAATACCTTCTTAATCAGTTCAGCATGTTAGATATATATCAAACTGGACCTTGTACATCTGGGGAAAACAATTGTTGATTTCCATTGTTATGTAGGGTACTACCTAGAGTATCCCACACCCCCAGGCCATTTTTGTTTTTAAAGGGAACATAGCATTAGTATACAGAAGTATTGATAGATAGTGTCAGATCCTTATAAACAATGTGTTGAATATTTTTCTAATTATCAAGAAGTGAAGTGTCCAAAATTGAAGCCAGGAAGTGTCACAGGACAGTGCAGTAATTCACAGAAGCTAGGTGTAACACTGAATTGTAACTTGGAGCGCACACATGCAAGGGAATATAGTCTCATAGCAACATTTTTCTCTGGTGAAGCATTATTTACTTTTAAGCACATATTTAAATCCAATCAACATTAAAAAAACTGAGGAGTGTTGAAATGTGTTACCAAGCCAGGCTCGAGACGTAACTCACTTCCATGAGTTACGCAGACATTAGGCTACCATACAAACTTGAGTTGCCCACACACCTCCTTCCTGAAGAGGAGCCAGGAGCTGGAGCATCCTCCCCCAACTCCCACAGCTACTAATCCATGTAGCTGTGCCACTGCAGGCAAGCTTTGCCATGGTAAAAAGCAGCCGCATCTTTCTATTTCACAGCATTAAAAGCCAAGGGAAAGCAGGGAGGGATTTTTGTCTCAGCGGCGTGTCTGTGAGTCACGCTGCCTCCCGGGGCTGCTCCTTGGGTGGTACAGTTTACACACCATCCCTCGCTCAGAGGATGTGCCTGAAGTCCCCATCAAGCCCTTTGTGACGGGAACAAACAAAAGTTTTACATACGCTTGGTCATATGGTCTATGTAATGTTATCCAACATGTAATTAACAAGAGCAAATTTTCTAAAGCTCAGACTGTTTGCTTCCAAAGTAATCCCAGTGGAAAGCGTTTCTACTTCCATATTGCCCTGTTTTGAATATCTTTTTTTTTTTTTTTCTTTTTGCTTTGGTTTTCCAGGTCCTCTTATAATTTATACCACCTACTCAGCAAGTTTCGATACAGTCAATACTAACTGACCACAGCTATATAGCAGCTCGATGTTCATTCCAATTATTTTCAACAATATATGGATTAGATTACACATGCACTGCCAGAAAAAACGATCTACCTCAGATTTAAATCATTAAGAATGACCCTCTGGAGACAATAATCTCTCCTAAATGTGAAAACTACAGACAAATGTCAGAATGCTGTCTGGCCCAGGAATGTTTCCTCATAACAAGGCTGGTTTGTGCAATCAATGAGGCTGACAAAATCTCCAATATGCTCTCAGGGCCTGATCCAAAGCACAGTGAAGTTTATGGTAACACTCCCATTGACTAGAGCTGTGTGGGAAACTCTTTTTCTGGCCCATGAGAACTTGGGATATTTTGAAAGCTTTTATCTCCCCATCCTGAATGGGAAAGAAATGTTGAAATCTCAATCTGATTGAAAAATATCAACCTGATTGAGATAATTTATGTTTAAGAGAAAAATGGAGAAACTCAGTTTTGAAATTAAAGCTCAAATTTTAAAAGTCAAAGAATTCCTATAAAGAAATTGGAAGTTTTCAACTAAAATGTGACACCATGAACCATTTGAGTTATTCCAGCATTCTCTTTTATTGTAGAGAGGGCCTTTGCTTCAGGAGCAAATCCACCTAGACAATTTTGCCCTTTCAAAAATGGATTGTTTATAGTCACTATGTACATCTTCATAACATAAGTAATTTATGTTCCAGCAACTGACCAGGCATGGTCTGTCATCAAAAGCCAAGAAATGGAAGCTATTTGATATAAGGAGTATAGAAAAAGTAGGGCAATTCCTCAGAACTAACTTCAAGATATAAACACCACATCTTTCATTTTTTTAATTATGCTTTTTTCTGCAGGGTGATAACTGTCAAATCACATGTATTAAAGTAGCATTTTTCAGCCCTGAAGATCTTGAACCCCTTACAGCTCAGCCCTCCCTTCAGATTATAGCTGAAGCCACTGGATGGAGCTGTTATAAATAGTCTCAAAAGACACAAGAGTCAGTCATCTTTAGTTTTTAAGAAACCTGCATTGTTGTAATTTTTAAGACACTTCCAATGGGAAAGCTGTCACAAGCAATAAGGAAGGTTTCTTTCTACAACCAATATCTACAGAGGGTTCTTGCTCACAAGGTAGCAGCAGATATGCCAGTTTTGTAGAAGGACTCCATGAAGTCCCTAAAATACGACTGTGGTTTTCTGTGTAAAAGAGCAAGTGGCAAGAATACAGATTTACATTCCATAGCATTTGCATTTTCTTTGAGGGAAAACACAGCCTGGTAGACCCTAGAAAATGAACTGTGATTCAAAAAAGGTAAGAGCACAGAACAAAACCACCTCTGTTTCATGTAGAGTAAAGAAAGGATATGAAAAAGGGAGAAACAGGTTGCCAATGTAAGTCATAAAAGGAAGTGTGTACAAGAGCTGTAATCTTGAACTAAAATATTCTGACAGCAAACACTATGGCAGTCTCCTATGCATTAAACAGTCCCTGCCAACATCTGAGTCATTGTAATACACAATTCTTAAAAAACAGCAGTTTCCCAGACAAAACATCACTGAAGATATTGGTAATACAGAGCTGAGGAGTTAATTATTCTTCTTCTGTGTGTATATATAGATAGAGAATAATACTGAAAGCTCAAGAACTAATAATAAATTGGGTGACAGTGCCTGTAAATAAATGGGTTCCTCATGGGAACTTCTGAATTGACATTCACCATCCTTAAACAAATTCATTTCTGCCTCAAAGTGCCATGTGAACTGTCTCACCTACAGAACCTACAGCACAATTTTCTGCATGACAGAGAATGAACGGCATCCAGGACTTCAGCTGAGTGTTAGAAGAGCAGCAGCCATGGTCAGAAACACCCATCAGCAGCACACACTGTGCCTGATGACACCACCATCCGCCAGGGAATGTGCCACTCCAGGAGCACATACTCAAGGATTTATTGCACAGTATGTATTTCCTATGACTTTGACAACCAGCATCATAAATTAGGCTTCATAGTTTTTTTTTTGTTGGTTTTTTTTTTTTTTTTTTTAATAATAGCTTCAAAATAAGTGTATGTGTCAGGTTAGCCAGTAATCTACCTCAGTATCTCCACCTCATATCTCTGGCTTTCGATGAGCTGTCAAGAAATTCAGGATAGCAGTCAATTCCCTCATTTCTAGCTAAAGCCTAAGGCCACTTTTGCAGACACTCATTTAACCTCCTACTTTAAAGCTCTTGCTGAGCATGCCATGTTCTATATCATCAGCCACCTTTCCAGAGCTATCATCTGAGCTCCCACAGCAAACAAATTCAGCAGCTTTCTCAGGACAGGAGCCCTCTGTAATGCTTCCTGGCCAGAGCAGCGCTACAGAACCCCACAGCTACCATGACCCCTTGTCATCACCTCCTTGCACCTATTCATGCTTTCATATACATCAGGCCCATTCACTGCTTTCTTTTCAAGCCACCCTCCAAATGCAAAGTCTCATCTGTTGCCTGAAAGGTTTTCAGATTATGTAACAGTTGGAAAAAAGCTTAGTTTGTCTCTGGTTTGTTGTATGGATTTTATGCATTGTATGTGCTGCTAAAAAAAAGTGCTGGGGAGTCAAGATGTGCTTACACTGTGCTCGTTGATGGGCTGGGGGTCAGGTGGAGCCCTCTGGGGCAAAGAGAAGATTGCGTTTCTCCTGAGAATAACTGAATGTACCTGGCTTGAGGTTTCTAGAGGGCAGGACAGGTCCAGCCAGCACGTAGCAAGCAAAGATCACAAAAAGGAGCTGAAGACTCCTGGCAGGAGCCGGGACTAGCCTACAGCAAAGCCTTGACATTTATGAAAAGTTGAGGAATATTCAAGTGCTCCATAGGCACCGCATGAAAGTAGCTGCAACCTTTGACAGTCATCAACAGCTATTAGACTACAGGACAAAACATACTGCAAGTACATAATCAGAGAATAAATAACTAGTATCACTCTGAAGTTATAAGCTTTCTGCACGATAGGATTATGCACAGAACTTTTGTCTTGCCTTTAAAAAAAAAAAAAAAAAAAAAAAAAAAAGACAGCCTAAGAGACCATGAGCCTTTTAGCGCCTTCTGGCATGTTTGTTTTAAGTAGTGGTATTGTTCTACCTCAAGACTAACATATCAGCCAATTACAGGCGGGCTCAAAGGATTATATATTTATATGACTACAACATATGAGTGCCAAAAAGCCATCAAGAAGTTTTTACAAGCTCTGTCCTGTAAGGAACAAAGAGAAAAGCTCAAATATGGAAATCACTCAGCAAGTGATTTGATCTTCAAAATGCTCCTGAAAGATGCACTTTTATTAACTGATAATCTCCAACTTTGTTCTCTATCCTTAAATTCCATTTATATATTAGATGACTCTCTATACAAAAATGACATGGTTTCATTCTCAACCTGCACGCTCACATGCTTAGATGACTGATTGGAACAACAATGGATAATAATTCTATCTATTCCCACAATTAGTTATCTTTTAATTAAATTTTGAAGTTAGTTGCCTGACTGCTATCCCTGCCTTTTTTTTTTTTTTTTTTTTTTTTACCCCTTTCTTTTTTAAACTCCAAGTAAAAAAATATATTGCCCTGACGTGGAGAGAACATCCTTGCTACTGAATAAAGATATATACATAAATATATACATAAATATATATACAGCTGCTCATGCCAGCGAGAGCACAAACAAGGTTTATGTTCAACTACCTTGACAAAATTTCTCACAGAAGCGGAAAACTGAACTTTCAATTTTTGGAACGCCTTTCTGGTTGTATACTTTCTATCTCCATTGTGTAAGTAGAAAAGGATAACGAGTTACAGAAATAAAAGCAAGAAGATGAGAAGAAAAAAAAATCAGGAATGAACAAAGCTTGAGAACATGAAATTGAACCTCAAAGGTTTCATCGGTATTTTTTCCAGGTATAATGATTCCTTCTCTAATCCTAGGGAACAAAGAGTACTTTGATTTCTCTTCCAGTTTTGGAAAAATCTTTCCTATGTCTGAATTTGCACTAATAGCATTATCCTTATTGTTATTAGAATCTCAGCAACAATGCTGGTCATTACCAAGGTCTCCACAAGGATAAGCTCAATATACACGCCCAGGCTGAAAAGGTAGTGTTTTCTTCAGAGGGCATGTATCTGTATTATTTGTATTTAATTCCATCTTCCTGTCACCCAGCAGTTAAAAAATGCAACAGAACAGAAAAATTCCACAAAAAGCAATTTTTTTTTTTTAATCAGTCAGTCACCACATTCTTCATCCCTGGGATGAAGGTGCAATTTACTTCCTCTACTGTTTATTCATACATACCACTTGCACGCCAGAGCATTGAGCAATGTGATGAATTTTGAAATTAGACACACCACTACCTCCAATACCTTTTAATCCTAAACTCACTTTTTGGCAGGGATATAAAATAGCCCCATTCCTAATGATTAACGATCAAAATACAGCTAAGTAGAGGGAAAATGTTGCTTTCAAGTTCAAAGTCTAAACTTCGTGGAACTACAGAGTAACTTTTCCTGTAATCCTGGAGAAGGCAGTTAACTTGAGCCCCTGAACTCTGCAGATTGCACGGGTCTGCAAGGACAACCAGGATCTCATCTCTGGCTTCCAATGCACGGAATCATGATGAAATAATATTCAGTACTGACATTTTTGAAAGGATCCTCTTTTGGGCAAGGCCAAAACCCACAGGTATTGCAGCTAAGCACTGTTAAGTAAGAAAATGACAGCTGCTGTTTCGTCTGTAAAACTGTTCCTGCAACATGCAAGCAACAGATTGGCATAGATACATGCACTTGCCACTTTTTTTTTTTGCCAGCATGTAGGATCAAACCATGTTTCCATATCATACCCAGATGTGCAATCAAGAGAACATCCTAGAGCATCACCTCCTGAGCCTGCCCTAGAAGTTGCTCTTTATGCCACCCACCATTCCAACTAGTAAAACAGGACAGCACTTATACTGAGCTAATACTGCACACACAAAAAAAGAAAAAAAAAAAAAAAAGCTTAGTCCTGATTTATTTAATTTAAAGGGTATTGTGACTAAAAGACCTGTCTCTAATTTACTGTATTGTAAACTGCTCAGAAGCAGCGCATGCTTTCCCAGGCTTCAGCTGCACCATTTGAGGCGATCCGCTCCCCACAGACATTTCCATGGAGAGCAAGGAGGAGAAGCGATGCAGCTGTGGGGCGTCTGCCCACGTCTAACCCTGGGTCAGCAGCAGGCTGTGCGGGCAGCAGCAGTGGCCCAGGAGGTGGAGGAATCCCCCTTAACCTTCTGGAGGATTTTCACGGCACTGCATTTCTGCAGTGCGGCTCTTCTCCCCCGCCCCTGCCAGCCCCATCCCTTGCATAGTTTGAGAACAATGCACAAATGTGATTCCAATTAGGCCAATAACATTCATGAAGGTTCAGCCCTCGCCATCTGTCCAAAGGGAGCAAGGCTCTGTTTGTTTGGGGTGTCCCCCCATCCTCCTTTCTTATGAATGCCATTTGACAAAGCCATCCACGTAATAGATTTAATGTGTTTTATGGCAAAAAAAAAAAAAAAAAAAAAAGCAAATTAAGGCAGTTCCACAATTAATTCCCACCATACTGGAGCATTATATAATTTATCACTTGTACATAATTTATCATGATTCAACATTCAAACACATTAAACAAAGACAGAGAAGACAATAGTAAAAGCCTATTAATTACTAACTCTTCCCTTATAGAGGGGTTATGTTTGTATGAAGTAAGTCCTACTAAAAACTCCAGTTTCTAAAAATTTAGGTGCACTTGCATTAAGAATGAAAGATTCATTATTGTTTCTGAGGCTAAAATAATCAAGCTATTAAATTAATCCTGTTTATGTGACTGTCTCTAAGTCTTGGTTCTATACACATACATACTATCAGTAAATTTAGTTATTTAAAAAATAATAATAATTTAAAAATCAATATAGGCTGTCAGATATTTACCTAGTGCTACATAGTGCGTTCTAGGGGAAAAGGTCATGTATAGGACTATGCAGACAATTCGTACCTCACCCTCTGGATGTTCATGCAGTAACTGCTGCAACCCTGTTTCTGAATTAACCTGGATGGTTTGTGGCCTGGACCCTCATTGCAGGAAGTTTCATGTTCAGACCTCATTTCTATCACATGAGGGGAAGAAGGCAAAAGCAAAGTGCCATAAGCCTGGATGCAGCAAGAAGCCCCAGTGCACACTCAGAGGTATGCAGAAAAATACCAAGTGCACATCCCAGATCCGTCCTGGGATGCTTTGTAGAGCCTGGGCCATTGCAACAAGTGCATCAAAACACAGCAGGAGGAGGGAAGATGTAAGGAAGAAGAGCTCACTTCTAACATACTGAAGCAATTTATTGGAACAGATTTAATCATTTCACTCTTGTTGAAGGGAGCAAGTTCATGCTGAAATTGCCATACTGAAGAGAATGGAACAAGTCATAGGAAGGAAGATGTTACAGAATTAAAGAGCGATGTGGGAAAAAAGAGCAAAATGATTCCCTTTGTTTAAAGATGCTCTGTAAGGTTGTGTCATCACACTGATGCAGGGATGAGTAATTTATTCAGATCATGGAATTTCCACCCAGCATTTTTCTATCTTTTTCTCAGTCAATAAAAAAAAAAAAAAAAAAAATCTAGCCATTCAACACCACAGTTCTTAGTATAGAGAATAGCACACTTTTGAAGAAACTGCTTAATTTTTTTTTACCCTAAGAACTAACATTTTTCTACATGTTAGCCAAAACACACTACTTCCCTTCATTGCTTAACATATGAAGCCCAAAAGAAATCTTTACACACTGACATATCTTTATCTAAGGAGTAGGAACTTGTCAGAAGAACCCCTATAAATTTGTTGCCTTGTGTAGGATAGTAAATTGACATCTCCCTTGCCTTTTCATCCCCTAAAAAAAATGGTTGCACCTAATCACAAAGAAGGTGAAAGCTGAACAGAAACTAATTCTTCCACTTACAAATAATTGAGACATAGGAGAAAGACGGTGTTATTTATAATTAACCCCAATTTATATTTGCATTAAATGGTATAAACCAGAGGGTTTTTGTGTGTTTTTGTCACTTCACAGAATTAGAAATGACTATCAAACAGTATTAACCATTGGCTGAAGAAGTATAAAGGAGCTATACTATGGGCTTCAAAGGGGATCACAAATGAGTGCAATCTGTTTCTAGGCCTGTATTTCAGCAATTCAGCAGGAGTTGGGGAAATCATTCAAAACTTGCTCCAAAATCCACCTCCCCAACAATCCAGGACTGGTGACTCATCCCATTTTGGCTGCTAAGTGTTTCCTATAGAACTAAGCAACACAAGAGCTGAAGCCGTTCTAATTACGTATGTATAGATTGACCACTTCATGTATTTTGGAACCAGAAAAGGAACTGATGCAGCCCTAGCCTGTCCCTCTCACCATACAGACCTGGATTTACCTGTACAGAGGAAGATGTTACCATAAAGTTTACTTTGTCTTTGTGGAAATAGGAAACTCTCACCTGAAATTTCTTTCAGTAGTGAACTTATTCTACTCTTACACTCCTTGATGACAACTGAAGATAACTTTGAAACTTTGGAGAAGCCTGCAGACACAGCAATGCAAAAGGATGCTCAAAAAAAAAAAAAAAAAAAGTTAAGAGTTATCATTAAGCTTTTATTTTTGATTAGTTTCCCCTCTGCACTCTTCACATACCAAAGATTAACTGGGAAGGTAGGGGGTGTGGATGATGGGGGAAATTATTTGGAAAGAGAGCAAAAAAGAACCATTAGCTTTTTTTAAAAAAATAACATCAATAAACATTTAAAATAACAATATCAAATAGAAGACTTATGTCCAAATTTATAGAATGGTTAAAACACCAAGTTTTACTTACCTTTAAACATCTTAAGCTTAGATTTGATTATACGTCAATTATATTTCATGTCCTAGCTACTGACTACCCTGATAGGTCATTTCTTAACATTCATTGCTTCTGCAGTCTGAAGATATCTTAAAAAAAAAAAAAAAAAACGAAAAACATGTTTACACAAAGTTGAAGAAAGTGCTTCAGTCCATGGCACCAGTCACAGCACTAGTCATTTATGACACTTTAAGGAAAGATTTGATTTACTACATTTCTTGTCAAACAATAAAAACTCTAAATACAAAAAAAAAAAAAAAAAAAGCAAGTTGAATTCAACACTATATTTTGGAAGGTGCAAAAGTTTAAGCAACGCCTAATTAGCTTTTAGAGCAAAGCTAATAGGAGTGATTAGATCTGATGTATTATGGTACAAAGTCAACAGTATATCTTTCCAAAATACTATCTGAAGCTATTAGAGTAGTCCCCTTGTGAAGTCAGTAAGTCTAAAGCATGCAGTGTGGGGGATCAATGTCTAATTTTACTAAGGGAGTTTTGGAAGCTTCACCAGCCCTTATCCAAAAGGCTAGAGCTTGCTGGGCTCAATCCTCATACCTTTTGGATTGTCCAATAAGACGCATGATACATCTTCCCTCTGATAAGGCCAGAAAGTTAAGAAGTACTTCAGCAAAACATTCTTAATATCATTTTTAACAAATCAAAATATATGGAAGCATGAAACAGAACCGCTTTTTCACCAGACCTCCTTCAAAATATTCAAAGAGCACATCTAAGTTCATCCCAAGAAATTCGCAAGGCTGAAGGACAATTCCCTCATCCTTTAAAAGAAATACCACCATTGCCATCTTCCACTTCTTGTTTTAAAAGAGACTAAAATTGCCTACAGATATATAGAATTTGCATGTATGGAAACATTTCCAACAACACCAAAAGACAGATTTTTATTTATTTATTTAAAAGAAGAGTTCCTGGAACCCAGAAATTTCTGGATTTTTTTTCCCCTAAAAGATGACTTACACTCAATACTCAGAGTCTGAAACTCAAGCCATATTTGAGTTTTTCTGAAACTCTGTCCTTGATTACAGATACTCAGTAAGATCACTTCTGAGAAGGGAGACTCACCACCACTTGCAAAACATTTTGTTGCCCTACTATATCAGGATTTGGCAAGAGCAGCATATATTCTTCATTGTCAGCTTCAATTGCGACTAAATGAAGCCAGAACTTTCAGTTAACCTAAAATGTTGAATTCTTAATATTTAATGAAAATACCCTATTGCTATGAACCCATTATCTAATCAAGAACAGCTCTTCCTTCAGAGAAGATAAAGAAGAGGAGTTTAAACTTTAAAGAGAAAAATGCTGTAAATTATTACATTGGGAATTATATCCTTAACCGGTGTAAATTGGCACAACTTCAACAGAGACCTGTTGATTAACATCAGTACATGGTCTCGTCTAACCTGTTTAACACTGATGCCTGCGCACGCTACTGTGGTACTAGCCCCAGTCCCTAGCATCTGCTTTCAGCTGTCAGCAGGTAGAAGTCAAAGAAAGAGATAATTCTTCATTTTAGGTTTTCTCTTGCCTGTTTTGTATGAATTCCAAAAATCTATTTTCTTTTGTTGTATTTTGGTTATTTTTGCTCATAGAGGTTTTGGGACAGCACCAGTGGAAACTGAAGCTGTCTGGTTAATCTGAGGTCAAATTTTGTGTAGGCAGCTGCAATCCAAATTTCCCCACCCTGCCCTACCAGTAACCTGAACTCTGACCTGCTGGGACCACCCCCTTGCTCCTGCAAATGCTCAGTCCACATTTCCACTGAGCAAATACAGCCAAGTTAACCAAAATGCCAGAAAAGCTATGTGTGAAAATATATACGCAGACTGTCAGGTCTTTGTGACTTTTTTCTGTTGGACAGTAACCAAGACCACCACATGCATCTGGCAGTCCGGAATCTACTGATGAATCAAGTCACTTAGTACACATACTTTGTCCTTGTGAACAAGTTACATTTTGAAGTGGAACAGTGGTTTAAGGGAAAAAAAAAAAAAAAAAAAGTTAGGAAAACACACGCAACCCTCATCACTACCCACCCCTCCCCCCTTCCAAAAAAAAAAAAAAAAAAGCTCCAGCGTCTACAGCAAGGCAGCAAAGTTCCCAAGCCAATCTCTCGACCTTCAACCCGACCGTGGAAGAGCTGAAAACCCCACATTCATCTCCACCACATCCGCAGCAAGCTGCTGGGCATTGATTACTTCTGAGAATCAAGCCACTGATTTGGGGACCTGAATATTGACATTGAACTTGAATGTCCTAGGGTATGAGCAATTAATCTGGTAAATCTTACTGATACATGGATATCATTTTCAGGATCTTTGAAAATCCCATCCTAGAAGCTTACTGTAGAAATTGGCTTCTAAACATTTATGTTACATGTAGTACTTAACCCGTGAACACACTGATGAGGTCAACCTCCTTGATTTCAGTGCTGTAGCAGAGAGCATCTGCTGTGGAGGATCGACCACCTGAATGGCTTAGCTGGAAGAAGGGAGAGAGGAAATTTCTATCCTCATTTCACAGGTGGGAGACTGAAGCACAAGGAGGAAAAGGAGGGGCAGGAAAGATGTAAGTGATATGTTCAAGGCCACCCAGGAAGACTGGTGCAGAGAAAGTTAATCCACATTTTTCATTCCACCCCCTTTCCCTCCTCTCAGCACATAAGGTCTCTCAGGCAGCTCTGAGAGCAGAGTTTGTGGTCACTGCTGTCATGCACGGTGGTTACCAAGAGGAGCCTACATTTTTACAGGTGCAGGTGCTCCATTTACTGCTCTTGTACCTGTCCAGCAGAGAAAGGAACAGCACTTTACTCCTGCTCCCTAGATGCTGAAGCAGTGGGAAGCAAGGATGATGATGATGTATTTATGCAGAGAAGAGCAGCAGAACAAATTTTTAACCTTTGGACCGCATACTAATTACAGGACTAACTGCTCACAACTGCTAACCATTGCCAATGGCTTTATTCAAGGATGGAGAAGGAGCTGGTAACCGGGTCCTAAGTACAGACATTGAAAATCATAGAGAAGCACAGCAGATGAGCACTACTCACAACCTGGTCAATACTCACTACTGAAGTGTAAGAAAAAGGGGTAGTCTTAGTACTTTAAAAAGGCAGTTTAAAAGATTAGTTCTGCTGATTTTAGAGACAGGAGAACAGCATAGGCAGGTGTGAAGATAGTGGAGCCAAGAGGCAGAAAATACAAGGTCTAAGTCTAACCAGGCTGCTGACTCACTGTGTTAGGTTCATACAAGTTCCCCAACCCTGATCCTTTACTGGTTTCAGAGTATGAATGCCTTGAGGCAAGGACTATGACCACATCTGTCTTCATTTCACACTGACCTGTGGACAGTCACCACACTTGAGTTTGAACCCTCTGACTACTCAGACAGAAAGCTGTTAATGCAATCCTGAAAGCTCTTTAAACCCATAAAAGCCTGCATAGCTGTAAGTGCTGGAGGTTCATTTAGTGCCCAAGCATTGCTTTTAAACATGCTAAAATCAACCACAAATATGGGCAGGATGGAAAGGGGAAGAATCACTTAAGCACCAATCATCCTCTGTTTCTTAATTTCTGTCCAAATGACAGAAGAGTTCTCCCCTGGTTGGCAGAAAGGGACCCCCAAGCATAGCATGTCCCCAGCTGTGAAAGCAACACCACAGGCAGGGCTCTGCCATGGATTCACTCACTGTTGGCATAAACCAACCTGAGTGTTGGTTGTGTAGGTTCCTTACACAGGGAAGACACCTTGTGGGTCTGCACAATGAATCCCCAGCAATTATGGCTTTCAGGAATTACTGCAATGGGATTTGAAAACCCACAGGGAAAGGAGTTGGTTTGATTAATAGATGTTTCCAGTTAGCTGGGAGACATCGTCCAGCACAATGAACCAATAAAAAAGACATTTGATGCACTTTGGCCAGTAAAACCAGAGAGGTATTATCAGCTATAGTCTGGTCTCCAGAACGTAAAGCCCAATACATCCACCAACAAGCTTTGGTCTATGCACCATAGGCTGCATTTGGGAGAACCAAACACTGCATCCATTTCAGCATTTGTTCAGAGTAAATGTGCAATTTGGAATCAAATCCACCGATTGTCCCCACTGCTCACATACAGGCTTGCATCACTGAGAGTTTAGTGTAACACATGCTAGCACCTTCCTTCAGAAGTTTTAAGTCACACACACTCACAAGGTTGCCTCCCATACACCTATTTCCCCTACGGAATTGACCTGAAATCTGCAAAATCAAACACAATTGTATACCTTAATGATTACCTTATTTTTCAGCCAGCATTTCATCAGCATTAGCCCTTCTTAGTAGTTATTAGTTCCATACTAATATCTAGGACCTGACTAAAACCTACTGATGTCAACAAGATTTTTGAAATATTCTACCTTTCCACTGATGTTATGGTAACGAAGCTAAGCACAGTGCTTTAATAAAACATCTCAACACCAACCTCCATCCACGCTCTTCAGCTTAGGAGCAGGGAGTGGTTGGCATCCCATTGCCCAGTCATCCCTGTTTTCATTGAATACTGTAAACACAATCATCATAAAAATCTGTTTCAAAACTTGCTGGGCAGCATACATAACATGTGGTACGACATGATACCACTCCTGAGGCTTTCAGCCCAAGATGTTTACAGGCTGTAATGAAAACCAAAGGCTTCTTCCATTACCCAAAACAACATACATTCCTTTAGCCCACTGGCAAATAGGAGACGGAGGAGAGATTCTCAGTGATTAGCCGCTTATTTTTCTGACAGTTTGATGTGATTCTAGGAGCGTCATACTAGCTAGCAGAATATCAATACAGTTTTTTATTCTGCCTTCTCACCAGTTTTCATAGTTTTGGGGTTAAAACAGGCAAGAAATTCTGATGCTACTGAACAGAATAGTACTTCTCCATTTTTAGGCTGAATGGGAGTTCCAACCCGTTTAAAAAAATGCAAACACTAAGACACCAATTAGATCTGAGTTAATAACTAGCATGATGTTATACCACTTTCTTAAGAAGGGCAATGGGTTATTTCTCTCAGGTTCCATTAATCTTCTTGAAAAGCCCAGACTGGAGGCAACAAGGAGCAAAACGAATAACACTCAGCTATATGAAGCAGAACACCCAGCCAAGATCTGCTTGCTTACAGACAGATGGCAAATACAGCCAGAACTCTGAAACTACAGCTGCGTGCCTGAGATCCCTCAGATCTATGTGTGTGATCATTAAAGATTTTCAAATTATCTAATAGAGCAGAGTCTCCTGGAGATTTGGGTTTCCAGACTTTTGTTTTCTTTACAAAGGACCACATTAAACTTACCCAGAACATATTCAAAAGAAAACAGTTCTCAGGCTTTTCTATTAAAGAAGTGTTACGCACACACAAGTGCTCTGGGCTTGATTTTCTCCTACGAGTGCAATTTGTTCACACTCTCTGTATCAGCAGGAACAGTTGGGAACACAATCATTGCAGCAAGACTGAAAACACTCCCTGCACCCCTCCAGTCTGGAGGCCTTCTTCCTTCTCCAGTCACTCCAGAGGACAGCTACAGCTTCCCTTGGTACCGAGGGGTTCAGCACAAAAACATCTTCATGACTGCATGTATGGCAAACATCATATAGAGCACATAACCATGCATCCAGTCTGCTGCAGGTACATATTTCTAGCCCGATGTCTATTTAGCCCAGTCGGGATACTAGTATGGCATATCCAGGCGTAAGGGTTTAAGGGACACAGGTCTCTGTGCTGCTTGGCATTACAACCAAGCTGGCCAGAGCGTGACTATATATTGGGTGAGGATTTTGCTTTCAGCACACATCAAATCTCAGCAAAATTTCTCACCAGAAATGAACATTTCACTCTTTTGGTATGTGAGGTGTCAGTTGAACAATGCTTAATATCAAAGCCCAAACATCTTATTTCAGTACTATCCTCCTGACTTCCTATTTCTAGATATTTACACAATAAATCAATGCAACATAAAAGGTAAAGCTGCAACTTGCTCTAAAGGAAAAATGGCTTTATCCAAATAAAAAGCTTCAGCACTTCTGAATCAACATTTTTTATAGAAACTTGTTTGGCAAGTGTTTTTAAAAAAGAACCGATTTGGAAGGGGAATCCTTATTTATGAGTCCATATTTCTCATGGAATGGAAATCCCATTTCCTGTGTAGCTCAGTGGGCTTCCATTTTATTACTGGTTATGTGTGTGGTACTGTTTTTTTGTTTTGTTTTGTTTTTTCTCTCTCATGTGAAGTGCATAAACTCCTCATGAAGGCTGTTGGAGGTGTGTTTGTAAAATTACTTGAGACCCTAACTCCCCTAAAAGGCCACTGCCAAATATCTGCCTCAAGACTTGTTCCATATAAAATACAACAAACAAATGCAAATACAGAGGGAGATTCTCTTGTTACCTGATTTGTGACCACAATTAAAATCTCTGAAGTTAGATTCAGACTGTAAGTCAAATTGTCCAGGTAGAAGCAGATCTGAGAAAAAGATTAAAAAAAAAAAAAAAGTTACATCTTGTACCTGTAGGATTGATTTATCATCCTTAAAAAAAAAAAAAAAAAATCACATAAAATTGCATTTTCAAAGGACAATAACACTTTGGTGTGTGAAGTCCATTATAATCCTACTGTGTGCTAGACTGACAACCAAATAAACCAAGGTATGTATACACATATGACCACAAACTAAAACGGTGCCGAGCCAGAGAGTACACAATATGAAAGCCTTAGACAGGGAGTCCCTAGGAAAAGGTGTGTTTGCTTCACAGAAACAGAACAAGTAGGTTAGATTGCAAAGCAACCTTTCTTTCTGGCTATGACTGATAGAATTCATATGCATGCAAATGGAGGGGAAAAAAAAAAAAAAAAAAAAAACAACAAAAAACCTTTGCCAGGCTGCATCAACCTGTTTATTTAGAACTCTACGTCTGCACAACCAGAGAAGCACTTCATTAGATAGCTTTGTTCTACAGAATTTCTTGGCCATGTAAGCTATAGCCACCCTATCATAGTGGCTTGCAAAGTAAATCACTTGTATGTAAAGTTTACGCAAACAAGAAAACCAAAACTATCCATCTCATTATTTTCCTCAACAAATTAGGTCAAATACAAACAAACGAAGATACCACGTATGTGCGGAGAACACAGACTGAGGCTGGTTTCACAGAGGAGTGACCGACTCCAGTAAATTAAATGCCCAGGGCCTCAGAGACTTCATCTGGTCCTAATTTTCAATCGGCAGTAAAATGATATGTTTTTTTCACTTTCATTGTAGCTTGTTTTCATCTAGTTCATGTTCCAAGACGTCCTGTTTTTCAAGCTCTGATCTGTCACATTAAAAAAATGGACTTGAAAAAATGTACAATAGCCGACAGAGTGGCACCGCTAGGGCAGAGGAGCTCCTGAACCACGTGAGCAACTAGCCTCTCCTGCACTGCATTGTGGCCTCTCCAAAATACACACAACACTTATGAACTGCAACACATCTACAGATATATTCCAATACAATTCACTACCAGAGGAGAATGAAAAAAGTTGTCATCACCACTGAGCCTTCTCTCAACCACAGAGCATTATCCCTCACCCTCCCCAGCACCAGCAGCTTACAGGAATCAGTTCACTGAAGGGTTGGGGAGATGAGCCCATAAAAGTAATTAGCAGCATACAGTTGCGGTACCTCTTATGCCATATAACAGATCACAGTAATTTGTGTAAGGATAGTTTGTCCTCTCCTATAACCAAGGATGACAAGCCAACATCCCAGACAAAACAATGATATAGCTGTATGTGCAGAGAACGCAACTGTGGCACATGCTGAACTGCAGCTGCAAGGCTGAGCTTGATGTCAATGGTAAAGCCTCCCCAAGAAGGAGGGCAAATAGATGGTGACTGGGATATGACATGCTCCACACTGCTTTGTGAACATTGTTGTCAGTGCTAGAGGGAGATAAAGTTGCAGTCGCAGCACCATGTTTGAATGCAGCATAGAAGTATTCCAAGGATCAATTTGTTAGCCATAAAATGAAACCACAGTTTTACTGGCCCCATCCAGCCTAAATTAAAACACTTCTAAAAGTTAACTCTGCAGATGTTTCCAAAGTACCCTATCTCTGTGCGACAGGCCAGGCATGAAGACACTTATTTAAAAAATTGCATACCAACATTTCCTGAGAGATCTGAACAATCTGTCCTGATTACCTGATTAATTCAACAATCTTCATTCAAATAGATATACACCAACCGCATGCATGTATACTTCATATGAAAAAGTCTACTAAATTAAGTGAACGCTATTCTCCCTCAGTTTTCTTACCTCCCCCTTGAAATAAAGGAGTCTTATTTCACATCTTCTGGTCTGAAAAAAATAAATAATTAAGAAAACAGCTTGCAATCCCCCAGTCAAACAGATTCCCAGGGTAGGATTGCTCAGCCTCAGCATTCTCATTGCAGCTTTTCCCCCCACCCTATTATTTATTTATTTTTACTTTAAGTCTTGCTGCCAAAATCTCTCTCATTGTCCCTCCATATATTCCTAGGTTTTTCTTCACTTGCAGGATCACATATCTGCAGCTCTCTCAAGACCCTTCAAGGACCTCTCTTGGCTGTGTAAATCAGAAGGAAATTCTTATCCAAGGGATGCCAATTCCAGCCTGTAACAGCAGAGAATTTGGCCTCTCCCTCAACCCTTCTATCCTCATGTTGATTCCATGAGCCCATGCCTCTCTCTGCCTCTAGGGATTCACTATCAGGACACAAACTTTCCTAATTCACCATGCATTTGATCCTACACACACTGAAGCTGACAGTGAAGTCTGCAACTAACTCTGTCTCCAAGAATCATGTCTTGATTCATATATTCTGGCTACCTTTACACTCCTCGCTATCAGAGCACGAAGAGCAAGATAAGCTCCAGAGGAGATGCTGGCAGAGTTGTCCTTCCATCCATCTACCTATTAACAGGCAACACAAAAGAAAACAAAGCCCTGATACTTAGCACTAACAAAGTCTTTCTACAGACTGAGGATGTCAATGTTTTATGGAAATTCATCTAATGATATGCCCTTTCCTTTATCCATCTCCATGTGGGCTTTCACGAAGAAAATTAATTTTAAAGTGAGTTGGGTATTTACCAGCAACCCTTTAAAAACATCAATTAAGGCTACAGGTTCACTTCAGTTTTTTTTTGTCTCGCAGCTCCCTTTGACAGGAACATGTCAGTCACTGTAATAGTGGTTAAGTAGACTAATTCTAGATGTTTTTATGTCTCTGGTTTTGAACCACATGTAGAAGATAAGAAAAAAAAATCAGAATGGTGTTACTTCAGTTTTCTCAAGAATTCACAACATCAAATTCAAAGAAAGAGGTGCCTCGTCTTTGATGGTGCTGTGCTTAGTCATCTAGAAATACTCTCCTTAATTCCTTTTAGCAAGGGCTAGCTACCCTGTACATTGGCAGGCATATCTCCTTAAAGGTGTCAAGATTTCTCTTTTAAAAAGGAATAAAAGAAGAGCCGCTTCATTTGTACCATATTCTTCCTCTAATGTACAATCAGATGGGTGAAAGACAGGGGGTGGGGAAGAATTCCACAACATAATCATTTGGCAGCTTATATTATTTTATTTCAAAGGGCATTACAATACACTTCTCTCACTTGGGGAACTTCAAGAGAAGATAATTATTCTTGTCTGCCTTGTAATATATATTAAAAATGTTCAAATGTGGCTTTCCAGGGAATTCTGCCAAATATTTTTAGGCACCAGACCCATCTTTACTTAATTTTATATTGCCTTACTGGTCTATTATGAAATACCCTTCCATGCAGTTTGAATTTGGTGAAAAGGCTGAAGCATACTCGTTTATATTAAAAACAAAAATGCTTCTTTCCTTGAAATAGAGATCTTTAACTCCTAATGTGACAGCCATTCAGATGCGCTGTAATTAAAGGGTCTCTACAGAGCTTAACACACATCAGTGAGGCTTTAGTGACACAGAAAACAGAAGGATTTTTTTTTCCTGAGGCAACATAACAAGAACATAAAGTAGCTTTAAATACTTTTGTTTTATAACCACTTTATTAGTAGTATAACAGTAGCACCTTAAGACTCTGAAGAAGACCAGAGCCCCGCTGCATGAGACATTATAAAAGCTTCAAAAGATGCAAATCTTAAACCTTCAAGTGCTGTCATCAACTACAGTACAGTATTAAATTACACCATAGTTGGGAGGGTGAAGGGGGGTGTTACTTGAGGTAACAATCATCTCTTATTATTAAGAATAATATTTATCACAAGGGATAAGATAAAACAAGGCAGTCGGCAAACCAATGCAGGCAATTTGCTCCTGAGTTTATAATCTACGTAAGCAGGAATGCCAAGACTGGACATGGAGACAGAGCTCATTATACAAATGTAGAATATGTATAGGTGGAAGGAGATAAGCTAAATAACAAGGAGGGATAAAACAGGTGTAGAGTGAATTTGAAGATATTATGCCCACAGACAGTACCACAAGGCAAACAAATAGTTCAGAGCTGGCAGCCACTAGACAAAGTGGGAAACGGAGACACAGAGGCTTGCTCCAAGACACACAGCAGAGCAACTAGCTGTGACAAGCCTTACAACCAGATTCTCACTTCAGCACCCACCCAATAACCTCTGGTGCTTCACTTTTGTAAAACGTTCAAGGCTATCCTAATGCATCCCAGAGAGAAAGACCAGGCAACTCTCATCCTGAGCTTCAGAAGAGTCAGATGTGGTTTACACGGCAAGAGCAAGATCAGGATGAAGCCCACAATATTCCCAGCAGTGTGCTTCCTCTACACTTACTCTTCCCCACCACCACCTCCCTTTAAAGGGCAGCATCAGAAACTGCATAATTAGCTCAATAGTCCATGTGAAATGTTGTATTTGTTTATTTTGGCTTCCTAAAACAGGCTGGAATCCAACTCTTGGGCTCAACCCCACCTTAGTTATATTTGTCCTGTTATGCACAACAAACTTGGAGCCACATCTAAATATGAAACACTTTGAAACCACATTAACACTATCTCTTTATCATTAATGCACACTAACGTCTTCTACTACTGCCACATAGGTTGATTGGTTGTCAGGGCTTCCTTTCAAGGGCTGGTTTCTGAGAGTAGCAACACTGTTTTACTTTTCTTAGCTTTCCCTGATAACCAAAAGGAAGCCAGCCCAGAACTGCCTGATGAAAACTGAAACAGCTGAGTGGACTCCTCCTACCCCCTCTCTCGTGTTTTCATCTTTATGGTGGCAGGCTATTCTGTGCCAGACAAGCTAAGATTTCTTATATTCCTCAGTAACAGCTCGGCTGTTCTTTCCCATAGATGTTCCAACAGCAGATTAACATCAATGTTTGCTGAGCCAAACACATGAATCCCCATGAAGACTTCAGTCGAGCAGGAACGCTGCTGGATAGACTCTTTTTTGCTGTTAAACTGAGAGCTTGTAAACTGAACTTGGTCTCTCGTGTCAGTAAGGAGTAACTCACAGCAGAGCCTAGTAACACGGGTGTATGGGAAGTCAAAAATCAGGTCCCTTAAATAGAGTCCGAAGAAACGCAGTTGCATGGGGAAGTGCAGTGTTCCCTCTTTAACAAGCAGCTGTGTGTGCCCTCCTCACAGTGTCAAAGGACTGGGCTGAAGAGATGCAGGGCCATGAATAACTGTGGCCTTACCCCGCCACAAGCTTACCCACGGCCCCATGCACCTACCCAGAGGGTGAGCAGTGTGCAAACAAACAAAAAAAACACCCAAACCCACAAGCTGGTGAGTAGCCTGTGGCACCCCAGAGCCCTCGTATTGCCAGGGCAAGAATCAGAGGTACCAAACCTAGGGAAGCGACCGGGGCAGGCCTGTAAGATGCACGAAACCTCACATCCCCTGAAGGGCAGGGCCAGCAGCCTGCAGCAGGAAGGTCCAGGCAGGCATCATTATCTTTGGAGAGCGGACTCAAGGCTAGCAGGAGGGAATTAGCAGATTAGGGGAACACTCCCATCATCCCCAAACTCAGCGGCACCCGCCATCCCCAGTGGAAGTAAGAGTTCATATGTTCTTACCTCCGGGAGGGGCGGCAGCTCCCACTGAGCAGCTACCCTCATCCTTAATCCCTAATATGAGAAGGAAAACACATTCTTCAGTCCCTCCCTTAAAGCAATGCTAATCCCTTCCTTAGACACCTTTATAAGTCCTTCACAGGCCCAGAATCTTCCTTTCTCATGACAGCTACAGAGGAATGACGCAAAGGGAGGAGAATGACTACAAAGAAGTTAAAATGCCAAGTTAAAAGAAAAAACAACACAGCAGAGCAACATGCACTTCTGAACACAATTCCCTTCCTAGAGGACACAGGAGTTCAGCACCCCTTCGCACCTTTGCATCCTTTTGCAACAAGACCCCAACTGGACCAGTAACATTTAAACCATTTTTATCAAGGCTGTTTACCTGGAGTCACCTTATGCACCACACTAGCACAACACCATAGCAACACTTTGATTTCACCAGCCTGTCTTCAGAGCCTTCACAGATCTGCCCACAGAGTTCCTCTCAGAAGAACATGGATCCCAGTAAGGAGCCAGCCACCCAAGTAGACCTTGGCTCCAGAAGGACAGCCCAAGCCCAACATCTGTACTGTGAGCAACCTGAGTTTTGGAGAAGGCACAAAAGACCAGTTCCTGATGTTTAGCACCCAAGCCACTCTCAGCCTGATGAGATGCTCTCAGCACTGCTCCAGGCTTACCCCACTCGGCCCTCCAGCTGAGGTCTACCCCCCTACAATTTGTAGGCCCTACACAACAGGGGGAGGACATGACACAACACATACATGAAATAACCCCTCCTTGGCAGGTCAGAAAAAACACTAGAATTTTCCATCTCTATCAGCACATGGAAACAGCAGTAACCGCACATAAATGCATCTTAACACAATTCAGTTTCTTAATAAAATATCAGACTGCCAGATTACTAACCTAGCATAAGCCTCTTCTCAGTACCAAATTGGATCCTAAACTTCAATCCAAACCTTCTCTTAGAAGAGCAGCTCTGAAAGGACTTTCCAGGGAGAAGAGAACCAAGTCCCTTGCAGGTGTACCTACTTAAAATGTCAGCAGCTCCAGGTGCTGCCACTTGCCACTGACTGCCCTCCCCAGCAGCTCCTGACAACCCTTTCTTTGCCAGTTTAGGGTTCAATTCAGCCCAATGCATTTCTTGAAGATGGTAAACCAGAAGTCCAAATGTGGAGAAGTTTGTGTCTCCAACCTTGGCCTGTGGGCTAAGCTAGAGTGCCCCTTGGATTCCACACAATTGGAACTGTTTTCCAGCTGTCACTGCTGTGGTGACAAAAATTAGTAGGTTTCATGCTGCCTACAGAAAACAAGTGTTGGGACCTCCAAAACCACCACTGGGAGATCAGGGACTTACTGTCTTGTCCATTGTCCATTACTTGAACGGACTAACCTCAGTCTTCAGCAGTGTACATCTGCTTCCCATCCCATTCCAGGAAAACTGAGTAACAATTTGAGGGAAAATTATATGTACAGCCATAAGTATACAGATCTACATCCCAAAATGAGAATACTCCTGATTTTCGTCAGGAAAAGAAAAAGCTCGGTCTACAATCAAAGTAAAGGACGCAGCCTTATCAGTAGATGGGCAGCCTTATCAGCCGATGGAAGACGCTGAGTCTTTATTTCCCCCATTAGGAGACACTAGTATCCTTTAACAGCTAGGCATGTATGTTTGTGTGATTGACAAGAATATGAACTATTTTTGTTATCAGAAAAGGGAAAAAGAATGTCTAAGCCAATATGGCTCAAACTATGGAATACTAGTGTTTGCATAGGCCTATAATCAGCCCACGAAAACACATGAAAGAGTAAAAATTATAAATTTGTTTTGTCTGTGCAGTTATGCAGGGGATCTGTGAGATGGATCAAAGGTGCACAGTCATTTCTTTCCAAAAAGTTTGGAATCCAGGACTCCGAACTGTATTGTTTATGCTCATCATCTATCAGCAGCTTATGTTTCTTTAAAAAAAAAATCAAAATATTTTGTTAAATACTTTAAATACTAAACTACAAACTTCTCAGAAGGCATTATTAAAGAGCTAAAGGAGAATTGGATACCAATGTTTTGCAGTTTAAGGTGCTGGCACTTTATAAAGAGAAGCCTTTTGTTAGAGACAGGAAGTTTAGTTTATTGCCCAGTGTATACAGTTGACCCACTGCATTATTTTGGGCTATTTTCATTCCTCACACAGTAAAGAGAAAATTCTAAGATCATTTCATTGCTTCTCTTTGTTTGATGAACAAGAAAGGTTTGCAGTTTACTGACCACTGTATTGCTTTGCTACTTTTGACATGCAATTTCACTTCTCATAGTTCCTCTGGAGGATTAAACATTTGTTCTTTATAAAAATGAATTGTTTCTGCCTCAGTTCATGTTAAATCCGTTGCTTACCCTCATCTTTCACTACTTCACAGAAATAATTCTTAAATACAAAACTACAGAAAGTTAAAAACAAAAACATAAATTCACACCTTTTTTTTTTCGTGAACAAAACTTCAGGCTCAGAAGCTAGCAAGAGAGGCACACTGCAAACTCTTCTCCCCTTAGCAGTCTGCCCAGATCTTTTTCAGTCAGACAGAATCTGAGGCAGTGCAATAACAACACCCCTATGGTACATTACTATTACTTACTAGTGTGATTGCTTTTCTGAAGGGCATTCATTTTTGTTAAAATAGATCCTTCACTTTATTTACCTGTACAACGGCGTTCTATGCTGCTGAAGTTATAAAGCAAACAGCTACAATACTTGCCCATCCATTTACTCTTTTACTTTTCCACGATTCACAAGGTTATCCTGAATGTTTTTATGTCATCCTTGCTTAACAAAAAAAAAAAAAAAAAAAAAAAAGAGAAAAAAAAAAAAAAAGGATTCCTCATAAAAGGCTTGGTTTCTAAAAAATGCTAAGCATTTAAACATTTATTAGAAACAGTTCTAGTTCCTCATTAATCTGAAGATGAAGTATTATTGATTTACAATGAGCAATTCATCCGATATCCATCAGCAGCATATAAAAACAGAGTCTGAGAATAAAAAATGGGTGATGCCTTTTTGGCAGCAACTTGCTGTGTCCTGCCAATGGCATAACCTGTCCAACTGGATGGGAAACAGCCCTGCTCTTTCTGTGTGTTCTGCATGCTTGATTGTATATGTCCCACAGATCATATGCTAACCTACATTTATTTTTATATTACAGGATCAGCAAGTATATATTAGATCAAGGCTTTGGGGACTTTACATATTGCTTAACCTCAGTCACTCAGGCTCTTAGTCACTCTAGCGATGAGCATGGTAAAAATAGATAAATTACACAGATAGATTGACAGAGAAACACATACATATCTGCACACATAGACATATATATCCCTAGGGCCTGATGGAACTCTTCCAGTTGACTACAGTGAGCTCTGGACCAGGCCCAACATTAGTATAAGATACAGACTAACTGCCTCTGATCTTTGAAACTAGTTTTAGAAGGCTAATGCAGGGGGTGAGTCTCCATTCTGTGATCCTGGTTTTCCACCAGTGTAACTCCATTGGCTTTAGCGGCATGTAAAACCAACGTAATGAAGTGGAGAACTATGCTCACATTATGTTTTTTAAGTAGCTGATTAGCCTGCTTATTACACCCTTTTTAGTGAGTTGGCATCTGTGCAAAGGACTCTAAAGACCTAATTCACTGAAGCTGATATGACTCTTCCCACTGGCTTTGGGTCGGAGCCCTAAATTATTCTGAAAATTCTGGGGAGAGGATGTCATAGAGGTACATTAAAGGTTAAAGGGTGTTAATGAAAGTCTCTTGAGGAAGGCATGGCTTTTAGTAGCTTTCCACAGATGAAAAATGTTTAAAAAACACACACATTAAAGTGTGCCAAACGTTCCTGAATGTTAGTTGTTCTTCCTTGTTACCATTAAAAAAGGAACCAAACATGACCAAATTTCAGGATGGGGTATATATATATGTATATATTCCAGCCTAAATAGATTTGTTTACAATTTATAACATGGAGAAAGTGTATGGGGTGGTGATGGAAGGCAGGGGACAGACAGATGAGGAAAGGAAACATGCCTGTGCCACCCCCCCCTCCGTTGCTGGCTGCATGGCCCTCAGGGTGAGTTGCCTGCCAGTGCTGCTTGATCTTGTCTCTTCTCCCTCACTCCTTTCACAGTTGCCTCCCTTGCTGCATGTCCTGTCGTAGTTGCATCTCTCAGCCTCTAGGGCTGCACCTGCTTGGTGCCTGTGCTGCCACTGGCCATGCATGCCTCTCCTGGCTGCCTCCTGTCACACCCAGCCCTCCTGCCCGCCCCAGCTTCCCACACGCATGCACTTAATGAGGAGGTAGGTTTATTGCTTTCATAACATTTTTCCCACAATGACATTTATTCGCTCAGGCAGGATTTAGTGTTATTGTGCCAATTCCTCAAGTCCTGCCTCGGACCAGGTTTGCTCAACGCTATTAATAACAAAACCAGGTGATTTGTTCCAGAAAAGAATACTGGACTACATCTATCAAGGCCTGGGAACTGCAAAGATATCAGTGGTTGGGCTCATAACCCAACTTCTCTGCAATTTCATACCACCTCTTTGTCCTCCAAGTTCTGCAGAATGGAAATTAGCAAGTCATTTTCCCCACAGAAGAATTACAGGAGCAAAGGCATCAAAGACAGAGAGATGACCGATTCTCAGGTCTACACAAGCACCTGAAACACACTTAAAATGCAAAACAGCATAACTAACAATTTTCTGAAATTATGCCAGTCCTTGGCCGGTACTTAGAACTGAATCCTTATATAGATATAGATAGGCCAAGTTCAATCTATCCAATATGTTAGCATATATGCAGAAACCAAGGGGAAACTACCGATTTCAAACAGGATATACCCAGCACCTGTAAACTGTAAAATACTTCTGATCCATCCATTGCAATGCTGATGCTTCTTGTGACTGTTTCTTTTGTCTCTGTTCAGCAGCACCCAAACACCAAATTTTCTTTGCCCATGAGCATGCTGCACAAGGAGGTGGCAGGCAGCATTCAGAAGCATACCCTGGCTAGCCAATTTAGGGACCTGTAGCAGCAAATCAGCAGCACAAGCAGCTCTGGATAATACCTGGGATGATCTAAACTAGAGCAGTAGAAACACCAAAGTACAGCTTGATCCCCCATCCTTCACTGCTCTTTGTATTGGAAATTTAAAGCTAGCTCAAATCACTGCTGTTGCTAAAATCATATTCCTCATATTCCTACTTTCCTCCTCGGAGCTGGCTATTTTCACTGAAGAAAAAAAATGTTTTGTTTTGCTTTGTTTTTCTTTTTTTTTTTTCTATTACTTTTCTTTTGGTGACCTTAACTCCTGCACTAAAAAACAATAAGCAAACAGCATGCCAATAGACACACGTTATTTTTCTTACAAGGGATTATGAGTATTAATCTACTGTTCAATTATCATAACACAATAATGAGTAAATGTTTAATATTTGAACTTGATGATTTTGAGGGGAGATGAATAGAAGGAATAACTACTCTCATTTTTTTAAATTATTTTTCCCAGAATATTTTTCAGAATCACCAGAGGAAACTATTCTTGAAATTACATGTTCCAGTCCAGAAATGCCAAAATATTTCATTTAGACATTCTGTAATGAAACTTCATGTATTTTCATTTCAAAATACTACCTTTTTTTTTTTTTTTTTTCAAAATATCCTTGCAACAGAAAGAAAGTGGAGAGTAAAGTCATACTGTAATCCAAAATATATATTCTATTTCATGCCAAAATATGGATGTAATCTGAGAGGTTCACATTTTCTTGAAAGAGAAAGAAAGTGGCTGCTTTAGTTCTTGCTCAAGCAAATTATTTTCTAATTGTTTGCTTTGGTTAGCAAAGCACAAAGAAGAAAAGCATTGATTCATCCACCTCTTCAAAAAATATTTTTTGTTACACGTCATGACTACAAGATGTCATATCCCCAGAAAGCAATGATATCAATGCAGGAATCTTACAATTTCAAGGACTGAAGAGAGCTTTTGGTTCCACTATGACTAGTGTAAAAAAGGAAAGCAAATCCACTCCAATTTTATGGAAGACGGAAAGGTAAGTTTGCTGAAAAGTTTTGTGGGATCCTAACTCTTTGCTAAATCCTTAAAGTCGTTTCTTTACAAGACTGCATGGTCACCATACACCCGGATCTTCTTCCATCTCCTCCAAAAGGAAAGCAAATCACAGACGAATCATGCACAAATCATGCACAATACAGTCTGCTCAGCCACTTCAGAAAAGTACTCAGGATAATCTCCTGACAGCTGTGGACCTCCCACAGGTACAGTGAGCGAACTGTGCACAATAGATCCATTCCGATCACACGTATTTAATGGGTATTCTTTCTTATGTGGAGGTAATAAAAGCAAATTAATAATTGTTTCTATCACTAACAGGCAATGCTTGTTTTATATCACCAATGCCATCTAAATCATTGACCACACACCCAATTGTTAAATGGAGATACAGTTATGGATGAAGAATTTCACCATTTTCTGTTATTTTATTGGACTTTGTCTTATTTATATAAGAAAATAGTCCACTTAATATCACAATATTTAACAAAACTCTCCACGTTTATCAAACTGATGTGCAAAAAAAAAAAAAAAAAAAAAAAAAAAAAACAACAGAAAAAATCTACGAAATCAAAGCAGGTGCAAAAAGCTTGCTTATATTTTAAAAATTTCTTGATAAATCTCTGGAGTGCAAAACTCTGGAGGCTTTTCATGAAGAAAAGAAAACCAAAATGTCCAAGAAATATTTGTTGATAGCCACACAGGCTTGCAATTTCAGAATTCTCTGCAATAACTTTAGGTGAAATTTACCTTAATGAAGAAAATCCTATACAAGCCCTTCGATATCAACTTTCAAGTCCTTCTCTTTTTAGAAAGTATGTCACTCTTTAAATGATAAAAGCAAGGAATAACTGTGCTTAATTGTACCAGTAAAGTGCAAAGAAATGGGTCAATGAATACCTCGTACTTATGATTTTGTATTACTTTGAATCGACTGCTGCTATTACTCACTCCCCCAATAATAACATTGCATCATAGGCTTTGAAGACGAGAGGAAGGAATTTATCATTGAAAAGGTGAGTTTGAAACAGTGCCAGCCCTCATGGAAATTTCTTGACTTCATGTTATACATACCATAACGTGTCTCAACCATGCCACAGACAACTTTCTCCATAACACAAACATCTAATCAGCGTCACTGGATTCTGTGACTTACGTCAATGTGACTACTTGTATAAATGCACATTACTCATATGAATAAGGGACTGAGACTTCAGTCAGTTCAGTGTTTGGAAACCCTGTTGATGCAAGACACAATATGGAAGTGAAGCCATTAAAAAGTCAGCAGTGGGCTACGCTTATCCCACTGGTATTTGAAGTGTTATTGGGACGGGCAGGAGAGGGGACAAAATTTTCCAGTTAGGATGGGAAGGAAACCCATTGTTTCTGGTACAGCTGTGTTTCAACTCTGAAAATGCTGGGGTTTCTTGAACATGACCCCTGAACCGTGCTGCTGCAGCAGGATGAAGATAAATGCAGTGCAATATTTTAACTAGCCATGATAATTTCAAAGCAGGCCCAGAGGTCGGTTAGACTATTTTCACAAAATAAATAAATAAATAAATAAATAAATAAATAAATAAATAAATAAATTATGCATTTTTCTAGCGGATCTAAGGTTTGGCATCCAGTTATTACTATTAAAGTTATTATTAAGCTTGAACCTGTAAGCAAAACTGAGACCCACTGTGTTCATTCCTGCCTCCAGGAATCTCTAGCGTTTCTACAGGAGTTTCCAAATCAGAATGAAAAACTTGCTGAAAGAAATTGGTTGCGCAGCTATGTATTGGTCTGTCAGTTCAGAACTGATGGAAAGTTTCATTTTCATCTCTTGAACTAGTCCATCATCTTTGTTTTTGAATGTTGCATTTTGCAGTGGTATTACACCACTTTACAGGTATATGGTTTAGGGAGTCTAATGCTTCCTTCACTTCTAAACAATGTGCTCTCCTACCCTGAGCCTTGCTAGAACTCCTTTCCCATGAGTCAGTAATCTCTGTAGGTAAAGCAGAATTAAACTATGAGAAATATGTATTTATAAACGTAGAAATATTTCTAATATAATTTTACTACTTATTGAAAGTTCTTAAACAGACAGCACTGGCATTTCTAAAATGAAAGTTTTTAAGCATTTGAAACAAAGATTTGGTATAATGATTCTATCAATTTCTATTTTATTAAAAAGTAATTAGAAGGATTTTAAAGGTGTATTCAAATTGTAAATCATATCTTTAACTTAATTGTATAAACCATAACAGGCTTCTTTTTACTTCCAAATGGGAGCTGATTTAGTTTTTTTAAACTTAAAAATTGCTACAAGACATAAGATTTCTTATTTGGCTTGGACATGGATACACTGCATTTCCATATTAGGGGTATGCTGTATATTTAAATATATACACTTCTCTCATTTCATAAGCTATTTCTAAAGAGCAATATAATCTTAAAAGGTATTTCATGCTTCTTTTTTATGCACTCTGTAGCTGTCCTACCAACTCCATCTTCCACCATAATATATAAAAAGGAATTCTGTAATGGACTCATCTTAAGGCAAACAGATAAAAGACTCCAGTTATCCTAATATTAAATCTTGCTTGATCCTTGACCACTGAAATATAATCAGAGAAGAAGATGGAAACTATTTACATATTGAATGAAGCAAAATAATATCCTCTACTATTTTGTTTTTATTTGAATGGAGTAACCTGGAGTTCTTTTAATCAATATTATTATTTCGTGATAGTATCCAAAGTGTATTGGACACTGTGTAACATAAGGATGTAGAATCTGCACTGCTACTCTTACCTAGCTTCCTCTTTCTGTCTGTTAGCTCATTCCCTTCTCATAGGGATGGCCAGAGAAGTGGTTCTTGACCAGGATTCAGCAGCTGTTGCCTTTAGATTTGGGTGCATGTTTGCATTCCCTTCTAATTACATTTTCAACTGAGACACTGAATGACCCAGTGTGCTTTCAACGTTCTCAGTGGGTCTGCCAGAGTATTTCAACTCTCCCACATTCATCTGAAATTCCAAAAAGACTCCCAAAATTTGAGGCATGGCAGCAGCTGATCCCTGCTTGCTCACCATCAGGGACAGGGCTGGCAGCAGCACTGCAAGCCCTCTGCCCCTGCAACGTCTTCTCCTCTGCCCGTTGAGGAGCCAATGTGCCATGGGACAAACAGGGGCAGTAAAGTGCCTTGTGGTGTTCTCCATGAGGAGCAAGGGACTGTTCCCCCATCACATTTCTGGGTTTTGGTTGTTATTAAGAATGAACAGTTCTAGGCCTGAAAGCCAAGCATTTTATATACTGGTCACAATACCATCTAACTATCTTGTTTTCTGTCTAACATAACACATAGGGTGCCATAATTTGTTATTTTTGCATTTAGTTGACCTTTTCTCCCCATTTAGGCTAATATTATAAGCATCATAGATTTTACATAACTGTTAAAAGCACCTTTGCTTTACTTCAAATATTCTGAATAAAACTTTATGTCTCTGAAAGGTAATTTTCTCTTGAACATTAGATTTTTTTTTTCTTTCTGCAACATCAACGAATTACTTTACAAATGGAACAGACTAACCACCTTCCTGTTTGGCAGCGACTCGTGAATCTACGGAATTTTACACCTTCTATTCTTCCTGACTGTGGCAAACACCCTTTGCTTAAAAGACTGTTCATATGCAACCAAAAATTATAAGATTTTTCTATAAGGTGCTTTTTAAATCTTAGACTATTTGCTCATCCATTATGCAATTAGTATAAGCAGCAAATATTTGCAGCTTTGAACAAGCATCTAGGGAGTAGTCATTACAACTGGCTAAATTACCTCAAATTGATTAGCAATCAATTAACCTGAGGGAAAATTATCTAGAATAGACTAGCGGAAGAGGAAGAATGAACTCCCTAACGGCCCGAAGTGGTATAGTACTTAACAGTCACAACCCTTCAGGAAAACAATGGGAATTAGACCTTTCCAGCCTGCTGAAGTCTATTCAGCACTCAACCTCTTATAGAACTGGACCTTTAACTCCTTTGAAATCCCTGTAACAATTTCAGATATTCTGATACAGACTTTTTTTTTTTAAAGATGAGTCAGTTCTTCTGTATGAGAGTTGCTAATAATAAAGACAACAGGTTTCTGAGTCATGTATATGCAATAATGTTCTTTACCGGAAACATAGCATTGATATATGCAGATAAAACTAGATATAACTGCAGACAAATGATAGCATGTGATGGTACAAAGGCTTCATTGGCAAGGGCTTGAGAAAGCTGAATTGCTCACGATTAGTGAATTATGCAAAATGTCCTCAAGGAGTGATGATGCTATATGCTTCAGAAAAATTGTTACACTCTTAAATCAGACCCCAACTTTTTTCTTAATTTCTGCTTCTTAAGGCATGTGCATGCTTAAATTCACAGATAAGCAATGAAATTCAAACGCTTCATTTTAATGTTCACCCTCCTACCATAATTGCATGGCTTGTTCCTGAACATTCACAATTTCTGAAAATTCCTGGAGAGACACCAACAGATTTCTTATTTCTAAAAATTAACAGTAAATTTTGGGAACACCAATGCAATTGGTGGCTGAAATAAGAAGGGATAATCCCATGAACCATAAGTGCTCTTTGGATGAGAAGGAATTGAAAAATGCAAAATTGTCCCTGAAGTCAGTTGGAAAACTGAGTGCGCTCCGTGCTTCTGAAAATCTCACAACCTGATTTGCAACACTGCAAATCAAACACTTGCCAAAAGTCTTTTTATAGAGTTGCTGAGGATCAAGAATAAACACAGCTATATTGTAAAGTGGGTTCCAATTAAATGCAATCAATTTGATTAGTTTATGTCTTAACCTCACCAGCATTTTACCATCAGTTTTTATGTTCTGCAGATTCTAGATGCTGATAGGTCATCTCAATTCCCCATTTTTTCCATTACCAAGGTTTCATTATGCACGTTAAGCATGTTTCCATTTGCCTGAGGTACACCAGGGGCAGGGAAGCATTTTTCAAAGATAACTCATTTAATATTAAATGTCAAAATATTACTCACTTCTTTAGCAAGATCATGCAGCTGCAACCTGGAGAATTAATTTGGGATGGTGTCTCTGTGGAGTTCAGGGCGTTGGTCTAAGCATACCTTTTGCTAAACAAAAAATCATTGACTGTATGGAACTAACTAAGGAGTAATAATGAACAGCTAAACATATAAAGGAAGTGTTTTTTTTAAGCCAGAAACACTGTGATTAATTATGGATAAAACAATGAGGGGAACCGGGGAACTTCTCATTGCATAAGGTAATGAAATAAAGTCAATTAGCATGATAACAAAAAGTAGTAATGACTTCAGGCTTTGTTTTGAAGATTATCACCACAGCATTTCACTTCTGCACAAGCAATCAAGAACACATTGAAGAAAAGTAGCATGAGCACCCCACACTTTACCAGCAGAAGATTAATGTAGGAGGAAAAAAGTAGGCTGTTTATACATCACCTGCTTCCCTGTGTTTCACTGGGGACAATTCCTCTCTTACATTCATGTAAACCAAGCTAGATCCAGCCTGCAAATGACGTGACCAAGAATCTGTGTCAACTGAGCATCTTAGCTCTTAGAGTTAGCCACAAAGCCTTCCTCTTCATGGCAAAAATTAAATTATACCCTGAATTCCAAGCAGAGGTGTTTCCCGCTGCCTGCACAGATAATTGTTACAGGACCAACTGACACTGTCCATCACTGAATTGTGCTTTTGTAAAAAGAGTACAATACAAGATGACAACAGAACAGTCCTCCTGTGGATTTCACTATTTATGTTGCTATTTGTAGGTTAAGACTTGAGTGTTGTGGGTTTTATTTCTATGTTTTTCATTGCCTACTTAGCCAATTCCTTTCTTCTACTTAGTATCAAACTGGGAAACAAATCTTTTTTCTTTTCTTTTTTCTTTTTTTTTTTTTTTTTTTTTTTTTTTTTTTGATTTATACTCTTTTAGAGGCCTTCTATGCATAAAAGCCATTCCAGAAAAGAGGCTGAGTGTGAATTTAAAATAGAATAGCCATTGCTGAATAAAACCATATGGAGATACTTTGATTTTGTAATAAGATTGTCCAAACTGATCAGTCAGATACAGTAACTGTGCTTCCAATTTACATCCTTTCTTATCTTGAAAACTGTCACAAGTTCTTAAACCCAAACTGCACAAACTCTCACAATGCAGCATGTTGGTACACCTAGCACAATGGCATTGCAGTAGGCAAAACACTGTCACCTCACAGACTCACTCCAGCTCATTCATTACAGAAGCGGAAGGAAGGAAGGAAGGAAGGAAGGAAGGAAGGAAGGAAGGAAGGAAGGAAGGAAGGAAGGAAGGAAGGAAGGAAGGAAGGAAGGAAGGAAGGAAGGAAGGAAGGAAGGAAGGAAGGAAGAAAAGGAAATTAAGAGGATTTTGAGTTATCCCATGTTTCTTAAAAATTGCATTTGAACACGATAATGACAACCTGTTTGCTTATAAAACAAGCCAAGGCCAAAGTACTCTTTAAAATGATAAGCCAATTCATGAGCCTAGGAACCATTTCAGTCCCTCTGTTTAGCTCTGTTATTTAGCAAAAGTGTTTAAGCTATCTAGACTTATTCACAGGACCTAAAGCTTCATCCTGAAATCCAAGCCTTGCAGTATGGCCTTTTGAAATGCTCTTCTGTTAAGTCTTCCCACTCTTTTCCTGCAAGTGTCTTCTGCTATATCATCTTTCTGCTGGAAAGGAAACAACCCTTTCTTTAACCCCATGATTTTCTCTCAGGACCTTTATTTTGAAAATTGCTGCCTCTGAGCCATCAGGTAATTCTTGATGCCCCAAAACATCCTTTAACGTGTTCTTTTGGGTTCCCATGCATTTTCTTTTTCTTTGACCCTATGCCTGTAAAGGAAAATGAACACCTCAAGAATGCTCTTGAGGTTTGCTCTACAGCTCCCCTCTAGCGTTGGCCATATGCCAGGCTTCTAGGTGGGGCTTTATAACCCCGGGATGAACTAAGATAAATTTGTAGCACAAGCAAGAAGAAGTTGGCAATGCAATACTTGCTTCCATTTCAGAAAATGGCAAACAAAACCAAAAAAAAAAAAAAAAAAAAAAAAAAAAAAGATGGCTTTCTGATGGCTATATGCAAATCCAAGATTTGAAGCTATACCTAAGAACTGCCTAGTGCTAGTTGCTACAACCAACACAGTCCTACCTGTCAAGGTACTTGAGAGCATGGTGATGGGTAGAATATAAATACATTGAATTTCCTATAAAAATGATAACCTCTGGGGTGCACTTCATGGACATCATCCATGGTGGCACAGCCACCCACATACAGGAAATTACTTCCCTGTTTCTGACAAATCTTTCCTTCACCATGATTTGGCTCCCATGTACATGGCTAGTAAATGCTCCAAGCCATAAAAATTTAGCATCTTAGCAAAAATGTTCAATTTCCAGAGAATCCTTTTCCCTAGTACGCAGTAATGATTAAATATAGAAAGTCCTGCAGTTCCTATATAAAGACTGGGAAATTAAATAAAACAAGAACAGAACTGTTCTTAACCCAGCAGAAATATTTCAACACTTGCCTTTCCATTGGCCAAGTGGCAATGTTTTCATCTATGTCCAATCCGCACAGATGCTTGTGTAGGAACTGATGTCAAAGTCCTTTAAACTGAGGTGTATCTGTTAATATTACGAATGGAATTAACATAGTTTGAGGACCCTTGAGGACAGGTGCATGGAGAGGGTGTTTGGTCTAAAGGACTGGCTGAAAAGCTGTGTGTATATAATCCGCCCAGCTCTCCAGACAAGAGCTACATTTCCTAAAAGCCAGCACAATCCAAACAGAGCCTCACTTTGAACTGCTTCAGTTCTTCTCTCTACTGATCTCTCACACAGTTTTGTGGGTCATGCATGGTGTTGGGAACATGTAGCGTTACTTTGTCCTGGCTGGTTCCAGCACTGCCAGGTAGCTGCTCACACTGGCACTGTGCTGCTAGCTGACAAGAAGTATCACCACGCCCTATAAAGTACATTACACAGTCCAATGATTATGCAAGTTAAAGAAAGAATTATTGCTGCAGGAAAAAATAAGACTTCATTATAGAAGAGCAAATAAATTCATACTAATGTCTGCCCATTTAAACTTTAAAATTGTATTTATTTCAAATTTATAATGAACGTTTCTCATGAGGATATTGAAATTTATAAATTTCTCTAACAGTTGTTTATAAATATCCAGTATTTCACTTTCAACATTCACTAACTGGTAATGACAAAAATTAGCTGGGATAGTGCCTATTTCCAGCCTAAATAATCTAGGAACAGCTCAGCCACCTTATAAGATTTGACCCAATCTGCTTGGCTTCATATCCTATCTCTTACAGTGGTCAACACCTGATTTCCCTGAGGAATCAAGAAGGCCTCACTTTCTGCAACATGTAGTAATTTAATTCCCACAATGTCTCTTCTTTGTCTTTACAGTCAAGTATTGCCTTGAGCCTGGAAGCTCAGAATTCCCTCTCTTATTTTGTTATAATCAGCTCTAATTCTAGAGATGCTTTTTATCTATATTTGTTGGATTTCTGTTAAAAATGTTTAGTTTAAAATTTACTATTGATAAATATTTTCCCTGGTAGTCCCTTGGTGTTAAATGCTGTCAGAATCCAAACATAAATGAATTGTGAATAATACTCAACAGACAACAAGTTTCGCACATGCAAAGTAGTTCTTTAAAAATTTGTCTTTCCCTCTTTACTGATTGTCTAAGAATTCCTTTTCCTTTATCTGGCTTTGTGACTGATATGTTTCACCATTTGACACTTCATGGCAAATCAGACTATTGTATTTTGACAAGGTGGCTCCACTGAGAATTCAGACTTTAAATAATATGATTTTATTCCAGCCACCATTATATTATAACAAAGAATTACCATGAGTTTCACCAATTCATTGCTGTACACACCTTCATAAAGACTTTTGCTTGATTAAAGAACATGTGGTTTGGCCTGAAGTGGTGTGATACTCTGATTGTGTTTTTTTGTCAAGCATTAGAGAAGCTTCTTCTAATATAATAGGTATTGCAGTCACGAAGATTAATAACTTAACATGATAAAGCAATTACTGGAAAAAAAGTACAAGCTCTGCATATACTATGTCTTAATAAAGCCTCAGCATTCAAAGTAGAAAATTACTAAATTATCTTTGAAATTATACTATACAAATCACAGTAGTTTATTGCTCCACAAAATTGTAGTGGAGGGGTAAGTCTTTTTTTGTAACAGATTTAAGAAAATTCTGACATTTCTAATCCTCTTAATTAAAACTCTGCTCTCATGACTCATTCATGTCACTTTAAAATGTAGACATTTATCAGGCTAGGTTGTGGGTGTGCGCTGATACCATGATTTACTCTCGATTGCTGGCCAGACTTATCAGTTAAAACAATTTAAAACACTTGGGATATTTTTTTTTCTCAACCACAGTCTAACAGTCAAAAGCGAAATGGATTTAACCCCTACAGTTTGAGAGTTGCGTGGGATTTAGCCACACAGCTCTCATTAAAGTCAACAGAAGTTCAAATCCTTGGGTGTGGTATGGCAACCTTCCACGCAGCTCTCACAAAGCTGGAGGCTTTGCGTGCTGGTGGGGTTAAGACAGTGGGTAAAAATGCCCTCTGTGGTGGGAGTCACTGCCATTGCATTCACTTCAGGGGAGAATTTGACTTGATGCCTTGGCTGCTGGGCCAATAACTGACTGGTGATTTCCCCCTGGAAGTAGGGAGCATGTGGAGCGTAGGCCACTTTGGAGTAATCCACTTCTCGTAGCTACTCTCAAAGCCAGCCACCTATAACACACTGTGCCAGCTGTAACTGGTGGGTGGTCTGAACTGGAAGACTTACATGGGGCTCACTGCTGTGATCAGACTGCTGGTCACAAAGGCAGAGCCTGTAACCCAAGCAGTACCAGCCCTTGGCAGCAGGAGCAAAGATGCAGATGAACCTCATAACTGCTAAGATCACTAGCCTAATGCAAGCAAAACCCATCAATTGCCAAGACCCATTTAATTTGTCTTAACAGCTATTATGTTTATGATCTATAAAAGATCTGCTCCTTCTTTACATTCAAATGCAAGTCAAGGTGTTGATGTTGCTCTTTGAAAGCCATGGGTGGAATCCTGGTCCCATGGAAGTATGTGGGAACACTGCCATGAAAGACTTCACCCCACATGTGGGTCTGGAGATATACACCTTCCTAAAACAAACTTTCCTAGAGGGCAAAGCGATTTTGAACTTTCTAAAAGGCTTGCAGCAATGTTTCAACTTGTCCCAGGCTCTACTCCTTTTGCATATTTTCTCAGTTTTGAAGAGAGCTTGGGAAAGACTTCCTGGAACCGATGTTTAAAAACAGGCTCTGACTCCTGCATTTCGGCATCTCCAGCAGCTCCCGCTGAGTTATCTGAGCACAGTTCTGGGCTCTGCCTCAAATCCGCTCTGTGACCTGGGGTAAAGTTGCTTACTCTCTCTTCCTCAGTTTTCCAATCTTAAAACACAGCTGATAATGCTTCCTTTCTTCTGTGTCATGTCCTGCCTACGGAGACCATCAGCTCCAGGAGAGGGTCTCTGCTACAAGGCCCTGTTTGTTCCGTGCCTACAACACAGGGCTGAGATCCCACTGAAGGCTCTAGGGGTCCCGGGCTCCAGGCCAAGACTCGGATAATCTTGGCTTTTGGTTCAAACAAAGGTTCTCTCTCCTCACAGGCCATCCCAGCCATTTATTTTGCCCTGTGGTGAAGTTAATGCTACATGTGTGATGTCACAGCTGTCTCCATGGCTACAGGTTTATGACTTCAATGTAAAGTCAAATGGAAGGAGAAGCTCAGGGACGTGAACGAGAGCTCTTATTCAAATCAGAAACATCTGACAGAATAACAGAGATGAGGAATGGCCAAGAAGGTACACTTCTTTTATTGTTATACATGTTTGTGGTTTCTTCTTAAGTTTTCAACAACGTGTACTTCTTCCATCACACGTTTTAATAGCTACTCTTCCACTTACGTTCCTTTAGTTAAAGTTGTTTTCTTTCTTCTTTTAAATAAAAAATACATTTAATACCATTTGTTTAACTAGTTAATGAATGCCTTTGCCTTTTTTCAATTAGGTTTAATTTAATAGGAGTAAATTTGGACTTCAGTATAGTCTTCCTTCTGATGCCAAATATGAATGATACTATTTCTGAACAAACAGGGGAACTGTTAAAACTGTGGCTTTCCATACTTAGCAGAATAGTCTTTCAAAAAAGAAAATAAAAAACCCACATCAAAGTTTTTTGAAACAGATTTAAAAAAAAAAAAAAAAAAAAGATGCAAGAAGGCAAAGCTATTATAGAATAGAAATAAGTATTGGGCAGGGTAATGTAAAGACTCAGAAGCTTTTCATTCCTTTTTTTTTTTTTTTTTCTTGGCTTGTTTGCTGAAAAACAAGTGAAACACAAATGCCTCCTCAAACACAGATGTCTCTCTGTGGATTAAGGTGCCACCAAGGTAAAGTGACAAATCATATGGCTCAGTGTTTGGTGGGAACCTTCATAGGAGCTATCCCTAATGCAGTCTCTACAAGGAACTCCCAGGAGCATATAAAGGTGGAGATGAAGCCTAAGGGAGGTCTGTGAAGTTCACCATCCATCTTCGTTAGCAAGTCTAAACACAAAAATTAGTCAACTCAAAGACCCTGAGAGCCACACTAAAGTTGGGATGGATGGTAATGCTTATGGTCCATGTTGCATTTTGATCCACTGATAGTGGATGCCAATAATAAAGCCATTACTCTCAGCTGGAAAATTCTGAGGTAGCTACTGTGCAACCAAAACTGACTAGGTTTAACGTGTCGTGTCTCCACTACCCTGCCTGTTTCACAGATAGTTGATTGAGTTAGTTAATTAAGATAAATAGTTAATTAAGGCTGCAATTTTCAAAGAAGCCACAGGAATTAGGTAACCAAATTCAATGAGATTTGGGTACTTAACTCACTTGGACTCCTTTGAAAATCCCAGCTATAAATGCTCACCTCTTTAGTTGCAATTATTTGTACTCACAGAATTCGGGGTGCAGCTGTTTATAAATGCAGAACGATGGCTACAAGAGCAGACATGGCATGAGAACAGAGATTTGTTCATGAATAACATAGTACATAAATGCATATAAGCAGTGGTCATACATTTAAAGTATCCTCAGAGGAAAAATACCAGTAGAGTTAGTAATATCTCTGGAGCTGGTAAGAGCTTCTTAAGCCTACCTAATTAAAATCAATTAGATATATGTACTCATACATGTGCACAAACTAATAATATATATATAAACATATATACATATGTGTATGTAAAAGCATATGCATGTATATAAAGAGCCAGATGTGAGCATGGGTACAGATAGTTTGTTTTTGTATGCATTCTTTCTTTGCAAAATAGCAAATTGCAATAGTATTTACTACTGGGAAAAGGGGCAGCAAAACTGCCATGGCAATGTCCGTGATCTTACCAAAGCACATGAGGAAATACCTTTTTTAACAAGTATATAATATAGGCAAGATGGAGGTAACCTTTATTTAAACAATATAGAAGTAAGAACTGTAGCAAAAGTATTATCAAAACCAGTAACCACGTGATGGATTGAGAAGTGGAAATAACAACCTACAAATACTCTCAACAAAACCTGACACCACGTCTTGTACCTGACTGCCAGGCAAAGGGATGAAAGGAACAGGTTTATTTGATAAAGGTTCCAGGTGTTTATGACAAAAATATGGCACAGACATTCAATTAATCCTTGGTGCTGGCTCCCACTAAAGCCATTGGAGTTTTGGAGGGGCACTCTGAGATGAGCAGTTAAACCTTGACCCTGCTGAACTGAGTGACAAAATACAGAACCTGTGACTGCCTTCCCCGAACATAAGGCAGCTGCATAATTGCACCTTCTGATCCAGCAAAACTCGTACACATGCATAACCTTAGGCCTACAAATGTCATTGAGACTATGCATGTGCTCAGAGATACGCATGGGCTTAGGCACTTTGTTGTGTAGGGAATCTCAAGAGGCAGGATATATCCCAAGGCCAAAGAAGTGGGAGTGAAGAGCACCCAGCCAAATTCTGCTCATTAGTGGGCAACATGTTTTGTTTTGTTTTTCTATTGAAAACTGCCAGGACTTTAATTCCATGTGTTCACAGCAAGACTGCTGGCCCATAAACAAATCCAAAATATACAAAAAGATCAATTTCTTCTAATAAGAAGGGTCAGTGACTTTCCATTAGAGTGAGTCACTGAGTTCTCCAAACCCTTAAGGTGTAGTAGAGCAAATGAAAATGAGGTTAGCTGTGGAATGCAAACAGATATATGGCATATATAGAGTTTTAGCTTCACTCCAACATCCATATGTGGCTGTAAAATATAGCTTCTTAAATGTAAAATGTATAGATTTCCCTCTGCAACAAAGGCATAAAATATCTCACTCCCAAACAAGTATTTGAGCATATGAACATGATCTTTCACTTCATCTAGGACTACCCACCCAGTAAACCAAGCTGTATTCTTTCTGGGTGGCTCAGAGAATAGCATATTACAGTGGAAACACCCATTTATTTCATTTACTGCCATTTATAATATTTTCCACTATTTGCAGATAATGAATTCATCCACTTTTTGCCAAGATTATGCAGCCTGTTTTATAGCCAAAATTATCCAGAATCCTTTCTAAAAATGTGTTACCCTTCATTTTCCATGATTTCTTAGTGGTTCTCTTGGAGCAGGACCAAAATCAACCATATTAACAATGCACAGCAATAACTGAACTGTCATGCTCGTACTCTCCTAGCAGCAGGAAGAGTGCCATCAAGCTGGTCCCTAAAGTATGCACAATTCAAGAACATAACTGCTCAGGTTAATTAAAGCCATTAGATGAGAAGTGAGGAATTGCTTTTGGGGATCTTTCCTCTGTGCATTCTACAATGATCTTCTCATAAAGGTAGACACATTTCAGATTCTCTGATGTTTTCTTGGCAGCACTGACTCTTCAGTTCTCCAGGATGAATTGCATTTGTAGAATATAACACAACAGAGACCTGCAATGTGGAACATGCCTGAACAGCTCAGCCCCTGACCCTGTAAGACTGACACACATCTTTAACTGCACACCACGAGTAGCCTTCGAGATTGGACAGAGTCGCAGACAGTGGGTCATGCAGGCACACCACAACCCAGCCCGTGCAGAGACACACTGAAACATGAGCGAGACAAGCGGGGGACAGTGGAGAGGGACAAGTCTCTCTTCCTTCTGGGATGCTGGGATGATGTGCATTGGATTAATGCTCGTTTCTTCATAGACAACTTCTCTCTCCCTTCACTGGCTCGGCTCTGCTGGCGTGCTGGGGAGGGTGGAGCTGCAGCACCATTTCACTCCCTGCTCCATGCGAGAGCAGAGGAGAAACAGGCCAGTCACATCTGCTCTTCCCTTGTGCAGGGTCTGGCAGCCTGCAAATCCCATGCAGGGGAGAAAGAGGGCTCCTTGCCATCGCCAGGCTCACAGCTGGGCCCAGCATGTAAAATGAAGCACATGCAAATCTTTGCAGGAATTCCTTAGTGCTCAGCCTGAGGGTTTGATCTTGGAGTCAAGAAAATCAAGCTCAGGACCCTAAATGCCAGAAGCAATCCCTGCCCAGAGGTTCCAGTGGTCAATGTGAGCAGCGATAGCAGACATAATCACAGCAATAATTACAAACAAAAGCTAAACAAAACAAATTCACTTTTTTTTTTTTTTTTTTCTTTTTTAACAATTTTATCCAAAAAGAAAATGAGTGCAATAAATATACTAACAGCCAAGTCTTTGTTTCTTAACATTATCACTATTTTCTTTGGCACCACTGGGGATCTCTTAGCGGGAGCTAAGAGGAAGGAGAAACTCTGGCCCAGCAAGAGGCCCTGTAGCAGCCAAAATGAGTTCTTCACCCAAATCGCCACTGATGTGCAAGGCTGGGGCTGGGCAGCTGGCACTGAACAAGTTAACCAGCCACCGTGCGGGATCTGAGCTGGGGGGGAGGCAGGGAAGCCACACAGCAGGTTGAGTTATGGCCACTGCAGCAAAGACAGGTTGTCGTGATATAATGAAGGGTTCTTAGTGCTGACAACCGACAGCACCGCAATAAATAGTGATGCTCCAAACTCGTACTTGGATTCCCATAAATGCTCTGGACTTTGCCAAGAGCTCCTTTCCCTTTGGCAACCCCATTATTCAGATTTACCATACGTAGCTGGTTGGGGACTTCATAATTTCTCCCTTCCTCTCCATGCAGCCACCCCCGCCACACTTTACCCCTTCCTATCCAGATGGATCGTCCTTCACCACCCAATCGGGCCCGGCTTTGACTTCCCCAGCTGACCCAAAGCACAGAGATTTTCTCTTTCTTTGGCTCCCTCCCAGTAGTATCTCGAGGCCCCAGTGCACCCAGCTGATCTCAGCGGAGCAGGTTCTCAGTTGATCAGCTTTATTCTGATGGGCTTGTTTAATCTTAATCTCTCTTGCACGAGTTTTCTTTCTTTTTTCCTTTTTTTTTTTTCTTCTTTTTTTTTTTTTTTCTTTTTGCCAGGCCCTTTAATTCCCTTTCTGGTTCTTCTCAGGGTCTCCAAGTTTCAGGCACTTCTCTAAACACCCGCTAATGTTTTGACTTTTGATGGTTAAATTTAAACAAAACTTAAAAGCTTTTCCAACTATTTTTACTCATTCTCAGAGTCATTTATCAATCTCATGGAGAGCCTGGATTGCCCCTGTATAAATGGATCTCCCTGTTCATGCATAGCTAATGTGTAACCTCCTTCATCCCACATACAAAGATGAGAGTGTGGCCCCTTCTGGGTGAAGCAACTAGAAGCCACTGAACCTTTCCTGCGCAAATCCTAACCACTTCTAGGATATCTCCTGCCAGACCCACCACTAAGGTCACAACCAGTCCAACTCCATGTCTTCGAAGCACCTAAGGTGTACCTCGGAGCAGCTGCCGGGATGCTATAACATATTGTGGCTGCAAAAGTCATCATCTCGCCCTGGCCCAAAAGGCACCATGTGGTTGACACTGCAGCCTGGCCAGCTGCATGCCAGCTCTGCCCATGTCAAAGGTGCATTTCCTTTCCCAGCCTTGCTGCAGGCTGCATGAGCTACATGCCTGCTACTCCTCTTGTCTGCCCAGTTCCCCCAGTAAAAATTTTGACTTGCACTTCTTGCACTTACGGGAATCGCAGTGAGGCATATGAGAAAGAAATGTGCGGCCTCTCGAATCCTCTAAACATTGTCCAGCTGCCACTAAAAAGGTGTCCTGACTTGAATTCATTTTTTATTTTATTTTTTAACACACAACTACTCAGTGCTTTTGTACAAAGCCATAGGAATTTTATTCTTGGACCAGCAGATAACCACAGCACATCTCTCCCAAGTTTCCAACCCCACAACCATTTTTCTTAATTTTGAAACTTTAAAGGAAGAATGCTGCTTTGGCTTCACAATTTTACACAACTTGCTAGAACCACGGGAGAACGTTACAATACCAAGCCACATGAAATGGAAACATTCAAAAAGACCTTTGGGCTGGATCCCCTGCTTCCACTCAAGCTACATTCAGCCCATGACTGAAGAGTGTCTGGCTTGGGTAAAAGACAGTTTTTTTGTGACCTCAAGTCCTGATGGCCAGGAAGAGCGGTTTGACCTCCCAGTGCAATTAAGAACTGCATCAAATCTACTGAGGCTTGTGTCCCTGACTCAGGGCCCCCCAGGGACCTCCTGACAGCTAGAGATAACTGAAGCCCTACATACTGGGCTGCACTCAGGGACCTGGAAGCTACCCCAGCTCACTACCCACCAGCATTTCCCTAACACCTTTGGCAGGAGGCTCCCAAAGCTGGCTCTGTGGGTTTTGCTGCCAACATAGCAGTGTGCGGAGACCAGAGCCATTCCAGCAAACTGCTTCCCCTAAGAGGAAATGAAAAGAGAGACTGAAGCCACTGGCAAGCCGTACATTAGACATTTTGGTTAAAGGCAGCTAGACTGCACTTTGGAAGGACTCCTTTTTGCAGAACGCTTTGTTCTCCTGTGTGCATTGTACCCCTGCAATTCACTGCTCCAGTTATAGATAGTTCTTTTAGTTTTAGTCTTCCAAAACTGTAGTTTGCTGTGAGAAAATTCCACATCACAACGGGGCTCACACTGCAGCGGAGATGTCATACCGAAGTGAGGTGCTCCTGCAGGCTAGCTGGCTCAGGCAGCGCACTTCAGGACGCAGAGCAGCCATAAGAGCAGCACAGCAATGTGTATGGAGAAAAGCTTGGTTAGCAGGCGTCAAGAACAGAGATTCAAGAGAGATAGACTTCCATATGACAGGCCTGTATGAGAGTCTACACAGTCAGGTACTCTGACAGCTGAGCTGCTTTGGTGAGCCCAGTGTTTAGCCTCAACCACCTTGGTCTGAGCTCCTCTGCTTCCCGGTCCCCTTGCCTTCAGAGGAGCAGACAGCCACAGCCCCACACTAGTCAGGTCAGGAGTCCACGCCTTCATGCTTGGCACTAGGAAAACACATCACAGTATCTGCCCCAACAACCAGAAAAACACTGCATGTGTAGACTGTATGTGGACAAGTGAAACACGCAGCAATTCCGTGACCTGCGCAGGGTTACAGGACCATCCTGAAGCACAGCACTGCACCCAAGCCTATTAACTCCCAGCCCACTGCCTCCTGCAGAAGGTCATTCTGCCTCCTGTTCAGAACACAGTTCAACACGAGTTGAGCTCATCTTACAACATTCCTTCAAACAAAACAAAGTCCCCCAACCCTGGACTTGAAAATGCTTTACAACACAAATGCTATAAATACAGAGAGAAGCAAGAGCAGGAGCAGAATGAACGTATGAAACAGAGGCAAGATGATTTCAACCGAGACAGAGAACTGATGAAGAGATAAAGGAAAGTCTTTCCAGATGGCTGGAGCTCTAAGAAGCCTCTTATGCTAAAGCTGGCCATACTGAATAAAGACAGAGAAGGTTTGGGATGATAACTGAGCTCCACCAAGGTCCCAGAAAAAATGTTCCTTGCAGTAGGTCAAAGGTTCTTCTTATAGGCAGACTGCTGGCAAGCCCTCAGGTGATGATGAAAGTGAGAAAGACCCTACCTGTAAACTCAGGTCACACAAAGACAGCCAATGCAATCTGGCAGAATCACTGCAACTCTTCTGGGAGTAGCCACATGAAGTGCCCATAGCCACTTAGAGGCAGCAGCAGCACAAACCTTACCACAGGATAAATGCCTGAGCCCTCACTCAGCCACCCCAGGTGGGTTTTGCAGCCATGGCTGAGTCTGCATGGGTCTGAGTGTTGTGACCAATACCACACTCAGACCGGTCTGAAGTGACTTCTGAAGTGCCCATACAGCGGCACTCACGTCTAAGTCAGCACAGATGGATCTAGGGATGTTGCAGAATCCTTTCCCCACAACAGTTACTTTGTCTTCCTCAGGTTTACATACTTGGAAATGGCTGAGAGAAACCTACAGGCTTATATATTTAGAAATGGCTTTTAAGGGCTCTTTTTTGTCAGATTCCTCACCTGCTCTGTCAGGGTGTGCTTTCAATGCCTTTCATATTTCCCATGAAAGACTGTAAGCTCCCAAAGCCCCAGCATATCTGCCATCTCAGCGCCATCAGGAAAGAGCTGATGAGAATATGATTGCCAGTGATGACTGTAAGTACTTTGCAAACACAGGAAAGCATGTTCTGCATTAATTGCTCAGCTATTTCAGCCAATTTGGCACCATGACAAATGCAACTGGTTGCATCTAACAAGCCAGGGGATTGGGAATGATTTTGTTTTAGTACAGTATGTCCAGGGAGAAATATCAACCATTAATCCCAGGTGACTAGTTTCTTTATAAATATATTAGCAACATAATGGAGGGGTTTTTAATGGGATTATAACCACACAAGCAGACCCCAAGCAGCTGCTCTGCTAGTCAAAGGGAACATGGCTGACAATAAGACTTAAGAAAGTGAATGAGGAGAAAATGACAAACCTCTGGCGTGGCACACTTAAATGACCTTGCTGCTTAAAAGGAATTGGATCGTGCTGCATACATGAAAAGCAAAGCAAAGATGCTTAAAGCAATCTCTTTGGGCATGCTCATCACCACTTTCTACCACTGATCCTCTGTCAAAAGCAGAGAAAATGGCCAAATCAAGAACTCATCTTTTCATATACTGAGAATAGGTTTTAAAGCCAAAAAGATTTTGCAGATTCTCTGAGTAACTGAGGAGTCATTGTCAAGGATGGCAGGGGCCATATATTCTCACACAGCCTTTGTGCTCCCCTCTGCAGAACTGAAATAATTCACTCTGGATACAAATGAACAGCTCAGTGCTGTAAATATGAGTGCAAGCACATGCTTGAGTATGCATGTGTATATGTATACATGTAAATATACATACAGAAAAGGAGGGACAACCATGAGCCTGTTACTGGGAAAGACAGCACAACAGCATAAGAAGGAGAAAAAGCAAATCTTATTCAGGAATCTCTCTTGAGACATTTTACAGGAGTGTTAAAATCACATCCCTGATTCTGTCCACAGTAATACCTGCATTCCCTTTCACACCATTACTTTAACTGGGAGGTATAAGGATGGTATTGTAATATACTCATATATATATATATATTTGAAGCTATCAGAAGTAATGATAGACAACTTTCTGTATAAATGGCATGTCCACCTCAAAATATAATGTATATATATTTTTTCAAGTCATCACTTTTTTTGTAGCTTGGTGGCCTGATGCTGAGGGTAAGATGCGGCTCTCTGGCTTTGAAAGGAATACAGTATGGTATAATGCACAGAACTGTTCTGGAATACAAGCACAAGCACAAGGATGTAGTTGGCTTAGCAAGGACTGTTTAGGCAGCTTAATCTTAGCATAATGAAAATCGTTACTGAAGTCCAGATATAATTTGCACAGCTCTGGAATTCTGTTACCAGAGGCCCTTGGTTCAGGGTGACAGAATAACTCACAAGAGTGTTTAAGGACAAATAAAATGCTAAACTTGCACCTCTGCAATACCTGTGTTAGAATATGAATAAAATATGAAGGATGCTGACTCACCTAGCCTGAGTGACCCACACCACCCACCTGCAATCCACTGATAGTGATGCAGTATCCCTAGGGATTTCAGTGGCTTGCAATCAGACCCACATGTTATTCCTGAGCACCTTTTAAACTTCCAGGGCTTGATCTCAGAGGCCCTGGCACCAGTCCTGGTGACACCATGCTTCATTTCAGACAACTGCATGGAGAACTGAGCTTGATCTCCTATGCACCAAACTCTGTTATGCCCATCAGGATGGCACAGGAAGAATTTCAGGTACGTGTTTATACAAACATGAGCAGGGACACCATGGCATGTAAAAGTTTAACTGGCCTCAATTTTCATGGCTGTGAGGGCTAGTTAACAAGATTCAATAAATGCCTTCTTTCACTCTGTGACGGATTCTGAACACATCACTGTATGTTATCAAGGACCTATAGCATCCTCCAAAACAATTTCCAAACACATAACTGCGTTATTCTCCAGCCAAGTAACTTTCTGAGTTTCTTCCTGTCTTGTCTGTATGCTATTAAGCGCTGTTACAAAAGTTCCCCATCTTAAGTCTCGTTGGTGATGATACATTTGCAGTGCATATAATATCAGATGCAATATGATCCCCTGACACATTTACATTTTACCAACAATAAGCACTGGCTGGGGTGTGCTAAAAATACTGTGACTGTGGGGAGAATTAAGTGGATCTCTAGTGCCTGAATCAGGAGAGCAGTTAATGCTGTGATTAAGTCCATGACTAGTCCGGACAAGACATAAGCTTATGTTTAAAGAGAGCTAAGTATGTCCGGAAGTGCCATCCTGAATAACACCAACCTCCAGACCTGGTCCCGTCCCGAGACTGTGGAAGGATATCCCTGAAGAACTAAAAGCCACTGCAACCTATGCTGCTGGGTACTCACAGGATAGGATGTGCTGTGTTGAAGTGGCATTAACACATAAATGTAGCAACCTGTGTAATTTTAATTTTAAAAAATCTAAAACAGAAGACTACACATTTCTCCTCATAAAGAAAGAACAAAAAACTGTTTACAGGACAGCCTTTATGCATATTGAATAACACACCATTGGCAGGGCACTCAGAGTGTAGTTATAGATGCCTATCAGAATCCATAGAAAACCAACTAACAAATGCTGGAATTAAAAATGAAGACTTGCAGGGAGACAGGGGCTTTGAGCAGCACAGTATTTCAGCTCAGCTTACTGAAAGCTTCAAAATATCACCGGCTCTCAGTCTGAAATGCGTCAGCAATCATTTCATTTTTATCAAAACACAATTAGGCTGTGGTGAATGACAGCATAAAACTGAAATAGGAAAGATACAGGATGAAAGACCACCAGGGTGGAACATAACTGTAAACCTCTCTATAAAACTGCATTTGAGTTCTGATCATATACACAGGAACTCCTTTAAATGATCCAGCAAGAATCTTAACTCACTGACTTCCAAAGAAAGTGTTACCAATTAAGTGGGAGAAACTTTAACAGTCAATTTTAATTACGGTAAGAGATTCACCAATCAATTCCCAGCTCAAGCTGAAGTTTTTACTAGAGACAACTGGAACCAATTTACATGCTTTTATGTTGCGTCTAGACTTTAATAAATGGTCTAAGCATGGAGCAATTCTATGCCAGCATCGAACTAGTTTTCATGTACACCGAGAAATTCACCAGCCTCTCTCAAATTCTTCAGTCTTTGTGCCTTGAAACACTCCTCTGAGAAATGACTGCAAAGGTTACAGAGTATATTACATAAGCACCACTGCGGGGACTGCTTACAATATGTACCTGGATAGTGATGCCACAAATTGTCCTCCAGCTCGTTGCTTTAATCTCACAGACACCGAGCATGCAGAGCCAGCTCTTCCCTTCAGTGTGAAACAGAAAAGCTCTTCTGATTGCAAGACATCATTCCTACTGAGCATTATGTCCATCAGACCAAAAAAACAGCCAAACAATATGGAACCACACAGGATAACTAAAAATATTTATCCTGTGTCCGAGAAAGGGAAATCCGGGCGATCTTCCAAACACCTGAGGACTTTATCTTTCTGTCCTGTCACCCCTTCTCTGTACCTCTCATGGCCCTGATTAAGCTGCGGGCTACTGGGTAAAGGACCTGAGCATCCAGTCAATCCAGCAGCATAGATACAGGGGAGAACAAAGCACCTGGTTTCTAGATTGTTTAAACACTGCAGAGCCTGCCATGGCACACTCAGTAGTACTCTGGCTGTATGAGACTCACCACTACGGCATCACTTTGATCATTGCTGTAGGTCATGGAATCACTCCGAAACCAAAACAGTCTTGTTAAAAAATTAAGTTGAATTACCATTTAGGGAGCTCTGTTACATTTTTTTTTCTTCCCTCCCTACCTTCTTTTTAAACATGCCTGTCAGGAGTGTGAAACTGTGTGCATTTATCACTGCCTGCTGAGCAAAGCTTGTTAAATTAAGAAAGACGTATTTAATTAAATGGATTGATAAACATTCACATACTTATATTCAGAGGGCAGTGCATATAATTTTAATTTTTAAAAACTAAGAGGTTGCTTCAGTGATTCAGAGCCTCTTAAGATGTTTCCCACAGCATGATGTCAGACTAATAAACCTACAGGGAGCTCTGCATGCCAGAGGTCTGAAAAAGTTGGCCCTCTTGTCTTCTGCAAGCAAGACAGGGATTTACCTGCTACTATATTTTAGGAAAAGGTGGCAAACAACGTTGGAGGTGCTGCAGCAGGCTGGCTGCCAGCAGACGTAACAGTGTTGAAACCCAGAAAGGGTTGTTTTCCATTATGCCCTAGCATGTAGCCCTTTGGTGAAGCGGCGAGCACAGGGTGCCCCATCTCATCCCTCCCTCCTGCACTGCACTCTGTGCAGAGAGCTCCAGGCCGTGGGGCCTGGCAGGACCAACAGGCACCCATCTATGTACCATGCACAGGCTTACAGCATCCTGCATGCTCTGCAGGGACATGGTTTGGGCAGCACATCACGAGGATTGTCTTTGGAGCTACTCTAAAAGTGCAAGAGAGGAGGACTCTTCTCTTACGTACAGTACAAATATAAAGAAAATAAGTCTGCCCTGGGGACAGGACAGTGTGGGCAAACAGCACAAAGGATAGGAAGGAAAAGGAAGCAACTAACAAATGAGGTTGCGTGTCTAAAATCAGCTGGCAAGTCAGTAACAGAGCTCAGGCCAGCACCTGCCAGCCCAGTTCCCCACTCTGTTCACAGGAGTGGTTTATCCAAGGCGTTACTCCTGACTGCTGCCAGAATGAGCAAAGCAGGCTCGTACTCATGCAGCTGGAGCCCTGACTTGACAGAGTATCCCTTGCTCTCAAGGATTAATTTTGCTGAATGGTAATAATGGCTTGCAAATATCAAATGAAAACCAAATGCAGCACATGCTGCAGGGTGCTGGGATCGCACTGGAAGAGATGCTTTTTGTGAAAAACAGGGAATGTTATTCATCACAGTTTTCTGCAATGGGCAATCTGGTTGCTTTTCAGGGGACTCACTCTAACATAGGATCCCTACCAACATAAAGAAGAATTGATCAAAGCAATCTGCTTTGCAAAGTTTAAGGATCATTTTTCCTTCTTTCTCCGTCAGAAAATGTACGCAACTTTGGGTTACAATGGTTAACTATTATGTTACATAGGTCTCCTTTGCTGAAAAGCAATTACTAGCAATTAAAAATCTTCTGTTTCTCACACACTTTAGAAACAGGGAATAATGTACAATGTGAAAAGTCACAGACATTTGGGGAAGCATTACGATCTTCAGACCTGACCTTCTGAATAACACAGGCCAAAGCACTTCACTGAGTGGTCGCTGCCACAAGCCCAGATCTTGTGGCTGAGCTGTAGCAAGTCATTCAGAAAGACATTTGTCTTGATTTATGGGTACCAGTCCTGATGTGAGAATGTCACACAAAACAGTTCCTGTCTTCAGCCTCACGCCATGAATTGAGAAGTTAAGCTGGTTCATGGCTTTGAAATGCCTGCAATCCAGTAAAATTCTCTCCCCAATTTCAGGCGGAAATAGTGTGTAGGTGGCTTATAAAACTTCCTTTCTACAAGGACCCCAATATAAGCAAAAGGTCAGAATCATTTGTGTTGCTTCAAGGGCTCAATTGTTACTCAGGCCAACAAGTTAGCCATGAAAAAAACTATTCTCAATCCTTCAATCTATGAAATAGCTAAGATAAACATGGTGAAAGATTGTTATTGTTTACTCTTTTTTTTTTTTTTTTTTCTGTACTGAGAGAAACCATAGCACCATTTTTCAGCGCATTAATTGCCTATGGTTCTCATGCTGTGGTTTGTAAATCCTAGGCGCTAATAACTACATTTTGCTCCCAAATATATATATACATATAGTCAATAGCCCTTCTTTATAGAACTTGCAAAAGAGGTGGATGAAATCCTGGTCGCAGTAAAGTTAAAAGGAGTTTTGCCAGTCTGTAAGCAGCAGGACAGTGAAGTCCCTGTGGGAACAGCACCCATTCCAGGACCAATTTAGCTACCAATTCCAGCACCAACTCAGGTGATGAAGTGACTCCTTTTACTTATTTAAGGAAGCTTTCTGTCCTGTAACTGTAACTCCTGGCAAATACAGCCTTTGAGCTGCACCTAGTTTTAGGAAGGGGAGGCTACACAAGCCTGCATCTCAGTACAGCCCAAGGACAAGGCATCCTACATCTGCTGTCACTGTATATGTGCATGTGCCCGTGTCCAATAACACAACTACTCACGCTTCTATGTTTTATTCTTACAACACAATACAAGACATAAAATACATAAGTTACGCTGCATAAAACAGAATAATACTACAATTACATTAATTGCTCACATTTTAATGCCACTGACTGAGATGGAGGCCCCACAATACACATATTTGACTGACGTCCCTAGTGGACAGTGCCTCGTAAGGCTTAAAGACAAAGTAGACAAGGCAGAGAAACAAACAGCAGAAGACTGGAGAAAGAGCCACTAATTTATCAATGGCCACACAGCAGATAGTTACAAAAATCAGGAACTGGACAAGACAGATCAGAGAATTAACGTAACCATCTATTATTTCTCAACAAATATCAACTGTTTAAGTGCCAGAAAGTCATTTATTAAGTTACAGGGCCATTCAACTACAGTCAATAGCCAGTCCATTTCCACGTGGAGTGCACCTACCAAACAAGCACACATAAGCCCCGTGGATGTGTTCTTTAAAATGCAAAGTGTTGGCTGAAGCTTCGTGTTTGCCCTTTTAAGTCATGTAAACCTGAGAATAAATCCACCTCATCTTCAATGAGGTCACTAAAAAAAACCACTTCTATTTGCAAACAGCTTAGTAGCTAGCTACCAAAGAGTAGTTGCCAATACACTGATTCCAAACAAAGATAAATTCCTGATTAATCATTGAGAAGGGTTAAATCAGAATTAAGGAAAATGACGGCCACTGAACAGTGAGATTTTCCTGGAGTAATATATTGCAACTTTCCATGCTGAGACTAGCTAGAATTGCACAGAAGATACAAAAATTATGAAAAGTAAACTGAAGAGCCATAAAAGCTGAGAAAGTAAACAGTACAGAACAACAGGAAAGACAGAGAGAATCAAGGAAGAAAGATAACAATAATGACAGGACAAAAGAAATTATATAATTAGTTAATAATCTGCAAATAGGAGTCTGACCATTACAGTCATTGAGAGGAAAGGTAAACTATTATGTAATCCAGTTTTGTTTGTTTGTTTTTACAGTAAGCTTTCCTAAACGAGACTTGCTAACACTGCATAGACATTTATGGGATGTTGTTTGCCGGAGCAGTTGCAGTGACATGCTTGTATTCTTTGCTATGAATTGACTGCAATGATAAACACATCTGTCTTAGGCAATGAAAGATATTGGAGAATAATGCCCTTTGCTTGAAGCATTTTCTCAAATTATTTGTTCTTCTCTTTTTTCTTTCTATTTTTGATAATGCAAGGCAAGCCCAGACAGGAGAGGAAGAGAGAGAGAAATAAAGAGATGGAAGAGAGGAGCAGACGGAGAAAGGGAGTATAAGAGACAGAAAGGGAGAGAAAGAACATGGGAAAGAGAGAGACAGAATGAATGAAAGGGATAAACAGAGAGAAATAAGAGGAAGGTAATGATGAAGAAGAGAGAGAGAAAGAGAGGAAGAGAAGAAGAGAGAGAGAGAGAGAGAGAGAGAGAGAGAGAGAGAGAGAGAGAAAGAAAGAAAGAAAGAAAGAAAGAAAGAAAGAAAGAAAGAAAGAAAGAAAGAAAGAAAGAAAGAAAGAAAGAAAGAAAGAAAGAAATGAAAGAAGGCAAGCAAAGCAAGCAGCTGTTGCTGGAAGTGAGCAAGATTCTTTCTCATTTTCTTGTCTTTTAATAAATCATTGTAGCAGCTTTGTGACAGGTCTCTGTTATCCATAATGCCCAAGCAAACAGCTTTTCTTTCAGGCTCTATTCAGTTGGCTGCCAGGGAAGCAGGACTGCAGGCAGGAAACTTCAGTGGCTCAGCCTGCTCCCCTGTAATTCAATTAGAAAAGCAAGCATGAAGTCAATATTCATTGAGCCAGGCCAGAACTGCACAGCACAATGAAATGATAATGAGAAAGTTCACAAAGGAGACAGGCTTAATGATAAGTTTTTAAAGAGGTGCTGCAGCGGGTGACCCTCTATACGACTGGCAAACACACACGGGCATATGGGTCTTCGCCCTCAGGGATTTACTCTCATCCCATGCCATCTGTATCCAGGGCAGACGGCTGATTGTGAATCCAAGGGAATCTCATGATATACTGTCTTAGGTCACCCTATTCAGCTATTTTGCATCTCTGAAGGGAAAGAAGACATGTTTCTTAAACACCCAGGCCCCAGGGGAGCACACACAATTTGCTGGATCACAGGCAACGCTGTTTCAAGTGGCATGGAGCTGTGACTCCCAAGCACAGTGGGGAGGTTGGGCCTGCGGGGCATGGACCGGAGAAATCATGAGAGAGAACTTCCAGCACTTTGTGGAAGCTTGGGAGAAGAAGAACTACACCCTCGCACTTTCAGAGGAAAGCAGCACTTGGTCCCTACCAGTGTGAGAACTAGGAGGAAACATTTGTGCTTTAAACTGATCAGTGCTGGGTAAATGCTGGACCCAATTCTGCCGCTCCCTCTCGGAGCGATCTCCCACTGAAGAAGGGCTCTACATGATTTCCTTTATTCTCCTTTTAGCACTTTGCTGGTGACAAGGAAATATGTAGTTATTTATTTTGTAAACATCATTGTGTTTAGTTTTAAAAATAATGAATGATTGAAGTAGTAATTAAAAAAACAGCATTGTGTGTTCAAGCCCAGAGCTGCCTTGTTCTAATTTTGCTTTGGGATTCAACATTCCAGATATACAGAATTTGTTCTTTCTGTAATGACTTCTATGGCAAAGCCCTGGGCCCCTCACAAAGAGACTTGGGCCTCACTCTTTTCGGTGCAGTACAGAAAGAATGAGTGCCCCTGAATCTAAACAGGCAAACATGAGAAACAGAAAGGTTTTTTTTCTGCTTTAACAAAAGGGAAACAGGGCACACAGAGCTTATATAAGTTCCCCGAGGTCACACAGGGTGTCAGTGACAGAGTCACAAATTGAATTCAGATTCTCAGGCTCTCAGCCCCACTGTGTGTCCTATTGCAGTGCAGGGCAGTCCAATGGTATAATACAATTTTCAGGGAAAAAAAAAAAAAAAAAAAGTTATTTCCCTAAATTAATTTCTCAGCCTAACATATATTGACATTCCATTTATTCCCATCACCATTAATGGCTGCTTAATATCCTGGTAAATAATTAATACGAGACAACAGCTGTGTGTTTTCTCAAAATCAGGAGGTATTTTTCAACACTGCTCATGACAACAGCCCATTTTTCACTTCAGAGCCCAACAAAAAGGAAGTCAATTTTGCCATTCTTCCTGATTCAAAAACCCTTCAACTGCTAATAATAGAAGTGGGTGGCGAATTGCTTCATCTGCAGTAGGAAGCTCTTCATGTCCTATTGGGGCTGTTCTTCAGCTGCTAGAAACCCACACGGCTACACTGAAGGCAATTCAGCTTTGTCAAGTCACGCAAGCCAAGGGCAGACGCATTTGTGTTTCGCTGCCCACTGAATCACCTAAGGCTGACCCAATCTCTGCATCTCAAAGGGAGAATGCAGGACTGCCCACAAGTGGAGCTGCGTTCGGTTGGATGTAACAGGTAGAACAGGCTGGCTGGGACCCTCTTACAGCCATCACTCTTCTCCAGAGATCCTCCACAAGGAAAAACAGAGGCAACCACCAAAAACTGTAAGCCTGCCCCAACAAGCCTTGCAGGGTTCTGGATTTGACACAGGATAACAGCGAAGCATCTCAGAATGATTTCCTTGCTTTGGATGCTGACCAAGACTTTATGCGAAAAAAAGGGAGGAGTTTAATCTCTAAAGTTGCACACACTCGTGGCTGTTGCTGTAATTCACAGGTTTTCAATGATTTTTTCTTGCCCTAACTGCAATTTCTTGGCTTTTGCCAGAATTGTGAAGGTTTTGAAGGGCCCTGTGGTGGTCATAAGGCCCCTCTTCTGGCAGCAGGAATCAGATGCTGATGTACATTTGTATCTATATTGAATTATGCCAGCAAAGGGCTAGACATCAACTTTTTCTTTTTGGTTAATTAATCTCCAGCACAGCTCTCTTAGAGACTAGATAAAAAGGGGTAGGGTAGCCCACATCTTCCATGTGTATTTGTATTCATTCTTACTTTATATAAATAGCCAGGAAAGGTAGGAAGTACTAGTCACTTTAGATGTCTATACTGGATGTATTTATACTCTATCTTTCACAAGTATGTAAACCCCAATTTTCACAACCAAATGCATGCTGTGGGTACACTCCAAAGATTCAATATGTAAAACAGACTCCACACTGCTCAAAAAATCCAGAGGTCAAATGTCCCTGTGCAACTCCTGCGTGTAGCTGTCAGAAATGATCACGATAACTTCCCCTTTCTTATTTTAGAGGCAGCACTCTCACTCTTATGTAACGAAGGAAAATCTGTTGAGGTCAGGGATTCAGAGACACTGGTTTCATCCACTAAACAGCCCTTGCCTCTCAGCGACAGGCCTGAGAAGTTCACAAGACACTGCAGGTATCTCTCCCCCTGTAGTTATCACTCACTCACGTCAGACCCTGTTATCCCATTTTGTGCTCTGTGCTTTGATGGGAGATATTCTCTGCGCAGTATCCTCAGCTGAGAATTGGCTTTTGCAGGAGACATTAATGCATGCAAATGGCGCATGCTTTTCTGGAGTATTTCTATCACCTTTCAAAGATAGAGACAATCAAATCTCTCCTCCACTCATCGAGGAAATGCTTAAAGACTAAGTGGGGAATTCCAGGCCAGCTTATGGCTGGTACTTACATTATGTTTTCTCAAGCAGCAAGGTAACATGGGACAAGGATTGTCACAGTGTTTATTTTGAGTTCCCTGGTGAGAAAAACATTTGACACTTATCCTGAATGGTTGAAACCTTCCTCCCCTCCTGGGGAAGTCAGGCTATCTCTGCTGTTCGTACACAGCTGCTGTTACTTGACTTCAGCCATTCCCTCTGAACACATGCTGCGGAGAGGCAGAGGTCAGTTATCCCAGGTCAGGCACTAACCTTCAAAAGAGTAAGGTAGAATAGAGCTCTCTAGCAAGGTCATAGCGTACATTAGAGGTGAGCTCAAACTCAAAAATCATCTAAAAGAGGACCAATGTACAAGGAAAAGAACAAAACAATTCTCAAAGGTCTGCATCTCTCTAGTTCCTGGTGTGTGCTGGTTTCAGTCCACATAAGACTATTTGAAAATGGAAGAGTCAAGAAAAATGCACTCAAAAGGGAAAAACTAGTCCCATAATTAAGCAGTTAGCCCAACCAGAGTTTAATTTCAAACACTGACATAAAATTGCTTTGTATCAACAGGTGGTTGGAGCAATGGGCTCTCTTCACCATGTTATCTTGTGAATAAATAAGAGACAATAACATTTCTCTCCTGTTCTTTGTCTCTTTTCATTGTCAGGGTTTAGAGACAAGGTATTTTGTTGTTGTTGTTGGTTGGTTGGTTGGTTGATTGGTTGTTTTTGTTTGTCTTTTTTGTTTTGTTTTTGTTTTAATTTGATCAGAAAGTAACTTTCACAACAGCCCTCTCATCTTCTCAGAGATTGCTAAACTGTGCTGTGATACATCTTTTAGTGGTGAGCTACAGAACACACCCAGGCAACAAGGAATGTAACGCATATCTATGTTCACTCCACATTCACTGTTTTTTCTTTTTTTTTTTTTTTTTTTTTTTTTTTTTCAGCAAAAAGCAGTGGTTTTGGAGTAGGAGACATGGACAATCTAGGTACAGGTTATAGACAGAAGACCTACAAAACTGCATGCTGAATTCAATCCTGTGGATAAATTACAGAAACAGAGATTGAAGAGTCTATTTATGTTATTAATAATAAAGGTACTGTGACCAGTGAGTCCAGAGCTATGCAATTACAAGGAGACATGCAGTGTACACAATCAGGAATCCTTATCAGATTGTTTGGTCTATCTTTTCCATTTAAAAGTGATGTTTAAACTATGTTTATAGACAAAAGAATTGATCAATGAACCTGTCATTTGGTCCTGAATAACACCCAAAAAATGAATCAAGTGATGAAAATATTGCTATTCATTTGGATAAATTCTGAAAAGATTTTGTCAAAACTTTGGGGTCACATGCATCAGCAAAGTCAAACGTTATGTCTTTGAAAATTGCCTACAAGCAAACATTTCTAAAGGTATTCGGAAATGAGATTTTCCAAAGGTAGAATATTTGGAAAAAACAAAAACAGAGATTTACTATTATTTAAGCATTTCAGCTGCTTCCTGAGAAAATAAACTTGGAGATAAACAAAAACTTCACTGTTTTCCTACAAAATAAATAACAGTAACATTATACCCACTAAACAGGAATCAGCTGTATAAACAGTTTACCTGCCTCTGACAGCATCAACTATAGCGAGAATTTCTGGGTAACTATATTCAAAGAAGGAAAAACCCAAGCTATGGTAACCTTTGTAACCCAGTACATGATCAATATGAGGTAAAAGGTAGGAGGGGAAAATATCTAAAATCTTCATTATCTTGACTAAGAAAAAGGGTGACTACTAGAAAAAGGGTGGCAATCGCCACTCTTGTCCTCTTTGTCACTTTAAGCTTGCCCAGTAGTTGCCATTATAAGCCCTTAATTCAAGATTTGACTGTCTTTAACCAGCTAGTATCAGTTCAGTCACTTCTGAAACTTGAGTGTCTGATTTTCTACATATATTTCTACATTCATTCATACTTTGATTAATTTCATTAATCTAAATCTGAAGAACTCACAGATCTCAGATGAGCCAAGCATGGGAAGGAGAAAAAAAAAATAATCTTTTTCTCTGTATCATTCTCTGCAAACTTGAACTGTAACAACGCAGTGATCAAACGATCTGCAGTTGTGAACACTAAGAAATGGGAGCCTTTGAAATAAGTCAGCATGTCAGAAACCTATCTCCCTCCCCTACTCTCATCCTTCCCACCAGCTCAGCATATGTAAACTTTTTGGTACAGCATGTTCAAGTTGTTCCCACAATATATAACAGAAAAATGAATGCTGTTGTGGAGCACAGGCATGTGTAATAAATATTTTGTGTGTTTGAGAGCCTAGAAATAGATTGTGGGCTGCATGTGTATTACAGACTTGTGTCAACATAGCTAGATCCATCAGGTGCATGAAGAGAAATGATCTTGATGGACACAGCTGGATTTCAAAAACTGCCTCTACAGACTTATTTATAGCAGTAAAACTGTCGTGTTCTAGTTCATCTCTTGACAAAAGGATATAGAACAGAGCTTTGTTGATGGGGTTGCATCCACAGTAGGAGTGCATCAGCTGTAGATCATACACTATTTGCTACTGATACAAATCACGCAGTGCAAATCTGGCATGAGATTTGGGACATCCAACACTTTCTAAGGCAGTGTTTTCTGAAGAATTGCAAAGGGTTTAACTCGACCTTGCCTGAGATTTTGTACAGTCATCCTCAACAAAGAAACCAGGATGAAAACCCTCCCTCCTCTCTTCAACAGTGGGTACCGCTACTTTTCACAGTACTTTCTGAACTACTTCATCTAGTAACCAGGTGTCTTGACATAACAGACCAAAACTGAATACTCTGAATCCATTCATGCAATTTCAATTTTGTCACACCTGTAGTCACTTGACTTTTAGAGGGTTTGCAATAGAACAGAATCTTGAATTCCCCTTTGTGCTTCTTTGGACCAGACCCTCAGCTAGTACAAACTAACTTAACACTCACAATATCACAAAACCTTTCTGTATTTACACCAGCTGAAGATCCAGCCTCTGTTTGCCAATGAGGATGTTGCTCTGCATTAATACTTCATCTTGTCCAAATTATTCCTGACATTATTGCAATTTACAACAATACCAGGCACAATAGGGAAAGAGTAACCACCAGGAATAAATCTTCTCTGCTTCTCTAGAGCACGTGCATGTGGCTAATATATGATCAACAGAAAAAATATAGGGATGTGCCTGTAAGAATAATTTATAGTTAATCCAACCTCCTGCTTTGGGACAGACTTCATTGTTCTCTTCCCTCAGATGCTCTCTAGCCTCCTTCCTCACACCCTAAGCACTGTCAGTTTGCTGTCAGCTTTACAGTATCGAGCATGTGATCTCTCCATTGGTACCCTGTTCAGTGTCATTTAAGCTGCCCGGTCTGCAAGGCCACCAAGGTCAAAGAACTATCAGGAGTAAGGTTTCTTAAGTGCAATGTGTGAGACACCATCTGACACTGTTTATAGATAGAGTTAGCCTCTTATTGACCACAGGATAGAAGTTAAAAGCATTGCTTTGGGAGTTCAAATGTGTTAACCTCTGAAGTGATGTTTGAATTAGGGTTATAAAGGGCCTAAAGTTTTGATCAGAGGCTTGGAGAATAAAAAGGATTTGGAAAAATTTTACAGAAGGATCAGAGTAGCTACACTGAGTGTGCCAACTGCTATATTATTGTTGATTTAATTGAGTCCATCTATCAGGTCTGTACATTATGTGATCCAGTTCCAATGATGTTTCCCTGCTGCAGCTGACAAAATACAGACTATACACTTCAAATGCAGTTGTCGGTCTTTAAAACAGGCAGTTACAAAACATGTTGGCTGCTCTAGCGATCAATAATGGGAAGGGCAGTGTACGTTGGACTAATTCCCAAACAATTAAATACTTGCCAGTGTAAAGTAAAAAACGACGTGAGACTACGCCAAAAGCTTGTTCACTGTTTGGCAACCCGATGGTATTACAAACACCAATGGTTTGATAATCAGGCAAAATTAACAAAGCTGGAATAGCAGAAATATTTTCTGAGACGTTTTCTGATGAATACACTGAAGAGATAACAAATACACCTTCCCTTGAATTGTGCCCACATGCCATCTGGAATTCCCAATGGACTGTTTTCCTGGAAGCTGACTCACAGAGGAGTAGGTTAGATACCTGTGATGAATTGTATACACAAACTATGAAGATGCCTCTTACCCAGACAGAAGGCAAGAAACAGCTTAAACACTTCACAGCAGTGGAACTGCACTTTACAGACTGAAAGTGAAGAATTCAGCCAAGCCCTGAGAATGAGGGAAGGAAAGTGTCATGTCATGGTTCAGCAAGGGCCAGCTACTCCCTAAGGGACAAGAAGACAGGTGTGATGGCACTGCCGGGGGACAGGCCAGTGAGGCAAGCAGGGCAGGCCTGGGGCAGCAGCTGGAGGCAGCCCCAAGCCCAGAGACCCAGCCAAGTTCATGGTGACAGAGCAAGGCTGAGGCCAGGCCAGGACATCAGATTGCAGGCCAGGCCTGGCTCAGCAGGACCTAGGCCCCGTGGCAGAGCTGGAAAGTGACATCCTACAGTGCTGCTGGGGCTGGGAGTGACAGGCCCAGGCTGGGCAGGGCCATGGCAGAGCTGGAGAGTGACATCCTACAGCACTGCTGGGGCTGGGAGTGACAGGCCAGAGCCAGGCTGAAATGGTGTCGCAGGCCATGGGCAAGAATGTGCATAGAGTCCCCAGGGACACAGGCAGGGCCAATGAGGGCCGTTTTTAAGGAAAAAATGCCATTTTTTCCTTAGGAATTCCACTGGTTTTCACTGTTAAATAAGCTCTCTTCCCATGCCTTGGTTTTGCCACGATACATAGTTAAATATGTTGACATTTTAAGCACTGTGTGAAAGAATGGTAAAAAGATTCCTGCTTTATCCCATTCCAATGGCTATGCTAAAAAAGTATGGATTTCCTTTTACTGCTCCACAGTCTTGCAATAGGTATGCTACCTCTCTTCACTCTTGAGAACTATACGGCCTAGGTGCCAGTGCTTTGGTTTATGGGTGGAAGAAGAGAGTCACTCAAGTGCTTCCAGCCAACATCCCCCTTGATATTAATGCCAGATAATGAGGGACATTTCTTTGTTATCATGTAACATGCAGCCACAGGGCTGTTTCACTCAACCTCTCCATTCAGATGAGGTCTACTTTATTCCACCAAGAACAGGGGTCTGCGCCCAAACTGGACAGACAGTGCTTTGGAGATGTCATAGTGTCAGTCAGCGGTTATTGTTCATGTGGCCAAATGCAGCTGAGATCCTAACTAACATTACAGAAAAGTAACAGGCCTGGAGCCTTAGAAAGTCCATACTTCCAGCACCAGGTCGGATGGAAATGGTACTCCAAAAGTCAATAGTGAACTTCAAGGCTACAGACAGCTGAAGACAGTTGAAGCTTGTAAAGAGTGCCAGAGAGACAGCAGCACTTTCCCAAACCAAAAGTGTGACAAGTGTCCAGCAGTGTGAGAAACATCAGCACTGTGGCATAAATACTTGTTAGACCTCTACCTCTCAAGTGCCTGAGCAAATCACAGCTTTTAAGAAAGTGTTTCTAAGGGCAAAGTAAGGAAACATTTTTTGGGCAGGTGAGGAATGGAGAGATTGAAACACTAGGCAGCCTGTGGTGGGATAACAAACTGAAGCCTGATTCTCAAAAAAAGCATCATAACACTAAATGATTCCTTCTATCTTGCAGTTGCCCCATCCCTCATCCCTTGACTTTCCATCAAAGACCTTTAAAGACAGCTACATCCCTCAAGGCCATGAATTCCTAGATGTGATAGAAGACGCTAGTTTCTACTTGCTGCAAGTTGGGTGGGTCTCCTGTGGAAAAGGGAGGCCTAAGAGATTTCCAGCACTAAACATGGCCAGTGGGCCTGAGTGGAGGTGAAAAGTGAGGTTGTACAACCACAGGGGGGGAAGGATTGGGGGAGGAGGATCCCAAGCAAAGATGATGATCTTCTAACGAGGGATGAATTTAAATCTCATTAGCAATTTTCTACCCAGTGTACTGGCTTATCTGAATCTCTTTCCAGAGGCCTGATATGGAGAGTCCATGCTATGGATTCCCAAATCTTGGAATTTCATCAGCCTACTTCCTTCACTGATTTACTCAAGAGTTTCAGAATCAGTGAAACATTTTGTTTGCCATGAAGTGAAACATTTTTTACTTTTAACTATGTTTAAGTATAATTAATGATGCTTTTTAAATGCAGCATCACAGTACCTGAGACTACTGGATGTTTTCATAATTCTCTTCCATTTTTTATTTTAAAAAGCTGTTCAAAATGTAGTAAGATTTTTTGTCAGAAATATGCATTTTAGAAAGATGGTCCAGCTATAAGTAATGTACTTTTGTCTGCTGAAGACAAGGCCTTATAGGGTTCTGCTTTTATTTCTAAGAATAAAATATCTTTATTTCTAAGAATAAAATGTCTTACACTTGCTAAGTGAAAGCCCGTTGCTCTTCCCTCAAATCCACAAATATGGAGACTTTAGATTGGGCATATTTCCCCATCTACGGTGATGTTGCAGGATATAAGACCCATATTCACATCTCCTTCTCCATTTATTCATATCTAGACTCCATCTACATCATTTATCTGGGATAATAGTCTCGCCATACTTTATAACCTTCCCATTGCATAGCTGAGGAAATGACACAGTAGAAGCAGCTATTAACCTTGCTTTTAAAGGTCATTTAGAATGCTCCTGTTACACACACACAAACCTCTGAGTTAGACTGGCCTTCAAAGACATTTCTGTTTCAAAGGATGGTGCGTGTGCCTGGGACAATGAACATTACTATAAACCAAATACTGTGGTGTGTAAATCAATACAAAACAGAGTAGTCTCTCTACTTCATTTCCTCATCCCCCAACCCTTTCTCACTTTCTCTTTTTTCCTTTTCTCTCCTGTCTTCTTTTCTTTCTTTCTTAACTGTAGTACATGAAACTAATGTGGAGTAACTGGATACAGAAATTTTAGCTTTTATGCTTCTGAGCCTTACAGAAGATGGCCCTGTGCAATTTATCGGCATGTACCAAGAAAGACGAACAAAGCAAAATCACCTAGCAAATGTCATTCTTAATTCCCCAAACTAACATTTATTTCAGTGTGCTGCAGAACATAGTTGTCCTTCTCTAACCTTACAATAAAATGTGTGTCAAGTCCCTGTAGACAAGACTCCATAAATTGCAAATCCAAGGCCATGCGATGATCTGCCATGCAGTTATCAGTGAAATAACTGTCCCGGGCAGGATATGTAAATAAATTGTCAATACAGAGTAACTTGGAGAACCAAAGTCCTGATGTAGACTAGTGAAAGAAAATCCTGATGTCAGTTGAATCAAGAAGTCTTAGACCTCTAGATGACACCACATCTATACTACCAAAAAATCCCAGGCAACCATGAAGAAGAAAAGTAGTAACAGGGTGGTAAATAGTATTTCCTTCAAGAGATGCATTCTTAAGCATAGATAGCCCCAGAGCTGTTCAGCTGAGGCATGCTAGGAGCGTGGGATTCCTAAGAAACTTTGACAATCTCACTGGAATATGGACCCAGTGTTGCTTATGCATCTTTCTTCATTCAGCCTTAATTTTTACTCTGAGGAAAAGGAAATGCTGTTAGAAAATGAATTCTGTTAGGACATATTAGTTTGTGGCAGAAGATACAAAATTTTACTCAGTACTTTATAAGGAAATGTACTGATTTGAGATGCAGTTCAATTTAAATAGCTTGCTGGCAAGCAGATGAACAAAAACCCTGGGAAAACCAGACCGGTTCTATGTGCCCTGTAATAGAAAACCAAAGTATAGTTCTAGAGGCTAATTTTGACCCCAAAAGTTTTATGAGCTCTCTCATAATGCTAATACCTTTTTTCTAATTCAGGGTCATTTTAGATGAACGTACAATCTGAACTACAATTTGCAGTTATTCGGAGGGTATCCAAGACCTTACTGACTTTAAAATTGATGCTTTGGCAGATTATTCCATCCTAGCAGGAATCATCAGACATTTAGAAGAGAAACCTCAGGTTCTGATCACTATCCACTTGCAGATTTTATTTAAAAAATCAGAAAGAAAAGTTTGGTCTTGAAAATTCATAAAAATGCAAGCTTGACTTTCCATCTTTTAAGAGCAGACTAAAACATAAGTTGGTTGACTTAAGGTAATATTTTAACCAGAAAGCACAAGAAGAGAAACATCTTAATTGACTGAAAATCCAGCTGTGGACTTAAAATAGAATTTAAAAAAGTCACATTTTTCATGTTACTAAGTTCAGCACTGTCTAGTCTTTGAAGAAATGGATTGGCTCGACAGAGCTAGACGGAGCACTCAGCATTCACACGGGAACTCTCTTCTGCTGTCAACTGGCCCAAAAGCACGGCTGTGAGACTTACCATATCCTGACTGCTAGCTATTAAACATATCTGCTAGGGCCACCTTCATGCTTGAAGACAGATTTAGAGATGGAACTTTTTAGGTTTTTTGTGGATGCTTTGTTCTGTTTAAAAACATCTTGGCGTTTACCGGAGAAATTTTCAAAGCTGAGGAAAGAATCTGTGGGTTGGATCCATTCCATTAGTAGTAATTAAACTCTCTATTCCTAAAGGCCCAATCTAATTCTTAATGAAATAAACAGCACAGCTCCCACTGAGTTCTAGAGAGGAAGGATCCAGTTCCATCTACTCAAGGTTCTTTGTATGAACACTTTCTAACTGTGATCTGGACAGCAGTAGTTAGAAACAAAGTGAAGTGTTTGACATGAGTATCTCTAGCACGATAACTAATATGAGACACATTTTCCACTATCGGTCCCTTAGTGGAAACTCCAAAAAACATATCCACAGTCTGTTATACAAGCATTCTGAACTTAAACCAACCACTTCGTTTGTTGATTTCCATGTAACGCCCACCTCATAACCATATACATTAAAATCCTGCAGTGCCAAGTGTTTCAGGGATCTTAAAATGAATCCCTGTTAGCACTAACTTTTCCATCTTCAAGGCCTTTACCCTACCCACTGAACTCTCCCCCTATTTCCTTGTTGCCTCATGACTCACCACAGAACCATGCTGTCTGTGCAATGCAACCAGGCAATCTCTAGCCGCTGCGCCCCTAAACCGTCCTCACTCAAAAGCAGTACAGTAACAGTGTTCCAAAATTCAGCTGAACTCACGGGCTTCTGGCTTCTCTTAGAACTGATCCTGGTTGGAGAAAATGCTGATTTGGTGAAATCAAGACATTCCACAGAACCATTTTTACTTTTTTTTTTTTTTTTTTTTTTTTAATATATATATATAATGGAGGGAAAAAAAAAAAAAAAAAAAATCAAGAAAGGTTTCAACCTGAAACCTCTTTAGTTTCCTGACAGCTCATCTACCCAGAACACTGACAGCTCATCAGGTGGAGAGGCATCCAGCATCTGCAGTTTATTACCCAGATGGAGCCAGGGGACCTCAGGCTTCCAACTGATTATTGGAAAGCTCAGTAGCAAGACCAAGTATTTATCTCAATTTATAAGCTTCAGGGACAAGGTTCTACAGACAGTGAAAAATCAATGCAGCTGAACAGAAATTAGCAAATGCCAGGGTATCTACAGAAGCTGTAGATCTGGCCCTTCTTTTATAAAACTTGATTAGAAACGACTTCCACATCCCAAATGCTACACCGCCAAAGTTGAACATAAACTGCATGAGCAGGTATGCGGCAGGATGTGGAAAACTACACTGTGTTAATGATTCCATGCTCTGATCAATATTCTACAGTCTCCCCATGAACGGGTTAGTGTTTGACAGAAGATAACAGAGAGGAAGCAGCAAGTGTCAAATCATTAGGGCATTGCTAGATTTCATACTGCTATAATCCCATGCAGCAAACATTTGAAAGGCCGCCTGAAGCAAAACAGTAATAATTGTACAAAACACATGCAATGTAATCACAATGATCTATGAAATGTAACGTTTAATCACATGGGTCCTTGCTGTTGGGGGGATAAGAGAGGTAAAGAACTCCAATGAATACTCTTCAATAGGAAGATAATCAACCTATGGCTGTTTGTATCACATAAGGACTTCATCATATAGCTGACTCTCATTTGGTATTTTTTAAAAGTATTAATGGTGTATAAATCACATGATTAAGGCCATTGCAGGGTGTTTTATAACTGTAGGTTCTCTTTATAAACTATAAACTTACTATGTGACCTAAACCTGGCTCTGTTTTATATATTTTTTATTCAGTTGCCAAGAAAATCAACGGGCAATGCTTTCTTAATTGCCTGCATAGACAACTAGAAAGTTTTCAAGGGTTTTTATTCAAACCTTTCTACCTGCCTTCACTGAAATTCTGTGAAGCTCTGCTCTTTAGCCAGAACAGCCTCCACCTTAAACCATCTGTCACCACAAACCTGTGTTGCTCTCTCTGCTAGGACTTCACAGCAGGAACTCATTCGCAGCATAAAAGTTCCAAACCTGAGTCCATAGTAACCATATTTCTATAGAAACACCCTTCATTTGCCCACCAGTTACACATGATTTTTCCCATTCATGATATTTTTCCAAATCCCAGAAGCCTGTTCTGAGCGTCTAACTGGTCACTCTTTACCCTCTTACTTTAAAGGGTCTGGAGGAGAATGAAGAATGTTGTAGCATGAGATATAGTTTGCTAACATGAGTGTGGAAGAGATCTTTGGCACTGTCAAAACCACCTGTTAAAATGAATATACTTAACAAAATCTTATCTTTCTCAGTGCCATGAAAAGTTAAACACTTTATCCCAAAGGTTTCCTTTACTCTTTTGTATTGTTTTCTGATCAATTTCTAATTCTGGTATTTAAAGATGGCCTCAAACTATTTCTGCCTGTAAAGTGCTACGTAACTTAGTAGCCTAAACACAGGAAAAATCCCAGTCTAGAAATCCCTTCTATTTGTTTTCTGTCAGAGATTGGAAACAGATAAATATCTGAGCTGAGATGGTTCAACATAGGCCTAACTAGTCAGCTCAGTATTTTCTTAAAAAAATAAAATTAAATTAAAAAAAAAAAAAAAAAAAAAAACACCAATACAGGAAGAGACTGATAATTGGAAGAATAACAATGAAGTTACTCTCACAACCTAGGAATAGAGAAGTCTATGAAGGCAACCATGAATAAAAAGTTCAGAGAACAGTTTCTTCATTCTTGAACTAGAAGACCATTGGGAGAGAAGGGACATCTGTCACCAAAAAAGAAAAAGCCAAGAAGGACAGGACAGAGGAATCTCAGCTTGTTGCAACCCACCAGCACTGCTATGTATGTTTGTTTTACCCTGATAAGATTTTTAGCTCTCTTTGGAAGACACATGCATTTGACGCTGTGTTTGTTCTCCTTACTGTCACTACTAAACCCTTTTTATTTCCCTGCAGGGAAAGCTTAGTCACTGAATCTCTGTATCCCTTCTCCCATCTCCACTGCTCCTCTCCTCTCTGACCCTCAAAGTACAGGCATGAAGTTACAGTTCTCTATTTCTTCCATCAGCTATTGTGGTATGAGAGTTCCACTAAGACATGGGCAGGTTCCAAAAATAACATGCGAATAAGGACTTCTGTGTTTTTAAGACCTGACCCAAAATATTTATTTACCCAGAAGTTGAAATTCTCACGAGCAATGGGTGAAATTCTGAGGAGAGGAGATCTGCAGCAGGCCTGGATGTAACACTGAATCTGAGGCAACAAGTGCTATGATACAGGGAACGAAGGATAAGCCATAAACCAAGCGTCAGGTGAAATGTATATATTAACATTTTATAACTCGCATCAGTCACTTTTATATTAGAAAGGAGTGATAATGAAAGCGTAGATACACTTAAATAATAATAGGGATTCCTACAAATTCAGCAGTGATTAATTATGCACAGTGCAGTAATTAATTGCTTATGGCAAACAGGAGATTCACAGTTTCCCAGGAGGCTTATTCCCCCACTGCAGGATACAAATAATTCCCATTGACTTCAGTGCCTCTCCTGCCGTGAAGGACTACAAATTTATTGGCTTCTGTGGGAGTTACAAATAACTTGCATCAGAAAAATGAAAGCCTAAAGAAACAAATTAAGAATGCCTCTGTCTACTTCTTAAATCTATTTCAAATATTCCTCCCTCTGTTAGCTGGGAAAAAAAAAAAAAAAAAAAAAAAAAAAAAAAAAAAAAAAAAAACTCAAAAACTCAGTTCAAACTTACCCATCTACAGAAACTCCAAATTCTATCAACATCTATAAACAAACATACACTGTCACTGTAGAGCAGAAGCAGCAATGAAAACCCCAAGGAGCTGAAAGATTTCCCATGGAAGAAATTCTTTGTAAAGTATTTGTCTCCCGGGCAGATTTCACCAGCTAACAGCCAAGAGGCCTTCACCCTGCAGATGCCTTCAGGACTCCCTCACTAACTTGTGTAGTCATCTTGCTGTAATTGTGCACTTTGTTTCATTTACCAGTGGGGAGCAAGCAAATTAAAAAATCAACCCAAATAACAGGTTCTATTTTCTGCCAGTCATGTGTTTAAACTCCCATCCTGCCTATCTGTGTCATTTGTCTGACAGTTTATCTGGTGCAAAAGAAGAAATGTTCTTTGAGAACCGTATTTGGAGAAAATTCATTGCTTTCAAGAAGACATAAATGCTAATATTTAATCTGTTAGGCCAGCAGACAGATGATCAGAGAGCTGTTGGCTGTTGGCCTACCTAGCCAGTTGTATCACATTTCTACTGCGGGGAAGTGTTTTCACAAAAACAGTGAAATGTGCAGGTTTGGCAGCTAGGTGAGTGAAGAGGACTGTTGCAGATTTCTTACCGCTTCCTTGCAGACATCTAGCTGGGGTGACACCTGATGACAGGAAACACAGCCAGAGGATCTGCTCCGCTGGAGTGACTTGTATGGAAGGAGATCCAACTGTAATCTCCACTGGTGTGGCAGCACTGAAGGAATCACTCCTGGAAAAAAGGAATTAATACATTACTGTCAGACATTCTAGGAAGACTCCCACTGATGTCGGTGAAATATGGGGCATAGGTGAGGGAAGAAGCATGAACGGCAGGGCTTTTCAACAAGAAAATGCATATAGTACTCTCAGTATTTAAATCAGTAATTTTATGTGATACTGGATTTAGGTTCAGCTGAGCTTTTCTAAATTAACGGAGACATGCACATCTGAGTAAAATGTGGAAATATGTCCTTGTAAGTGTCTCATTTATGAAGCAGATCAGGATTATGCAACAAGTTTGTTATTTTCAAATTTTCATATAAAAACAAGAATTCTTTTGCTTTGAAAAGCTATACTGCCTTTGGACATCCCTAAAAGACACCATCATAGGGTGTCTCAGACTGTACCAGAATTGTCAGATAAGTTTCAGTCACGTAGTCCTCAGAAAATTGAGGGTAGGATTATATTACAGTAAAGTGGTTCAATACTACCACAGAAAGCCTACGTCCAGCTGGAAAGGCAATAGCATCTCACAGAGTATTCAGTACTTTATATGCTGGCAGGATAGTTCAGGGACATAGCACTTCTTCCATAGACTTATTTTCCTTTTAAGCAGAAACTAGACCCCAATAGATCTAACAATCAGTGTGTACACGAGATTACAAGCAATGCATTTGCTGCAATTGCTTTGCATTTGTTGTTGAAAAAAGCATGGACAGCTTATATGACAGAGTAATGTGGTTCTGCTGGAAGAGGATGAAGTAAAGACTCAGTTTTGTAAAGAAGAGGGAAGGGAAGAAAGTGAGGCTTCATCCTCCATTTATTATTTTTCAAAGCACCTGACGTTCAGTCAGCTCCTAAAGCTCAAAAAGAAAGTTATCCCTCCAAAGTATTTTCATGGGCCCTGGGGCCAGGCAATTGCTGATGTGGATGAGTCAAGAGCATCCAGTACAGAGGAAACAACTGCAGGAAGCAGGGAAATCGTCTCAGATTTCCCCTGGCTTTACAGGCTGACTGTTAATAGGGAAACCCCACCTACACATTTTATAGGGTCAGAACCATAACCAGAGGCTATGGGGTATACAGATTCTTGATCGTTCCATTTCAGTAAGGATGTATATTTCTAGTTAAGCTCACAAACAATGCTCAATAGTTACTCAGAAGAAGATTAACGGGACCTCCCACTTCATGGAAACAGTGACTGTTTACATAATATGCAATGACAGTAAATCATAACAAATCCTAGGAGAAAACTCCAGCGAGAGATAAAAAAAACATGACCTTCTGATTTTTCTTCTTTTCTCAGTCTTACAATCCATGTCTTTATTTCCTCAATCTGTGAGGATTTCTGCATATGCTTAGCTTTCAGCACAGCCATAATGCCACAAACTTCAATTAACTAATTTTCCCCCTTTTTAAATGAGATTCTTAAACAAGGATCCCTCTTGATAGCTTGAGTTCCTGACCACTAGGATGTAACTAACACAATGCATTACACTTCGCAAGGTTAAACAATCAGCATCCTAAAACCAGGGCTGCTATAAAATAGCACCACTATTGATCTCCATTACCGTGCTGAGCTCGACCAGCTGAGGATCAGACCCTGCCTACAGTGGTGAGTAATCGCAAGTGTGCAGAGGAGCTAAACAAATATACGTCTGTGGGAAAAAGATTTGCAACTGGACAACTAGTTTCTGAAGCTCATCTGTCATTGGAAATTAATTACTGAATAATGTCCTGCATCAGAAATCCCCATTCTATCATTTGCTATATTATAATACAACCTCATTTTCGCAAGACAAACAGACTTCATTGCTTTTCCCCAGGGAACTGCTGCACTCCCTTCTTGTGCGAATCTGCAGGCACGTGAGCAGATCTGTAATTACACAACCAGAACTCACATTTGCTTAAATTAAACAATTCTAGTGCTAATTCTCTCAAAGGACACTCCTGCGAAAAATTATTTATTCCCTGCTAAAACAAAGGAGTCAAGGCAAGATAAGAAGAATTGCTTCTTTTCTTAGCCAGCATTTACTTGAGCTGCAGTTGCACAAGCAGCCAACATGCCTGTTTTGAAACCCAGAGTGTTAGGTGCACTACCAGCATGTGGAAGAGAGTCTATTCCTGAAGCTCTTCAGTAAAAGTATGTCTGCATGACGTGATGATGTGTGACTTCTAAGGGAAGGGATTGCCTGGAGCAGATGTGCAAGGCTTGGTGCAAAAGTTGTGCATGCCTGCCAGGGGCTGCAAGAACGCGAATTCTTCCCATCGGCACTGGAAGGAAGCAATGCATGTCCTGAGAGCACTGCCTGCAGCCTCCTGCCAGCCCTCGTGATATGACCAAGCCGTCCGACGTGCACAGCATGGAGAGTCCTCCCCCAGGATCTCCCTACTTACTCAGGGGTCAGGGAGGGTCCCATCTGCTCTATTAATATTATTAGTGATTTAATCATCAAACAAAGAAACAAAACTCCAAGCAAGGACTCTCACGTGAACTCCCTGCACTTCAGCACTTGCCCAGCTCCCGTTCATCCGGCAGCTAAAAGATCCAGTGGCAAAGACCACGTTAGTGACCACGCGTCCTTGTGCTCTGGAGTGTGGGCTACAGCAACTAATAATAGATGAAGGTTTACATGTTTTTCTTGTGTTTCTGCTGGGGCTGCTGTGTCATTAATTCAGCTTGTGCCTGGCTACTTATGTTAAACATTCCCTTTGTGGCTTTCTCTAAATCTTAAATTTTGCATGTGACCACATGTAAATGTAAATGTGTATTTTTATGGTCCTGTAATCTCAGTGCTTTTAAATCCCCATTGCCTGAAGGCATACAGGGAGCTGAAGCAGAAAAGCTCGGTCAGGTTGTGATCATTTAGAACTAGTTTATTTGCTCTTTCTGAGTGGATTCAGTTCCTGTAGAGGTTTTTGCCTTTTGTGTAATAGAGTAAAGATAAGATCTAGGTACCTAATTAACCCTGCAGGGCCTGTGAACAAGGCTCATTAGAAAACAGTCAAACACATTTATATTTAAATACCTTATTTACAGGAATTCATGTAATATTTCTGAACAGCAGATATACATGCTACACAGTCATACCTTTAACCACTCTAAAGCATTTCCTTAAATAAACCTGGAAAAAAAAAAGCACCGAATTGGAGCTCGAAGTCATCTGGTTATGCATGTAAATACCCTGTAGTTTTAAGGACTATCCAGTAATAAATGAAAGTCTTATCTGCAGGACACTGTAAGCTGTAGTGTCCCTTCAGCTTCAACCCTCAAAAAAAAAGTACGTATTCCACAAAACCAGCATGGCTGCAGCCTGTGTTGTGACCGGTAAACACTAATCTGAAGCAATTCCTCTGGGGACTTTCCCATCTGTCCAGGGCAGTGGCAACAATATACATGTGACCACAGATATCTGTGGGGACTTCTAGAAAGACTTCGTAAGGAGTAAGGCTATTAAAAACCTCCTTCTGAAGTTATTTCATATGTCTCTACATTTTCTGTGTCAGACAGTAGCAAAGCAGGGTTCTGGTATTCAGTGCCCATGAAAATACAGGTTCTTGTCACATAGGCTGTAGTTATTTGTGAATAAAAGCATCCCCAGCAATGCTGAATTCGGCTTTCCCATCCCTTTGTTCCTTCCACTCCCACTCCTCATCCCAAAGAGACCAGAAAAGCTAAGTGAAAAGAGATCTTTAGAAATGCCTGACCCAGTTTTCTCCTCTAAGAAAGGTGTGAGGATAAAAATGGTTATCCATGGGTACAGTTGGTAGTTCAAACCCTCACAGTGCCAGCTGATTTGGACCAAGCACTTGTTATATCTCATTGATTCAGGACTTCAGGAGCCGATAGCAAGATGCTGATGATTAATCCCTCACTCATACATTGATGCATTACCGGGTGAAGCTCTACATATGTGTGCTGTGCATGGAGGCTTAAAAGCCAGGAGAATTACTGCTGCTCCTCATGACATCTTGAAGGGCAGCCCAGATTCAGAATGAGGCCTGGTCAGTACTTAACTTTGTTGTAAGTGACTGCCTGGCCAGTGAGTAGGATAAATGATGCCACTGGGACTGAAATGTATCTTAAAATTAATCATTTCCTTAATGGCTTTCCTGGAGAAGGATGGGTTTAAATACACATTTAAGGGTATTTTCTGATGCAAGGCTTGTGGGAGTGAAGATCCTGTCACAGGGAAATTCTAAGCAAGACAAAGCTACGTCATGTAATGGATATCTTAAAACAAAAGACACTGTACCTTTAATTTATTTTAAATTCTATATCCTGATACAATTGGTAAAAGCAACCAATTATTTACCTATTAGCTATTCAGGAGAGGGAATGAGTTTTTGATGGGATTTACATGACATTTAATAAAGCAGGAAACTTGACTGGGGCAACTGCACTGTACTATTATAAAAATAAATATAATCATGTATTTTTAAAACTCTTTAGCTTAAGATTCTGCTTGAAGGCCTAAAATTAATACTTCACTACCCAAGACTGCTGCTTAAATAGACAAATCCTTGACTGCTTCTATAAGTAGATCCATGATTTATATTGTGAATCACTTTGGCAAGAGCAGGAAAATCCCAAATCAAGTTACTCTTCAACCTGCACTAATAAATCCTGTGTTGACATGAATTCTTTTTTCAGTGCTTCATTTTAAAGGAGTCATGTGGTTTTTAATAACCAGTCTTGTTTCCTCTTCATCCTATTCAACAAAGCAGTGATAACTGCAAAAGCATCTTAGGTAACACACTGCAATTCAAATGCCGCACTGAGAAATATCTCTGTGAAATCAAGTTTAATGAGATATCAAAATATTACATGTGCAAGTCTTGGCTGCTGGACAGTGCTTTGGAACACAAAGCCAGTTTCCCTAGTCCAGATTAGTCAACATCAGGTTCATTGGTCTAACATTTCACAAAATATTTTCCCACATTTGTCCGACTGCAGTTTGAAGGGTGTAGCTGACAACATAAATGTGCCCTAAGGTGAAAATCCCTAAACATTTCCCTCAGCGATCTTTGAGTCTGGACATTACCAATGCAGATGTCTGTAATCAAGAGATCTCTACGGACCCGCTAATTATTCCCTAGACTTTTCCACTGGCAATAAAAATCCCATTTGTCGCAGCTTGTTTGCAGAACTGCTTCCACTTCCACAGTGGTGGCATTAATTAGCAAAAAACTGTGAAAATTGTTGGAGTTTATTGCTTCAGAAAAACTCGCTAAGCATTGCTTCTAAATATTCATATAAATTCAGCCATGGCAACAAGTCCTGAAAGTCCAGCTTTCTCAGTTGGAGCAATTTTTCATGCTTGTAGCAATAAGTGGGAAATAATGGGGGTCTCAGATTCACATTAGGGAAGTTGCTTCTGTGACCTCTTCATGCAGATGGATGGTGAATTTCTCAGATAATAAATCAAAGTTTCCTGATGGTACAGTGGCATCTCTTGCTGAGGCCCGGAGAGCTGCTGGCTGCCCTCTATTCAAAGGCAGCAGGCCTCTACCCTGCAGGATGCTTTCTCTACAAATCCTTCACTCAAGATCAGGAGATACTAGGGCCTCTATAAACTGCCCAGGCATTTGGGGGAACAGCCGGCACCCTGCTGGGAAATGGACACTTTTCAACTTCATTGACATCTGTCACACATGCAAAGAATAGAAAGCGATCAGGAAAAAAGCCACATTATGACTTTCCCATCAGCAGGGCCAGTTAGGTCTTTGTTCTGAACAGATGTTTAAAAGGTTCATCAGAGCTACCTTGCTTACTAGTAGCTTTACTAAGAGAATCTTACCTTCGGGTTTTAGTGATCATAGAACATTTCTCTTTTTTCTCTTGATATTTTTTGCATTCAGTTAACTTTCCTGTAGGAATTTCAAACAAAAAATAAAATAAAATAAAATAAAATAAAAATGATGCTAGTTTTTCCATGCAGTTTTTATTAACTTTCTTCTGAATAAGTCCCTGCAAGGAAAACTACACCAATTTTTATTATCAGAAATATATTTATTAAGTGACAGTCTAACTCCCAGAATAGCTATGCATTCATTTTTTTGGAGTTAAAGCTTTTTCCCCAATGACCCTAAAATAAGCATGGGAAAGCAGCATTGTAAATATAGTAATGAACTTCAAATGAATATACTTTTTTTGCTCAACCTATATTAAAGACCAGTTTAGAGCTAGGGATGTCAATTCTTGTTCTTATATAACATAAGGATAAAACTTAACATGATGATCCCTTGTTAATGAAAAACATTTGTGCTTTAAACACAGATGGCAAATCTTGCATAATAATTTTGCCCTCTCTAAGTGTGATGCATATGCACAACTGCTTTATCAGTTCTTTTTATGCAAGTATTTCCCTTAAAAAAAAAAAAAAAAAAAAAAATCCTGTAAAGAAAGGCATTTGGTACAGAAATAAGAATTTACAGCTGAGGTCTGACAATCTGTGGGACCACAGGCATACTTCTGGGACTCAGTTTCTTCAAAGGCTGATGATGATATTGTAGGTGCTTTTTATGGCATTGTGATACATACTGATAAAAAGGATTTTAATTGCTTTTATGTTTATCACAGAAATGAATATAAACTGTTCATTCTGAGCTTTCTCCACTAGCGTCAGCAGAGTCAGTGTAGATGATATAATGGTAACTGAGAACAGGACTTGGCCAACTGTATTCACTCTTTCTATTAGTTCCAGCCAAGTCAAGTAAATTCAACGGTGAGGTGAATGAGGCAATAGAACTGGGCCAGAGGTACTTTGTATAGAGATTTTGTACAAAGACCATGTTGAACTTGATCTGGCAGAAGTATGGAGATAATGTACTTAGAAAAAAACGGGGGCAGAAATCTCAACATGCCTGAGACTGACAAAGCCCTAGTTCTGCAGAGGCACCTTGGGGAAGGGATTTAGCTGCTGGTGGCTGGACAAAGAAGATCAGTGACAGGCTGGAATCATCAGTCACTGAATGCTGGCAATGTTATAATATCTGCAATTTAAGATTAGGTGCACGATTAGATGAGTAAAGGATAAGGTGGGCTTAGAAATGGGACCTCATGAGGCTTACAGAAGACCACTAAGCTCAAAGCCAGCTGGTGCACTGGGTTCCCAAAGCTGCATAAGAGCCAGAGTCATACAAATGAGTCACACCTGCCTAAAGCCATCACGACGGAGAGTGATGAAGGGCTACCTGGCAATGGAAAGCAGTCTGGAACCTTCCACCGGGTGACAGATTTTTAATAACCTTCCACCCCTCCCCAGCCTCTAGTTAGAAGACTTGTTTCTGAAAGCTGAGCCTGACTGAACAAACTTAGCAGCACTGTCAAATATAGCAGTCTTCAGAGTTTTAATGGAAAACATTATCAAAATCTGTTGGGCAGAAAATGTGCTTTTAATGAAGAGAACCTCTTTGTTAAATATTAACATACTGAAAGCATTAACATAGTGTTTAAAAGAGTAGGCTCATTCCAAACACCTTAAAACAAAAGTAACTACAACTTTCCAGAAATGGGTTTTCATTCACTCAGGAGTTTAACAGTTAAATATCTTCAAAGGTCCAAAGTTTAATGATTCAGACCCTGGAATGACTTTTTGAAACTGCCTAATTCTACTAAAATATGTAATTTATTTTTTTTAATAATAAATGGGCTCTTCTAAAATACAACTGCAACTTCCTTATAACTGTCTCCCAGGCTGCCCACAGAAGGTAGCCTGCTGCACATTCAGTCCTGGGTGTCTGTACCCAGCACAAGGCTGATGGGACTCAGTTCACCACTGCCAGCCCGACTCATGCTCAGGGCTCAGGTCAGGAGCACTCTACAACCTGGTGAAGTATTTAAGAATGCCCTACAGATTGTAGGATATAAACGGTGCAACCTAAGTCAAAGAGTGTTCAAATCCTTAAAGCTACTCACACCTCAAGTGCTCTACCTAGAGCACTCTCTGTCTTGCCGAACCAAACTCCGGTGGAGGGGAAAATTGTGTGCAACTGCAGCACAGTCAAGTCAAGCCAAAGACTCTGCCGAGGTAGGTCAGTGGTTTTCCCAGCTCATGCTAAAAGTAGCCTATACAAAACATTCAAAATGTCAACTCTTTATGTACATATTGACTCTGATTTCAAAAAGGGAAATGATCTGAAATCATTTTTTTGACCACAGCCAGTTTAAACATTGCAAAACTGAGATTTTCAAAGAGTTGTTTTATTTTCTGTTTGTGTTCCAGAAACTGCCAAGCACACTATTGTTCCATTCCCTCTATCAGACTGGACCTTTTCTGAACAGCTGCATCTGTTATAACTATGCAGAGGGCATTTCATCACTGATTTGAAATAGTCTAGATATTCTGGAATATAAATAGTCTAGGTGTGCCCTTAACTACCTGCAAGTACATTTAATACTAAGAACATAAAGTAAAAATATAAATAGTAAGGAAGTACCTTTTATACTAAGGATCAGTGCACAGCAAAGATCTTAAGACAAACAGCACCGATGCTGAAACACAGGCAGTTATGGTTTTTAGCTTTATATCATCAGGTTCTCTTTCTAGCATTACAATACATGTATAACTTCAGAAATAACCTTATGCTATTGCTCCCATGCACCCAATATGTAATCAGAAACTGCCATCATTTCTCACCTATTGTCTTATTTCATGGAAGGTTTTCTGGGTTCTTGTTTTGTTTAGGAAACTCCTAAAGAACGCTGAACACGTCTGACACGTTTTAACGTGTTATTCAAGTACATTTAAAAGCTAAGAGATGTGTCTCCTTTCCCTGGACCAAATAATTTCCTCTGTGTAAACATGCTTAACATTTTAAACTTTTTATACATGAAAAATAAAAATCTGGCAATCTTTTCCCCAGGATTCTCTACAGAAAATGTGAATATTTCATACTCCTTCACTGTAAAGATGAGAATTCATTCATCCTCAGAAATCTCTACCTTACTTGCAGTTGCTGCAGAAGATAAGGTAATGACCCAAAATCTGTGAGGGGACTGCCCCATGCTGCGACTTCCAGCCTTGTAAAGGCCACACGGAAGGCTTCATCTGTCTCATTAACTTTCCCACTGTACCAACCAGAAGTTTATTGTACAGTACTTTTCTCTTTCAACTTTTACAGTTCATGTACCTCAGCAGGAGCCTGCACACAATGACCCAGGACGCCCCTTCCAGTCCCAGGTTCCTATGAGATACATGAAAGCAGATCACAAAGGCTCGAATGCAGTATTTTTAGAAACTTTGGATTAGATGAAGCACAACAATGGAACATATAAGCTCAACAACAACCTTCAATGTAATAGACAGACACAAACCATATTGTGTTGTATATAAACTATACAAACATTTCCACTTGATTTCCTAAGGAAATGAGGCTTATGCAGCCATGCCGTCTGTCTGTTCATCTGTCTCCCCCTAATAACTTTCAAACCCACTGGCACATTTGAATGCAAGTTCTCAGGGGAGAAGCAAAAGACTTGGAGATAATTATGTTCCTACAGGTCTTGTGAAAATCAGTCATTGCACAGAGGTAAGAGACCTAAACCAGTGTCCCAAGCGGAGGAAAATCTCCCTGAAGGCATGGAATCACTGGTTACGTGTCCAATCAGTACAAATCACCGTACTTCTAGCCTTTAATCAGTATTTGTGTAGATCCACAGCAGATGCAGCAGAAGCTGCCTTGTACCTTCCTTGTAATTAAGGGAGTTGGGAAGGATGCAGGGGTCTCATGAAAGTCCCCTCAAATGTGCATGGGAGACACAGGATATGGTTCCCTAGGAAACCGGGCTTCTGATGCTCCTGGAACAGCTCCTTATATTTTTTTCACCAAATGAACCAGATAGTTTCCGATTTTAATCCCTTGGCTGTATTGAGTTCTTCCATTGGCCTCCAAGGGCTAGAAATCCAGTACCCAGTCACTCACGAACGCTTAGTCACCCTAGTGCCTGCATTTTTAATTTGAGATTGAGGAATTTATTACTGAGCTAAGGATTCCTTCAGATCTTTCAGAGATGCTTCTGGAGAGGGCATGTTCCATTCTCCTAACCTTCCAGTAATTCATTAAACCACATGAGTCCCAGCTGACACGCAAGGGTTGTTCTTTCTCACACTAAAATGAAATCTACCTAATTCTATTCTGCCAACCTTTGCTGGAGGGTGTCCTTTGGAACCAGTTCATCTTCCAGCTATCAGTTACCTTCCTTTCCCCACATTCTGCCTTCTCTTTTTATTCCCAGATCACATACACTAATCCTGCCATGTTCAGAGGTGTTCTGAGACAGCCATTAAATTCATGCTAAGTGGGAAGCAAAATGAGAAGACTCTTCTTGAAGCTATGCTGCTGACATGCATCACATGGAAAAGTTTTGTGAAGGTGGCTGACTTCATCATCCCATGGAGCTTTCTAAATCCTGTCACTGGGCTTGAAAAAGTGAAATAAAAAATAAAATAAAATAAAATAAAATAAAATAAAATAAAATAAAATAAAATAAAATAAAATAAAATAAAATAAAATAAAATAAAATAAAATAAAATAAAATAAAATAAAATAAAATAAAATAAAACCTCTGGGTGCAAGAAAAATCACCCCAAACAAACTAACCTGCTGAAAATCATCTGACAAGGTTTCCAAGCCGCTAGGAAAGTCAAATTGAGCAAGTAGTGCAGCAACCTGAGAACAAAGCAGAAGGAAAGGAAAGCATTAATCCAAATGTACCTTAAAGTACAACTCTCACAGATCCAGCAAGGCCTGTCCTCATCATTTAACAGCTATTAAGTACTTGTACACAGGGAAGAAGGACAGATTCATTGCATGTGAGATAAAGAGAATACTGATGCCAAGTTGGGGAGTCTTTTAAAAGTCAGGTCAATACAGTCAATAAATTAAAGACCGCAATGCTTTGCACACTTGGGATGGAAAGCTTCCTCCCCTTCCAAGTTATCTGATCCTTCTTTTGAGGAATTACAGTACATATGAAGGATTTCTAGACTGTGATTTTGAAAAAGGTTGACACTTGCATTTTTTGCTGAAAGTGAGTTACTTACTGGGGATGCAGTTATATTTTTAAAGGATTCACCAGTAGACTATTTTAGTAACTGTTTAACCATTCTGCCAATACAGCATTCCTTTCAAGAATTAATGAATGAATAATGATTATAAAATAGTGGTTTTTAGGAAGAAACAAACAAAAATGAAACTGCTATCACGGCATCTGAACATACAACACGTTATTCTCTAAACCCAGTATTGTAACTCAGGTGGGCACTGTTGCTGAATTCAGTCTGTTATTTACATGAGTGTAAATTGTGAGAACCGGACTTTTTTTTCTTCCTAATGAGTTATTGATTTTAGCAAAATCACTCCAGGCAGAAAATCCATACATTAACAGGCTGGCTTTATTCACCAAGATGTGTTATTTTATAGCACTACTGAGAAAATCCAATGCATAAAGTCCTTTCGGCTACTCTAGCCAAGACAGATTGATGTGCCTCTCAGACAGAGATCAATGCTTTACAGGTACTGATCAATAAGAAAATACCTAAGAGACTCCTCCCTCAGAGAGGTTAAGAAATTCACAAGTCTTCAGTATGACAGAGACCTGAGATTTGGAACTGGGGAGTGAAGGAGAGATTCCATTTATAGTACACAGAACTTCAAGAGATTTCCAGCTGATTTCCTTGTTTAAGAAATTCCAGTTCTTGAAAACCAAAAGCATGTGAGAATGTAAAGAAATATACTTTTAAACTCAACAGGATGTTAAAGCGGATGTGTTTTTGAAGAGAGAAACAAAAAAAAAAAAAAAAAAAAAAAAAAAAGCAGCAAGATGCCAGAAAATAGAAATCCCTTAAAATAGTTCAAGAACAAAAGCTTTCTATCCAGTTCAGGAAAGCATCCTTGTTAAGAAAAGGTGTTTATGCACACAATTACATGTTGCCCAACAGTAGGATGTATTTTAGTATGCATTTGAGTGTTCTCAGGGCCTGGATTGTCAGTCTTCTACAGAATAAAAGTGTTCAAATACATTTAGATCATCTCCCTCAACTGAAGAAACACACTGGTAACAAAGCTCAAAAGGTTTTTTTAGGAAGATTTTTTTTAAATACCCTCCTCCCCCCAAAAAGTATCAAATTCCTACTTCAACCATTTCAGGTGTTAAAGGTACTCACTTCCTTGTGGCTTGCTAACTGACAAATATTTCCGAGTTAAACATTGATTTTCCTTTGCCTCCTTTCATTCCTGTCTCGAGCAATCTCTTGGATTATAGGATTACAAATGGAGCACATACATATAGCACCTATTTCAGGTTTCAAGAACATCAGAATCATTAGGTCTTTATGTGGTAAACCACCTATGGCCAAATCAGACTGTATCTTTAGAGTGTACTATAGCTTTGAAACCGAAGTAGTTAAAGTTAGCAGAGGTATGATCTGGCCCACTATCTGGCAGGAAATAGTTTTGCAGAGATAACTGAGTGGAATTCTATGGCATGCAAAATACATATGGCCATATTAGATAGTCTTGAGTTTCCTCCTGACCTAAAATCCATTAATTTAGTGATGTTTCCTTGGTAAATGAAAGAGTAACTTTTGACGAGATGCAGATATATTTGCATCTTCACTACATTTCTTCTGTACCTCTTGAACTCAACATTGTCCCAACTTTGGACTAACTTCACTGTGATTTTACTGCCTTCTGTTTATGAAAGTACTCACAAAAATGAATAAAATAAGCACAGCATCCTATGAAAAACATTAAAAAAGTAAAATGTCAGCAGATTAGACAAAGCCCAGAACAAAAACCTTCTGAATTTTGGGTCTGCTTTGCAACTTGCTCCCAAGAGACAAGTTATTTGCTTCATTTTTCTGCCTCATTCTTTTTCTTAAAACTAAGAGAAAAGCTGCCTGCTTGCTTTTCTCTCAAGCATATTGTAAAAATTAATTGATTTTTGTTTTTGCTTGGTTTATTCAGTTTACTCAAATTTAACAAGGCCCTCAACCAGCAAAGCTGGATGTCTCCACAGACAATTGTACAGACTTCTGTAGAAGCAGAACATCTTGAAAGTGACTTTCAAAACTGTGATTTTTCCTCTTGCTTTCTGTGCACTCACTGAAGTTTACTCGTACATTTGGGAACTCCTGTTAAAATGGATTTCCCTTTCTACACATGCAGCAAGACGATCTCTAAGAGGAAGCCTGCCACCCAGCTTGGCTTCTCTGCACCCAGTGGAAACTGGACCAATGAAAGCAGGGAAGATGAAAAGGTTGTTGGAGAGAGGTGTAAGGGAGATGAATGGAGCTTTTGTGTTATGAAAAGAGAAATGATATAGAAGGACAAAATAAAAGGTTTAGATTCTACTCCATTTTTTTTTTTTTTCAGGTTTAGGCAGCAGTCACATATCCTGGTTTCTAAGGATCAAAGCAAAAAAGAGCACAGTGGTTCTACACCATCAGGGGCATGTATATCCCAGAGTAAAAGTGCCTAAATGGCAGATTTAAAGCTTAGGGAAACTGTACCTTGAAGAGGCTCTGATACACATCAGTCACACTCTCACTGGCAAACCAGGCTCCAGCATTAAGTGATGTTGCCATTAAGAGTGAAGAACGCTGTTGGTAAGGCAGACTACTGTCAGGCCCATTTATGTGGACCAACTTCTAAGTACCATAAAATACTAGACATAAAGTGAATAAAGGCAATATACTGTGCAGGAGACAGAAGAATTTAAATATTTCTACCAAAATCAAAGCCCTTCCAAATGACAGAGTAGAGATAAAGAAAGTTTAAGCAGTAGATTTTCTTTCTAGCCAACAAGAAAATGGTCTCCTTTCAGGTAACAGCTGACTCTGAAGCCACAGGTGATTTATATAGCTTAGTTAACTCAGGCAGTAGAGGCACGCTATTAAATGTAAAGGAGTACTATAATGTCAAACAGTACAGAAAAATAAAATGATGAAAATATTCTATTACTAATTGATAGCTGAAAATACATGGTGATATGAGAGGGTCAAGAAGATATTAAGATAATATTAAGATATGATAGTGTCACTGGAGAGAAACAGAGAGAGATTGTTAACAGATGAAAGAATAACCCAACTACAACTTGTGAAGAAAAGGAAGCAACTCTACCCAAGCTGAAACTCAGGGAGCTGGGATAGTTCTGGCAGATATGAGAGACTGCGTACAGAAAATGAGACCTGTGGCAACAGTATCAGAGTCCACAAAAACAAGACATAGTTTGTGAATAAGTGAAGCCAAGACATCATCTAGTATTTGGAAAAAGATACCGGAACTGCAATGGCTCACATCATTTTGGCATCTGCAAACTCTTGAACAGAGGTACTGGAGAAAGAACAGTACAAAGTCAATGGCCACTGCATGACAAGGTCAGAAATAGTTGTAGGACATTAGATAAGGCTGCAGAGGATCAACTGACTGCTGAGAACATGGATTGTTTAGCTCATGCTGAACACAAATGGGTAAGACAGTTAGATCCCAGAAACAGCAAAAAAATTAGTGCTACCTTGTCAGTATTAGTGAAAATTACTGAAAACAAACAACAAACAAGAAAAACTCATTTTATTAATATCGAAGTGTAAACTAAACATTGAGGTAGGTAAACTAACGAAATGTATTGTGTAGCAGTACCAAGAGAAAGCATCTGCTATGGTAAAAACATGTTCCTGGGTCATCCTCAGAGTGGACATTGGCAGCAAGTTTATGGGACAGAAACAAATAAAGATGTTGATGTAAATTCTCAGGGGCAAGCAACATCTCAATGTACACAAAACTCAGACAGCCCAAGTATGTGGTAGTGAACACTCCTGGGAAAGTGTCCCTGGAAGCTTCTAGGACATTAGAATAAGATTATTGTTTGAGAATAAGCAGAAGAGCCAAGAGGCAGTTCAATCACTAATTCAGACTAAGGGAAAGTTCAGAAAATTATGCTGAGGAGAAAGAAAATATTTGGTCCAACATTTACAAAATCCTCTTCAGATGGACCCAGTGTCCCCCATCCTGAAGACCATTACAGAAAAGAGCTACCAACATGCTTGAAGAGCAAGGCTGGGCATCAGAAGCAACACAGCCATAACAGCAAAGGTCCCAAATGTAGTTCCCATACTTCTCTGCCAGCACATGTAGGTGTATCACTGGCTACCCTTCATGTCTCTAAGCTGGTGTTTAAAACATGGCTTACCCAAAAAAACACAGGAGATTGGATGGTGTTTTAGGCTGAGCAAAGAGGCAGCTCGGCCATGCAGATATGAGGGGAATATCCTCATACCATTGCTTTTTACATCGCTCTCAGGGAAGACAGTCCTCTGCCAAAACTTGCACAGTTGTACCTGTATCAAGTTTGTGATGAATGAGGTAAGGCTCTGTTCACTCTGATGTAGTCTGAAATAAATGGGATGGACAAGTGATCAGATTAAAGAAGTGGGTCAGATCTGCTGCTGGCGCCGCTCCACTGACGTCAGTAGAACTAAGCTGATTTACACCAGCTGAGTATCTGGCCTGGAGGTCTCAGTGTATTTAGACAAAATAAATGAAAATGCACCAAAAAAGCTCCCCTTGGAAAATTCCAAGCCCAAATGTTTCATTCATAAACAGAGTAAATAAATGACAAGAAAGTAGTTACTGTAGACATCACTTGTCACAAGTCAGCAATGAAAAGAATAAAGGTCGGGCCACCTGAAATCTTTAATTGCCCCTTTCACTCCTGAGTGAGAAAGAAAATGATACTTCAGCACAAAATCACCTTAACTCTGACCTAAAATAAATATCTTAGCAGTAGCTGTTGGCAAAATGAGCAGTTACTATCCTTTGCTTCATGAAACATTAACTGCGATCCACATCAAGCAATTAAGGCTACAAATAAAGTTTAGCTTCTGCCCAGAACCATGGCAAACCCTCACTGCTGAAGCAAAGCAGTATTGGTGGCCTATAAACGGAAACACGAATTCTTTCAGAAACAAACCTACATGCATAGATCAACTTTCAGGTATGCCTCAGACTTATGTTCACACACCCACATCCTTATCCTAATTCTAATACAATTTCCTTTGGAAAATGTCTTCATAATTGCTATTCTTCTAAACAATACTTTGAAAATATTACGGCCAGTCAGAATGTATGCATTGTAATACCTGGTAACTGTGTGCTTGATGAGGAAATATTTAGCTGTTGATAGTGTAAAACAACCATAAGAAATGGAAAATCAGGCTTATCATAATAAGAACATAAATCACACACATTTTTTTTGCATCTAGGAAAAATATGCCATATCCTTAAATTGTTGGAAATCAACATTGTCCTGCAGCAATTACAGAGCTTTTGCCACACACACCAAATAAGGATTTGCCTTGGGGCATTTATCAAACCAATACGTGTATGTATGTATATATATATATATATTCTCAAATATTTAAGGGTAGCAAGGTGGAATTTCAGGCAAGTTTAGATAGGTTTATTTTCATTTCAAAAGTCCATCAGAAATTGCACGTTCAAGAAAAAGCCAAATTGTCTTGCCAGACATGGAGACTTAGCGTGGGATCTCCCAAATCTCTACTGCTTGTATTTGCCACAATAAACACTGGTGTGAGTGTTTTATACATACACAAAAACTGTGAAGTAATTACGTTTGTTTATATTTACATTATTGACTTTTTTTCCCCACAGAAAAATAACTATTTTCCACCTCCTTGTTTCAGCCACAGGTTTGAGGTCTTACAGATTCCAGATTTCTGCTGTCTTTGGGACCCAGTCTACACCTGTTTTTCCTAAAGAGAGAGTTACCAAGGCTGCAACCATGTGAAGGCTGACTTGCTCATCTAAGCTTTCGCCTTTGTGTGCAATTATCAGAGGCTTCTTTTCTGGTGTGTGTTTGTGTGCTAGAAACATGCCTCTCCGAGTATCTACCCTGGGTAGCTGTATACACAGTAAGTATTCAACTTTTGCTGCCAGCATTCCTAAAAATACTACAGCTAAGCACAAAATTTGACCTATAGCACAGCGGAGGAAAAGTTCAAACACAAAATGAGATATCCATCCCGCAATCTGAATTCCAATAAGCAATTTCCTTTTCCCCGTGTACCACAGATTCTCATCAGATAGGCAATAACAGTGAGAAACCTTGCCAGTTTTTATTTTATTTTTTTTTTTTTTTATAACCCATAAAAGTTCTTCAAGCAGTTGTACAGATTTCAGGCTTTCCTTTGATCGGTCTTTGCAACAATGACTCCGGCCCTTTGCCTAGGTATGATTCCTCAATCCCAATACATACAATGGAAATGCGCTCGCCCACAGAAAGCCTTCTCATTAAAGCTCTAATCTGTTCCACTACATTCTTGCAAGACAGAATTATCCAGCTTTAAAGCATGCCTCAATAGTGAGCCGTAATAAGACTGATAGAAACAGCTTAAGTAATTGGATTGCTATATGGTATTGAATGTCTGACAACAAAAGATATCAATCTCTATTCTACTACTGAATCTTTGTTCCAGCAATGAATTCATTTAGTAATGCACTTGGAGGCTTGCAGTCCCTTCAAGAGAAATAACAGACTGCGGACACAAAAGCAGGGCCATCTGATGAGCACAGAGAAAGCAACTGTGCCATTCCAAGAAGTTAATTACAGTGAACAAAGGCACAAGACTATGACTTGTTGACCATTACCATAATCACATTACTATAGTCTTCTTTTATTCCCAGCAGCAGAGGGTCTATTCTTTCTTTCCATTTGGCATCATATTTGTGTTTTGTCACCTGAAATGTGTTGTAGAACAGACCTCCCTCTACAGAGAGCTGGAAATGTCACACTTCTGCTTCCGTGCTCTTCCTCTTACAATTCATTCTCTCAGGGCTGATTTACAAACACTCTAAGTAGACTTTTTTTAACTTTGAACAAAGACAACAGTTCCCAACATTTTCTGCAAAGATTTGTAAGAATGGTTGCCTGTGAAGCTTGTGCTTATGACATATGATACTTCTGTGATTTATGTACATTATTGTAACTCAGACACGATAGAAGGGCTTGTGACACACTGTTTATACCCACAACCACTTTTGGAGCTAAACAGGTCTCATACTTGCATATATTTAACTGTGTTTTAAATCCTTATGGTTACTTCTGATTTATTACACAGTAAAGTGGCTTCTGGCCCCTTCCAATAACATGCGACAAATATTTTGCTTCAGACAAAAGCAAGTTCTAAGATCTCTAAAATGGATGAGTCACTGGAAATAGCACTGGGACCCTGTGTTTTTGTATCTATTAGACATGGTAATGTACCAGGGAGCAGGATACCAAGAATTGAGGGAGCTGGGTGGCATCTGTGTCTGAGAAAACCCTCGGTTTTGATTCCATATGCCAGGCGACACATTTATAACTGGTGCACACCAGCCTAGTGCAAAGTCAATATATCTGGTTCCAATAACCCCACACATTTCATACAAAATATAACCAAAATAAAATGTAGCTAGATCTCTTCTTCAAAGCAACTTGGCACAGTGAATTAATTCCCAGCCACTTAGAATTATTCAAATGGTGCTGAGCCAAAAGCTGTATGAATTTATTTTTTTTAACACTACAATCAGTTCGAGTAGGGTAGCGAGTGCTTCCCAGTTTGGAGATAAATGGGGTTGGTTGCAGGGGAAAAGGCAAAAGCAGTGTCTGTTCCTCCAGGAAAGCTCCAGAAACAAGTACTCCATGTGCTCTCCAAGAAAAGGGAGAAATGATCAAAAACATGGGAGAATATCGAGATCACCAGGTCTCTCCGGGGGTTCAACCAGGGGCCAGGAAGAATACAGGTAAGCAGCAGCGACAATCCTATCTCCTGCCTACAATCCATCCAGGATTCATCATTTTTATATAAATGGCCCAATATCTTTGCCATTTAATTTAACAAAAAGATTACAAATTAGCTGAACAAGGATCTGCCTTTTAACCAGCCAGTATCCAGAGAACTGCCATAGAAGCAACCAAATTGCCCAGTCCTAACTCAGCCATGAAGCCTCAAAAAGTTCTAGTCTGTTAAGTCCTACCTTGCCCATGGATGGTGACAGATTGCCTCAGTGGCTATCACAGCCCACATCCTGCCTCCATAGGGAGCCTTCTCTGTCACAGTGCAGCTCCCACATCAAGGCTGGGGAGTTTTGGAGAAGCGTGACTCTCCAGCCACAGCTGACCAGTGTAATTTCTACTTTGCTAGAACCCATCTCACCCAAACTGATCCTTTTCACACCCCAAAAAATCCCTTGTTGACCGGCCAAGCCCTAAAAAACCCCTAGCAAAGCGGGGCATGCTATTGAATGAGAAAATCACTGGAGCCAACCAACGGAGCCCTGGGGAGCTGACTGGATGACCACAGGGCAGCCCAATAAAAATCACCGGCCATTGCCTGGAATCGCTCTCTGCGGGACAGCCTGACACACCACAGCACATTTCCTGTCATACCCAGCCCATCTTCCAGCAACAGCCCATCAATGCCAAGAAGTAAAAATATCCATCTGCCATGGAGTGGTTCTCCTCTCCAGAAGGGCAACACACACGGGAATGCTGGTCACAATATCCCAGTGTTCAGATGTGGAAACTGAAGCAGCAAAGAGAAGTGTGGGGTGCTAGTCAGCTACACCTGGTGTGGACTGTGGGGTCGGGGCTCGCCAGGCCTCTCCTCTTTCAGCTGTGAATTCAGTAATCCCCCCAACCCTTTAATTTGAATTGTGACAGCTTCTCAATCCACTCTTGATTTTTTAATAGTATCGCTGCTGGTTTGGAAACGCTAAGCAGTATAGGCACTTCCCCACGTAGAGTAATGATTAAAATCAGCAGTGCTTTAGGCTCTCTTGATACTTGCTGCAGATTTATTCCTTAAACAAGAGACTGATTTATTTCAACAATTATCTTCAGACGGACTAAATTATGTGCTTTCAGGGCTCTTATTCACCACAAAATTAAGAACACTGGGTGCCAGCCATGGAAGCCCCATGATCCTTTGAGACTCGGCACTGACAGAGACTCATCCTGACCCAGGAGAAAGAACTGTCTCTTTCCCATGGCCACAAAATGCCATCCCTGACCTTCTGCTTGGCTCCACCATTTGCACAAATCCTTTGGCTTCCCCCTGCTTGACCTCCGGCAAGTTGCAGTGGACATATAAGGCACATGGCTCCCCGGGACATCACTGGGCATGCTCTGGGCTGATGTCAGGACGGAAGAGTTAGGCTCTGAAAGGACTGACTGATTGCAAGCCAGATGCCCCACAGCAATCACATTTCCTAAGAGGATCTGTATTAAAATGTTCTATAAGACCAAAGATTTTTCAAGGAAAATTCTCTCTTTCAGTGAGAGCAGGAAGACTTGATCAGGAACACTGAAAGCTTTTTTTTTTTATTTATTTATTTTAAGTATAAAATCTAAAAAAGTGATTCCCGCATCTTAGGAGGGAGGACCTTAGCTTCAGCTGGCAATCCAGGAGCACATTTACTATCATGTAAGGCTACTTTTAGGCTTTGATGAATCAGGCTTTAAGTACAGAGGTTGGCAAGCTGTCGGTGAATTCTTGCTGATAAAAAATCTCTTCACCTCCAGGAGCCTCAAATCCAAACTAAAATAAAGAGGCTGTTGCATCAAGCAAAGTTTAGGAAGAGTGACTCATGCCTTTCCCCCATCACCAAAAACCAGATCTCTGTTTCATACAGAAGAACCCTCAAATGTTGATTCTCCTTTTCCCTTCCCACTCCATTATTTCTATTTCCCTTGATTTCAGCTTTTGCTGCCTTTATGGTTTTACAGCTTTGACGCAGTAAACAAAAGCCGGTTGTTCTGTGTGTACTGGACTTGTTCCTGTTCTTTTCACCACAGACCAAGATCACTTGAAATGAACCATTCACACTGCCTAATGCTCAGTGTCAGCAGCAAGATACTCTGAAACCTGGAGTGTGCAAGCCTTCCTAAAACACACACTCCAGAATTAAAGATGCCCCGATGTACAAGAAGTATTCAAATTGTAATGTGATCATCCTGTAGAAGACCACAGGCCCTGAACCAACAGATTTTCGGTACCGCCATACTATGAGTCACTATCAATATACCTCCAGCAGCAATAGGAATGCTTATGCGCAGGCTGAAAAGTCGAGTTCAGTGCTGCAGCTCTGCTGTAATTTAAATACCTTTATTTTCACTCAGCTCTAATTATTAAGTAGTAGCAGTATCGTATGCCATCTGGCTCTGCCAAGCCATGCCTTTCTTAGCAAGAGAATTCATTGTACTTCTACATTGATAGTACAAAATCTAAAAAATGAGAGCCTTGGGATGAGATAAGTGTTGTAAAATCTCATCTAGACATTTGTTTATAATATATGGGCATTTAGTATAATTTTTATTACTGTCCTATTACAATAGTGTCACTATAGAGAGCAGAAACAAGAGGGGTCCAGGGATGGCTAAGTGAAATGCTTAGAAGCTTAAAGAAGTATCTGGAAAAAATAGGTTGAAAACACCAGGATTATCTATGGTAAATGTAAATGAGTTGAGAGTTACATAACAGATCAAACATACAGAAAGTGAGTCATGTCCTTTTCAGCCTCTCTCATAACAAAAGACAAAAGTCCTGCCAATGAAGTAGACAGATAACAGTTGAAACTGATTTACGAAAAGCCTCAATATGAACAACTGATCTGTGGAACTCTCTGCCAGAAGAATAACAGGGAAACAAAAACTGCTGCATTTAAAAATGAAGCAGTGTTTTTGATTGAGAATATTGTAAGTTATTTTTGACAAGATGTAACTAAATGGCCCCGTGACTTTGATCCAAACTACTAAACAAAGACTCAGGATATTTTGTTTCCTTTAGGCAAACAATAATTGCTTTCTAATTTCTTTGCTCCTTGTAGTGACCAGTACTGACAAATGGTATCACACTGGCTATCTTATCGAGTCTGACAGTGTTTGTGCTTCTCTATTGCTTTCCTTCTTATGTAACTGACTTCTCTATAATACAGTGATATTAATAGCATTTTCCTTTTTTAAAAACAGACCCTTTCCAGCTCAGAGTTGTTAGAAATCTCTTACATGCAAGACCTTCATTGTGAAAGAGCTACTTATATGAAAATTATTCTGATTATAGCTTTTTGTTGACAAAAAGCCAATGACTATTTTGAGTGAGAATACGATTCCTTTGCTAACATACGTAACAGCTATTGTGAAGAAACTACACTGTACTAGAAGGAATGGACGTATTAATAGTTATGCAAAAGCATCTGTTTCTAATGTTTAAGAACCTTTTTTGCAGGCTTTTGATCTTCTGGAAGTTTGGGGGCATTTTTGTTATTTATTTAAAAAAAAAAAAAATTACAGACTAATCAGTTTTAACAGTGGTCAAAGTTATCAAGTATTTAATCATGTTTTAGAAAGCTGTGCCTTAATGAAAAATGTGTAAAATAAAAATCCCACAGGTCCTTTTAGGTCCGTTTTCAAACTATGTTTATCGACACTGGTGGAGTCATCAGAATGAAAGACTGGCCTTGTAGTCAGTCCATGGGGGACATGGCAAGGTATTTCAGCAAAAGAACCACAAACAATTGATGTCTTCAGTTTCATGTTAAAGGATATATTTCATTTCCTGACTGGGTTGTTTTTTTGAAAGATTTGAGCTAAGTGCTTCTTCCTAAGCTGGCTTTCTTATGCATTTTAAGTCACTGTATTCATCTATGCCCTTGTTCCATCCCAACTACTTAAACTCAGTAATATGGACTAGAGATTATCTCTTGGTTAATATAGTTAATCTCTGATACCAATTACCAACCCCCACACTGGAAATTGTCTGACAGGAGTTAGTTTTTCACTCTTCATCTCTGCACAAGGCCTTCACCAAGCAATTTGTTGTCCTTAAAAAAAAATCCACCTGTGTGACTTGCCATATATCTCAGGTTAGCAAAATATGTGGGACAGTATAAGAACTGCTGGACTCAATGAGGGATGTTCTAGTGGCTTTGAAATGCTCTGTATCAAATTGCTCAGACAACCAGTTTGATTTAGGGCTGGTCTACTCTGTGTCTTCCATCAAGGTCTCTTCAGCCTGGAGTGGCTGAAGTAACCTATCCATGTGGTGAAGTTACAGAAGAGTCACCTCCCCTTCCAAAGTGCAGGAGTCCAATATAAACAGAAAGAGATGCATTTTCCACACAAATTTTGAGACAGACACAGCCCTTCCTTCCCCAGGGTAAGCTGTGTGCAGCATATCACTTCACTGGAGTATTGCCCCCTGTCAGGTTCAGCTGCCCCAAAAGCTCATGCAAGGTTTTCAGCTGAGCCAGGTAGTCAAAAATTGCCTTCTTTCTGTCCAGGACCTGCCTCCGCTAAGTGACGATGTCTCTTATTTCTGTGTCCCTCCTAGTATTGTTCCCCTAAGCCCTGGCGGTATCTTTCTTGGCCCTAGCCAACTGCTCTTTCTGCACACTCACCTTATTATTATTTCGCTTACTGCTCTGCAATGTGAAGGCTCAGGCATGCCTTGTCTCTAGGAAGCTTTCATTTCCTGCAGCCCTAATCCACTCTGCATCTTCCCACATCATCCTTCCACGATTCCCATCTCTCCTGATTGCCCTAATACGTAACATGAGTCCAAGTACAGTGCTCTTGGAAGCTCTACCCCACACTAGGCTGCTCTTAACTCTCCCTTTCAGTACAATGCAATAAAAATACACACTAATAATATTACACTAATATGGATAGCGGGGTTTCTTTGCAAACTAGGGCAATCACTACTAGCAAATAGCAATTTGTTGGGGGTATTTTTGAGCACTTTCACACTAACAGTCTCTTCCCATTCTGTTTCTTCTATCAATAAATTTTTCATCTTCCCTTCTGGTGACTAGGATCACGCTAGTGAATCTGAGTTAGCCACTGGCTGCAGAGTGATGACTGAAAATCTAATGGTGCCTCACAGAAATTAATATGAAAGAGTATTTTGAGAAGGCTGGGATATTCAGTCCCGTTTTAAAGAATTATGTTGCCCAGTGCTAAAGTAGGAGTCATTTTAAAGCTCTGCTTTTGAAAAGATTCTTCCTCCTTAGAGCTGAAGATATTCTGCTGCTCACGTATCTACCAAGAAGAAAGGAGATCACAAACGTAATTTTCTTCTTTACTTCCAGTACTTCTGTACTACCTAGTTTGGGTCGCACCGCTTTGCATTTTGTCTGCACAAGTCATTGCTCCCCTTGTAGATAGGCTGAAAAAAAAATAAAGCTAAGCCATGCACAAACTTCCGTACAGCACCAAATCTTCCCAATCGCTTGCCAGCAGTGACTGCAGTGCACTCACCCTGCCTCCACAACCCCATAAGCACTCTTTCTAAAGAGGCAACATCATGCTTAGAATCACAGTATAGTGAACTGTCAAGTCTTATTTCCCTTCTTAATGGGTTAGCAAACGGGCTGACATTTTTTTACAAGCATCTAACTTGTTAATTGATAGTGTTTACTCTTGGCTATTATTTTTAAGAGAGCCTGCTCTGGCCACAGTACAAACATCCCTTTTGCTGCAGGCTGCCCCTTTGTCTAATGATCTGATACACAGAGCCTATTGACTGGTCCACTGCTCATAAAGAGATGAGCTTCCCCGGACACAGGGCTCAAACTTTCACTAGTCTCCAGTCAGGCTAAAAATGGTCATGTTAAAAATGTTTAAAGAACTGACAAACAATTCCAGTGTCCCGCAGCAATCAAACATTGCAGGAGGAAATCTTCTGGCACAAAAAAGCCTGTATTGGTACAGTGGGAAAACATTTCTTTCAGCCTACCCCTTAGCTTTCCCAGTGAGAGTCTTCAGAAGAGTAGCATTGACTTAAATTAACTAAGAACATGGTTGCAAGTTTCCCTCTTCCCTTTAAAACTTTAACAAAATTGTACAGCGATGCCATCAATGCCATTCGTCTTCTTTTTTTTTTTTTTTTTATTTTCAGTGGGCTAGTTAGCTTCCTATTAACACTCTGGATGCAAAAAAAAAAAAAAAAAAAAGAAAAAAAAAAAAGAGTTTTTCTACATAAGGGAAATCTGAAAAGGTTTTGCTCGCTGCTCGGAGGTGCCAGCCAAAGAAGTACTGTTGGCCCTCAGTTTCTGCCTGCTGTTAACAGCGTATAGCTTCCTGCAGGAAAAGAAACGAAAGAGCAGTTTGTGGAACTGAGCACTTCGTTCCTCTGCAAATTAAGCCAAATCCCCAAGTGGTATAAAGGGATAAGGCACCGTTGAAATAAATGTGTTGAACAGGTCACACTTCCTTGATGACAGTGAACCATGCTGCTTTCTACTCACCCAAGGGTCAGGTAACATTACTGTTCAATTGTATGGCATTTCTACAATAAACTGCCCTTTGCTCAATGAGCAGGCATCTCTTTGTGCACAGCCAAGGGGAAGATGGGAAGGTGCTCAAGTGAGCCCAATGTATATCCTATGACCTGTACAGGATGGGTGCAGTGGGGCCTGCCCTTCCTGATGGGAGGCTGCTGTGGAAAGCAGAGAGAGAAGGGGCTGCTCTGCAGTTCGGAAAAAAAAAAAAAAAAAAAAAAAAAAACTTTCCAACTCCTTTCCAAGTATGCAAGATAGAGTCAATCTCGTTTGTGTCCTGTCCTCACCTACACAGTGCCTCAGGGAACCTGCTGCTCTTCCCCATCATTAGGCAATGTGAACCTGGGTGTTTTCAAGAGGTGTGTGGCTGCAGAAGTGAGAGAAAGAGGTGAGAGGTAAGAGGCATGTTCAATTTTCTATAAAGAAATGTAGTTCATACAGAAGGGTTCCCTTCTCACTCTTTGGCCTAGCTGAAATAAATCACCTACTGCACAAGAGTAGTTTCTTACCAAATGTGAGGTGGGTGGCACACATACAGCTTCTTCAGCTGAAGAGGCACGTGCAATGAGCCAGCAGGACATAAGAGATGGGGATAGGTCTGCAGGACCCACAGAAAAGAACATGGCTATCCCAGGAATCCCAACTTTGTCATGGCTGTTGGACAAAGGACCCTTCCCCTTTTGCAAGGTACTTCCTTTTGTATCAAGAATTCTGTGAATCAAAACCCTGAGAAGTTCAGGATTTATATGTCCATCACTTCATAAAGCTGCATCCAAGAAAAGGACAAGTCATCAAGCTAAAGAGCAACTTCACTGCAACAATTACCAAGTCTCTATCAGTTCAGTTTTTTACAAGCATAAATTATTGCAGCAATGTGTTTATTTAAACATAAGTGAAATGAGTTTAAAGTATTTAGCAATAAGTTTATGTTTTCTATTTAAAAGAGTTCTCTGGTAGATTTTTACTCCCATATATAACACATTAAACAAATACATTCCAATTTAACCAGCTAATACTTATGTAAATTGGGTATCATTTGTTTAAGTATGAGAGTTAAACTACCTAAATATTGAAAGTTTAGTTATGGAAGATGACTTGATGATGTGTTTTAACAGCATCAAGGACAAGCGGTAACACAAACAGATGTTTTTCCACAGACTTATGGAGGTGCGGGCTCAGGGAAGGTAGCAGAAGAAAGAAAGTAAGAGATAAGATAGAGTGGCGAAAGGCAAACGCTGGTATCAGTGAGATCTCAGTGCTGAGAATGCCCCTTATATGTCACTTTGCAAATACAATAGGCATGCAAAAACAGGCTGAAAAAAATCCTCTGAGGAAAAAACCTATAGCCTTATATGCTCCTCTCAAGTATCTTCTTTAGCAATCTTGGATTTGGTTTCAGTGTAATATGAATAGACCTATCTGCTTACAAAAGCTCCCCTCTTCCCACCAGCCTTGTTTGTTATTTTATGTGTTTCTGCATCATTTGCAGGGTTTGCTTTGATCTACATTCCTCCTGGATGTGCGGTTTCCTTTTCGGCTACCGAAAGGAAAACTGTTTGGTTTGAGAATTTGCTTATTTTGAAGCTCCGCTGGCCCAAAATACCTATTTTTAATGCAAACGAGCACAGCTCAGTGCTTTCAGTTCTTCAGCACTGGTTGCCTTCCTTTCAGGAAAAAACTCTTTGAAACAATAAGTGACCTCTTCATACTCTAATAAAGTGCCAAATTGTAACCCTAGCTGGCATAAATGTGAGCGTGCTGTTTGCTACAGCTAAGTTTGAGTGTTTACACTCAGGCATAACTCGATCCATGATTTGCTTTTATTTTAGCACCATCCTGAAACAGTCACTCTTTTGTTCCACACCTGACACCCAACAGCATACACCATACTGCTCCAAAACGGCCACAGAACAGGTCACCGTGAATTCTCTCAGTATTTCTCTATTGCAGACCTAAACTGTTTTCTGCTGGCGGCACAACTCCTGCTGCCTCTATGGGTTGGCTGGGCTTTGGTGCATTTTTAGGGTGACTGTAAATCCTCCTGCACATAATATGTGAAGTTGAATGTAAAGCCTGAGCCATTTTAATCCTTCCTCCTTCCCTAATAAGCATCACAATGCCTACACACTAGGAGTAGTCCATAGACAAAACACAGTTCATAAATAACAGGTAAACAATCTTCAAATGAGAAGAGAAGACAGGACACAGCCTTGGAAAGACTCTTTGACTGGGAAACAGGATATATTCTTCAAGGACCTTGCAGGAATACAGTCCCAGAGGACAATCAAAGATTAGATCTTCTCTTCTATGGGGTTAGGCCACAGGAGTCAACCTGGGAAGTGATTCAGATAAACAAAGTGCTAGCAAGAGGAAGGACACTGGTAGATTTTGCCTCTGTACTTAGGCCTTCATGTTGAGCTCCACATTTAGGCTAAGTTTCAAAGGGTAACAGAGCATTAAGTGGCATCACCAGTACTGGAGAGTGGGAACAACCCCTGTGATTCTGGAGACCAATTAACTATTGTGAGAGTATTCTTCATGAATTGTCCTGGAATTAGAGTGTCCTGATCTGTTAGGTGTCAGTAGTCACAAACGTGGTAGGGTCCCTCAGCAAGCACACGACTCCTCCTAGCAGACCAAGTGCAGAAGCTGGCAGATCTGTTTTCATCACCTGCAGCCCAGGGTATCATATGCAGGCAAAGGCAGAAATGCATTCCATGAATAATTTTTGTTGTAAGAAAAAAAAAAAAAAGACAATAAAGGAAATTTGTATTCAAGGGCATGCAAGCACACAGATACTGCCACATGTATTGCTTCCTAAGTAGTGGCAGAAACAGGGTTCTCGCTTTGCAAGAAAATCTGTCCTCACAAAAACACAGCTACGTCCACCTCACAAGAGTAACTGCAAAGAGAAGAATTATCAAGGAGAAGCAACTGGAATGTCTAAGAATAGCTCCCCTTTTTTCATACAGATATATCTGAGGGGGAGAAAAAAGAAAGAAAAAGTATGGAGCAATGTATAAGCCTACCCTGGTAAGGTTACATGTATTATGAAAAAGCTTTGCTGGAATGGGAGGCAAATAATGTAGAAGACCTGCTCAGTACCTGGTATCTAAAATTAAAGCAATGCTTTATGCTAAAGGTACGTGGACAAGGCTACTGCCGATTCTAACGTCAAACTGCTTTTCTGGGCTCATTCTTTTGAAGCACATTTCTCTGTATGTTAAAACATAAGACTTTAATACTGAGGACACATTAGAGAACACAGTGATGACAGTCTATCGTTCTGTGAAGCCGTATTCATCATCTCACAAAGTAAGAATCTTAAATCTTAAACTGTCACAGAGGAGAATTGGTACGTGAGGCACCCAAATAATGATGCCAGTGGGTGATCAAAAGAAACACCTGGTTCCTTTTTGCCAGATTTAACTTTTCTAGAACCACACCTAAATTGTAAATCTCTAATAAATAAGCTAAAAGGGGGCAATACCACACATCCCAGCTGGCAATGCATTACAAAAGCAGCACAATGGCCACCCCAAAGCAGACCCCCAAGAGCAGTGTCTGCCCCGCTGCCTGCACACAGAGCCTCAGCTGCAGCGCCTGCCATCTTCTGCATTGTCAGTCCCAAAGCTTGCATCATTAAGACCTGAAACTGATCCACTTCAGCGATTAGGCTGATCCAAGGACACGGACAGAAGAGCAGGGATTTAATGGGCAGGCGGGCAGGAAAAGTCTTTTAACACTTTAGAAAACGTTGACTTGGTGGAAGGAATTGGCTAGCTCAAGGGATTAGTAATGAGATACTGAGCCCCTTAGCTCTAGGTCACCACACTGAATCTGGTCCAGGTCAGTAGAAATCAAAAGCTGTTACTGTTCGGTGGCCTTCAGGAAGTCAGTTGGTGGTCCTGCACCAGCTACGACTGGCAAAATATCTGCTATCATTACAGATGACAGTTGGCAGCAGTTACAGGAGAGGTTTAGGACTGGCACAATACAGTAAAAGAGTAAGCAGAGAAAAGATGTCCCAGCGAACACACTGGCTGGATTTTGGAAAACTGAGAAAACCACCTCCCCGAGCATCCACAGCTTCACAGTTTGACTTGGGGCACAAAATTAAGGATCTTGTTCAAGAAAAGTTTGTTTCCTTGCTGCTATGCTTTTCACAAGGCATTTGTGGCCTAAATATCTCCGAAGGGCATTACAACCACTGAATTTCAGATCCAATCTTTTAAATGGGAATAACGAGCTCACTGGGTTGCTGTGGGACATCCACACAAAAGGGGTGATCAGACACAAGAGCTAACCAAGAAACCAAGCTGGGTGAACAAGCAGTTCTAAGCTAAAATCAGCTCCTCTAGCTCAAGGGCAAGGCACTTGCTGAGCACACATATGGCTGCCATTCACAAAAGTCTATATTTTATGTTCTTAAAATGTACAAATTCCCCTAATAGAAAAAGGTATCCCTCCAAATAAAACCCACACATTTCCACTGTTGCCCAGCAGAGCAGCATCAAAGGAGCCAGCAGCCCCCAGCTTTTATCCCACCTAGGATGAAATTGTAATGTCTGTGTTGCGCAGGAGGTCAAATAGATTATCATAATAGTCCTTCTGGCCTTAAAAGCTATGAAATTGGAGTGAATCGCAAGATATCGGTCACTATTGAAGGCAGGAGAGAGGCGGCAGAGCTCAGTGATGGGGTGTGATATGGCAGAGTAAATCCGATGTTCTTAGGCTGTGTGAAGCTGGGAAACTGACATTCTGCCTTCTTTGTTGCCCCTTTGGGACATGGAGAGAGATGCAGGTTGTTATAATAATAAGCCCAGTCCCCTCACTCTCAATGCGGCCTGAGAATATTGCCCCTTCCAGGAGCAAGTGCATGAAGGATTGAGGAACACTAGTTATTTTCAAACTGGATTAAGTCTTTCAAAAGCTAATAGGTTTCCAATGAGCTGTGGTGCTGCTGCTGCAGCTGCTCTAATTTGAGAATAAAAGAATGCAGGCTTTGTGCCTAGGGACCTGTTATTGATCTGAGCAAGGAGGATGGGAAGGGAGGGGGCAGAGGAGGGTTATCCTCCTTTCAGCTAGGGTGGGGGCATTCTTTTCAAAGTCACATTATCTGCTAGTAACAACAAAGCCTAACCCCATGACATGCTGCTCTATACAGGATTGCACTTGTTGAGAACTAAAAGCATTAGAGAAAAAAAACCCTCCTTTGGCTACCTTGCGCAGCTAACTTCATTGAGAGCCCACGAGACTCAACAGATGGGTCTCGGGACACCCTCATTAGGAATCACGCCCATCCCTTTGCATCTGGTGCCCTGCTCTGCTCTCATTAGCATCGCAGGCTCACAGATTCCTTAGCACGTGCTTCCAATAAATATCGGAAAGAAAGGAGGTGAGGAAAGCCACCACTTCGAGCAGCAAGGAGAGGGGTTGCCCGCCAGGCTGGGAAATCCTTCTACGTGCACACACGGGCACACTCGCACCCCCCTGCAGCCCCCAGGAGGGGGGACAATAAAAGGCAGCCAACCACAAATGTGCACTTAAAGGGACAGGTGGGGAGTTGCTTCTATACAAATTGTGGCAGAGCCCCATTCGTTCCCCTCTGCCACAGTAAATAAAAATCATCATTATATATATTTAAAACTAAATAAAATCAGGCCAACACACAAATTGTGGATCTGCAAGAGTCCAAGGCCCTTTTGAGACATGAAGTGGATGCACACCGTGTTATGCCATTACCTTCCAAGAAATTAATTGGCTTTAAGGGTCCGATTCAACAGCCAGGCTCTTTTCCTTTCAGGCCTTCGCCAAGCCCATCTTCCTGTCACGGTGCTGCAAACCAGCAATGTCCTTCATCCTGCTTGGAGTGGTCCTTGATTTGGGGACAAGATGAAGGTGAAAGGAAGTCATCTCCCATGTGTGGTGTGTGTTATGCAAGTCCTGTGTAAAGGATGGAGACAAGGAAAGCTTGCCCTTCGTGGCCTCTTTGCCCAGGGCCTCGTCTTTGTACACCCAAGCATGCTATCCACCCTCTGGGGCCTGTGCTGTGTGTAAAAATATTTAGCTGATAGAAAAAGGTTCCTTCTGCCAGGCGGCAGGCAGAGCCAAGGGACTAGCTAAATGCATGCCACAGTGCCACCCTAGCTCTATGTACCCCTAACTCCCTGCAGGGATGTTTCCCCTATAGATTAGCAGGGTCACTCCTGCCCACCTGACTTCAAGATTTAACTCACTGACCATTCCAGCACACCCATAACTTCAGGTTTGCTGTTCCTTGACAGAGGCACATTTAGAATTTGGGCTGAATCCAGATTTTAGCAATCCTGACTCCCTTAAAAGCTTCTTCATGCCAAATGAAGCAATTCCATTTACGTCCCCCATGCGGGACTAAGTAAACCCGAGGCCCAGAATATCAGATCAGCCATGGAATGATGGAGGGCTAGGGCAAGAAATCCTATCCTGTTCACCCAATTTAAATTTGCTAATTGTGTCCCCTTATTCTCAGTTGTTTCCTGAGCTGAAATGACACCCCTGCCTTCTTCAGTCTCGCACCCTTTAGGATCATTTGTGATTGAGAACATGTTGAAGACATGCTATGCATTTAACATAGGAAACAATGTATACGAAAAGGAAACTTCCAACATCTTGATGCTTTCATAACAAGAAAATGAAACTCGATCTGAGTGCTTACGCAATGCAATTGGCTAAAAGAGCACCCTTGCAGAAAGCTGTGAGGAAAACCCTACCAGAAACTTGGAGCTCTCTTCAAAGCATCGGCTGTTTCTTGGAGACGGGGCTCGGCCTCGGTTTCAGCACAGTCATTTCTACAACTGACGGGAATAGCTGAGGTTCCAGCTTATCAAATGGAAGTGTCATCTCGTCTGTGACAGACACGCCAGCACTGCTCAGTGTCACAGTCTTTGCACCTACTGTAAGCTACTCTAGGTTGATAAGCTGTACCCCTACCCAGACCTAAAACTGTAGCCACAGCTCTCCCCCGTTTTTAGAAAGTGGGGCTTCCAGACTGAATGACTGGTGTGGAGGAATCCCACCACTGGGGCGGATAAGAGAATGACAAAGAAATTGGGATCACAGGCTAACATGGAGGCATCTGATCCTAAAGAGTTAACAAGTAAACAAGGAGAAAGCAGGTTTTATATGTGTATAAATAAAGGAAACTGAAGGAGGAACGGTACTCTTCTCTGGAACAGAGTAAGATCTCAATTTTAAGCTGTGACAGAAAGCAATAATGTTATGGATTCACTTAATTACAGCTGGATAAAACTTTAAAGCTCTACAAGAGACGTATTTTTTGGCTCTGCAACTTTTAACTCTTTTAACGCCTTTACTGGTTCTCGCTACAGTCATTTCTGAGCTCCTCACAGTCTTTATTTTTTCTTATTCTCTGAGTGTCCTCCAAATTGGATTCAGAGCCTCGTTTTAGTTTCAGGGAGCTAAGGTACTGAAGAACTAAGGAGGAAATTTCGAAGTCCCAAAAGTCTCATGCACAATGTACAAAACAGGGCTTTGAAAATGCAATTCTCTTAAGCCAACATACCCCGGGGAACCAAGAAAGTGAGCGCCTGCAGCAGCAAGCTGGATTTGGGTCTCTGGTCACTAGAGCATCTTCTTCTCCAAGATCTTTGGTCTCATTTGAAAAGCTTGCCTAGAGATGTGGCTTCAAGAATTTGCCTGACCCTGAAGATGTGAAGCTTTGCGGCAGTAGGCATGCGCTGCTCAGTGTTGGCAAACTGTAGCTGTTCTCCCAACCTTTGCCACTTGCTCAACTTTCCCAACACAGGTAGTTTTCTCTCCCGATCCATTTGTGAAACAGTCTTAACACGGGGTGTGGCCTCCCCACTAAACGCTTTCTAATTAGTTTCTAAACATTAAATGATTATGGAAGTGCAATTCCCATTCCACTCAGGTGATGAAAACCTTTACAGGAGTTCAGTCTCACTTTGTAATTAGAGAAATTAGCTTTCTAAGTTTAGATCACTCAACTGTGCAAATGGGTTCATCTGGTGGAATGTGTTGCTCTGAAATGTGTGTCAGCCAAGCAGCAGAGCACAGCCCCTATCTCTGCCTCCACGACACTCGCCCAAGTGAGGAGGTCAGTTCCCGTACAGCAAGAGGAAAATCAAGTGTTATGGGTGTATTATAGGAAAGGCCTTATCTAAAAGCTCACTCATCCGTGATTAACTCCAGAGATATGGCTTTCTCCTTGCAAAAGGGATGCTTAACTCCTAGATAAAGGATTAGCCAAGAGTATGGCATTGTCCCTCTTGCACTCGGTCTTCCCAGAATTATATCTCAAACTGTGAGGAACGATTTTTGACAGAGGCTAACATAGAGAAGCAAAAAGTAGTTTAAGAAAGTACTGTGCATAAAAAAACTCTGAGGAGAAACAGAGGGCTCCTCCAGTCTCATCTACTGTGAAATGAGGTCGTCAAGCTTTATGAATTCTTTATGACTACAGATTCCACGTTTCAATGGATCCTTTTGTGGTAACCATTTCTCCTGGCTTATTGGTGCAGGAGCAGACCCTCACGATTATGCAACCGTCTTGATCTGCATTACGGTAGTAAACAGTTTAGTCGCTGAATTGAAAATGAGATGGATTCAGGTCCCTGAACGGAGCATTTCCAGGGGCGTCATTCCAAGCTTACCTTCGGGTATCACAAATCTAAGGAAATCCTGTGGGATTGTTCACAGCCATGATTCAATGACTCACAGAGCTTTAAAAGGAAATTACAACTTTCCTAACACAAAGCACTGACTTCAGGACACCTGACCCTCGTAGGCCAGGCGCTCCCTCTAAAGGCTGTGATCCTCATCCCGTTGAAGTCCAGGGCATTCTCCCAGTGGCTTCAGTGAAGCAGGATCTAACCCCACGTTAGGAAACTGATCCAGGCCTGAGGCAAAGCACTGTCTGTAACGCTGGACCTTGGCACACGGGATGTTTATAACAGCTTCTAATGTGGATGTAATGTAATTATGTCAGAATCGGAAGATTAGCAGGAAGTAACTTTACGCAATGCAAAACGCTGAGTGCCAGACGTTGAAAAGTTCTTCACCGGCCTCAAAGGAAAGCATGTCGGCTCCGCACCCCGTGCGACATGGGCACGTGTAAGCAGAGTTACAAAAGGAATTTTAAATGCATCACTCTTGGGCTACTCAAAGCACCCACAATTCAGGGCCCTCCTGCACTCACAGCAATTTGTAAATCACTGTGCACACAGTGAGATGGGCATCTTAAAAAAGATCCTCATGTAGCATAGCGCTGCATGCTTGATTGGTTATCAGCGCAGCTTTTCAGTCGCTGAAGATCTGGCTGGGAGAGCTCAGTGGAAAAAAAAAAAAAAAAAGCAGGAGATAGGACTTCAAGGGTGAAATTCTGCCCTTAATAAGTTAAGGGGATTTTGCTGCTGACTTCCACGAGGTCACAGTTGCTTCTGGGGCTGCAAGGGAGAGCATTTGCAATACACTTCTACCCATGACTCACTCTCTGCCTCGGTTTACCTATCAGTAATACTTTGCATCTCAAGACACTGGGAGGCTTAATTCATTAGTGCTTGCAAAGCATTTTAGGTTGTCGGACAAGTAATTCTGTTTAAGGACAGCTACAGTGCTGAGTCACAGGCACTGTGGGAACCAGCACTTTAGATTTCCTAAGTGCGGGAGTCAAACAGGTGGAGTAACCTTTTGCAGAAAGGCCAACTCCAGACCTGCCCTAGAGGTATGCAGCCTCCTGGCAGGCAGCAGGGTATTTAAGGGCCCAGAGGAGCACATGTGTGGCACTCGTGAATGAGCAACATTTAAATCGGCTGTGGAAGGCAACCAGCACCAGAGGAGAGATGCTGGTTCTCGTCTCGCCCAAGAGCAGCCACTTTGTGGGGAAAAAAACAACGAAGGTTTACCAAGCCTGAGAAAAGGGAGTGACCCTGAGGAGGGAGCGGATGACACCCTTAGAGCTTCTGGGCTGAGGGGCGTTCAGCCGCGTGTCTCCCAGGCGTGACAGAGCCGCTGGCACCTCAGCTCGAAGTCGTGGATGGGCAGGGACCTGCAGGAGCGTGGCCGAGGCACCAGCGTGGTCCTGCTCTCGGGGTGCCGGCGGCCCGCAGGGACGGAGCTCACCTCCGCCAGGAGCGGGCATGCCCCGCGCCTTATGCCATAGGAAACGAAAACAAAGGAGATAAAACCCGGTCAGAAATCTCGTTTTCCTCTATGCCACCGACTCCGGCGTATTAAAAAAAAAACAGCCGCTCACACGTCCACCGCCTTAGCTCGGGGTGGGATCAGAGCCGGGGAGGTGAGAACAGCCGCCGGGGCCAGCCCAGGCGTCCCGCGGCCAGGTTCCCCCCTCAGGGGGCCCCCAACGGTCCCCCAACGGTCCCCTAACGGTCCCCTAACGACCCCCAACGGCCGCGCCGCCTCAGGTAGCGCAGCGGGCTGGGGCGAGCACCGCTCCTCCGAGGGCATTTTTTTTTTTAATTTAATTCGTATTTACTTAATTTTAATATTATTATTATTATTATTATTATTATTATTATTATTATTATTATTATTTTATTATTTATTATCCCCCTACCTGCGGGGGGATATTTTATTATTTATTACCCCCCCCATCCCATCCCATCCCATCCCATCCCCACACACACACCCCCTCCCCGTCCCCTCGCATCCCCGTCCAGCTTCTCCGCCTCCCGGTGCCGGTACCTGCCTCTGCCTCTCCCCCCTCCTCCTCCTCCTCCTCCTCCTCCTCATGCATATGGATGGGAGCATGCGCGGCCGGGCGGGCTCCCCGCCTGCCGCCGTGGGCTAGATGAAGGCGAGCGGCGGCGGGGCTGCCAGACGGGCGGCCGGCTCGGGAGGTGTTGTGTGTGCTGCGAGTGAGGGGGGGGCTGAGAGGAGCGGAGCGGAGCTGAGCTGAGAAAAGTGGGGGGGGGGGAAGCGAGCGTGGCCGCGGGGCCAGGAGGGGGGGGCGGCGGGGGGCTCGCTGCCACCACCACCGCCACCGCCACCACCGCCACCACCTGAAGGCGAGGAGAGGGGCGACAATAAAAAGAGGGACAGCAGAAGGAAAAAAAAAAAAAAAGAGGGAGAGGCGAGGGAATAAGGAGAATAAAAGGAGGCCGGGCTGCCCCGCATTGAAGAGCGGGGCGCTATTGAAAGCGCGTGAAAAGCGGCGTTGTTCGGCGCGGGTGCGCGCCGCGGCCGGCGCGGTATATTAGAGCGGGGCGGCGGCGGCGGCGGGCAGCAGCGGCGGCGCCTCCTCCTCCTCCTCCTCTTCTACCACCACCACCACCTCCTGCTTCTTCTTCTTCACCACCACCACCACCTCCTCCTTCCTCCCGGAGCGAGAGCGGCGGCCTGCAGGCGGGCAGCGCGGCGGCGGCATGCGGGCGGCGGGCTGCCTCGGCTCCCTGGGCGTGCTGCTGGCCCTGCTGGCGCTGCGGGCACAGGTAGGTGCTGCGGCGGGGGGCTCGCCGCTTGCCTCGGGTTTTTGTGGGTTTTTTTAAGGGGGAAAGCCTCCCGGCCCCGAGCCTCCGGGAGCGGAGGTGCTTGCTGCGAAGTTTGCTGCGGGGGCTGCCAGGCTCGGGTCCCCGGGAGGGGAAGCTGCACTTGGTGCATCGCTTCGGCTGCGAGTTCTCCTCCTGCCTTTGCTTTTTCTGCAATTTTTTTGTTTTTTTTTTTTTTTTTGTCTTTTCAAATCAGTGCTCATGGCAATGCTCTGGGTGACTAATGGGCAAGGGCTGAATTTCAGCTGGGCAGCCCTGGGGGTGGAAATTAGCTTTTTTTTTTTTTTTTTTTTTTTTTTTTTAACTTGTCCCAGCTGCACCCCAGAGAAAGCAGGGGGTTGTGTTTGCAGGGTGCCTTCACTGCCTCGCCTTGTGCCCTCCTCTGCATGCACTGGTTTGCTGTAGTTTTATTTCCAAAGGATTTAAAGGCTTTCCATAGCACACTTTTTTCTAGAGTTGTTACTTCATTATTTTTTTTTTTTTTCCAGTTTTAACAGTGTTATTTAGTTAGAATGATTTATGAGCCTTTCCCATGGATGTCTGCTAGGGAGAAGCTTGAGGCAATTGCATTTTTTTCCTTTTTTCTGATGTTATGTGTGTGCTGCTCAAAAGTAAGCTGATTTTAGAATGACTTTTTCCTGTCTGCAGAGTTGTTGTAGTTTGCGTTTGGGGTGAAAGTGAGGTAACCATGTTCTTGTTTCTCGTTTTTTCTTTTTGTTTGTTTGTTTTTTTTCTTTTTTGTTTTCTCCTCCGCTTCTTTCTTGGGATTAACAGGTGACTTTAGCATCGGGACAGTTTGAGTTGGAGATCTTATCCATGCAAAATGTGAACGGTGAACTGCAGAATGGAAACTGCTGCGATGGCACCCGAAACCCAGGAGACAGAAAATGCACCAGAGACGAGTGTGACACCTATTTTAAAGTTTGCCTGAAGGAGTATCAATCGCGGGTCACGGCTGGCGGCCCTTGCAGCTTCGGATCCAAATCCACTCCTGTCATCGGAGGAAATACCTTCAATTTAAAGTACAGCCGGAATAATGAGAAGAACCGGATTGTTATCCCTTTCAGCTTCGCCTGGCCGGTGAGTATGTGGCCTGCTCGGGCTCTGCCTCTGTTGGATGGTGCTGTTGGAGATGGTCATAGCAAGCTGAGCCCTGATTTCGTGTACAGGGGAGAGGGACCAGCATCGGGGAGGGAGCAGGCATCTTGGCAAGGGAGTCGGGAATCCACAGCACAGAAATGAGTAAAATGTGGTGGTGTTTTTGTTTTTGTTCCCTGGGGCTCACAATGCACAGCCTGTTAAATTTGAAAGTCAGATGTGCAGCGAGGGGGATCTAAATGGGTCAGGGAAGCAAACCCAGTATCCCTGCACTTTACAGCATGAATAAGTCTCTTGAGAATTAGAAGGTCAGAAGTTCATTTTTTTTTTCAAACCAGTGAAGTCTTGGGCTTAAGCCAAAAGAGCAGTGGGTTAGGGGCTGTGGAGGGATCCCGTGTGAAAAGTGTGTGTCATAGCTGGCCTCCTTCCCTGGAGCGTGTTTGGGAAGGCTTCCTGCTTCCCCCAGGGGGAAATCTCACTGCACTGCTTGGTGTTGATGGGAGCTGCTGTTGCTGCTCTTGGTGAGCTGGTTGCCAGCTTCCCTGGGAAGCTTGCTGTGTTTTAAGGTACGTACAGATGCTAGCAGCTAAAGACAGAAAACCCTAGCCTTTGCTTTTGGTCCATTTCATCCTCTCTGACCCACAGCACACCTTTTCTGGCTACTTGGCTCTGTGGCCTGTGGATTCTGGCTTCCCTCTAGCTGTTTGCAAAACTTAGTGGCTCGAGGAGGTGGGACCTCTTGCCAGGCACTTTCCCCAGTGGTGTTAGTTTCAGCAAATGCTGGTCAGCCTTGTGGGGAGATAGAGGACAGGTGACCCCTTCATTAGCTGAAGCTGCCTCGTTGTTGGTCACATAAGGAGCACTGGCTTGGACTTCAGTGCATGTTGTTTCTTCTGGAGAGCTCAAAGGGGGTGTGTGAAACTTTGATGTGGTCAGCCTGGCAGAGGAGTCCTGTGCTTGCTGCACAGATCCCAAGGATCGTTTTTCCAAAACAGCTGTTGTTTGGGATGGTGATCCACTCATGCAGGCTTCAGGGCCGTAGGGTTTGGGGGCTTGTGAGGCTGCCCCAGCCTTGGATGCCAGGAGGTGTGTCGCCTTGTGCCCAGCAGCGTGGCCTCCAGGCAAGCAAAAAGGGAGGATGACTGACATGGGGGGCTCTTCTGCAGCCGTGACAGTCTGTCTTTTGGGCTGGCTCTCTGGGATGCTATGGTGTAAGAGCTAGCTCTCTGGGATGCTGTGGTATAAAAACCTTCCAGATTTATGCTTTTGAAACTTTTATTTCAAGATCACCTAGGAAACAAAACTGTTTCCCACCACCTCCCCTTCTCCAGAGGTGCTGAGCACACACTTTCCCAGTGACTGCCTTGGGGTATGTTGATGCTCAGCAGTTTTGAAAATCCAGTCATCCTAACCTGGATGCCTAAGGTCATTTGTGCGAGGGGAGGAGGGCTCTTGCACGCATACAGGGGAGGGGTGAACCTCGTTTCCTATCCTCCCTCGCTGCTGGTGAGGTAGACTTTCGGCACCCTCTAAAACTTGGCCCTTCCTAGTCTGATAAGGACTGGTTGCTCTGAGGGCGTGGGCTCTTTTTTTTCTTTTTTGGGGGGGGGGGGAAGCCCGCCCCAAAAGCATTCCTCCTCCAGTTGCAGCGTAGACACCCACTTTGTTAGTCCTACGGCCAAGTGCTGTAGGCAGCCATGTGTTCTTGAGGCGTCCTGTGCTGCCTCCTACCTGCCTCCTCTGTCAGTGGTGACTTCTGGAGTAGTGACGGCCGGAGAGGCAGAAGGGTGAAATGAAGTCTGCGTTTTTAAGGAGATAATATTACGCGGTACAATAGCGGAATTAACAGAAGTATTCTCTGTTGGAAGTACAAGTCCTTTCTTTCTTCTTCTTTTCTTCCCCTAAAATGAATGAGATAAAACTTGTTATCAAATATGCCATCAAAAGGATAAAGGGTTTTGTAAAAATCTGAGGTATTTGAAGCTCTGCCAATGGCTGTAATGCTTGTGCTGCAGGTTTTGACTTTTTTTTTTTTTTTTTTTTTTTTTTCAGAAAAGTCAGGCTTATCAAGGACTTTTTTTTTTTTTTTTTTTTTTTAAAGTAGCCCCCTCCCCTGCTCCCAGTCATTCAAATGCCTGGAAACTGAAGCTATGTGTATATAAAAATTACATGAAAACTGAACACACCCCTACGAACACCCCCTTTCAGGGGTAGGATCACAGGGAAGGGAAATCTCCTGGGTAAAAGGAGGGCCTGGGGGTGCAGGGACCTTGGCAGAAGTTTCTTAAGCTTGTCTGCATTTTAGTGAAAGAAATGCTTCTATTGTCCTGCTGAATCTAATTGAGCACTGGAATCCTAGAGCAGCAGCAGAACTCCAGTGCAGCCCCTGAAATGTGTAAAACTTGACAACTGCTGACACTCTGGTTCCTGCAACTGGAGTTTTTTGGAATAAACTCTTGCATTCCCATGCAGAAGGGACTTTTTGAGACTGCGATAATTGTTCTCAATTATCAAGCCTGCCTTCCAGCTTTAACTTCGTAGGACACGGCTTTCGGCTGGCCATTGTGACTTTCAAAAAGCAGCGGAACAAAAGAATATCTAATGTGGCAAAGCTCTTATTTGTACTAAAACTGTGTCCACAAATCATTTTAGGAGTTTTGAAAGCTCTAAAGATAACCTAGTAAACTTAATTAGTTAAATCTGATACTGAAATTTCAGCACTTAAAACAATTTCTTTAGATGGGTTAATGCTGTTGACTTTAGTAAAAGCTCGAGACCAGCTTTGCATTTACAAATGTGTCTAATCATTAAGGTTTTCTTTGAATACACCCAAATGAAAATTAATAGTAATAGGAGCTAGACCAAAATGTTAATCATATTGCACTTGAAAACGTGTACTCGTCTCTGAATGTGCACGATTTGTGTTCCTCCATCCGAGGGAGGCTTTTCTTGGATGTTCCAGCTTGAGTCAGCAACATTAAGGAGCCTTGTTGCTTTAAAAATCAAACAAAACCAAGGCAAAAACAACAACAACAAAACCACCCCCAAAACGCCACCTCTTCCCATGTCAAGCTGCCCCTCGTACTTTTCATCAGAAATAGTTATATCGCATTAGAGGTCTTTATTTGTCGCACAAGAAAGGAATAAAAGAAAATGGTGTGGTTTAAATGGGTTGTTAGGTTTGGCTTGTAATGCTGACTTGAAGCAGCAAAGCCTTATTAATAACTCATGCAGTTTGCTGTTGTCAGTTTTGATATGTGCCCCTGTGAGTAATGGGTGTGGAGATGGTGGGCCGTAAATTCATTTAAGTGATTGGAGGCTTGACGAAGTTGCTAGGAAACAGGGCAGCAGACCAGCATAAAAGAACTGAAGTGCATCCAGGAAGCTACCCCTGCACTAGCTGGCAATTCTAGAGTAAATTGCAATAATAATAAGATTTTGAAAAAGTACACCTAATGCATTCATACTTTCATTTTGAGACTTTAGTGACTTTCGTGACAGGCAAGCTTGGCTTATGAAGCCATACAGAAGAGTATGGAACAAAAGAATTTCCATGTTCCACTTGTCAAAGTCAGTCTCAACAAGTTTTGTTTCGTGGTAGACACATGCTACTCCCTGACATAAATCAAATCTCTTGGCTTTCTAAAAGAATCAAACGACATTCAAAGTGTGGTGTGCCCTGTACCTTGAGGGAGCACTGCATAAATTAACTAAGCAAAGCTTAGCAATAAACTTTGCTTTTATGTAAAGAGAGATCTTTTGCAGATTTGATGAGGCTGTGAGTAAGAAGCAGGTCGAAGTTGGCAATTCCTTTGGTATGCATGGCTCCAGTTTCAAACGTCTTGTTTATCCTGAAATTATGATCCTTGTAATTATTTAATATTGGGGCCAATTGCACCAACCCACCAGCAAACTACTGAGGTGGAAAAAAACCCTCCAGCATCTAAATAGCTTCAGTGTAAAATATGATGAAAAAGTGTTTTGAACATCTTATTTCCATCTTTAAAACAGTAAAATATTCAGCCTTTCTCTCCTTTAATGATAAATCTTGCTGCTGGTTCCTGAAGGTGTAAAAGACGTCCTCTGAGTAGGCGTTGCTTTTTGTGGCTGGAATGGAAGAGTTTTAATGTTGTCTGTTTCAAGACTCGTGAACTTTTTCCCCCTGTCTTGACACAATAGACTTCCAAAATACTGATCTGTAGCTGATTAAACTAGCAGCATTTTGAATGTGATAGAAAAAATATCACTTAATTGAACTGTGTATTTTCTTTTTTTTAAACCAGTAGGTCACAATCATAAAACTAAAGCTTTATTATTATTTGTTCCCCCCCCCCAGTTAACTTCTGAAAATTTGTAGTAACACATGCTAGGTATTGTTCCAGTCCTTCTTAAAGAATGCCTGATAAAATCATCTTGGAGCATGGGCAGATGAGAACAAATTTTTATAATAAAATGCATATTAATCGAGTAATACCCACACCCTGTCATTTATTGTTGACTAATAATTTAAGAATAAATCTTCAGTGCTTAAAGTGCCATGTTTTGCCTAGGATTACTATCCAAAATGGAGCTGAGAGTATTAAATGACATCTGGAGCATAATTACTATCCATGAGGCTGTTTTTTCCCAGGACTGAAGAGAAGCGATGCGTCCATTCAGAGGTTTTGGACTTCTTACATGTTCTTAAGAGTTATTTATGTTCCAGTCAGTTCAGAACTTCATCTTCCTGGTAAATCCATTTGACTATATTACCATAATATGTCTAAAAATAAATCCTCATCCTGCCTGCTTCCAGAATTTTTGTTCTTGTTATAATAAAGGCCTGCTCCAATTTAGCTTCAGTGGCAGCTGGATTGGGCCTCGTGTTGAAGCTTATTCCTAAACTTTCTCAGCCTACATACATCCAGCACTGTCAGCTTGTTTATGCAGCTGGAAGTCTGCATGTCTAAAACGAATTGCATAAAATTGATGCTTTATGCTTAAAATTCTAGTTAGGGAAACTTACTGCTTCGCTGTGGAATGAAGGCTGGAACAGAAGTAAGCTAGTTCTGAAGCTGCTCGAGTTGGGCCTTAGCTAACTCTGTGAGATGATGTGCAGCTTGTGAGGCTTGTGCTCTCGTACATGACATTTATTCCAGTGTCAGGTCCTAAGTCTGATGCTCTGCAATGCGAAAGCACACGCTACAGTTCTTAAAAGCATTAAAACTAAAGACAGGAGTGACTTTGAGAAATCAGGCTAAACTTAGCATTTCTGAAGATGGATAGAAATTTTATATGTTAATGGTCACAGTGCTACTAATAATTTTAACTGGTAAACCATGTCTGTCCTATATAGGGAAAGATGTGAAAATTAGAAGTTGCTGCATTTGTTTCTTGTTTCTCTGGAGCTCTTGGTTCTGTGGTTGCCCTTCTACAGCATAAATTACACTCGTTATTGCTGTATTCAGAAGAAACTGTAAAATGTGGATAGAAGTGGTTAAAGTGGTTTGTAAATAGTCAAACATCCAGAGTCCTTTACCAGCTCAACCCAGTTCTTCTGCACTTAGGTAAATAAGTAGAAAGACTTCTTGTTCAGGCTTGCTCTATGTGAACCTGACTGTTTTGCTTGGCTGGCTACTAGGTATTCTCTCTATTAACCTTGCCACCCTTTTGTAACTGGTGCATTTAATTATCAGTGGGATGCTTTAAACAGGTAGGGGGACTGATAAGAGCAAGTAATCTGCTTGTTTGGGAAGGTTGAAAGCTACCATTGACATCTTGGCCTACCTGCTTGTCTTTGACAAGTGGGGCTCCGTGAGAAAATAACTCTGTAACTAGATAAGGTGCTGATAAAAGGCTGTTGTCCTGTGATGTGCCCCTGTAGCTGCGATCACTTAAAATCGTTTTTAAATTAATGATTTTTTTAAAGAAAGGGAGTGGGGGGACCCCAAGTCACCCCCCTCTCTCCGAGTACATTGTTTCATTAATGCATGCTAGTTTTATGATCGGAATACATTGTAGCCTGGCCACCCAGACAGGGGCATTGACTGCTAATATTAACCAAGAACAATAGTGTGGCCATACTGACTGCAGCGAGGATTACAGAACATAATGGGCCCTATCCAAAAATAATGCTAATACAGGACAAGCAACAGGAAGCAGCAGTAGACTCAGCATTGCTCGGCTCCCAGACAAACCATGGACTTACTTCACACAATGGCAACTTCAGCACATTATGTATTCACAGGACACTCATTATTCCAGCAGGTTGGCCAGATCAGAGATCAGGCTGGTTTATTGGATGCTTAAGCGTATGCATAGTTTGGATAGCGGTACTTTTGCGTCTGTCATTCGGCAGGAGGGCGGCGGTTGTGTGTTGCAGAGAAGCTCTTGTCTTCACTTACTGAATGCCAGGGAAAGTCATTCCTGAAGGTGCTCCTGTGTTCCTTTCTATGGCCGTGAAGCATTTACCAGCACTGACAGCGATGCAGGAGCTGCCCAAAGGGACGGCACAGTGTGCTGCGTGTTCATGTGGGCATGTCCCAATGGGACTCCTGGCTGGGCTGCCTGTCGGAGGTTCGGTCTAGCTCTTGGCCAGGGACTCTGAGGCATGAATTGCTGCGACTCCAGCTTTGTTTATGTGCACAGGGCTAGGACAGTAACAGCTGTATGGGGTGTTGCCTTAGTCTTATGTAGGCTGGCCCACAGAAGAGCGTCCTGATTATGCTGTGTTCAAGAAAGGGTCAAGAGGGTTCGGTTGTTTCCCATTTCCCAAACATGTCATCTCTGCATGAGGAGCCACTTGTGCTCAGCTCCTCCGAGGGACCGTTACGTTGTCAGGGTTTACTGGCTGACCACGGCACAGTGCCATGGCACATCTGCACAGGGGTGTTAGGACTTGCTGTGTGGAAGGAGGGGCGCCCAAGTGCCAGCCCTGCTGACTTGTTGGAAGTGGCTTTGTGACGAGTTGTACATCTGCTCAGAGATGCCTTCCTCCCTGGCCCTTGTGCACTTTGAGATACTCCTTAGTTTCTCCCTTCCCTTCTTGTCCTCTTACAGCTGAAGGGCGCAGGGCTTGCAGCAGCTCCTGGTGGTTTGCTGTGCCCCCTGTGACAGCCTCCTGGCCTTCTTCCCACAGGCGCAGGCAGCGCACGAGGACTGCTCTGAGCTGGGTCTGCACGGCTGCGTGGCTGGCAGAGCGTGAGGAGAGCACTGCTGAGCTTAACCTGCTCGCCTTGTTTGGCGGAGGAGGAGCAGGCGCAGCATCCAGAATGCAGACTTCCCACCGTATTTGTCTAGTCATGGTTTCACATGCTCAGCAAAGCTCTTGCATGGTTTAACCACAAGGATAGGAGGGAAAGAAGTTCGACTAGTTGCAGCCTCTTTCAGAAAGGAGGCTGTCCTTTCGCTAATAAGCCTGATGTTTCATTCTTGCTCTGTCCCACTGAATCGCAGAGTGCCTTTAGAAGCCAAAGTACAAAAACATCTCTTTTGGGTGGATGTCTGGATGAAGGGAGGGAAGAAGGTAATAAAGCAGGGAGCTTTAAACACCTGCTTACATGGAGCTGCTAATATTCCAGTTAAATAACCAGAAAAGAGATTGTGTTGCCCTTTCAGACCCCTAAAAGGGAATTTCTCTGACGGATTTTAGTCCTCAAAGCTTTCTTTGAGTTGTGTTATCAATGGACCAAGACTAAATCACGGTGGTTTGACACTGAGGAAAACAACTCTAGCACATGGGTGCCTTCTTTATTTTTTATTTTTATCCTTTTGGATTGTGAATGCAAACGTTTCCATCCTCTCGTAGCTCAACTCCTAGGAGTTTTGCTTACATTTGACCACGCTGTCTTCCAGTCCTCTGGACAGATCAGGCTGTGGATGTTCTGCAGACTGTGCCAGTTTGCCATTCCTTTCAAGCTGCCTTTCCTCTCAAGCCAGAATCCCTGCCTTCTGGTCAAGCTCAGGTTTACAGTGGCTAATTGGGTGTGACTCCGGAAAGTTCACTGCTGCCTTTTTGCCTAGGACATTGCTTTGATGGAGTAAGGTGCATGATGTGGAATTCTTGTGTCTGGATATATATTTATTCAAAGATGGGCAGAGGTCATCTGTGGGCATGGGAAAACTTAAACCTCCTCGCTGTAAGTAGTCATTCCTGAGATATCTTAATTGTTGATCTATAGAGTGGGGATGATATGCACTTTTTAAAAATCTCGACGATGCAGTCTTTGCACAGAAGTGCCTTTTATTTCGCGGGGGGGGGGGGGCAGGGATTGGCTAGAGGTATGTGGTGGCTGCACTGCTTGCTGCTCTCGTGGGGCCATGGGTTTCCGTGCCTTTTGTTTAGGAGTGTCCCACATTGAACACAAAGTCTTGTCCTTTCTCTGCCCCGTGCTGAGAGGGATAGAGCCAAGAGATTAAACTGCCATTCTTTGTATCTTCCCTTTTCAGGATGGGGATTCCTCATTTAAAATATTCAGATGAGGTGAGAGGGGGCACACAGAAACGAGAGAATTGCTCGGGTGGGTCTCTCCCCCTGGTGTTTTCTTTCCATCCAGCTAAGTAGAAGCATCTTCTCCCTTTACACAAACTGCTGTTGGAAAGTGGTCACACAAGTATCTAGCAACAGTAGCACTTAAAGCCAGGATTCAGCCTTTCCTTTCCTTAAGGGCTAGGTGTGTTGGTAAACAGTCCTGAGAACCAACCGGGAACTGTTGCTATGAGTTTAGACAAAATATCTTCCAAAACAATTATGCAAGGCCGAAAGGAAAACATCCTTAACTTTATTGGAAGTAGTGCAAGTTGCCATAATTCATTCTCTATATCATAATATTTTTTTCAAGCTTGCAGTAACATGTTGCGCTTCTCGGTGTTTGTAATTAAACCACTGAGGAAGCACCCAAGATAGGGTAATGGATGTCTTAATATGGCTCAGGAGTTAGAGTTGGGTTTTGTTTGTTTGCTTTTTGCCTCTGACTTGTGTAAGGACTACTTAAATCGGCTTTAAACAGCATTAAATGATCACATAGTGCTTTTTCTGTTTTAGGAGTCTCTTCTGAGTTGAGATACTTGTTATAGACGAGTCACAAGTAATGTCACTTCTATGAAATATTAACCAAAAACGGTGTGGCCATGGAGCCTTCCTGTAAAGGTTTGGGTGCATGTTGCAGCTTGCCCAGCTTTGCTTACTTTTTGAAGCATTTTCCCACAGTTATCAGTGAACGAAATGGAATCCTAGTCTGCTTTGAATATGAAACATATTTAGGCTATATTCCAAGCTGGTGTCCATCACAAACTAGGTTTTCATTCAGAGGCTGCATGCTGTGTCCAGTCGTGAGAAAGCAGTCTGCCTCAGCGCTTTTTTTTTTCTTCCCTCCCCTTTCTCCCCCCCAAGGAATTTGAGCTCTGCTTTACGCTTGCACCTTGTAGCAGCAGCTTACTCTCACGACTGTATTTTGGTTTCTGCTACAGAAAGGTGTTAAGCACTGCAGACTGCTACTGAGCACAGATACAATTAAGAAATAAACCTTACCGTGCACAGCTTCTATGGCAAAGGATCAAAGTCCTTCGTGGAGAGAGTTTATAGATGGTCTATTTTTGTTCTCACCAGAAAGATGTTACTTTTATTACCTCATTTGTAGTTCTTATTATATTTATCAAGTCATGGTGGGGGGGGGGTCTTATTTTTCTTTCATATTTTTCCTCAGTTTTTTTTTCTCTTGAGGGCTTTTTGGAGATTCTTTGTTTTGTGTCTTGAATCACTCTAAGTTTGGATATGGCTGGCTAAATAGCAATTTTTGGAAGATACAGCCTCGATACTATTATCTCGGGGCAGAGAGGGGGAGGGGGATACGTTTAATGCCTCTTGTTCTCAAGTTGGGATTGAAGATAAAGGTGGCTTAGATGTAATAGCTGGCATCCTTCCAACCCGTGGAGTCACTCTGGTTAGTTTATGCTGATGATTATTATTACTGGAGTGCTGGAGAGCTCATTGGCAGGTTAGGCTGTCTGTAAATGTGACACGGGGTGGATAGCCTGGCTTCCCTTTCCCTGCTCTTCCAAATAGTCTGATTTTAGCCTTTGTTTTACAATGCTGCTCTCTTCCCCCACCCCCTTTCCACATCCATCAGTTCTTCCCTCAGTTACCTGATACTTGTGGGAGCTGCGATGGCCCTCATGCAGACAAAGCTTTCAAAGGGGGTGCTGAAAAGCAAAGTCCCTAGAGATTGCGCTGTCAAGGCAGAGCACAGTAATCTTAGCAACACTTCTTGCTTTCAGGGTGGCTGGGGGCAGGGAAATCAAGACTACTTTTCTCTAACTAAAATTCTTTTGAAGCAGCTCTTGAGAGCAGGGTTTTTGTTTGGGGTTTTTGGATGCTGCTATGCCAGTTCAGTGTTTTCTCTCTTCCACGTGCAGTTCTTCAACACATGCTCAATTGTGGCTACAGCATGGTGTCAAAGGCTGGGCTTCCTGGCTAAGTACATAAGACGCATTAATGATGACAAAGATGAGCTATCCAAGGTGAAAGGTCTTCTAAGTCAGACTGGATAAGGTAGCTTATGGGGTTTCAAGAAGATCACGTTTGTCTCAAGTATAACCTATTACCTATTTATGTTTTCAAGTATTCTGTTTTAGGGCACAGACCAGAATTTTTTTGGAATTAAAGTTGGATTACTTTTTCTTTGTGTTGTATGTGGCTTTGAAACTGACTCTTATTCTTCTTTTGCAGAGATCCTACACGTTGCTTGTTGAGGCTTGGGATTACAATGATAACTCAACTAGTAAGTACCTGTTCCTCTGCTTTACTTTGCTCAGAGTCCTTGGTTTCCTGACTATTGAAAGGCCTTTAGTAGGCTACCCAGCCTACTGTGAATAGGGCACAAGGGGAGTGAAAAGCTCTCCTGCAGTCTGAATTATTCAGAACAACTACTCAGGGTTCTGCAGTAGCCTGTCCCCTTCTCATTGCCTCTAGAGGTTGAGTAACTTGCTCACTTAAGCACCAACAGTTTGATGCCTGAAAATAGATGCTGTTAATTCTCCCTTCCTCCTGAGGGAGAATAAAAGCCCAGGAGTTTTTTTGTGGGGTTTTGTCGTTTTACTTTTTTAAGGAGTGATATTTAGAAGCATAAATGTTGTTGACTAGGGACCTCTTTATAAACTGTGTACTTGTCAAAACTGAATGTTCTACGTTTAAAAAAAATAATCTTTGTAGAACTTGATACAGATATTGATCTAATGAGTGTAGAAGAGGAAGGGAAACAGAAACGATAATCATTTCTTCCTTGGGGGTTGCATGTCTAGGGATTTATATTCAGGGACTGAAAAAATATTTACCAGACACCACCTGGTAGAGCTGGCTGGAAATCAAGGGTGGGAATCTTTTGCCTGGAATGTCTTTAGTTGGTTTCGGAAACTTTGTGCTGAGCTTTTACTGTTGGCTAAGGGAAGCTGTGTTGAGTCTCTTGGCATAATGAACTGTTCTGTATATTGCCTACTGCTGCTGAAGTAGGTGGGCAAAGTAGCTCTGTTCTCAATGTAAGGCTTTAATAGCGTGTGGTAAAAGCCACAGGAGAAAGTATGAATAAGAACTCGTAAACTTGTGACGTTACAAGCCTTTTCCTTCAAGAAGGAATCAACAGCACTGTGGCCCATCTAACCCAAACAGCTTGTAGACCGCTTTGGACTGAAACAGACTTCACAGAAGAAGGCCCTTGTAGAAATGTGCATGGTGCTGTGGCTTTCTGTTTACATTTTAAGTGGCGGAGAGCAGACTGTTCAGGAATGGCTTCTCTTGTCCAGGAACCTTTCTGCAGATCTGCTTTGAAGATTTTAATAATATATGTGTGTGCATATATACATGGGATGTCCTATTTAGTCATTCGTTCAAGAAGAGAAGTCCTTTGCAGATGATTAATATGATCTGGCAGTGGCATCTGTGGTTTGCCTTACAACCTGCCATGTTCAACGCTTTTGCAGCACCTGTGCTTTCAAGCCCAACCCCAGCACAGTAATGGAGATGTCCGGGAAACTTCTTGGTCTTGATTAAATGCATTTTATGGAGGAGCAGAAAAGATTGCTTCAGCAGCAGAATTGTATTAAAAATGGAAGATGCCTGAATTCAAAATGAAGGTTTTGTTTACAGTAGGATCTGAGGATTTTTTTTCAGACTGGGTCTCTGCCACTACTTTTACTATTATTAGAGCTCATCTTTTTTCATGAAACAACAGCATTTCCAAAGCTACACAATGAACCCTTTCTTTGCTTTCATGTTCTGGAAGTACAATTGTCTTCAGACAAAATTGCCTCATTTCTCAGCAGTGCATTTGACCAAGTGCAGACATGTTCTTATGTACGTTCCTGATTTGCATTCCTGCACTAGCTTTGTTGTCGCACATCCATCTGTAGGTCAGGCACTTCAGTCACTGTAATGCACAAAGCCTTTTCTTTGTAGTGCATCACTCCTGCTATGGGAAAGCTGACTGTAAGTAAAGAATGTCTTGAAGAACTAGTTAAGGAAATAGAACTACACGATTGTCATCATATAAAGTGATGAGTATTTTTTTGATGCCCAGGATTTTCTTTCAACCTAATTACTGTTGAATTGTAAGAATTCCATGTGGTAGCTCTTTAAAAAGCGAGTTTAGTAGGCTTTGTGTATTTTGCAATAGTTCTAGCATCCTCCAGATTGTTAGGAGATCCTAGAGTGGCTGCTTCCTTCCCCCCCTACATTCCACTCCTCCTACGTTCCCTTTACCACATACTCTCTTGTCTCACTTCCAAGAGTGGCTTGCAGTTAAATTCTGGCCCTGTTGAAGTTGATGAGAATCATGCTTTGTTGGAGCCAATACTCAACGTAAATGGTTTTCTTACTCTGGTTCTTGTCTAGATTCCATCTTGCTACTGTTGTTTCATACATAAAGCTAATGGGGCTGACACTGCATCTCAAACGATGTCAAAGAGCTATTGTAAATTACTGGTATCAGTTGCATGTGAATTCCAGTCGGGCATAAGAGACTTCAGCACAATGTAAACCAAGCCATAGCTGGAAGTTGTCTGAAACAAAGACTTTCAAAAATAACTGTAGTGTTCTTGGCCACCCAAACTGCTCTTCTGAGTCTGGATTTTTTTTTGTGGTGTTTTTTGTTCTGTTTTGGGTTGGCGTGTTTTGTTGCTGATTGGTGTCTTGGTTTTTTTTTGCTTCCTGACACTGAGTAGTTACAATTTCCAGAAACTAGACCGCTGAAAGGGAAAGGTGGGCAGTTGAAATAGCTGTTCATTGTATAAAAAGACAGATTAATAGCTTTGAAGTTTAGCCACAGTTAAGGCAAACAACCCTCTGACAGCGAAGTGCAGAGTGGAAGCTAAAGATGTACAGAAGGCCTCTCTCTTCCACTTCATCAATTTCTAATTGGTTAATGTTTCCGCTAACCTTTCTATCAAAGCCTGGGATTCTGAGTCGGGTGATGTCAAGGGAATTATGAAGATCACTTTCTCTCAAGCCTGGCTGAGTTCTTGTTTTATTTACTTAACCAGCCTGCTGCTTTGGGATTGCTCATATAAAACTTAAAACGCTGTTGGTGCAGGCTAAGAATGGAAGAGTTGTTGCAATGCCTTCCCTGAAGTCTGGGTCAGCACACTTGTGTAAGTGCGCACTGACAGGTGGGAATAAGGAAGGGTGGAGAAATTGTTATGCAAGAAGGAACATGCCAATACTTCATTGTGAAAACTGTGGGTGATGGCTAATGGAAAGGGATCTGAAGTCTGTCAGACCTTGACTTGAAATGTATGGTAGTAGCTTTATAGCATGTATCAAACGCAAGACATTTTAGCTGTGATTCAAAGTGAAACTACAGCTGGCTTTCCTCTGGGCCCTCAGCAACAAGAAGTTCAGTGGACTAATAAGGATGTTTCCATTTGTGTTCAGCCAGTGATTAAGGGCTCAACAGAACTGGTGGCTGGAGTGAGATGTAATAGACATACAACAAGGACATGCTTCCTAATGAGCTGACAGATAGGGGAAGAATGATAGAGCAGAGGCAAGATCTCTTTTCCAAGGTGATTGTTTTTCTGGTGCCAAGGACTGAAATAGTTGTCAATGTTACATTCCCCCCAGAGAACAGGAAAAGACTGGAAAAACAAGCATGTGTGTGGTGGTGGGGGGGTGTTGCAAAACTAAGTGGAGTGTCATTCCCCTTCTGCCACTTAAAGGAGAAAATGAGAGAGCTGATTTACTCACAAGAAACAGAGGATGTCTTTATGCACAGACCTGGTATTTGGGGAAATGCATTCACTTTCCAACTATGCTGTAGATCGGGGTGTAATCTTGGCAAGTGCAGCAAAGCCATCTCCAGCACGCATGAGTGGAACTCTAATCGCTTGACTAGCCCCATTCAAGGCGGATAGATATGCATCTGCTTAAGTACCTCTTAGAATTAGTTAGTAATCTTGTTGATGAGATCTAAGAGCCTTACACCTGCACAGTGCAGGGCATGATATTGCTCTGGATATACCAGTATGGAAAAGTCCTTAGGCACCTACATTACCTGTGAATGGGATTTAAATTAATAAAAGCCTGCGTGCGTTTGAAAGTCTTAGACGTAGATGTGGGGTTGGGGGCTTAGTGCCAATGAATAATAAAGACTGATTTAAATGGAAAATATTATAAAACCAGAAATACCTGAAAGTGCATAAGAAGTTGATGCCCTTAATTTCACACTGTAAACACTTGATGAACGCTGCAGGCTTGAGCCAAGAATACTCATAAAAAATCAGTAAATGCTTACTGTGTGTATACACGTATTGATGCTCTTCTGTGGTTGTGCAGCTAATGCTTTGACTTAACTACCCTCGAAACTGTAGGCAAGCAGGCAGGATTGATAATAGGTATCTGAGGCTTGCAAAGCGTGTTTGGATGTTCTCTTTGAAAGCAACAAATCAAAGGTCCTTAGCAATACGTTTAGAAGTATTCTACATGAAACACTGCCTGTGTGTTGTGTTCAGCTTTATGTAGCAACTTCATTAGTCTTCAACTCTGCCTTCCATAAAATCTCCAATCTTTCTTTTGTAATTGTCAGAAGAACAGCTGAACGTCAGTATGCTTTAATTCTTCACACTTGAATGTGCTTGTACTTCATACGCTGCTTTGTAACACGTCGTTGGCAAAGTGCCCTTCTACCTAAATTTTTTCTGTCGCTGGATTGTGCTCCTGTATACAGAACAGTGTAGCCTGGTACTTATTTTTGTTTTTGTACGATGTCTGCAAGGATATTTTGGCTGTTTTATGATAAACTTTCACTTGGCAGTCAAGTGCTTGCTAGCAGCAGGTCGTAAGGCAGTGTCAGATCATTTAAGTCACAAGACCTGGACTATGAAGTGAAATACCACAGATATATACAATGTTCCGAGCTAATGTGAAATATTATTATTTCAAGCCATAATTTAGACAGTTGTATGGCTCTGAAAGCCAAAAACCTTTTGCTGGAACTAAATGTCAAGTACAAAGTCTAAACTTTGAAATGCTCTATAGAAAGAAGGGGAATGTATAGCAAATATATGCACTAATTTGAGTTCCCTGCCTGGAGCTCCAGCGATCTTGACTTTTTAGTGTCAGCTAACATCTGAAAGAAGAACTTTCAAGGTATTTCTCAGCTGAAGCCCAGTGAGATCGCTGATGTCAACAATGCCAAAGTTGCTCGTTTTCAAACTAGTGTTTACATCGGAGTCCCAGAAGGCTGCAAACTTTTTGTAGTGCTTGTGTTCAGCTTGTAGACATTGCTTTATTAGGCTATTGTAATATGATTTTCTTGTAAATATTCCAGTTAAGAACAAAAGCAGTACCAGCAATGGAGAAGTAGAGGAAAGCAAGTTATGTGCTAGCCTACTGGAGCTAGAAGTAAAAGCAGCTGAATCTTCTCTAATCACTAACTGTAGGATTCTTAATGGGTGCCCTCACACTGAGAAGGGGTTAAGTGATTGGCAGGGACCTAACAGTCCCTTTGGACTTCAAGCTTTGTTTGCTTTGATAGGTATGTGTATTTCAGTTAATGGTCTGCAGCTCCAGGGCAGTCTTATTGCGCTTTCTAAAAGAGAAAATTAATAAAATCAACTGGCCGCCTCAAAGAGTCTTGTATGTGAAGGTAGAGACAGACCTGTGATGTGGGAGGTGACAATACCTAAACGTAGGTGTAACTCTGCTGTCTCTTCCAACATCTAGATCCTGATCGCATAATCGAGAAGGCATCTCACTCTGGCATGATCAATCCAAGCCGCCAGTGGCAGACACTGAAGCATAACGCAGGAGTTGCCCACTTTGAGTATCAAATCCGTGTGACTTGCACAGAACATTACTATGGTTTTGGCTGCAACAAGTTTTGTCGACCAAGAGATGACTTCTTCACTCACCATACCTGTGACCAGAACGGCAACAAAACCTGCTTGGAAGGCTGGATGGGACCAGAATGCAACAAAGGTTTGTGATGGGTGCCCTAACCCTAGATTATCAGCAGTTGTGGATAGGACTTGAATGCTTCATATTCAGGCTGAGATTCGGTGATCAGTTTGCCCTGATAACAGGGCTGAGCACTGATGGGACAGTGAGTAACTTACTGCACACAGAACTAGGGGCAGGAGAAGACTAGTTTCTGCCTTGTTTTAAAATCTTGGAGAGATCTGACTAGTACTGGGTACTTAACAGATGTGTTTCTCTGAGTATCCACATCTTTGCCCTTGGGAAGAAAACCCAGCCCATTAACTTCAATCGGAGTTCTGCTGCTGACTTCAATGGCAGGATTTCCCCTTTGGTGCAGAACTTCAAGACAAGCAGGAAGGAGAGACTTGTTTTAGAGCTGACCTGGCAAGTGCAAAGCTTTGGTGTTTGAAAAGTCCCAGGGTGTTTGTTCTACCTGAGCTGATGTTTAACATGTTTATTAGGGAATGGCAACTTCCGAAGTAATTTCAGAATGAGAAAGCATAACTCTGAATAGGAACAGACTATCAGCATGTCTTGCTGACTGAGTTTACCTGCAATTTGAATAGACGCTCGTCTTAACATCCTGTCTGTTCAGAGAGAGGTCTCAAAAGTAAACCCAGAGTTGTTAAAAGTTGCTCTGAATTAGATGGAAAGATGGGGAGAGTGGGCCAGTTGACCTGCAGAGAAAGGAAACTTGTAAACTGAGAGTGATTTGCAGCTCTCTAAGGTGAAATGCTTTCTTTTACATAGCACTGCTCAGAGTTGTTTCTATGTATGGTTCCTCTGTAAAGCTAGCTGAGAGATTTTGTATCACAGGGAGTCACCTACCTTAGCTTTCTTTTCTAGTAGACTTGTTATGAGGGACTTGTTAAAACCTTGGATTTAGTAGGATTACAATGCTGGTTAGAGATTAAAACCTTCCCACGAGTGTGAAGATGCAAGAAGCAGGCAGCATGCTGATACTTTTTTTGTGTGTCTTTTTTTAACAGCTATTTGTCGTCAGGGATGTAGCCCCAAGCATGGTTCTTGCACAATTCCAGGAGAGTGCAGGTAAATGCTCCCCTCTCCCTCCTTGTCCCCTCAAGTAATTAAATGAGCGATGCTAAACACAATAGGATTGTGGAGGGAGGGTATTTTTGGAGTCATGTTTTTTACCAAGGCAAATTATTTATGCTGACTAGCTCAGAATAAGGGAGGGGGGGGAGTAGGCTTTTAATGCACTGATAATTTTAAGAAGCTTTTGGTTTGTGAACTGGTGGCATTTTGGGGGGAGCGGGGAGGGATAAATCATGTGAATGCTGCCTAATGAGCACTAACTAATTGCTTCTGCATAAATAGCACAAATGTTTTGTGGGTTGTTTTTTCTCTTTTTTTCCCAATATCCCGACTAATAAGCTCTTTTCAACAACAAGCTTGAAGTACAGTGTGGCTTTTCTCTCTTCTCCCTTTCACTCCTGTTTCCCCCCTTCCTCCCTCCCACCCCTGGTTTCTTCCATCAGTAGGCAAAAGTCAAGTATTCTTTAGAATAGGATTAGTTAAATCTCTCGGTTCCTTTACCATTGTGAGCCAGGCTCCGAGTGCTGAGAGGTTAATAGCTGGGATGAAATCTTGTCAGTAGGCTCTGATGAATGCAGAATTTTGCTGCTGTGCTTTGAAGTCCATTCTGTCCTGGCAAGGAGACAATGAATAAGCAGAGTTTATCCATAACCCAGCAAGTAAATATTTGGAACACTTCAAAATACACAGTATATATTTATGGCTCAGGGAGGTTTTCTCCCTTACTAATACAGGGTTAATGAATATTAAATATGGATATTCTTGATCAACAAATGGGTTGCAAGTTGTTTCATGTAACCCATTATCATGTCTGTTCGTATGTGATAGGGAACTGAGCACTTTCGAAGGATATCCATCCTGTGTAGGAAGGGTTAAAAGTGAAGCTTGGGTATTCATGGGTAAAAAAAAAAAAAATAGTCTGAAGGAACAGAAAGTCGCTTTTCTTCCTAACAAACATACTGGTGCATTCCCCATTGCTGGAGACCTCTGCATGAAGTGAGCTGCTTTTCTTTCTAGTTAAGCTGTAGTTCAAACATGAATTAAATCTGAATTGTTTGACAGACGATGTTATATAAAAGGTCAGCCTTAATAATCACAGTGTTTCGTTCTTTGTCTCTGTAATCTGTTTTAAAACAAGACAAAATTTTGTCCAAGAACACGCTTGAAAGAAGGTAGGAAGTAACTTCTCATCTTCCCCAAGTAATGTGACAAAATGAAAATTAAGCCACAGGATGGGCTGTTGTGGGTTAAGTGCCTTAAATGTTTAGCAGTACTGATATATGGTGGTTAACCCCCAAAACACTGTATCTATACCTTTTTAAATTTAAAAAAAAAAAAAAAAAAGCCTTCCAAGTAGTAAGTATTGGGGGGCCAGATGGTAAGAGGAGTATATCAGTCAAGGCTACCAGTGATTTGTGCTTCTGTCATCAGAATAAACATGCCTTGTAGGGGTTGCTGTCTCCTAGTCAGAACAACAGGCTTTGTTTCCAAATTTCTTTCTTTCCTTTCTCTTTCTAAGTCTCTTACCTCCCACTCACTGCCCAGACATGCACTAGTGCTCTTATTTACTTAAGGTGCAACTTTCCCACACTTGATTTGCATAGTCTTGAAACAATGCTGTCCTTCTGGTGCTTTCAGATAACTTCTGCTTGCCAAGTTAGACCAATATCTTTAAAGTGAACACAGAAACAAGATTTTATTCTCTTTTAAGTTTTGATGAGTCATATAGCCTGCATGTTATAAATGCAACAGAGTTTAAAAATAACATCCCAGCAGAAACTGCTCTGGGTTCTGGTACAATAGACAACTAGCAAACATTCTTAAAATATCCTTTTCCCTTTTGGTGCAAGTCACTTTCTTTAATACAGGCCTGCCAACAAAACCAAATTTGCTCATGAATCATGATACAAAGAAAGTTAAATTTAAATTTCTCATGAGAAACTACTGCATACATATTATTAAACAAGAATTATTACCATGGATCTTGTTCTGGAATTGATACCTAGCTTCATAATAAGTGCCCGTAGACTTTATCCAATTTTTTCTTATACTTAGATGCTGATCTGGGAGAAGAAAGTCGTATTTCTGGCTCTGAAGCTTATGGTGTTTTTTTTCCCTGTATCTGTTTTTTTTTTTTTTTTTTTTTTAACTGTTTTTCTTTACACTTTCTTTAAAGAAAGCAATAAAAAAAAAAAACTTTGTCAGAAAGGAGTAAAAATCTAGATTTTGATGCTTGTTTTTGCAGGTGAGGTCAATTAGTTTTGCTTGTGTGCAAGCTCACAGGCAAATTGCTTTCAGTGCAATACAAATTAAAAGGGCATGTTCTTAATTTTTTATCCTTGTACAGGAAATACAGTAAGAATGCACAGAAGGATTTTCCAGGAGCTACTTGAAAGAAAGTCAGATCAGGCAAAACAACCTCTTTCATGTTCTTTGCACACAAAGAAACATAAGCTAGGACTAGCTTTTTCTATACATAAGCTATTAAGAGTTTCCCATTGACCTTGAATAGGTTGCAGTTGAAATAGCTATTTAAAAAAAAAAAAGATTCATTAGGATGTAGTTTATCACCTGAGATTTTTAGAAAGGAAGTCAAACTTGCCACTAGCTGTCTGTGATCACCCATTGGATAGATTCCTCTTGCTTTTTCCCATGAGAAGAAATTGCCTGTAAAAGAATGATGGGGGGTATTATAAATAGAAAGCTTAGCTGACTTCTGTACAGTAGAGGTTTATTTTCATAATTTAGTGACAGCTTATTGCATAATTGCTGCTGATCAATTACTCCCAGGCCTGCTAATGCAATACAGTACCTCCGCAGACCTTTGCTTTTAATTCCCAGTTTGTTTTCCTTCTGTTATAGATCAACTTTAATTTGAAGGCTCCTTTGTCTACTTTGCTAGCGAGAGCTAAGTAAAAGCCCAAATGAAGTTTCTTTTAGGGGAGCTTTACTATAAAAGAGCATATTCCTTTTAAGTGTAGAATTCAGGTAGCACGTTGATAGTGGCAATAAATGCTTGATAGTAAATTCTTCTCCAGGTATGAAATTAAAGTCTCTTAGAATTTGATGTGTTTCAGTTATTACCTGAAAAGAGGTTACTATAAATCAAGTTCTGAAATGCACTGACATATGATCTTCTTTGAACGCATGCAGAGTGCTGGTGTGTGCGTTTTCTTTAATCTCTCTCTGAGTGTTCCAGGCTGTTTTCTGGGTATGACTTCTGGTTCAGAGTGAGGTTAGGCTCTAATAGAGCAGAGAACTCCTAATGCTCTGCTGCTGCCTTGCCAAGGGCTCAGAGTTGGTGGTTATGGCTTAGCCGATCATCCCGCAAACCCAGCGTGGCTGAAATGCCTGGAACCTTGTATTTATGAGGATCTCTGGAAAACTATTGTTTCCATGGACTGCTCCCCCCTCTCTCCTCCCCCCAAATTTATAATGCACCCTGTCAAAGCCCAGAGATTGATTTGTAGTGCACACCCACCCTCTCTGCCACATTTGTATGAGGCTCCAAAAGAGTATTATTGTGCTGAATGGCCTCATGCTGATTCTCTCAGAACAGTTATTCTTTTGTCAGGAGGCCAGCTACAGAGACCTTGGCAAAACTACTAAAATGTTTGTTTACAAGAAACCATCAAACAAACCTTGAATAGCTTCTCCCCAACCTCCCCAGCCTTTCTCCAAGCTTTGGAGTTCGACAGTCCTATCTATGCAGAGCAATTCTAAGGGGTTTGTTGTATGATTTTTTTTTCCCAGTTGTTTTCCTCTTCTGAATTTATTTATTTTTTTTTCCTATGTTAAACGAAGGTGTCAGTATGGATGGCAAGGCCAGTACTGTGATAAGTGCATTCCACACCCAGGATGTGTCCATGGCACTTGCATTGAACCATGGCAATGCCTCTGTGAAACCAACTGGGGTGGTCAACTCTGTGACAAAGGTATGCTAATCTCATGGATAGCCAAGTGTAACACTTCAGTTTCAACACTGGCAGACTTAATGTGGAGAGAGCACATGCAGGAGCAAGGGAGGAAGCCTCCTGAAACGTGGTGGGAGGTTTTTGTCCTTTGGCTACTTAGCTGTGTGTCCTCTGCTGTTCTGGTGGTGTTAGCATATGTGCTTTGCTCTGTCATGTCCTGCTTGTGTGTGCAGACATGTTCTGTAAGGCTGCGGAGCAATAGAGCAAAGCACACAATTGCTAATGTTTCTGTTGGTTTTCAGCCATGGCTTTTTTAATGCTCCTCACCTTTTTGCAGATCTGAACTACTGTGGAACCCACCCACCCTGTTTGAACGGTGGTACCTGCAGCAACACTGGCCCCGATAAATACCAATGTTCCTGCCCTGAGGGTTACTCGGGACAGAACTGTGAAATTGGTAAGTGTTTGATGCAGCCCTTGAACTGCCACTGATAGTTTGGTCTTCCCAGCTTTTAATGGCTATGCTTGGATGTATTTTAGGAGTTTAGGGGTAAAGTCTACTTCTAATGTTAACTATGATGTCTGGGCTTGCTAAAAAGATCCAGACTTGCTTGTTCATGCTTCCTCATGAACAGTCTGTATCTCTGCACATCAGCCTTCTGCTCACCAGGGAGATCATTACAAGTTCCCTAGTTTGGCTCTGATTCAGACAGGTGCAAGTCAGGGGGTTGGTGAGTTAGCACAGAGGATGACTTCCTGCTAATTGTAGTTTTTTGATTCACTGCTCACTCAGGAGGGCAGTACATCAAGGGTGGTGATGGTATATCCAGAGCAGAGGCATGTAGTGGGAGCAAGGTTGGCTTCAGGTGCTATAGTCTCTCCCATGACATACTTTATCCCGCCACAGCGGAGCATGCCTGCCTCTCTGATCCTTGCCACAACGGGGGAAGCTGCTTGGAAACGTCTACAGGATTTGAGTGTGTGTGTGCGCCTGGCTGGGCTGGACCTACTTGCACTGATAGTAAGACCTTTGAAAATTAATTTAAAAATGTGCTAGCTTGTCTGTTGAGATCTGTCTCTCTAATTCCCAGTAAACATACAGGGCAGCCTACTGAACCGTTCCTAGCTTTAGCATCAGTTCTTAGCAGCCATTTCATATTATGGTAGACCCTCTTCTGCATGTACTGAGGTTTTTGTTAAATGTGGGGGGAAAGAATGGTCAATGGCTTCAGGAGAGAAGCAGAACATAAAATTTGGGTAGTGTTCTGGCAAGTTGTTAAAATACTATTTTGGAAAGACTGCTTTGTATCAAAATCTGACTTCCACTTCCAAAAGGCCAGGGGTGTTAAGTTTCTTCCATTGTACTTTGAACTCCCCTGTCATACTATTACTTTTATTTCTTTTTCTTTTTTTTTTTTTTTTTTAAGGAGTTTTTTGCCAAAATTGGAGTAGACCTAGAAATTCTGTGCAGAAGTCCTGTTGTCTGTCTTGTCCTCAGGACAAATCCTAGTAGCAGCAACCATTTATCATTTACTGACATTTGCCTGTTTGGTAACAGAGCTAAGCTTCTCCTTGTTCTGCATTACAGATATTGATGATTGTTCTCCAAACCCCTGTGGTCATGGAGGAACTTGTCAAGATCTAGTCGATGGATTTAAGTGTATTTGCCCACCTCAGTGGACTGGCAAAACATGCCAGCTAGGTAAGAACTCCTTTTTTCTTCATCCTGTGTTGCTCCAGGTGCTGGCGGGAGTGGTGGGGAAATGCAGGAAGGTTCATTGTCCAGCAGGCAAGGGTACTCATGCACTTTATTTCAGGCGTGTTTATAGTTCCGAAGCCTAAGAAATGTAGAAAAACTAAACTTCAATGTTTGCAGGACCAGGGCCTAGAACAGTCTCAAAGCACAGAGTGGCTTCTTCCTGTTAAAGTTCTTTTTGATGCATGCTGAAAGAAATAGTTAACTAAGCCTAACAGAAATACTTGAAATCATAAATGTATTGAAGTGGGGAGGGTGTATGCGTGTGCCTTCCAGTCCCACCCCCACATGTATTTGTTTCTTCAGCCTGTGAGAAAGTTGCTGTATCTCTTCAGCCATGTCAACTCCTCCAGGCCAAGGAGTTCACAGCTGGGTTCCAAAATGTGGATGATCTCACGAAGAATGAGCTGTCCGCATTCTTTACACAACACGCTAATCCCAATGACCAGGCTGCAGCACTCCTCCTTCAAAATGCTGGACTGAGATGTGTGTGTGTGGGGGGAAGTTGCTCTTAATGAGTGGCTGGGTAATTATCAAATAATTAGCGTAGCCTGTATGTTCTAATTGCAGAGAAATTGAAAGAGACTTCAGAGGCTGATGTATGATTGACTTTTGTTCGTTCAAGTCACGCTAATCCGAGCTGTATATTGCAAGTTCTTTTTAGATCTGAATGAACTGCTGATTATTGCTGTGAAAACAGACTGTAGACTTTTTTCTTCTCCTCCTACGCTACAAGCCCTGCATTTGGCCATTCACATTGTTTTTCAGATGCGAATGAATGTGAGGGCAAACCCTGTGTCAATGCCAACTCCTGCAGGAACCTGATTGGCAGCTACTATTGTGACTGCATTACTGGCTGGTCTGGCCACAACTGTGATATAAGTAAGTGTCTATATCCTCGGGTTTCTTACAGGTTAATTGTGTGTATACGTATATACCCCACTGAATTCTAAGCTCACATTTAAACATCAGGCAGAGTCCCAGCAGTTGATGTTTTTAGAAAGGGAGTAGTTGGTGTGGAATGAAAATACACAATTTTATCAAACTCATTAGTCCATAACATAGCTATATTCCGATAAAGCAAGTAAAACAATGATGTGAAGTTTCACTACTTCTAGTAAAAGAATTGGGAAAGGTTCCCACCCATTATAATAACCTTATCTCAAGGAAGGCATGCAGGAAACTTGACAAAAGGTTTATCTAGCTGCAGTTTTAAAGAAACTTGAACTCTATCTACTGTAAATAATTTTTTTGCTTTCTAACTACGCTAATTTTATTGCAGATATTAATGATTGTCGTGGACAATGTCAGAATGGAGGATCCTGTCGGGTAAGCCATTCTTGTTTTATTTTGGCTTGCTGGAGACTTGCAGCAGTAACTAAAATATTTGAGTCTCAACACAAGCAGTGTGGAAAATAGCAATTAGCTGGTATAAATTGTAATTTCTTTGCTTTAAGGGGAGAGGTTATGGCACGTTGGGGCATGTAGGGCTATGTGTAGAATAGCAAAGGCAGAAAATATAACTGCAATAAAGTACTCATTTTCACTCCCAGTGTCACCAGTGAATGGGCTTCTTGTACAAACTATCTGTTGTAAATATAGATATTCTGCTTTAAGAAGTAGATTAACATGTCCTACTCAGAATTCTGACAGTAAGCCATTACTGGCTGGTGTACGTGTATAGATGTATATTTTTTTCTGCAACACACTCCCCCTAAATATTCCTTCTTTGTTTTAATTTGAGCTAGTTTCTTATGTTGGCATCAGACATTGTAGGAGCATGTTTTTGGACATTTTTTTTTCTCCTCTCTAATGAGAATATGTAAGGAAAGAGGAAAAAAAAATTAACTTTAAACTTTCTTGTTTCTTCCCAGGACTTGGTTAATGGTTATCGGTGCATCTGTTCACCTGGGTATGCAGGAGATCACTGTGAGAAAGACATCAATGAATGTGCGAGTAACCCTTGCATGAATGGGGGTCACTGCCAGGATGAAATCAATGGATTCCAGTGTCTGTGTCCTGCTGGTTTCTCAGGAAACCTCTGTCAGGTAAGAAGCATGGGTGAAAAGCAGGCCCTCAGCCAGTGGTGTTTCTACCAGCACTTTGGATCTGTAGACTGAATACCTTGCATCCAGTGAACCATAATATAAGTTGTGCTTGATATCATTGTCAGTCTGCCAAGAAAGTGACTGATTAGTATATATTGGGGGGTGGGGGAGAAACCAACAGAAAATTCTCATGGGCTGCTGAAGATTCTTTTTCTGTTGAACAGACTGCAAGTGTTTGCATGTCGGGTTTTGTTGCATGCTAACTATTAACTTTCAGGGGCTGTTTAATATCAAGACTGCTGTCTGTTGAAATAGTTGCAAGTCTAACTAAACTCTGTGCGTTATGAACAAGTCATTGAGGCAGTAGATAAAAAGGTCAGATTCCACAATGTCTGCTTGTCGTAGTGAGGGAAAGCTATGATAAAACTTCTGTCTCACTCAGCCTTTCCCCTTTCTTACCCCCCTCTTTTTTTTTTTTCCATTTTTATTTCCCTTTCCTATTTCTGCACTGCTTACAGCTGGACATAGATTATTGTGAGCCAAATCCTTGCCAGAACGGCGCCCAGTGCTTCAATCTTGCTATGGACTATTTCTGTAACTGCCCTGAAGACTATGAAGGCAAAAACTGCTCCCACCTGAAAGATCACTGCCGCACAACTCCTTGTGAAGGTTTGTGTTACCTTGCAGGTGAATGGGAATGACAGACAACAGTTTCTGCCTGTCCCCTGGCCAAAGCTGTAGCGCAGCTGCAGTAGGGGAATGAGTGGAGCAGATTTTGTATAGAGAGTCTGAATTTTGCCCTGTGTTTTATGCCTCTATTTGTGTGAAAAGATGAGTACTATTTGTAAATAGCAGCTCTTTAAAATATATGTAAAGCGTAGGCTTTAAATAGGCCACTTTACTGTATATATTCTTGGCTGTGGAAGTGGTCCAGCTAACTTTGGATAAGACGCTGATTATTTTATGAACAAATACTTGGTGTTGTGTTTTTACCGTAAAGCTGTAGGCATATGCCTGTCTTTTAAACTTCCATCACTGGAAATAAAGATGTTGCTATTAATTTAAGCAATCGGATAGAATGGGCAATCCTCGCTCAGGTCTCTGTTTTTTCTACAGTAATTGACAGCTGTACAGTGGCAGTAGCTTCTAACAGCACACCGGAAGGAGTTCGTTATATTTCTTCAAATGTCTGTGGTCCTCATGGAAAATGCAAGAGCCAAGCAGGTGGAAAATTTACATGTGAATGCAACAAAGGATTCACTGGCACCTACTGTCATGAGAGTAAGAGCTAAAAAGACGTTTTATTTTCCCGTACTGTTCTTGGAAAACTATTCCATCCTTTCCTCCCAGATTGCTTAAAGGTTTTCTTCTTCTAACACACTGAACCTTGGAACTGTGTTAAGTTTTCATATCCTGGTTGGGCGAGGCAGATCGGAATTTGCTAGGCCTTGGGGAAAGTTCACGCTAATGAACCTTCTGGCCTTGAATTGTATATTTTTAAAAACCTTATGTATACAAGGTCTGAGGTATCTAATAGTGGGGTTTAACAAGGATCTTAAGGACTCCTGCTTTCTTACTTTTACTTTTTAATAGCAAATTGCTGAGTGGTGGGCTCACTGTTTCATCCCTGAATTGTTTTTGAGGTTTTTTTCTTATTAACTTTTATCTTGCTTACCCCTCCTCTCAAAAGGAGAAGTGGGAGTAGCAGCAAATAGTCTTCAATGAGAAGATAATTTCCAGTAGCTATACTCCCAGTTTGATGTGTGTTGTTTTTTTCTCTTTTCTCGTTTCCTCCAAACTGTTGCAGATATTAATGACTGTGAGAGCAACCCCTGTAAAAATGGTGGCACTTGTATTGATGGCATCAACTCCTACAAATGTATTTGTAGTGATGGATGGGAAGGAACGTATTGTGAAACAAGTAAGTTAACCATTCTTTGCAATAAGAACTCTTAGAGATGTATCAGCAAAGAATGGCCCATACTGTCTTTTAGACAATAGCAAACAATGAACTTTCCTACAAAGGCTGCAGAGGACAGTGTCATCTTTTTTCCACTGAGTCACATGTTTTTGAATGAGAACTAAACCCAAACTACCACAACACCCTCAGAGCAGAACCTGGCTCTCCTACCATTCAATTTTTTTGCTGTACCCTTAACTTCCTGTAAGAAACCCTTAGTGTAGAATATACTGTTCTAGGAAGGGCATATCTATATGTCACGTTTGTGTTTCCTAGTCTTGAGGATGGAAGGGGAGTAAGCACTCAACTCCTATCCTCTGACTGATAGGATAGTTTACATAATAGACCTTTTCACTTCTTGTTTACTAAAACAAAATGAAAAAAAAATGGAGGAACAAGGTGAAATGTTCCTCACGTCTATGACAGTGCTTAAAGCTTTAATGTACTGACCTAAGTGTTTAATCCACGACTGAAACTCAAGCCAAAGTTAGGGATAGAACAGGCACCTTTCAGGCATTAAGAGTTTGTCAATTCTGTAAACACTGCTTAGCTTGTTTTTCTCTCCTTAATATATCTAGATATTAATGACTGCAGTAAAAACCCTTGCCACAATGGAGGAACTTGCCGAGACTTGGTCAATGATTTCTTCTGTGAATGTAAAAATGGGTGGAAAGGAAAAACGTGCCACTCCCGTAAGTTCAGCACTTCCACAACATAACAGGCGTGCTCAGTTACAATGCAGCAAGTTTAAGCATTGTATTAAGAAAGCACAGGTATTAAGGATAGTTTGGGTTTTTCATAGGTGACAGCCAGTGCGATGAAGCAACGTGCAATAATGGAGGAACATGTTATGATGAGGGGGACACTTTCAAGTGCATGTGTCCTGCAGGATGGGAAGGAGCCACTTGTAATATAGGTAAATAGCCTGCATAATCACCAGGAAGCAGATGCAGCACTGAATCTGTGACCTCAGTTTTTCCTCTTGGCTCAGATTTGAGGGCTTTCTAACAACTTAATGGCAAATCTCACTTCTGTTACAGCGAGGAACAGCAGCTGCCTGCCAAACCCCTGCCATAATGGAGGTACCTGTGTAGTCAGTGGAGATTCTTTCACTTGTGTCTGCAAGGAGGGCTGGGAAGGACCCACGTGTACTCAGAGTAAGTCATCTCTGCTTGAACTTTTCCAGAGTGTTGCATGATGAGAACATTAGCTCATCCTGTCGCTCTTGGAGCCGAGATTGAAAACAGAAGGGCAAGCTTGTTTGATGTAGGCTTTAGCATCACCTGAATCTTTGTTTTTAATGACTTTATGTGATAGAGCCTTGACCTGGGCATGAGAAAGTTGCAAATGAGTTAAGTGGAGACAGATGTTGTCTTGTTTTCTCCCTGCATTCTTTTTCTACCAGCAGCTCAGTCTGCTTCCACTTTTTTTTCCACTGTTAGATTCTTTTACAACGATCTCTTCCTGTGTACATGTGTTCCACAATGTAGTTAACAAATTTTGTGGTGGAAGTCTGGAATCAATTTAGTGGAGAATTTCAGCATATTTTTGTTAAAGTTGAGCTACATGTAACTTGGGCATTAGGGGAAGTTCAGTCATTCTTTACCGACAGTAGAGCTGTATTAGCCAAAGTCTGCATGTTTAACGTTGTTTATCTTCACTTTGCAGACACAAATGACTGCAGTCCTCATCCTTGGTAAGTTTAATATGTTTGTCTTTCATCTTTTGCTTTTTTTTGTTGTCTGAAAGTTCTAGATTCTATTTGCTTGTAGTGTTTTTTTTAATGCACATAATTACTTTTCTTTATAGTTACAATAGTGGCACTTGTGTGGATGGAGACAACTGGTACCGCTGTGAGTGCGCCCCAGGCTTTGCAGGTCCCGACTGCAGGATCAGTAAGTCTTTCAGTGACTCTCTACTTTGATTTTTCTGTTGCTTAAATCTTGTTGCAAGACAATCAACTTAATTGAGTTAAGTGGTAGATCAGATTTATGATAGATGTCCTTTGTCTTCTCTACTTATATCCAGATCAGTAGAGGACGTAGGGAAGGGCAGGAATTACACTGAAAATGAAAGAAATGTTGAATTCCATTCAGCTGAAGCCTTCTGGTGGGCAAAATGCCCTTCAAGATGGTTGTCCCAGTTAGAATATGTTTGTGTTTGACATGAAAGTGTGCTAGCCAAAAACCTTGTCAATTAATAATCTACCTACAAGCCCTGAGGTGATGTATGTACTTCCCTGTAATTTAATAATAATTACAGGTAGGAGGACACTAATACTATTCTTTTTTTAAGTAACAGCCATGGAAATAGAAGTTCAGTAGTAGCAATACAACTGGTAGGGGTTTACCACTGCTGTCAGTTGAAGAATTGCGTAGGTGGACAAAACTGAATTCTGCCAAAGGAGAGAATCCATCTTTGTGTGAGAAGGAATGTGTCCTTGCCCTTAAAGCTTAAGTAGCTGTAGGGGTCAGGTTTTGATTTTCGTTAGTGCCATGCAGCAGAAACTTCAAAGAATTTGCTGCAAGATGTTGCTGCTAAGAATCTGTCCCTGGGTAGACACTAGAAAGTAAACATAAGAGGGATTTGCCTACTGGAGCTTTAAGTTTTTTTTCTGTTGAAATAAAAGTATATTATAGAGTAACTCCTTTTTTTCCCCTTTTCCTTCCCACTATAGATATCAATGAATGCCAGTCTTCACCCTGTGCCTTTGGGGCTACTTGCATAGATGAAATTAACGGTTACCGTTGCATTTGCCCACCAGGTCGCAGTGGTCCAGGATGCCAAGAAGGTATTTCAGATGTCATAGCTGGTTATATTGCTTGTAGCAAGACATGTATAATTAATTGCATGTGAACGGTTTTGTGGTTGTATGGGGGGTGGGAGGAGTGCTAGGTTATTGTTGGTTAAAAGCAAATATCATGTTCATTGATGAAGCAAGCTTATCACTGGGCTTAAAGGAACTTATATAGAGGGTTTTTTCCACTTTTTTTTTTTTCCTCAAGCTTTTTAATTCTATTAAATATGTCTTCAGTTACAGGAAGGCCTTGCATTACCACTGTCCGAGTAATGCCAGATGGGGCTAAGTGGGATGATGACTGTAATACCTGTCAGTGCTTGAATGGAAAAGTCACCTGTTCTAAGGTACAACTATGCTGTGTTTTGGGTTATACGGTCTTAATTCTGTAACCAATGGTTACTTATATCAGTATGTATTCCCTTCTAGGTTTGGTGTGGTCCTCGACCTTGTGTAATACATGCCAAAGGTCATAACGAATGCCCATCTGGACACGCTTGTGTTCCTGTTAAAGAAGACCACTGTTTCACTCATCCTTGTGCTGCGGTGGGTGAATGCTGGCCTTCTAATCAACAACCTGTGAAGACTAAATGCAATCCTGATTCTTACTACCAGGACAACTGTGCCAACATCACCTTTACCTTTAATAAGGAAATGATGGCACCAGTAAGTAGCCAAACATAACTCTGTATGCTGTGGCCCACAAATGCTTGTTTCCCTAGTGTGGAACAACTTACTTGACTGCTAAAAATACAGTAAAAGCTGATGCTCCTTCATTAAAAAAGAAAACATAAGTTATAGAAGGCTTAATAAAAATTTCTACCCTAAACGTTTTTGTGTCCAGAGAAGAATAAAAGCTGGTTTGGAGGGAATTTTACACCCTCACCCCCTTCCCTTGAACTGTTACTTTAGGGCAAACTCTCTTCAGCTTTGATGTAAGCCAGTATATCTTATTTTTTTTGTGTATAATAAAATGCATACATCATTGTATATATTTAGGTATAGATATAAATGATTTTTGTAGGCGTTCATGTGCATGTATACTTTAAAAAAAAAAAACACAACATTTTGTCTCCTCCAGGGCCTTACCACAGAACACATTTGCAGTGAATTAAGGAATCTGAATATTCTGAAGAATGTTTCTGTTGAATATTCTATCTATATTACCTGTGAGCCTTCACACTTGGCAAACAACGAAATACATGTTGCTATTGTAAGTATTCCTGGAATATGTTTAAATGTCTTAGTAGTTAATTGCTTGGATATAAGTATAACATGTGGATTTCATAAAAGTTGTAATTCCTGGCTTTGTCAGTACTTCTGAATTCCTGGCTTTGTCAGTACTTCTGTTCAGTTTCTATCCCAGTTCTCTTTTAAGAACAGGGAAGAAATCCTGATTACATGTGCATACCCGAAAGCTACCCTCTGTTAGCAACTGTAATAGGGGACTAAAACACTTCCCAATATGCTCTCTTGAGCACTGCTTTTTGTTTTGTTTGTTTTAAGGATGAGGACAGAAATTTTGCAATATGAGTTTCTGCCTGTGGCTGAGATTTTTGTTTTGTTTCTGTTTTTGGTAGTTGTTTTAAGTCTGAAAAGTACTGAGAGGCTTAACTGATTGTGAAAGTTTATAAATAGCAGATTACCCACACATCTGATTTGGCATTTGGTGTTAATTGTATGACTTCTTATTTAGGCTGCTGAAGATATAGGTGAAGATGAAAACCCAATCAAAGAAATCACAGATAAGATTATTGACCTTGTCAGTAAGCGCGATGGAAACAACACGCTAATTGCTGCAGTCGCAGAAGTCAGGGTACAACGGCGACCAGTTAAAAACAAAACAGGTAAGCTTCCCCCATCTCCAAGAACTCATGCTCTTCATGACTAGAATAGCCTTTCAAAGCACGTGAAGCTTTTCTTACTTTTGAGATCTGTAGCAACTCTGAGTTTCTCTGCCTGCTGGCCCTGTTAAGTGGGAACAACAAGGAGTATTTGCACCAGGATCTTACTATAAATAACATTTAAAAAAAAGTGTTCTGTGAATGCTCTAGAACAGTGGCTTAACTCCTTAATAAAAGGCCTACAGCCCTCTCCATGGAGAAACAAGAAGAAAGGAACTGAAGTCTAGCTGGTTCTGAAAGTTCCCACGTATTGACCCGGTGATGACACTGTCCAGATGGATGCTTTTGACCTTGACATTTAATTCATCACAACTAGTTCCCCTGTAGCACCAGGCAGGCAAAGGTATCTTATGGCCAGCCACAAATGGAGAAATGACTTCAGTGGGAGCATAGCCCCCAGGCCAGGAGAGCCAGGGTAGGACAGTGCAGCAGTGCCTGCAATGACTGGTTCTGCGGCGAGGGGAGGACTTTTTCCATTGAGGGCTGTCAGTCACTACTCAGAATCCTAAACTCCCTTTAAACACCCTGTATTCTAAAAAAGCTGAGATTATCCTTACATTACTGTCTGGACCCCAATGTATAAATAAGGCTTAAGAACTGAGATTTCTCTTCTTTGTGAAAAGCCTTGACCGGAACACGTTGTTTGCAGCAGGGTTAACTGGTCTCATATCTCTTCCAGATTTCTTGGTGCCATTACTGAGCTCAGTCTTAACAGTAGCCTGGATCTGTTGCCTGGTAACTGTTTTTTATTGGTGTATTCGAAAACGCAGAAAGCAGAGCAGCCATACTCACACAGCATCTGATGACAACACTACCAACAACGTAAGGGAGCAGCTGAACCAGATAAAAAACCCCATCGAGAAACACGGAGCAAATACTGTCCCAATTAAAGACTATGAAAACAAAAACTCTAAAATCGCCAAAATAAGGACGCACAATTCAGAAGTGGAGGAAGATGACATGGACAAACACCAGCAGAAGGCCCGATTTGCCAAGCAGCCAGCATACACTTTGGTAGACAGAGATGAAAAGCCACCCAACAGCACACCTACAAAACACCCAAACTGGACAAATAAACAAGACAACAGAGACTTGGAAAGTGCACAAAGTTTAAATAGAATGGAGTACATTGTATAGCAGACAGTTGGGTGCTGCCATGCAGGGCCTTTAAATATCATTATAAAGGCACTCAAGAGCTTGTAGTTCTTAAACTGTTGTGTAATATTTGAGTCTAAGGCTATTATTTACTTAGAATCCCTGTGTTAATTTAAGTTTTGACAAGCTGGCTTACACTGGCAATGATAGTTGCTGTGGTTGGCTGGAATACCAAGTGCTGCATTTCACATCTATGCAAAACTAGTCAAAAGTGCCCTAATGTAAATTCAGCTGTAGCTGATACATCATGGAAATGTTTCATAAGGTATTACATAGCCTTATTACTCTTCTTTAGTGTTAATTTTTTTTTTCTGCCAGATGTCCCAATTTATACAGTTTCTTTAGAATAATACATTTTATTTATATTTATTGAATCTGAGTTTTTTGTATATTGGTTTTATGGTGACGTACAACTAGTTCTGTATTTGAAAGTGCCTTTGCAGCTCGGAACCACAGCAACTATCAAAAATAAGTTTATTATTTATTTTTTTATTGTATTTTTGTTGGGGGTGGGGTGGGGGGAACTTGTCAGCAGTTGCTGGTAAATGAAGAATTTAAAGAGGAAAATGTGTCAAAAATAGAAGTTTGTATAGATATGTAAATAATTCTTTTTTTATTAATCACTGTGTATATTTGATTTATTAACTTAATAATCAAGAGCCTTAAAATATCATTCCTTTTTATTTATATGTATGTGTTTAGAGTTGAAGGTTTTTGATAGCATTGTAAGCTCGTGGCTTCTTTATTTTGAATTTATTTTCTTGTTACATGTTGCCTATATGCCAAAACTAAGGTGTTCTAAAATAGTTTATTTTTAATAGGATGGGCTTTCATGCCTTGATGCTGGTTTTTGTACAATGTCAAACGTTTGAAACACCTTCCATAGTATCACTTTAAGACTATTTGTAATTACTGACTGAGGCAGTTTAGATAATTAGACTAGAGAAAAAATTTTTTGCTGCTTTAGACTTGAAAACGAGTGACAGGCAGATAATCTGCTAAGAAGCAGTTTAAGGGAACAAAACTGAGCTATTACTTTATGTAGATGAAATGTGAGTGGTTGCATGTAATTAAAATATCAAATTAGCGTGTGAAGTTGGAAACACAGCAATCTTATTTTGTAAATTCTGATTATTTTTTTCACCATGAATATGTAATACTGAACCACTTGTAGATTTGACTTTTTTTGTAATCTACTGCATTTAGGGAGTATTCTAATAAGCTAGTTGTTGAATACTTGAACAGTAGAATGTCCAGTAAGATCACTGTGTAGGTTTGCCATAGATTACACTGCCCGCCTTAACAAGTGAGGAAATCAAAGTGCTATTACATGTTTAAGATCAAAAAGGCTTATAAACATAGTAATCTCAGTGGTTAACCACTGAGATCATGAAGATACCTTGTATTGTGATATTAGTGTTATATGAAAATGCATCTTTGATGTGTTGTTCCTGGCAATAAATCTTGAAAAGTAATATTTATTAAATTTTTTGTATGAAAACATAAATCAGCGTGGAGATTATTGAGCTCTGGAGGCACTCCCAACTAGTCAGTTGGGCAAAAACAGTGGCAAGTGTTGGTCCGCGCTTCTAAGACTTGCCACTGGTTTTGGTGAAGTCAGGTTTCTTGCTAGATGACTGTGTTTCTGGCTGGCTTAAAATCAAATTGAAGGAGTTTGAAAGCAACCTGTCCCTTGTTCTCAATGTCTTTTGCCTAATGTACATCCATGTACTTTTGAGACAGTGATGATGCGACTGGAATTGTGCAACTATTTATTTGGCATGGGCCAATGAGCTACCACCAGATAGTAACCAAATCTAAGTAGCTAGGCAAGGTACAAACTGCTGACCTGGACGGGAAAGGATCCATAGATTATGATGATTCCTAGTGGGCAAAAAGTGCTTTGTGAAGCATAAACTAAACTCTTAAAATATTCTGAAATGGCTTAATGTTTAACTAATGCGGTCCCTCCCAGTTTAGAGGGACTGGGTGTGGAAGTATGGGCCAGCTGTATGATAGCCTGCTCTTTATTTTAGCATGCTTTCCTGATGAAGCTGCAACTTTGCTTTGTTAAAGCTGAAGGAAAAAATTAACAGTATGTAACAAGCTTAGCTGGAAAATAATATAAAACAGAGTTGGGTTCCTCCTTGTATTTAAACCACTCTACTGCAAGCCGCAGGCCTTTTCTTCCGCATTTGTTTGTAGTAAATAGATACTATAAGATTGCTGTAATATGAACACTTGAAAATAATCTGAGTGCAAGACATATTGTTCTGTACTGTTCTTACAGCCATCTTAAAGAAAATGGTTAAAAATCTCTTTAGTGTTACTTTTTATTTCAAGCCCACTTTAAAATGAGATTTCTAACTTGTTGCCACACTACCTTGAAAGGGGTACTGCTCTTATTCTTCACAATTGCATGCCACATAACTTTAGTGGAGAATCATTAGTTTACTGCTTGCTGAACAGGAAGTCAACAAGATTAGCTTCATCTGACCACTTCAATAATACCTAATCAAACAAATCCCACAAGTATTTTTTCTCTTTGTTCCCAGACTTCTACAATCTGCAATAAAACAAACAAGTTGTGTCTAAAAAAGCCACTTACAGATAAAGGAGTCTTCCAGCCAGCTTTGAAGCATGAAGTGAGGCTATTAACTGAACAGATTTCTGTACTAGAGTGCTGAATTAGCCATCTTCCTGTACAAGCCCACTGTTCACAAAGATGGTGCTTTCAATGATGCAGAAACCAACTACTGCTTCTGAATAACTGAAACATTTAAACCTGAAGTTGTAGTAATAAACCCTTCTCTTAGGCAAAAGAAGAAAACAACAACTAGGAATTCTGCTAGTCTCAGGGAATATGTTTGTGCCAAGTTACTTGAAAACATGCAGAGTCAAATCCTAATTAGACTTAATCAGCTAATACAGTGAAAAAGCTGTTCAGATCTCCAAAGACTCTGTATAGAGCAAAAGCCGGGTTCATCAAATTCCAAAATCTTTTTAAAATTGTGAACACAGTATTAATTAATTTATTTCCAGCCCTTCCAGGGCAATGAGCCACCATGCTGACCATGCAAAAGTTTTGTTACTGCCCTGTTTATCCATACACAACCTATTTTTCCTATATCACTAATGTCATCGCTATACCATAGCTATAAAACTAGAGCAGTACAAGTTGTACAGGGAGAGGGAAGAGTGAGGGAATTCTATTAGACTTGTATAAAGAAAAATATTTTAAAATTATATCCTCGCATCTCAGTGCTAGCTTCAAAATTTATACTGGTGAATTTACAACAAAATGAGTCTTCCAAAACCCAGAACCACCACCAAATTGGGGGTTGGGATATGGAGTGTTTTCCATTGTGATGAAAATAAATAGAAACATGGAAGTTTAAGGCTTTCCCATTAGAATATCAAGGCAGGGGTATTTTTGTACAAACCGTACTTAGCCAGTTCACAGTTTACTACTCCGGGAAGATACATTCTGTTTAGTCAGGAGAAGTTTCATGCTGTTTATTTGTGTTTATTCTTTGGATCCTTATTCATCTAAGAACAAAAAATGTGTGCTTCCTGAGCTGCCATTTAAATATAAGAACTTTAAAAATAAATTATTCCTCCTTGCACCCTCAGCTTTGCTACAGCTAGAGCTAATTGAACCTGTCAAATCTGGGTTTGGTTCAACATGAGCTGAATGCAGCCACATCAAAGTCGCTGCACCTCCGCACGGAAAGGGCCCATCTTACACAGAGGTGACTAGCGAAAAGGTGCTGACCACGCATGCTACGTCAGCCTCAACTCCAACATATTCATGTCACTGGGGGAAAGATAGCCTTGGGAACAGCTATTTCTGCATTGTTAATACAAGCAAATGACAGTGCGACAGCTCTTATACATTTAAAGCCTAGCAAGTGAAGCCTGGCTCAGGGCCTAGATATGAGACTAGCAATCCTCAAACTGTTTCACAAGGAAACTATTTCTCTCTCCACAGTAACACCACTTGTTCTTGCACTGAGACACCTGCACGACAAGAGTTAATATTGTTAACCAGCTCTCTGCGAAGCTAGAAAATGTACACGGTTGTGCTCTCCGTTGCTCCTTGAAGACTGCATGATTCAGCGTCTCATCGGCTATCCCCCATGTGGCTGCTCCAGCCATCCTGCTTAAGGCAGCCTTGCCTCCCCCTCTGTTCAGAGGCCGTGGAACGCTACCCCTGCCGTTTGCAGAGTCCCTCCGGAACAAGTCACAAGGCAGAGACAATTCTTCTATTAGTGTTTGCAAAGAAGATGAGAAGTTGTGACAAGGGAAGTACCAAATCCAGCCTTTTCCTCCCCAGAAGTTGGAAGTGATTGCGTAAGCTCCCCCTCCCCTTCTAAAAGCAGCAAGATACTAACGGTTGGTTGCTTGATATTTAAGAATTTTTCAACTTCCTCTTTAACAGTATTGGCACTAGTGGTCATCACAATTACTGTTTACCAGTGCTGACAGAGTTTGTTTTTATAGATCAGCTCTTGTTCCCAAAGCAGGGGAGGAAAAACAAACAAAAAACCAGTGCAATAGCTGTGCAAGGATTAACTCCAACTTTTGGGGGTGGAGGAGGAAAGAGGTGAAGGTTCTGAGAGGTCTGTTGGCCACCAAGGTTCAGCAGATGGCTTACCTAGCAGTGGGGCGGCAGTGGAGTGCTGTGGTATCAGACAGGGTGTCAGACCGGAGTTCCAGCCCAGATCTCCCAGTGAGCGCCTTCTCTGTGATGTGCAAATTGTCTCAACCAGTTTCTCTACAGGGTGGAGAAATAAACCTCTATTCTTTTCATTCTAGCACTATGAGATCATATTAATATTAAAAAGGGGCATGCCCATCTCTAGAATTATAGCTCTAGATACTTTTCTTTAAAGATCTGATGCATAATGAAAAAGACAATTATTCTGGCGGCAAGTAAAGCAGTTATGGAGCTAGATTACCAATTCCTACTACTGAGGTAGCAACTAAAGTGGCTGTCTCAGCTATACTGCAGGACCTAACTGACAAAACGGGAACAAATCAGTGAAATTCTCATTCACAAACAGTGCACTGTCAGCTCCCACAGGAGCCAATTCACAACTCTAGAATAATTGTAATGTACAGTAAAGGAGGCAGGATGGTGGAGGTTAATTCCCTGGACAATTTCTGGATTATAGCTGGAATGCCCTGGGACACTACATCATTTTAACAACTGTTTTACAGTTTCTTAGCATAAGCCACTACCAAACAAACAAACAAAAAGTCCCAGTCTAAAAACGTCACCTTATTGCCACTGTGGAAGGGTTAAGGACATGTGCTACCAGGATCCATTATAAGTATCTGGAATAAAAGAGTCAACAAGGAGGGAGAACAGTTCAAAGACAGTTGAACAAGTTGATGAAAGAATTTGCAGCACGAGTTCCTTACCCTATGTGCTTTACCTTGAAGAAATTGCTTACTCTCAGTGCTGCCCCAACTGTCAAAATAAGCATATTCATATCCCTCCCAGGTTCAGCTGCAGAAAGCTTTGATAGCGCTTTGATAAAAGGCTCAGTGTGCTCCTCTTCCCTATCCCCATCTTCTCATTCACAGAGATTTTTGGATGCTAGTTAATGTTTATTAGAGAAGAAAAAAGCAGAAAGCAAAGTGAGGAGTGCCTTTTATTAAAGCTAATTTCTGAGGCCAACCCACACTTCCCACTGCTGGCTCAAAGACTCTTGATACTATTAACTCTATTTGCTCAAGCTTGCTTTGGAGTGTTTTAATACAATAGGAAATGTTTTATGAGGTACTGATATAAGCAAGGAGATAACTATTTATAACATGAACAATCTGGGATATTCTAATTACATTTTACATCATTCTTATTTCAACTAGTTTTCAATGCAAACAAACAAACAATATCCTCTTTTTCCTTAAAAAAAAAATAAAAAAAAAATTCCATTCAAAAACCAATGAAATAATGATACAAAAAAAAAAATAATGATACAAAAAGTCAATTAAAACTCAAAGAATGTGACACGCATGCAGAATTGTGAGAGGGAAGGAAGTTCACGCTGACAAAATAAAAGCCTCAGGGAGAATAACTAACACTCACTTGGACAGAAGTTTCTGTAGCAATGAAAAGTTTGGGTTCTTAAAATTTTCCTTTTTTTTGTTAGAAACAGGTGTTGTTGGCCTTATCCAAGTCAAGTGTAACATCAAAATGTAGCTATGCAGTGGTAACAACACGCTAGCATATGCTGTAGACCTTAGCATGCAGAACTACTATTTTACAGTATCAGACCTAGCACAAAGTTTATTATTACTCAGAATAACTCTAGTGATAGTTACCATTTTCCTACAGATCAGCACTGGTCAAGGGAGATTTTACAACAACTGCTTCCTTTTAATAAATAAATAAAAGGCTGGTGTAGCTTTTGATGTGTGTTTAAACACAGAAGTTCACTAAGCAAATAATTTAACTACCTCAATGTAACAAATGATACAAATGATAGTCTGCACACATTAGAAAGTGTTTGGCTAGGAAAGGACTGTTTCACTGTCAGCAACTAGCACAGACCAAACTAACCAGACAAGTCAAAAAAAAAAAAAAAGAAAAAAAAAAAAAAAGCTGTCTGTTTTGGAAAATACAGTTATCTCTTTTCAAAGACAAATAGATAAATTTGTATCTTTCAGTGTGAACCTTGCATTGTGAGCTTTAGCCAGTCAATTCCTCAGATCTACACATACTGCAGAGGAGTTCAAAGAAGTTCCAAAAATGAGAAAGCATACAACACACAACAACCTCCCCCCCCAAAAAAAATACTAAAAAAAATGTTTCTGCACTTCGATGAAGTTTCAGAACAGAATAGAGCCTTACATATTTAAAACTTTTAATAGAAGGGTATGCTAATGCAGCTCTGAAGCAAATTTGTAATAGCAAGCCTGGGCCAAGACTTGCAAACTGCTAATTTTACATTGCTCGGGCTCACTTTCCAGCTTTTTTTTTTTTTCTTTTTCCTTTTTGTTCCTAAGCCTGACTTGGAAATCAGGTCTGCAGTTCCAGAGGATGCCAGACCACACACCTGTCAGTGATCTGGATGCAGGTGGATTGTAGATAAAGGAAAAATAAATAAATAAATAAAAAACAAGACTGAGGAGAAGAACCTTGGGGTTAAAACAGAAAGATAACAGAGGCATATGGTGAACACAGGTCAGTTATCAGAGTCACATAAAATATCCATAAGACTTACAAACGGGAAACTTTTATAGCAGTGCTGCCATATGGAGAAAAAGAAAGAACAATTTTGACCAGCAACACCATCCATAGTCTATAGAAACAATGATTTTTCCCTAAATAACTGCATTTCTGAAAGGATTCAAGAGACAACTTTTCAAAGTAATTAAGCTCAAAATACACATATAGAAAGCAGTGGGTCTTTCAAAAGAGCCTAAGATCCTAACAAGCTAGTAATTACAATTGATACAACCATGTACTTTTGAAAAGTCCATTTGTATAATCCGTAGGCTCTAACCCTCTAAACATTCCAGCCCTACATTTCTTATTGTTACAATATCATTGTTTGAAAAGGAAAATGGTTTCGTGCTATCAGTAAGGCTATGTAAAACAGCATTGTAAATACCATAACAAAATATCCTAAATGCAAAATCAAATGCTCTCAGCTATATAAAAGATAATGATTTTGTCTACCCAAGCTCCCCATAAACATATGATGACATCCATTTGTAAGGCTGCATATGTTGCTCAGTTACAATTGAAACTAATTTGTAATTATAAGGCTGACCTAATAATAATAGCAATGGTATCCCATAATACAAGCTATATGTGGTAGAGCTCTCTTTTCTAATACTGGAATTAAATTCTTTTGGAGAGCAGAAGGGCAAGAGGAATAGAAGCTTCAAAATCCAAAATTGTTAGGAGTACTAATCTGGGGCATACTTGCTCGAGTCTGTCAGCAATTGTCACAGGAACAATCAGTGTGTTTGCCAGTTTGGAAAAGCAAGCATAGAGTCTTTGCTAAGCAGAATAAAATGAAAAGAAGTAACAAGTAATTTCGTGAGCTCAACATGCGTCTGTTCTCACATAATCATCTAAACCTCTCCTGTAGGTTTCTGTTACAACCAAGAACGTCATGGAAAAGTCAAAAGGATCCAGGTGAAAAGCAAGGTAAAAATAATGGAAATACATATGAATAACTAGAATATACGCTTGCATTATTTTTTTATTAGGTTATGCACTGTAAGGACTTCAAGAAACTGTCCAGAAAACATACACTTTAATATAAAGTATCAAATGACTGTTTTACTTATTTTTATTTTTCTGAAAATTTATTAAATTTCCTTACACCTCTTTTAAGTCCTTTAAAAATGTGCTTTTTACTCCCTTACTAGCAAAGTATCTTGAGCCCATAGAAAAGACAAGAGTAAACATACCTCAAGCTATTCTTCTTCCAAACCCAGATTTGTTTGGAGCCTTCACTGCGCTTGTCACTAGGAAGACCTTTTTGCAGAGCCTGAAGATGGGTAAGCATTAGCAACCTTACTGCAAAGTACTATGAGAAACATCATGCAAACAGGCTGAAAGACAAAAGAGAAAATGTCTTCTAGCAGGCATGCAGAATCTTTTTCATTTACAGCAAAAGCAGATCTTTTTTTTTTTTTTTTTACAGCAGAAAAGATGCTGTTCAATTGACAGTGTTTTGCTGTCAACTGCTGAGTTGCTAACTCTCTAACGTGTACTACGCACCAACTCCAACGCTAATGGATGTGAATCTTCCTATTAATCTAAATAAAGCTACTCACACCATTAAGTGTATGTTTGTAAGATTTCTGCAAAATTTGCTTCACATAAAACATCTGTGCTCAAATTGATTTTGAGAGAATGATCAAAAGGAAATTGCTTGTAATTTTATTTTAGCCATTTAAAAATATAAACATGAAAGAAGAAGTTACAGTTCCTTAGCACATTAGCATACAACTTACAAAAACATTATTAAAAATCACTGTACAATTAAAAATTACCTGTATCTTAAAATAAAAAAATAACTCAGATCGCTAACACCTGAAAAGCACAGACTGTTGTCCTTGCACACACGCAAGGCTTGATTGTGAAACCTGAGTGCATAAAGAAGTGCATGCATGTTTATGTATGAACTTTCCCCAACAGCAATGTTTGCAAATCCAGGTGACTACACACATAAGAATAAATAATTTTTCCAAATAGTGAATGCACGATCACTCGTATCCACAGCTCACTTTAGAAACACGCATTCCTGTCAAAACTGCCCAAACACAAACTATAGTTATTTGGAAAGCCCACTGAAAAGTGGCCCTTAAATTATCAGCAGTATTAAAATCTGGTTAAAGATTTATTTGAAATAACCTCAATTTGCCTTACTGTTGTAAAGATCACATGAATAAACCACAAACTTCCTAATGCAGAAAAAGGATTGATTTTTACTAAAATAAACCATGTGTTTAGAAACATCAAAAAAAAAAATGGATAACTGCAGCTGTTAACAGATTACAAAATTGATTGTAACTTTTTCTGTCATCAGCTATCAGGACTTTTTAATAGTACCAAAACACGCAGAGATCTGAAATTCTGCTTAGTAAATATTTTATAGGAGATTCTTCCTTTTGTAAATATTACATCTGATTTGTACAGTATTTATGGGTCTAATGTCAAAAGACATAACAGAATTATCTCAATTACAGTACCAAACAGCTATGATGTTTAGTTAACTATTTTTTCTTTAAAAGTTTATCTAATTTGGACTTTTTAGAGATTATTTTTCATTATTTTGAATTGCTTCCTACTTTTTATATACGCTTTCCAAACACAAATCTGGCTGTCCATCCATACCATCGAGGTAATATCTCAGGTTTTATGACTTCTTAAGCCTTCGTAGTTTTAACTTCCTGAGACCATCTTCACCCTCTTTTTTCCTTTTTTGGGTAGGCTTCTCCACAGGCACAGGCTGCAGTTCTAAACAAGATGACGAAGGCATGGCAGGTAATTCTTTGGTGGTTGTGCCTGGCTCATTTTGGTTTGTCTGCACTATGTTGTGCCCCACAGGAGGAGGCTGGGAGAGGTTTTTTCCCAAAGTAAGTGACTCTTCATCAGACACAGTCTTTGTTAAGTCTTGTTTAGAAAACACCCTGGAATTAAGTGGGGTCTTCTCCTCCAAGAACAGACCTGAACAACCATCATTGCACTTAGTCATTTCGGTATTGCTAGGAATTAAAGTAGCCTCTTCAGAGGATGCTTTTTTGAAATGGTCTAACTTTTCTTCTGAACCACAACTCCCTTGTTGAGCCTGTGTTTTGGTCACTTCTTGATTTTGTTTTGGATCTAGCAGTGCTGACTCATAGCTACAAGGAGGGTTCTTGCTTAGAAGTCTTGACTTCAACCGCTCCACAGAGTGAGGTTTTCGCTGGCTGCTAGTATCCTCTGGCTGTCTCTGATTAACATTATTTTCCATCTCTAAAATAGGAAGCTCCAAGTTGCTCTCAGCTGTATTTATGCAATCCTTCAGTTGTCCTGTACTCCTACATTTCACTTCAGATTGAGGACTGGTGGAAGTTTGACAGTCATTCTTTCTGTTCTCTGTCCGTGAGTCCACTGAGCCAAGATCCACCTTCTTGGAGTCTTTGCTGGTTTGGGGTTTGCTCATGCTACTTTTCCTTTTCTTCGTCCTTTTCACACTGCAATATAAAGGGATTTTGTTTTTAATAAAAAAGAATCTCTACTGCCTCAATTTGCCCTTCTTACAAACTCTGAAAGACCACTAGGGCAACCCTCTTTCTGAACATGGAAAAAATCCCTCTATATCATCTTGACAAGCAGCAATGTTTGTCTAGTGTGGATAATATCAAGTGTTATCCATCTGATTTTCCACTGCACTAGGGGAACCCTACTTATTAATGACTAAGCCATGAAGGAGTTCACATTCTATTCCAAGAGGCAGAACTGGATTCATTACAAATGTTAAAGGTCAACTCTGCAGAAGTATATTGAATTCCTTCCCAAGCTGGCTAGATAAAATAGTATTTCATAAGTGCCCAAATGATTTCAAACCATTCCCATATATTCATATGCGTAATGTATATCTAAAGAATAGAGGGGGACAAGGGGGAGAGGCAGTGTGTGCGTCTGTGTATTTCTAATCTCTAGTTTAGAAACGTTCCTCTGGATTTTTTCCCAGGACATTTCAAAGCATTACTTTAAAGTTAACCACTACTCATCTAATATCAAGCCTGCTCATCTGGGAAGGACTTAGGTAATGCACACAGATGATATTCTGAAAGGAATTATACACGAAAAGTGAATCACAAGGGACACGATGGAGTGTCAATATATAAACACTCCTCAGCAGTGTTACCTCCAAATCTACACTTCACATAGGCTGTGCGATGAACTTTATGCACAAGTACTGAAGCTGCCTATGTAAGATTTCAAGTCTAAAGATATTGCTATAGATCCTCCGATGCTGGGGCTGCTTTCTGCTGGTCCACTGACACCAAGCAGTTCCCCACTCTACATATTTAACTTTATGGAAAAGGAACTCTTACAAAATAGGTAGAGCTGGCATAACTCCGAATCCAATCTCCCTTCTAAAGACATCACAGATGAAACAACACAGGTTAAAATAAAAGCTGACAGGGGTCACAGCAATTCCTTGATTCCACAGTTGATGTACTGAACATTTGGAACTACTGGCAGTTTGTGCAAGTACCAATGGCATCCTGGTACAGCAGAGGACCAGCAAAACGTTCAGCTGACCCACACACCCTCCCCATCCACTACACCACATGGACATGGCACTCTTCAGCTGTGTCCAAAGATCCAGACTAATACTGTGGTATGCTGCAGACTCTCAAAACGATCAAAAAATATATTTGCAAGTGTTTTTCACCAGATTCAAACATCACTTATTTATTTTGGCTCAGAGCTGCTTTCAAGAAAAAAACACCCTGTTTTGGTTCTGCCGCATGCTATGTGAGATATCTATGTGGGTTGTAATAGCTTTTTTCATGCTGTACAAAATAACAAAGATCATTTTATGTGCTTATTCAGACTAGAGGAGTAGTCTCTTAACAATCTCAAATAATATTTTACAGAGGAGTTCATACTATTTGACATTTTATTCCATAGGCTAGATTCTATTCACCCAAATTTTATCAGATTATAAACGTAACAGCTTAGAAACAATAGCGACATACATTTCTTTCAAGATGTCTTGCTTTATCTGCTCGTTCAGACTAATCTTAAGCTTTCCGTTCTCAGCAGATGCAGTAAAATATTCAGATGTCCCACTGGAAACTTCTTCTTTCTGCTCCAAAAGAAAACACAGGTTTAAAACATGACACATCAAGCTATGATTATTCAACATTAAGCTCCATTTCTAATACTAAGACGTACAGATGTTCTTTATTATTTTGATCCAAGCAGTCTAAAAGAAATGGCTAAGTACAGAATTATTTTTAATCTTTTAATATTTGGGAGTCTAGTCAGTTCACTCCCTTTTCAGACTCCCAGCGAACATACTTCATATGCTAAAATATACCGCAAACAAACAAGACTGCAATGTAAAGGATGTAGCTTTCCAAACCATCTGAGGAAACCGTTGGCAAATATTTGACATCTTTGTGGCTCAAACTGTGACAAATGCCAGGAATCTCTGTTGCAGACAGGAGCATGTTTGTCAGTTTTTTTTCTGAAGAGACTGACTGGCGCAGTGGTCTATACACTTATTCTCAGAAGAATTCCCATAATTTTCCATACTTACAGAAAATATACAGAGTATTACTTACTCATTTAAGAAGGCAAGGGTTAAAACTTTTAATACTAACATTCAAACGCTCACAGCTTGTAGTGGTTGGCTACTACAGGACAACAGGGGAATTCTTTCTGGTCTCAGCTAACAGCAGTACCATAGTTTTATATAATATGAGATTGAGGCGAGAGGGAGGGAAGGAAAATGCTCTCTCTTCAAGCTGTGAGCATTTCCTTTCACAATGAAACAATCTCAGTGAGGGAAGGGCCATTTGCTGACTTCACTATTAACAACCACATGCTTCAAAAAAGTATCATCTCTGAGGCTAGGGAGAGGAGGAAAAAAAAGTGGCAAAGTCAAGAAGAGAAGAGGCTTTGTGTATCTCCTTTTCTTTGATAACATTTCTTCATCAGGCTGAATAATGCAACTTCTGACTGGGGCTCATCAAACGTAGGGACTGCTTATTTATGCCGTCCCAATCCGCACTGTGAACCTAGTGCAGTGGAGCCAGGCAGTATGAAAGAACCGAAGCACAGAGGGACAGCAGAGGCACGAGGCCAAAGCATGTACATGACTGCTGCCTGGAACACCGCTCAGAAACCTGTCACTTACACGGGATTAAGCCCTGCCCATTTTATTTTAAGTTTTACAGACAAGGAGGGTAAATCCCACCTCTACTCCAGAAGAATAAGTCAGTGCAATCAGCTGCCTGTTTTGTAAGCAGAAAGAGGGTAATCAGGCAAAGAAAAAGGGCCATTTTGACTGTTTAAAAAACTACAGCTGTTTTGAGCCTTCATTTCAGAGGCAAATTGTGCAAATCTTCTTGTGTGTAGTAACAGACACATGAAGTTCTGTGCTCTGATGCTGCAACACGTGTGCTTACAGTAGGCACAAAGCACATGGGACATACATGCAATGTGATTTCAACCTCAAAAATCAAGCCTAACTAGTTTAATCTGAAGGATAAATTGCTGCTTCTATTCTTGCTAGAGACGTGGATGCCCCTTGACTTAAAACATCTTTGTATTTTGTAAGCTATTAAAAAAGGGAATATCAAGATACTAATGAGCTTTGTTAATTTTGGAAGGCATAGACTCTAAAGCCTGTAGCAACTATTCTGATTTCCAGTAACATTTGCTGCTCAGACTGAAGGTTCTTGCACAATAATTCTGTACCGCAGCAGTCGGAGAGCACTCTTACTTAGCCAGAGAAGTACACGCAGAAACATTTGAACTTCCCTCGTTGTGATTTATGGTAACTGGGGAAGCTGATTACATTACATCTGCTTCAGCCCTCGGCTGAAGACCTCAGCGAGGCAGGCTGCGATAGGATCACCAGTCCACAGAGATGATTCTTCTAGATGTGGTAAACAATGGGTGGAAAGCAGCACTTTGTACAAAATCCCCTGTGCCGACGCAGAAAGGAGGGTTGTGGACAGTTCCTATCCACACATCCTTACTACTGCAGGTAGGCAGTAACTCAGTTCTAACTTGGATCACCCTGTGAGCAGGGAATGGTCATTGTCTGGAATGTGCAGTCATTGCAGTGTGTGATGAGCAGACCCCGGAGAGGAGCAAAGACAACAAAGCCATTTCGCTTCTGAGCTGAGTCAGAGTGGAAGTTAGCGGGCCAGAGGTGAAGGGCGAACACATTCCCTTACTACACTATCGTCAAGCTTTTGTTTTGTTTTCCAATAATTTATCGCAGAATGTAGTGACAGAAAAGGGTTAAGGCATTAAAAAATAAAAAATCAAAATGATTTATATGTGAAACACTTCTGAACATGCCCTCTAAGTACAGTAGATTTTCCCCTTGGAACCACACCCTGTAAGAGCTGTATTTTGAGAGCTGAACAATTAACATAAGGCATATGAGTCAGTCTTTGAAAGACTCTGTGGGAACCAGAGAGCCTTTTGCTATTAGGAGTGATGTAAACTCCCTAAGGCTGGAGTAAGTCCACAATAGAAGGCAAAGAGAGTCATAAATAACAACAATGGGCACTCCATATACTACTAAGACACTCAGCCATTACTGGTGATACTTCCTTTATTTTCTTTATTAGACTTAATAATTTTAGTTAATTAAAAAAAATAAAAAACCATGCCTGTTTTGGGAATACGATTTATTTCCTATGGGAACTCCAGAACTTGTTAAAGAAAGAAAAAAAAAGCTAATCTGCTCTCATCCTGTCTAGTAATCCCAAATTCCTTTTAGGCAGTGAAATAATTAAAGAAAAATATTCCAGGCATAAAAAGGAGGACAGCAGAAGCAGACATCATATAAACAATGACACCATGACAGAGAAAAACGTCAAAGCACCGCCAGACTTGTGACTTGACTCTGAAAGAGCTGCAGGGAGTGGGATTGCTGCGAACAAATTAAAACCACATTTCTTGGCAAATTGTTAAAGACAGACATATTTACATTTGTATAGAGACTGGGTGGGCACAAAAGATTAAAATGCTTCTTTAGCCCTTGAACTGCCAAGTTCTATTAGAAATCTGTGCTCTTAAAATCCTAGGGTAAGCTCGCTCCTTTTTGTCACTAAAACTCAGCAAAGAAGGGCCTGCAGAAATGAAGCTTACAAAGACTTCCTACCCTACCTGTTCATAATATTGACCTCACAGAACCTCCTCGGAAGACCCTTATCCAAAGGGATGCCTGGAAAAAAAGAATTCTCTGCTAAGACCTGCACAGAAACATGACTGCTAGGCACAGGATATACTTACTTTAAAGCTTGTCAAATTGAAAATCCGTTCTTTTACTACCTATGCTCTAACTCAAAATCAAAAAGAAACTCTCAGAAACATCAAAAAGTGGGGTGACTACCAACTGCAGCTCTCACCAGGACAACCTAGTCTCGCAATACAGCAGTAAACACCTGCAAAGTAACTATCTATGGATGCGCACTTGTCAAGAATCCTCATAACTCACTATCCTGAAGAATAAAAGCTTTGGCCTTTTCACAAGTCAGCCTGGCAATACTGCTCATACAAACATTTTTTCAGTCGAGGGTTTAGGATGTTGGGCTGAAAGAAAAATTTTCAGATTGAACAATGCCGACCCCTTCCCTCCTCTGGTTGGGGTTCATATTTTCCAGTTATTTCCTATTACACTAACGGTGGCACATGCTTGTGTACCAATCAAGTAACACTATGGGCTAATTACATTTCATGTCTGGTTAAAAGAAACAAACCACATTGTTCCCGAGCTGCACTTATCAATGTGGCTCAACTTGCTCATCAAACAAACTTAATAGAAAACATCAATGGGTCCAATAAATCATATTTAGTATCAAAGCGCCATATAGCCGTCCCCACTGAGGCCCCGTACAGCACACGCAGTGAGACAGCACCTAATGTCAGGCTGAATATAACAATGCTAATGAAGCAAGGATATAAAGTATTATCCCAGTCACACATAATTGAATAAAATTAGAATCAGTAAAAGAAATGAAACAAAATGCTTATTCTTGGGAGCTTTATGTGAGCTTGCATTTGCATGATATTTCTTAATGTCACTTGAGCAGCATCATGAGCTCAATCATATAGGCTAATCTTTAGGTTGCTAAATGGTTATAACAGATGACCATCAGATCAGAGAGGTCATACAGGACTCCCTGCACACTGGTAAATAGAAAAGGGCGACTTAAGCAGGTGGGGAGGCTTGTCAGTGAAGAATGAACAGGTACTATAATCTGATAGAAAACAGACGAGGGCAGGACTTTGGGTCTAGTCTTGTGCCCTATCCTGTCTGAAGAAAAATCTTCCAATTACATCTCATTTCATGACTCCATGACAAATTTTTCAGTGTTTCCAACATAGCAGCTGATCTGTCCTACAGATGCTACTTATGAACGCCTACCCCACTGTAAAACATTCCCAGTCATTTCCCAAGTACAGACAGGAATAGCATTCTCAACCTGAAATACTGTTCCTTGACTGGACTTGCAGAATATTGCTCTACATTTTAAAACTGGCTGTCCTGTTCTGTGTGTCAGAAAGGTGCACGAAAAAACAGCAAGGACGACTTTCCACGCTGTACAAGGGTGTACCTATTCACCATCTGAAGCAGGTACTTTTAAGGAATGCTGAAGGTTTTGAAATACATTCTTCTAAAAAAGTTGAAACTAGAGAAAATGGCATCTCTCCAGTGTGTAACCTGCTAATAGCATAGCACAGAAAGCAAAATCTAATACCCTGATCAGCCATCTGCATTACCTACTACCAACATACATTTTGATTCCAGTCTGCAGGTTCTCAACTACAAAGCTTTTGCTCATCAAGTCCCTATGGTCTGCACTGTTTAGTCCAAGATTTGGCCCAGTGTCCAAAGGACAAGGTCTGAACCCGAGTTTCTCACTTGATACATCACTCCTAGCAATTCCCCACACTCCAAAGGCATGGTTTAGAGCAAGTGTCTCCTATGAGGAAAATTCCTTCTTGCTGTTCAACTAGTCTTTTTTTTTTTTGTCTTTTTTTTTTTTTTTTTTGGGGGGGTGGGGAGGGGAGGGGATGGGTAATTATATTTTGGGTATAGCAGAAATCCCAAACTGTTCTGAATTTGGGAAATTCCAAGTTATCTAGGTTTACATTTGAACATTTGCTGAATAATGGAAAATAATAGAAAAATTCCTGCAATAAAAATAAATAAAAATAAGCTGCAAATGGCATAAAAAACCTGTGATACTATATTAAAAAAAAAATCAAAGTTACAGGGGCAGCTGTTTAAAACTTGACGTGTGTAGTACAGGTAGAAAGAACATTCATAAAGCTTTTTCTAAAGGCACGGAAGGTGCTCCCGAAACAAATGATTTATTTACATACTCAGAAGCACGTGATACACTCTGTGTGTATTTGCTTGAAGGCAAAAAGTGTTAAAATTAATGTTAAGTAATTGAGCTATTAATCATTCTGATTTTATACACTGATGGTAGAAGACTCAGATTCTATCTTCTGAGAGAATGTCCACTGATAAGAAGGAGGAAAAGACAATAGCTTTTCAAAGAAAATAACCTCTTGTAAGGACACTAAAAAAAAAAAAAAGCTTTTTTTTTTTTTTTTTTTTTTTAAGAAAAACAATGTTTTAAAAACATGCATCTTAAGCCAACCTTTGTAATCAATTTTAAGGTTTCTGCCTCTATTCATTATGATAATGAACACATACAAAACATGTGTATGTTATATATAACACATACTTTAAAGACCTTTTTAATAAAATAAGACAACAACAATTTTATATGGAGCTCAAACCCATCCCTCAACATACGAAACTATGAGAGAAGGAATCTACTGGTAATCATCACATGAGTATTTGGAAAAGTAAGGCTCTTTACAAAAAAATCTACACAGAATACACCTTTTTTTTTTTTTTTTTTTTTTCCCCAAACAACTGTTCTCTTTATACAATTAAAATAGCATTTAAGAACTGTAGGATACCTTGGAAAGAATCACATATTCTTGATCTTGTTGGCTATATACAAGCAAAATATGTAACATAGGCAGAACCACACAGCCTAGGGAAGAATTACTGTTCAACAATGTAGCTGATGTTTTAGCTTGGTTTCCAGAACAAAACACTCAGTCCCCCCCAAGCCCCCAAGATTTCTGAGCTCACACTGTGGTCTGGTCCTTCCAGATAATTTCTAAACCTACAGGTCGATCTCATGTAAATACGACAGACTCACCAAGGCCTCAAAGCCAGTCAGCTGTTACATGTTTAAAGCAAAGTGAAAATGAGGAAACAACTTTCCAATTTTTAATGTTTTAAACCCTTATAAATGTCTCCACAGAGGGAAGTTCAGTTGTTGCAGGAGACCAGAGAAGGGACTGGGGTCATTCAGGCGGATGGGGCATAGGAAATATGCCAGGAAATCAGTGGTATGATAGTGAAAGCTGATGACTGGCAGAAGACAAAAGATGACTGAGAATAAATACCAAAGAAAGCTGCTTTGTTAAGTTCCTGCAATGACAGAACAACCTGTTAAAATTTCTGTTAGGGATTAATGATGCAATATGAGGAAATAAAAACAAAATGCATTCTGTACCATGACATTCATTTCCAAACTCAGTCAAGTTATTGCCACTATTACAACAAAATAGAAACTTGTACACAACGAGATATGTGCAAAAATGCACATCAGAAAGTGAGGCTTGGGTGTGAACGACCCAACTGATCTGTACAATTCCACACAGCTTACCATCATATGCTTCAGCTTACATTTCAGCCAAGCTATAAAATTCCTATTAGCTCTAACAGCTTTATGTCAGAAGTTGAGGAACAAATTGCTCTTTAAAACAACAAAAACAATTAGACATATACTTTGCACAGTATGAATATACAGAATTATTATCTAAAGCTGAAGTCAGTTAGATTTTATTCAGTATTAGTTATTAAATTCTCATAGATGCACAGTGACTAAATAAAACCTTTAGCTCGCTGCAGTTTTAAACATTATCAATGCCAGCTTTCCACACTGCACCTTTGTTGGAGGTGCCCATCCTCTCAAAGTTTGCCAGGAGCAAAGAACATAATTCAATGAAAAGTCTAGAATCAGAGCTCAAATCCGCATTAACCACCAGGATAAATTGGGACAGCAAGAGCACGAGGGGAGAGCAAAATGAGGGAGGTGAAAGGATGATGACAGATGATAATATCTTAAATAACCACAAGGCTTTGACAAATGAGCTCTTGTGAGCACTGTTAAGTAGTTACATTTAAATCAACTGGATTACTCTTATAAGAAGCAACTAGTAAAATCAGTAAAAGATTACTCAATTTGTCCCTCCTTTTTGAAGACTGCTTCATATGGAAATCATTTTATGTGCTTAATCGTTTATGCTCAAGCTATAGGACCCTCTGTCCTACTACTACCCTTCATCTGTATTTTGCACTGAGGTACATGATGTTCTAATGAAGAGGTATTCAACTTGCTTACTGGCATTAAGACAATTCAAGTGTTATTTTTTATTTAATTTCTTATATACATTCAAATTCTGCCTCCATTTCAGATAAATAATGCTATTGAACAAAGATTTTTAAGTCAGTTCCATGTAGCAGTATCTTGGCCTTTTTCCAGAGATCTTAGTTTATTCAACTCAGCAGCATGCATGAACACTGTAATTGCTCTTTTCAGTAAAGTACTTTGCATTTATCGACAGATGATTTTCATTTACAGTCCCAATGCCCTTTACTCATCTCTGTGAGCGTTTTCTGAAATTCTCCAAAGTCTTCTTGACTAATTGAAATAACCGTGTCGAATTTCATTTCATCATTTGTCCGCTTCTCTGGAATATTAAACAGCTGACAGCTATTACATTTTCGCCATGCAAAAAAATAAATCAGTCAGTTTGTAAGCTATACGAAGAAACCAAGACAAGCTCAGACAAATCTCACTGAGGCAACCTCCAGCACTGCCACCCTCAGGTATCCTCCCTCCCCTTTCGCAGGAGTTTCCTGCCCCCACAGCAGGGCTGGCAGAAGGGAGCGCACACACGCACGCCCAGCTGCTCCTGCTCCCAGTTCACAGCGTTAGCTTAAAACCCAGCAAAGTTTGGTTTGCATGAATCCCTAGGACTAATACGTGGCAAGATGAGGTGCAAGCACACGGACCTTTTGGCAAACTCTGTTATAGGAGTGTTAATCTCCAAGGAGAAAAGGCAGACAGCTGGGAAAAAGGGAATATTTTCAAACTGCCGTAGCTTTCTTCTTTATGATTGAGTAAAAAATGTTAGTATCATTACTTTGTGACGTAAATTCTCTGAAAGAGCAGTCTTACGATACAAGATAATTTAAAGCTACACTGACATTGAAAGGGAAGTTTCATCCCTGCCCAACACATGGTCCAACAGCAGCGTTTATGCAGCCACACGGTGAGAGCCTGGCCACCAAAGCTATCCAGCTGAAAGCTAACCATGCAAAAAACAAACAACCACCAAAAAAAAAAAAAAAAAAAAAAAGAAACAAAACTTGTTTTCAGAGGAATCAGTGAACTACTCCAGCTCTCCACACATGCCAATACTGACAGATGCTAAGGACAAGAATGCAGGGCTCAGAGAAAGGAAGAGAAAGCAGGAGGGACTGCATGTTTCAGCATCAGCTCAAGCTGAATATGAAGGATGAGAATAAAAAGAAGACAAAATCTGGAAGTGTCAAAAGCGGAAAATCAGAGAAAAGCAAATCTTTAGCTGTTCCACTATGTGGTATGCGGATATTGTTTGTTAGTTTGCATTTTCCCTTCTCTGTCATTTAAAAGAAGCAAATGCCCTTCATACAGCTACCAAACTACAGCATAATGATATTTTCCTCTATATACATTTCCTCTAATAACTAAATAAAAGTTATGTTATATGAAAACAAATGAAAACTTGATTTTATGAAATTTAAAACAGGCTAATGAAACTGAAGAACACAGCAAATATTACAACAAAGGTTAATATTACATGTGTTTTGGATGTTACTTGCAAACAAAGGTAGCTATCAGCTGCTACCTAAAGGGGTGATCTTGCTCTCTTCTTTGTCTCACTTTTTGTGTTGCCATCAACAACTTTGTGATTATAGGACAAATTGGTTCAGTAAACTGGTGTGATGGAAAACTAATCCTCCAATTAAAAGAAAAAAAAAAAAAACAAACAACAAACTAAACAGAGACTTCGCAAATATGTCATATTCTGCTAGATCAACTCAAAGAACTAATTCATCCTCTACAAAGGATCATTTGGTTGGTCCACTGTAACCAGAAAGGAAAGGGATACGTAGCTGGAACTGGAGAGAATATGGACTGACTTGTTGGTCATAACCCATTGCTACAGCAGTTTAACTCTGGTATTATAGATACACATGCAGTTTCACGCCAAGATTAGCACTTTATACACTGCAATTTGCACGACTGTATTTCACAGCATTTCCTTCTTCCCCTACTCAATCTGATATCACTTTAAAGTATTAAGATAGATTCCACATAAAATCATCTTATTAATTTGCAAATTGCTCCTGCCTGAAAAAATGGGTTTCCTGTTCATTCCATGTTCCAACAGTCACACTGTTGCAGCAGTGCATGCTCTAATACTAAGTTTCATGTTAATTACAGCTAAGAGTACACGTTTTCATGAAAGGACCAAAAGCCTCTTCCCAGCATAATCAAAATTCATGCGAATTATGTCGCCTGCACTCTCGTAATACTAGTTTCAATAAAAGAAAATTCTGTAACGTGCATAAAGTATGTCACAATGACAGTTCATAAAACCAGACATGCATGAAGATGATGAAATGGGTTGTTTTATTTAAAAAGCACAGGGCATACCTCTAGCATTTTTCTTCTTCTACTGTACCTATTTTTTGTTTTATTTTGTTTTGTTTTTAAGAGGAACATTCTGTTTGGAAAACAGTTTTAATTTTTCTATAATTTTCTTTGCAACTTAACAAGGCTCAGTGGAAACTTTAAGATCTTTTTAGTCAAACCAGGATCCCCTACTACCCACTTTCTCTGATTTCATATGAATAATAATTTCAAATTTCCGTCATTAGCTTAACCTCCTTCATGCTTTCCCTATAACTGCTTCCTCTCATAGATTCCAGTATAAAGCTGATGTGGTTATCAATGAATACACCATTGTTAGCACATTTTTAAATGCTCACAAGCCTCCATAAGCCTTCCACCCATTTCCACTGTTTCTTCAGATAACCTATTTCCAATTTTCCATTTTAGCTCTCTACATAATAATCATGAAAATGTCGTCATTTTTACAGAAATGACTAATCTCTCTAGAGCTCTTTTACTTCCTTGGGTTTCCTCTTTTGCCATGTTCCCAAAGCTGTCTTCTTTTTCAAGATAAAACTATTCAAGATTACAAACATAGTTTTGCAAAACAGGAAACAATGGCTTTACGTTTATACTTAGCATTAATCAGCCCAGCTATTCTTCCATCTTTTCCTTAAGACTTCCAATTTGCTTATGTATTTTCAATAACTTGCTCTGTTTCTTTAAACAAGATTTCCCTTCTTCCAAAATGATAACTACTGCCTGCAGCCTGTTTCTTAGATATGGCCACAGGAACACCCATTTCTAAACAGATTTTAGAAAATAGAAAATTAAATATCAATAGATTTTCTTTATTTTATTTCAACTGTATTCCTTAGAAGTGCTCTCAAATCTTCAATTAACTTAAACTGCTTTAGCTAATTTGACAGAGACTGCCTAAGCCACCATTTTCTTGGTCTTACAGGATGCATCGCAGAAGGCTTCAAATTGCTTTTCTCAGCAATTGATGCTAAGGTTTGTGCTTGCGAATATCTCAAAACCAATCTAATTATGAACTTTCCCAAGATGTAGGATATAAGATTTTTTTTTTTTTTTTTTTTTTTTTTTTTAATCTGGCTGCAACTCCTGGCACTCTTGATTTAATCACTCTCTATTCCAGGAGAAACAAAATAGCTTAAAAGACAGTGAAAAGATGAAGGACAAAGTGCTGAAGATAGATGAAAAAAGAGTTGCAATAAGTGAAAGAAATGCATATCAGGCTGACATAAAATTGGTTCAAAGTAATTGGAAAGGAAGGCATCGAGCCTGACTTGTCTTGACAGAGCTCAGGAAAGAATGTTTGACCCAAACCATAAAACTTCATAAAAGTAGTTGTAAAACAAAAATGAAAATTGTTAAGCCTTGACTAAGTCAATCGCAATGACAATAAGCAACACTGAAATGTGACAAAGTCTCCATTAACACAGAGTCAACTGCTTTTATAAAACACAGATAGACCCTCAAACCAAGGGTGTAAGCTGATTAAACATTTAAAAGAACTAGAATACAATATTATGAAATGATTCAAACCCAAACAACAGACAGAGGAAAACAAAACATATGCCTCATTTTTAGCCCATGACAGAATACACTGGAGTCTATCAACAGAAAGGTCTTCTGGGTGGTCTTTTGCAGTCTACTTTGGAGTTCAAGCACACTCAGGGCTAAATTGCATAGGGAAAAGCACACACAGTGCAGATCCTTAGTCTTTGCTTCTGGAGTGACAAAAACCTAAAATTATCCCCCAGTGGCAACCAAACACCCTCCCAGTTTGGCAAAGCACTGAACTGCAGTCTAGGACAAACCTGGTATTAACATGCTGTAGAAGTATTGGGTCAACAAAACAGTCTGCAGTGGGTCCTTTAAGTTAGTATGACAAGAGTCAGGATGGTTCTCAGAAACATTTGCTGGGAGTGTGTTCCCTTTTAGTTCTTCAAATCAGCGATAATGGCTTAGGGATAGCTTTATCTTACTCTCTCCTACCAATACGCCGCACTGACCGTGCCAGCCAGTTCTGTGTGCACCTCTTGCATCTGTAAATACAGCAAACTCCCAAGGCTTTATTATTGTTTAGGGTATGATCCCACAGAGATTTTTGTTTGTTCTTTACTGGTTGTTGTTTTTAAACACAAAAATGCTTGAAATCCCTTTTTAAACAACTAGGAGTTTCCATAGATCAGATGGATTTTTCAAATAGTCAAGCTGAAGTCCATATTGTTTTATTTTTCATTTACCTTCTTACTACACAGAGTCATGTGAAATAAACTAAAAAAAAAAAAAAAAAAAAAAAAAAAGCTTTGGAAAGAAAAACAAAACAAAATACACATACTAAAGGAGAGAACTTGATATCTCATAAGAGCTACTTAAACAAGAAAGAAATAATTATTTCTTACTCAAAACACTAAGACAGGATTTTCTACTTAAAGCATCTAAATAGTTTTTCAAGATGATCCTGAAAAGTAATAACTTTCCAAAACAGCAAAATCCTTCTAAAGTTATATTTTTTTCCGTGAAAGAGAAAAACATTTCCTTGTTCCTTCATCTTTTAATGATATTTACCAGTTTAAGAATCAAGATAATATGCATTTAGTATAACAAATACAAATCTGCTTGATATGAAAAAAATACTAAGTACAAGGTTTAGATTTTTATTTAATTATTTATTTTTTTAAGATGTCAAGTATATTTTAACATATCTAACAGCAACTAATAAAACATACATAGAACTCAGCATATAATGCTGACTTATTGTGAGCACAGAAGAGACTGCCTGCCATATAGCAGGCCACCTGGGTCAATGTGAACACTCCTGAGACAATCAGCAGTTAACTGCAGCATAAAATTCATAAGCTTTTGACCCTGATAAAGCCTTCAAGATGAAATATTTAAGCAGAATAGTTTATGGTATTTAACTATACACCAGTACCTTTTTCTCCATAAATGCTTGGGGATTTTTTTTTTCCCAGCAGGGCTAGCACTGATCCATATGAGTTGTTTTGCAGAACAAGTGCTAGGAAAACATACAAGAAAGCCACTGACACTAGAAACTGACCCATTATAATCTTGGAAAGTAAAGTATTACAAGGACAAAATACAAAGGAAAAAAGAGATCCGTGAAACAAGGTGCCTTATGCAACTCAGAAAATGCTGAGCTTCCAGAAATCCCCATTCTCATCTGCTTCAGACAGTTACTTCAGAATGTCTTTTTGAATACTCTGGACCAATTGTTAATAGGAGATTTTGGTTCCAAGATAACATTCACAAATACGCAAATAATTACAACTACATATAAACATTCATCTTACCACTGTAAAACAAACCAGAAAAATTATAGAACAGTTTTGTACATACCAATGCACCCTCTTCACATGTCCAAGCATTTGGATTAAATTCAAGTTTACTGACACAAACTACAAATTTGTCTGGAAACACACGTAGCTCTATGCAAAAAAGAATTAAAAAGAAGATTGTAAAAATTAAACTCGTATTCTGACATGCATGCATTTTATTTTTGTAAAGAAAAGATAGTGTAAATGGCGCACTAACTCACTTCAGCCCTCCACTGCTTGCTTATTTCTTTTCAAGATCACATCACTGATTTTTTTTTTTTTTGCTTTTTTAATCCTTAAAAATAAAATTAAATCAATAAGTCAGTTTAATTCCCAAGAGAACAGTCACTGCTGCAAATTAGTCCAACCACACCTCTGAACAACTATACTAGACAGAACCAAGAGAAAAAAACACTTCACAATGATTTATTTTGTGCTATTTTGGTGATTAGTCTTTTCATAGCAAAAGCTACAAATTGTGTTTGTAGTACAGCACAACATATTCAATCAGCACTTGATACAAAAACTCAGCGTAAGACCAAGTGCTTCCAACACTGACTACAGTGATTTTGAAGTCACTAGATAAATTATTTAACTGTTACTGAATTACGTATTTTACTCAAGATCACATGGTTTGTTGTGAACACACCCAAGTTGCTAGTTACAGAGGATTGAAAATGGAAGGGTTCTCAGATTAAAACAGACCAAGCATAGCTTTATTCAACCCCGGGAAATGATATGCAAAGAGGAAAGCTGGATACTTTATTTGACATATCTGGTAATTTCCAGATTAACACCTTCATATTTTCACCTGAACTTTTTCTCCCTTTCTTTCTTAAGACAATTACTAGATTTTAAAGTTTGCCGTACTTCCAAAACAAATCACAACACCCTATTTTCTGGGACAGGAAGACACAGCATGCAGAAAGATACCCAGGAGGCTGACCTCAGAGATTTTTGTAAAGTATCTCCACATAATAAACGGAGTATACTCAGGATGTACATAATTCACCAGTGTGGGTCATTCATGTGGTCAACTGCCTCTCTAGAAGGCAGTGCTCCTTCACCACCAGCACGTGTCCAATAGTATCCAACTAACCATTCCAAGTGCTTGCCAGCATTGGCTTTGCTAGAGTAATTACTATGAAAGATGGGGGTGTTAAAACTGATTATCTTGTACTTGCCTTTGGTTGAAGAAGTGTACACAGAGACCTCAGATGCATGTTTGTTGGCAAAACTACTTGTTAAGCTACTGTAACTGGATAAAGAGTATGGTGAGCCTTTCAGAAATACCGGCTCTATAGGCAAAACTGTTTCCAAGGAAATATTCATCCTGTGCCCTATCATCAGACTGCTGTTTCTCTGCTTGTATCCTCAAGACGCGAGAAGCCACCCCCAAAGTTCTTGTACGATGGCTTTCAAACTGACACAGACCACTTCCAAATGAAATGCAAAAGAAAAGCTGGACAACTATTACAAGGACTGAATTTGCTGTGCATGGTTCCAATAATCATCACTTTGTAAAGCTGACTTTGGATACTGAGACACCATTTACAGTATGCAAGATTCTTTTTCTGTTAGGCCAAATGTCCATTTTTTGTCTGTGAAACTACAGATGTATCTTACCAAAATGAGACATTGGTATCAAATTATTTTGTGAGGCTATTCTTCTGGTAGTTATTGGCAGTGAAACCCAGTAAAATGAAGCTCCTCTCTTGCTAGAAACTTTGTGTAGAAAAAAATTTTGACTCTGGAATCAAAGCCTTTCTTTTTAGCAGCACTAGTACAGCAAGTTCATTCCAGTTAGCAACTTTTATTGTCATACTTTATGACAATCTCACTTGCTGGTTAACAGAATGAAAGTATCTTTAGGTACAATGATATTTGATTGACACTTTAAAAAGGCCCGAATTTAATATACAGAAAACAATGCCGTGCTGAGACACTAGCGCACAATCTATTGTTCCAGGAGACAGGGGGAACAAGTCTGATGAAACATTTAAAATAACACTGCAATGGATTAAAAACAGTTGGTATTTGAAGAGATTTAAACACTGACGAATCCAATGAATTCCTATAAAAATAGGAAATACCTTAAAATACCATTCAAGTAGTCAATATTTTTAAAGGAACCTGAAGAATTTTTTTTATTTATTTATTTATTTTAATATGAAAAGCTCAACACAAAGGGCAGTGATCATTACAGCTCCTCTTTATTGCTGTTGGCAGGACAGGATTGATATCATTTCCTTACAGAGCATCTTGGCTTGAGAAGACTTGAAAAAAGATCTGGTCCAATGACATCACCTAAGTTAAGGTTTTATAGCACTGAGCCGAATGAAAGCTTTTTCTTGCATACACTTGTACTACACAGTTGATGTCACAAGACACTCAAGCAATAATGAAGTGATTCATACTGCAACCTCTGGTTGATTCACCCTGCAGAGACTCAGTAAAATGCTGAGTCTCATCAACTTACAGAATTTGGTGTGGCTTAGCTGATTACCCTGGGGGCAAGGTATACAAAAATTTAAAATTAAGTTAAAAGAAAATCCATCATATGGTAGGAAACTCTTCTCGTTTTTCAGCAAACATCCCCTTGAGAAAAAAAAGTCAAGCTCCCAAACAGATCTTGATTAAGCAGACCAAAATTTAACAACTATTAGTTTGCATCCTTTTTTTTGCCCTCCATTTTGAACAGAATTTTAAGTAATATTATTAGAAAATGATTTCTTACCACGATAATGTTTCCCTACAGCACAACGGAGATTAACCCATCTCTTCATAAAATAGGCAGTAATGTGAAAACTGTTGGCTGCAACATAAAACAAAGAGATAATAATAATAAGTGTAAAGGTATATCAGATATTTTGGTCTCAAAGTGTTGCACATCTAAAAAGATAAGATTGGTTGAGAGAAAGAAACTGCAGCTCAGGAAAACATATCTTTAAAGAAATATTTTAAAAAGAAACTACTCATATTGAAATCTCAAGAAATTCATACCTGGAACAGGAGGAAGAAAAATCTAAACAACCTACTAAACTTCAAGTTCTGGTACACAACCACAGAAACATAGTTAAGTCAATTAACTGATCACAGTTGCTATCCACTTAATAAGCTACTGCCTCAGTCATTAGTCCACAAGGCTAGACTCCTAGTTACTGCTAGGTTTTCATTCATATTCTACACAAAAACTACGGGCAACCTTTTATTTAACTGCATTTAACTACTTTCTGGAGAAAGAAGACATGCTCAAAGCTGATACAAAAAATGCCGGCTATAAAAATCCACAAGAGGCCTAATTATCTCCACTTGCATTGAATTAAGTGAGAAATGCATACATTTAGCCTCCTCAATATCCACAAGCACACAAAGCTAGCCTGGCTGCCCCAGCGATACCTGTAATGGACACAGAGGTTTCTTCAGTTTCCATTCCTGAGAATGACAGAAATCCTTGTGCACCAGGAGCATAAGAAAAGGACAGAAAGGATTATATTACAGCAAAGAGACTCCAAGACTAGAGCTAAGGAAATCAGCTTTTACTTTTGTTCTACTTTAATTCCCAAATGACCCTGGGTAAATCAGGACTTGATTCATAAAGGTATTTAGCAACTTAACTCCCACTGAAATTGAAAGAAGTGAGAACCTGTGACTCCTCCTCCTCTGTCTCCTCTGTAGTCTCTCCTTACACCTCAGTAAAATGAATTTGCAAAAGGCAATTAATGACATTTCCCCTGACTCTGGTGGTTCTGCAATACTTATAATAGTGCTCTTTCCAAGACAGTCAGCTACCCTAGATGCAATTACCACATGAGTTCAAAAATCAAGTGCTACTGCTGTTCTCTCCAAACATTTAACAGGATGTAAGAGAAGCCCATGCGCTCCTTTCCCAATCCCAGGAGCAAGTGCTAAAGCACATCGTATTCCTAAATACAAAATAAAATATGCATGTCCTCTCCTGCACGGTCTGTAGCTCTCCTACTTGTACTCCAGATCTCCCGAGGCTCACCATGCAGTGCTGCTCAGCATCAGTCCTCGTTGAGAACTATAGGTATTGATCATAATCCCTTTGAAATTTATCAGCCATCTTTTTTTCCTTCCCCTCAGGAAGACACTGAAGGTATCTGAAAATTTGACTTCCCTTTAAAGATCAAGTCAAGATTCGACAAGTTAAACTATCCTTTGAAAACGATGAGTGCTAAAGAAAAAATTGGATGTAATCCACCACCTTTATTAACTGTATATTTATGAACACAATTAAAGAAAATTACTTTTAGCAATTTCCAGTTTGGCATCCATAATTCTTTAACACTGGTAGGATTAGCCAAATCAAAGAATTTGCTCTTCACATAAATAAGTTATCAGTGTGGTGATAGCATTTCCACTGTGATCTCTATCATGCCAAAAAAAGTAACATTCCCAGAAGTACAACTCTCCAAACAAATTTCCAAAACCAGGAATGGAAGTCTTTCCACCTCTGTGTACCTGAACAAAATCCTTTTCTTGAGAAAGAATAGAAATGAAAAAAGCATGATTTTTTTGCTTTTACTCAGAGAAGAGCACAATACTTCATTTATGAAATTCTTTTGAGAATCAGGTGACACATACATCTGTGTATTTGTCTTGTTATCCTGGTATTCTGAGAAGTTATGCACTTAATCATATTTGATTGACTAATGGCCTAACAAAGTTTAAAATTCTTCTTCAAGGCCCTTGATTGAGCCAGTTACTGTTCCCTGGAGCAGAACACCTACCTCCAATCTATCAAAATATATGCATAAGAGATGCAGAGAGCTTCACACTGTTTTTGCAGTGTCAGCTCAGGTCTGACAGTATTGTAGAGCCCTCATGGGGAGCTGGCACCCAAGCTAATATGCTCTGCCTGGAGGGACTAACACTAAAGAAGAATTTTTGTTTCCGTGACTATCTGCTGCTTGACTTTGCTGAAAAAGCCAAAAGAGGTGATTTGCTGGTACTTATTGCTAATAGTAGAAAAAAAAGTTTAAGATGCATTGCATTCAAAATACCTATATTTTGAAACTATCCTTCAGCTACGCTTATCAAATGTTTGGAAACCTCTTGTATGCGACATCTAATCCAACCCATAAAGTCAGCTCGAGTTCATAAACTTCCCAGTATTAAAATTGTCAGGATTATTGCAGAACTATAAAAACCGTGATACCGTCTTTCTGCTTCCTGCAAGAGAAATCTATTATCCAATTAAGCACTCTGCTTCAAGGAAGAAGCAGCTAAAACATAAGCCCCACAAGGGCACCTTATCTCACAACCTCATGCACCTTGCAGGTGTGTATTTTTTTTTATTTTTTTTTTAAATAAACTTTCTACAGTTACTCAGCATGAGTCTCAATCTGCTCTCAGCTTCAGACTTGTTCACCATCAACTCTGTTTATATACTAGCATATGCTGATGTTGATTTAGGGCAAGCCGTGAATTATGCTCCAGGAAAGAAAGCCAGCATATACTGTGCGAGCACCAAAAGCTGCTCGTCACGCTGTCTGTAAGGAGGGACCAAGTGAGATGTACCAAATAATCCAGCATTAACTCATTTTAAGTGCACTGTAGAAGGTTTACCCTCAAGCTACAAAAGACTTTTGCAGCCAGTAAGAGAGAAATTTCACAGATCTTGGGATCAGCAAATGTACTCAGCCTAGCCTTCAGGTTCCTCTTCATCATACAATGCAGACATAAATCCATTTCATAGATTGCCAACAGAGAAGTAGAAATATAAATTTTGTTACTGGTCTGTAGTTTTTTTTTCTTCAAAACTGTGCACCTAAAACACCAGATCCCAGTTCCAAAAAACAAACAAACAAACATGCTAAACCAAACTACAACTCCAGAGCCCCCAGATGTGACTGAATAAAAGTAATTGTAGAACAGCCACAGCTCACTCTCAGCTGTAACATGCACCAGTGAGTGCTGCCTTTTAGGGGAATGGTAATTTGCCCTGCCTGTTATTATTCAGAGTCCCAAGACACTGAGAGGAAGTATCAGACACCGACTCTCTGCTGTAAAACTATCCAGCACCGCTTGTTTGCCGAAGGAGTTAGAGCCAAGCTGCCTTGAGCTTCCAGCGGGCTGCCAAGAGGCGGCTGTGGTACAGCGTCCAGCAGCGGGAAGCCCTCTCCCACGGCTATTCGAGCCTGCTCATCTGGAGCCTGGGAAAATGCCTCTGAGCTGCTGAGTTATCTGGAGCAGCCTGGCAGGTGTTCACCTCCCAGCGGAATCGGGCACCTGCACGGCTCCGCAACCAACTTGGGGCAAGCCTTTGCCAAAGCCACAGCTCAGGCCTGAGGAGCGTGATTGCCCCCCAAAAGCTTCCATATCCGAGAGGCACCAATTTCTCATTGCACAGGGGTTTTACACCAGCTTTAAACACAAATAACAATAAATAAACAAAATAATTTTTTCTCCTAGTCTAGGCATTTCATGTTTCTAACAGGTTATCCTTGTCTAGGACTGCCTCTGTTCATAAAGTAAGATCACAAATCCTTGCAACAAATGTTAAAAAAAGATGAATTTCTTTGGTTACAACTTGAAAATAAATAGGTGCATTAGGCTTTCTGAAATACTGTATTGTACATTAAAAAAAAAATCTACATTTTGCCTATGCTAATTATTCCATGCAAATTAAGCTATTCGAGTAATAATGTTTACAGTATATAGAGCTTTTCATCTTCAAAGTGATCTACAGACATATTATTACACCGCTTTTTAGCGGTCATATTTCTCCTTTTAAAATTATTCACCACCAAATCCAAATTCCTGATCGTTGGTAAACTTCGAAAAAAACACTTTTATTCTAAACCTAGTGTTGATTCTGCATGTTTTCTCTCCCAGAAGAAATTCAGTTCGTCACACCATCTGCTCCAGGTCACTATTTCTAATTTAGATGAGATTCATAACCAAATGCTGCATGTAAATTTAAGCCTAAGTCTGGGGTAAGCTAGGGGCAGCAGAATGGCAGGGAACACAACAAGAAGACACCAAGACTTCCTGAGTCTTTTCTGGTGTTCTGAATGGGTATGGGATTTCCAGGGCACTACCTCAGATCACACACACAAAAAGTATCAGCTTCATATGTAACAGCAAGCATAACTGATCTTCATCTGATGCAAATTTTTATACAGCAGATAACCAATGGGTCCAGACCAACTTACACAGCTGAGGATGTCAGCCAGTCTTTCCATACATTCTCCCTTCAGTTTAAAAATTTTTCAATTATTTTTTAAATTTCCATTATTTCAAGTGATAATTACAAGAAGTACGCAGGAAAACATGTAATAATAATAATAATATTAAAAAAACATCAAAAAGCCCTTTTTCCCATTTTTAATAATTAAGAAAAAATACATTTTGGCCTTTAGATTTATATACAATAAATGTGGCCTAAAAGAAAAGCCTGGGTACAGTACTGACTATATACACACGTATGTGTGTGCACACGTGCATGTCAGGAAGAGCGAGGGTAAGCTAAGAGACATTAATGCAGCACTGCAGGCACTATTGTCCATGCACAAAAACAAAGCACTCCTCTCTTATGGTTCTACCAATTGCTCCCTTGTGTTGCAAATATGCAGGGTCTGACCTTGATAACTCATATATCTGCAAATAAATTCAATGACTTAGTTTTCTTCTGTATTTTCCAGGGTGCCTTACAGCCAGTTTTAACCAAGTACAGGCAAAAACTGTTTTGTTTTGTTTTGTTTTTTTCCTCCTTATTTTCCCTTTCATGATTTTGTCAGTATTAGCACTATTCTTCTAGTCACTAAATCTTCTGAAAACAGGCTATTTGTTGACACATACAGGTAGAAGATCTATCGCATTGAGGATTCGGGAGCAAGATTTGGTGCCTACCAGGAAACAGGGCCCCTGCTAGATGAAGTAAAGAAAGCTTCAAATTAATCCCATCATGACAGGCAGAGATATGCCTAGCAGAATCCTTTTTGCTACTGGACCACAGATATTTGGACATGGCACAGTATCTAAAAGCTTCAGCCCACGAGCCATTAGCAGCCAAACTGGACTGATGAAACCCAAGAGCAGGGTTGTAAGGCTCTCCTCTAGCGGGGAAAGGGAGGAATTCACTCTAACTTCGGAGCTCTCCTGAGCAAACTGGATCCAGTATAAGGTGTTTTTTGGCCTGCTTGTCATGGGTATTTTGGAGAGAAGAACTGAAAAGAAAACAAGTGTCAGACCATCCGGCTGCAAGGTGAGAAATGCATCTGATGGAGACCCTCAGAACATGCCAGCTCTGAAGGAAAAACATGCCTTCCCCTCACTAAAACTTGAGGTGGAAAGGCAGACTGATCCAATCCTGGAGAGCAGCTTTCTCACAAGCCATTCATAATGTAACAGCAATAATACCAAGCACCACCTGCTAATGCATTCGAGCAGATAAAGTAGAGCCATGTATTTGAAGGTCAGCGTACCATTACCACAGACAATTGTTTTCTAATAGGAGACAAGATGTGATTTCACCCTTTAGTTGATCTCAAACTTAATGACCATATTATTTATTGCACGTGACAGACTTCAACACATGAACCGAAAGCTGCTTATGAATCCTCAGTGTTCTGAGCATATAAACAGTATTCTGGGGGAATCCACGTGCCTGGAGCTCTTTAACCACTGGAACAAGCCTGACAACTGAGGAGGAGTAAGATATCTGTCAGTGCCAGCCAAAAGGCAAGGAGAATTGAAAAGCAAGCCCCCCGGTAAATGCTGTGACAAGTCAGCAGAGGAGAATCTCAAGTCTTTTCAAAGCAGCTGTATTGTCATGAAGGAGAAGCTTAGTCAAAAACTGTCTGATGTCACATTTGCACATACCGCACATGCAGCACCATGCTGAGCATCTCCCCTAGACTAGCCAGACACAGCTGTGTCCGAATCAAGCAGTGCCACGTACTTATATCACTGAATTCCTAGCAGTGATAAAAGTAAGCCTGCCTGTAGAAGGTAGCTTCTAGCTAAAATGAAACAGCCTCAGTGATGGTGACAAGACTGACTTACGGGGTGCAAGGGAATGCACAGGACGGCCTTTGAAAGCATGAATCACTTCTCAAAAATATGTCCTTTCAGCCTGACTCTGTCCTTGAAGATATCCATAAGCTTCAAGAAAATTTTTGATGCTATGAAATACCTGAAAGGAGGATTTTGTTTTCTGAATGCCAGGAATCTCTACAAAACAAAATCATGTCTAGCAAAAAAAGAAGAAAACAAAAACAACTGTATGAGCCTTTCAGAATTTAACAAACACGACTGGTTCCCCTTATTGTTCATTAGAACAACATTATTGTAGGTGCCAATGCTATGATGTTAAAAGACTCAAAGGCAAGCAAACCTTTCACAAGTCTCCAGGCTTTCCCCTTTCCTCCCCCGGTAATAGGAAATAACTTCTGCAAAACCTTCTTCCCCAAGAGGAAAAGGTTTTAACCCTATAGCTCCCACAGCTGACAAAGACTTTCATCTTCTACCAATAACAAGGTCTTTAGGCAAGGGTCACTAAAAATGTCAGGAACAAGTTTGGAACATGTGGAGAAATGTACGTTGTATCACACTGCTACAAAACCTATGGGTCTGGTGAAAAAAAAAGCCAGTCTGCCTCTGGAGGCATGGTGGGAGGGCATGAGGGAAAGAAAAGCCAGTAGCAGGTATCTTCTGCAGAACTTTAAAAAGATGGCACAAATCGTGGAAAGGTGGTTTCTGCAAAGCTGATCCTGATACACAGCAGGAAACAACATTATCTTTTTTTTATTATTATTTCTCTAAAAACTCCTATTAGGACATCCCAGTGGATCTAAGAGGTAGATGTTGGTGGTCATGACCCCTCTCTTCTTCTGCCCTATCATCTCCAGGACACTCCAAAAGCAAGTAAGTTGGAAGAAATGCCTGTGAACTTGAACCAGCATACATTTCACAGAGTTGTCTGAACAAAGCATGTTGTGCCAGGGGTTCACAGGTTTTTCTCTGTTCACACAGCTGATTCTTTAGGTTTTTAACATCTCAGAAAAGAAGGAAATTCTGGAGCATGGCAAATAGGTGGAAAGCCACCTTCTGTAATTTTTTTTTTTTTTTTTTAATGCTAACAAGTGGACCATAATTAAGCCAGCTGCTGAAAGGCTCTACTTCAAAATAATCCTCAAAATTCACTCCAATGCAAAGAGGATACCACCAAAAGGACCAAGCCTGACCAAAGATTGTGATCATCTGATCAGTGCCACTCAGCTCTGCCAGTGAAGCAGGTGCCAGTTGTGGTGCAAGAAGCTGGCACCTGACCTCAAAAGGCTTTGTAGCCAGCTGCTCAATTAAGCTTACTCAAGAGGACAGCATTATTAGTGACCACCTGAATTGTGCAGCTCAATCTCTTCTAGTCACTGGCAGCAGCTCACCAGATACTAAGTGTCCAAAGGTGCATAGGGCATCCTCTTTCTCAGTATTCAACAGCAAATGCAAAATGACCAAAGAACATGAGCCTATCAGGTGCCATGGAAATACAACAAAAAAGATCAGACAAACATTGCCCATACCCTATGACACATACACACACACAAGAAAACCAAATATTTTAATTAAAGAGTATCAGAAAGACGCTTATAAACAAATACAGGACTGTTGCCTTCTGTTTTGTCTCTAAAGCAAGCTTTGTCACTTAAACAACTTTGTTTTCCACAGATACATATACAGAATATTGCAATGTAGAATGGTTATCCAGGGAGAAACATTCTTTACTGCGCATTAGAATATCTCAAACCCTCTTACCACATCCAAAATGCATATTCAAGATTGCACTCTTTTTTTTTTTTTCCCCTTCTCAATTAAGAATCGTTACTAATTGCTGCACTACTGAATTTTAATTTACTTCCATATGTGTTTTTAATAAATTAAGGCCCAGGTCCTGCAAAGCTGGGTCAGTGTAGTTTTGTTTACGTTATGTCACTTGTGCCTTTGTAGTCCATGGAAATAATTCAGTGTGTACAATAAACAATTTATCTAGCACCTTGACTGATGAGGGCTAAAAACCTATAGAATCAAATACACACCACTGCTCTTACCGAATTATTTACATAAGAAGAGTATGCATGACTTTTTTTCCAGGAATTGGGCTTCTGTCTCTACCTGGATGGGTTTCTGAGAAGCCTTCTAAAAATTTTCCCAATACAAATAAACCCACAAGAATGTTTGCAATTTAAGAAGCTGTATTTTCTCTTTGTCATATGATAACGAACTTTAAGAACAAAAAGACATAAAGGAGAGTATTGTTGTGTAATATGGTAATAAGGAAAGTTGAAGAGAAGCTCATGTTCATATTTAACCATCAAATTACACCCACAATTACTTCCAGCTATAACAAAACTACAAAGGACAAAGTTCAACACGTATCTATAATGATTTTCTTTTCTTAAGATGCAGTGTCCATTTCTGTTTTTGTTGGACTGCTGGTTATTGTTTGGGGACTCAGACTTGCAGGGAGTGCAAGGGTTAAAGATGTGTAAAACAGATTTTCTCACAGTTTAAAGAGAGCAAAACAACACATTTAGGAAACCAGACAGCGAAAAGGTCAAAACGTTACACTTCCAGGTCAAACTTCTGGTTGCAATTAAGTAAATTCCTCCAAACATTTCTAAGGAAATCATATTTCTTTTAGGTTTTAATTCAAATTCTACTCTTTCTTGCTTACATAGCAAGCAAAATAGTATTGCTCTCTTTAGAAAGAATCAATAGAAAGTACCTACTTTTTCTTTTTTTTTTTTCCCCTTCCCTTTTTTTTTTTTTTTAATTAAAGGAACCTGATGTCATCTCAATATAAAAATTAAGTAGTTATTTTTTCCATCTCATTTCACATACAGTTGAACTAATTTTAAAAAGGCAGAAGAAACTATCACACCTAGGTCATTTTTAAAAAAGAGTCTTTCTTCTGCCCTTAGAAATATTTCCCTTTTCATCCACTTTCATTATTTACAATTTCATAATTGTATTTTATTGTTTTTAAAATAAAGAATCAAGCTATTCTTCCTTCCCATGCAGTTAGTTATGAGAGAGAAACCTTCAAACCTAAGATGCTGTAAACGGTCCTGATGTTGCAAACACATGCTTGCTAAAACAGCTCTGCAAATCTCAGCAATTCCACTTATGTCTACAAAATTGAATCTATGCCCCAATAGCACAGATTTTCACTATTTAACAGACATCCAAAACGTGGTCACCGCCATCTATGCACAGAAAACTAGCACAACAGGAAGGTAAAGACACGCAGCATATACATTTTTGAAAATGCATAATAGGTAGGCCTGGTATACATCTAAACAACAGAACCCAGTGCACAGGTGCACTCTTACGTATCCAAATGTGTGTATGTGGGGGGGGTGGGGGATGGAAATCCTACAAACGTACTCATACTACAATAAAACTTAGCCAAACAAAAATCTGACCAGGTTCAGATATTTGCAACCACTTTACTTCAGGAGAATGAACTTATTATTGCCACACTGCCCTCGCTAGAAGATGATGACATTTGAACTTCATCTGTGCAATGTTCCAGGCAGCACAGGCTCCTAGCAATCCTACAGATAGATTTTAAAGATCAGACAGCAAATGAAAATCAGATTTCTTGTACTGACCAAATAATGTATTCTCCAATATTTTTAAACATTCTGAAACATGGCATCTGAGCATCAATTAAATGCAGACCACAGGATCTATGAAATGCTGCTAGGAGAAATCCAATTTGCCATGTTCATAAAGGATAGAAAATAAAGTCAAATTTATTCCTCAGATAATTCTACATTGAGCATTTTACAATCTATTCCTACCATGCCTAGTGTTTAAACACGTCTAAAGAAGCTGAACGCTGACATCCTATCCTCTGAATTCCTGCTTCCAGGTGACGATAGAAGTTTTAAAACCTATACAAAGCAAAGAATAAAATATTTTGAAAAGGAACAGATGTTGCAAAGAAGAATCAAGCAGCGAAGAAATGGCAAGTGCTTAGGGACCAATTTTCAAAATCCCCCCATGTGGATTCCAAAAACGCTGGATGCTAAGTTATCTTTGAAAGGTTACTATGTAATTCCCTGGCTTAGTTGAGAATCACTTTGATACTCTCAAGTGAGTAACAACCAAGTAAAGCAGAAATTTTAAGTAAGATTCACCTTGCCTAACTTGCAACATCTACAGACTAGCATTTTGCACTCCATTTTTAACTGATAGAAACAAGCTCTTCTGGAACATGATTCACATCACCTGACAATCTACTTTAAATATATGTATCAGATGAATTGTGCTCAACAAGAGCCCACCTACTTCCATTAGTTGTGAAGAGAGTTTAAACCACTAGACCAGACGTAGGTGTTTACAGTATAGATGTGCAAAGTTAGATACAATTAATTCTATGCTGCATGTTTTGGATAGGCAAATTGACTACTAGCTTCTAGCTAGTGCTGATAAACTAAAGGGGAGACATAATTCCACTTCGCAAATACACAATTAATGGGTACTGACTCTATGTCTAGCTATACAACTAAAACTCCAAAAAATGAAATTTGGGTGTGTATAAATATATACATGTGTTTGCATAAACGGAGGTTGTAACAGCAAAATTACAATGCAGATCTAGCTGGATGCTACCGAAAGACCTGTATGTTTGATATGGATAGAAAGATAGTAGCTGTCATGTTTGTGCATGCAACCACAGACGTTGTGCACATGCACAGAGAGCAGTCATTTTTGTAATATGAATAAAAAAGTATGGAAACACAAGAAAAAGAATCAAGATGCAAGTAAGAGAAAAACAATGAATTAAGCAGGTATAAATTAAAGGTCTGAGGTAAAAGCTGTTTTCAAAACTAAAGCCAAATTTTCACAAAAATACACTAACTTAAACAACTCTCCTATTGTTTTAAGAAAATGATATATTTGTTTTCAATATTAAGCATGTAAAACACTTTATTATAGGATATCTTTAAAATAAATAAAATGCTATTTTATTTCCTATCTGTGACCATAACTTCACAAGGGAGATGCTCCCAGGGAATAAGTAAAATAAGCAGAAAGAATTCAACCTGTCTAGTGCTGCACTTGCACGTGTCCCATGTAAGACAGTGATAGCAATTGCAAAAGCAATTGCTAAAGTCTGCAAATATCAGTTCAGTATCAGGAAAAAGACAAATGTAGATCCTTCAGTCTAGAAAGCCAGAACTTCCTCTGACAGTCTTTGAAGCACACCAACCCCCTCCAATGTACTAATAAGTTTTCTGTTTACAGTGCAGGCTTTTTCCAGAGATGTTTGATAAGAAAGGCCACACTGGATAAGATCACAAGTCCATACAGCTTAACGCCTTGCATTTAAACATCATGAGAAGTGCATGCAATGGGAAACCAAACACAAGAGCAAACTGCACGTAATATTTCCCCCAATACTCTCCTGGCCTCCAAGTACTCTCAGCTCAAAACTTTACTGAGCCATAGGAAATTTCTGTGAACTCCGTACCCTTCCTGGATTCCTCTCTCATGTTCTTGCCAAAGCCCATGGGCTCAACACAAGCTTTTATCATCCCCATTATCCTTCGGTGAAGAGTTTCACAGTTCTGCTAGCTACTTTGACTTCAACTAACTTCATTTTATGCCCATTTTTTCCCATACTTGAAGAGGAGGAGCGTACAAGTGATTCTGTAGGCCTGTTGTGTCCTCCCTAGTTATTATCTTTCTGGGCTGGATGGAGTCCTAGCACACCAACCTGTTCTTTCCATGTTTCCTGTACTGCATTTCTTATCTGGAATCATCTCCATTGCCTTTCTCAGAGCTCTTCTCAAATCTTTTGCATTGAAAACTAAGATAAGAGAAAAATCACTAAAGAGAAAACACCTAAACAGGACATCAGTATATTTTTGTGTTCTCGCTACATATCCTCTCTTCCCTGCAACAACAGAAAATTCAGATATATAATTTTGTCTTCTAGAAGAAGACATATTCCAGTGAAAAAACAGATGCCTTTACTCCCCCATTAGCTGGCTGAAAAAAAAAAAAAAAAAAAAACACACTAAAGCAAACACAGGAAATATTAAGTACAAAATACTAATCAAAACATTTTGCATAAGTTATTGCATAAGTTGCTGCATACTTCAGAGAGCTATGAGCCTCTGTTGTCGCAGAGGGATGAATGGAAGTTTAAAGTTCACAAAGATCTGCAGGACTGGGCCACAAATCATAAATTACTCCATTGTAAAGAAGCTGCAGTATAATTCTTTTGAGAGAGAGAAATCAAAATGTGCAACTGCAAACATCAAAGTTCATTCAAAAGATTTCTGTCCTCCACAGTCCCTGTGGTAGCTTTTCTGACAAAGCTTATTCTCCCTGCAGTTACGCCCATCAAGTTTTTGTGGAGTTGCTCTTTAAGGAAGACAGACGAAAAAAAGTCTTGTTAAAAACAAATGAAAGATTATTTCACAACAGAAGAATAAGAGTTAACAGCTAGGAGGGTGGGAATACTTTAAATCACTTGTGATGCTAGAAGACTGTAACAGGGAACATACCCTATGAACATCTACATTTCATACTGTATAGTGACAGTGAACACTCGTAAGGAAAATGCGAGGTCAGAACAGTTTGGAAACGTCATCATTTATTGTATATTTTTGTTAGTTTACAGGAGCCAAAGAAACAGTTTCATGAGCAATAGGACAAATGAAATCCATTTTCTTATGAAATGGAGCCTTATCCATTTTTTAAATATTTAATAAGCTGTGAACTTTGACTCTGGATCTTTGTAAGGCTGAACTATTCATAATAGCACTTTCACTTCTTCCAGTTTGTCATTTCAGTAAGCTTATCGGACGTTAACGGCTGATAAATGTAACGTCTAAGATTCTTACCAGTTTGTAAAGTTCAATCACATTTAGGAGAAGTAATTGGAGGAAAAAGATGGACAGGCGAACAGACAGACAGAAAACACTATCACAATTAGCCCAATTTTCTTATAAAAACACAATAATACAAAAAAATGCAGATAAAATCAATCTGTGATCTCTCTGTGCCATGTGACAGCATGCTGCCTAATTATTTTCACTGCAGAATAGACTACAATAAAAAGATCTGAAATCAGAGCAAAAATGTTCCACAATCAAGCCAAGAAAAACAAGAAGGATGCTAGAGAAGGAATGAGAAAAGATCTGAAAATGACTTGTAGGGTAAACATAGTGAGCCTTCTCCCTGAATAGGGGGAAGGAGGAGGTCTGTACAAGGTATCTCCTTCCTTCCTCCCATTTCTAAGGTAGAGATTTCTACCAGCCATATTTGCTTTACACATCTTCCTCTATATTTACTCTGTGCACATGTAAACTTTGCCTTCTTCCTTAATTTTCACAGTCCTGCCTTTGTCATGCTCCTATATTTACCATCTCTACTTGGATCTCTTTTTGAGCAGCAATTATTTAATTCTTATTGCTCTTACTCAGAAAGAACTACTTTCTGTGGAACATGAAAAACCAGGCTTTGCATTTAGGCTGCTTAGGACTACAGCCTTTCTGTATCTAAGTAAGCATCATGACACACTAAGATGCTTGGCACCATCACTAGAAACAACCATGCATTACTGAGCAGCGCAATTGCTGTGAACTGAAAATGTACAGCATACATACACACACATAAACAACAGTTCTAATTTTAAAGCTTATACAATTGTAAAGTGAAGTAGATGCTTTTTTCAAAATTCACTAATACAGGGTGTATTGATATTATTATTATTGGTTGACTTATGTTCATCGAAAATAGTGCAAGCAAACCACGTGGTCAATGCACGATTTTGTCCATGCAGATTGGATGCAGGCAAAGTTAAATCTTCATAAACCTACCTCATCTAAAGTTTCTCTTAAAAAATAAAACAAATCAAAATCAAACACGTTTGGACATCAATTAAACACAGGAAACTGAGAGTTTATACCAAAGCCTATGTCCAAAGACTAAATTAAAGCTTACTTTGGCAAATTGTTCATACTGGCCATTTGGGAGGGGTGGGGAAATTGTTCAGACAGAAGAAAGAATAGGAAGAACTTGCTTGTCTTGGCTACTTTCTCTCATTTTTCCATTCTTTCTTTCTTTCTTCTCCTATGTGTAACACCCACAGATTTCCTAATGGGATGGTATGCGACCCACCACATACTGCTGTGTGGGTGTAACTTAAATGAAAAAGAAATGTAAATTAACAAGTAACACGCACGGATATTTACATTCTGTGCCACCAAACTGAAAGGTGGTATTAAATAATTTTAACATTAAACATAATAAAATATTAATATTTAAAAGAAATTGTGGTAGCTGAAAAAAATCTCTTCAAAATATTAACGGTAGCCAATTTAACAGTCTGCTCTACAGATCTAGAAAGCAGAACCAGATCTGCTAATCCAAGTAAGGTTGCTTGGCTTCTATTTCTGAGGAAAATCATAATATAACATGCTTTGATAGTAAGCTTTCAGGCTTAATATTGGTCTAATAATTCTGGTTCTAATAACTTTTGAATACATCCTGCAACGTGGAGAACAAACTACTTAAAATTGATGTGAAACAATGCAAGTTCAAACAAGAGTGGGGTGCTCAACTGTGATACTTGAAGCAGTAAATAACCAACTAATACACATCTTAGTGCTTGCCACACATCCCCTCTTCCTTGCCACAGCAGTGAATCTCTACACCCAGGCTTGCATGACTTGGAACAAAAGAAAACCATTCAGTTTGAAGAACTCAAACACTTTTTAAAACCTCCAAATACAACAGTAACTGCAAGCTTCAACATTTATTTCACCACCAGCAGCTACAGAACGCGTATGTAGTTAGCCACATATCGAGCTTGAACATTTCTTTGTATACTACAAAACACTGTCAAGATGAACACTGGCCAGCTATCTTGCACTTCCTCTGTTTGGGAAAAAAGCAAAAATATATCTTTGTACCCCACCAACAGAAACTGTGAACCTAGAGAGGAAGGTAACAGACCAGAGTTTCTGAAGCCACGTTTCAGTGATGATAACTGACAGAGTTAAACATGGCTCACCTAAAAGGGTCAGACCCTCAGAGGTAGGTCCCTGTTGCTCTGGTGAACACCCACCTACTATTCTGTTATTTCCTTCTCAGGTAAGAATAGACTTGAATGTAACGTGAATAAACTTGATTCTTGGACGTGAACAAAGCACACCTTTCTTACAAATTACAGCCCTGAGCAAAGCAGGCTGAGGGAAGAGGAAAGAGATTTGGAAATTAAGTTCAACATGAATGTTCGTTATCACAGACAGTTTTCTTTCTTTATTTTTCCTTTTTTTTTTTTAGCGTTAATTAATGATGGCAAGATTAACTGCAGAAAACTCAGGGAACAGTAATTCTGCCTCATCCAAAGTAAATATTCTTTAATCTAAAACTGTCACAGATATTACTGATGACCTTAAGCTCTTCATTTTCAGGAAATAAGGGAAAGAATCAGGCAGAAGATCAGTTCACAACTGTGGGACAGCATACAAGTATTTTGACTGAAAAGTTCGTGCTATACAAGAAAATACAGAACCTTAAAATCTCAAGAACTCCCTCAAATTAGTGCATATGTCCGCATATACAAAAACAATCAGCCTGTCTGGCAGTTTTATCTTACAAAATCATTGGTTTTGAAAACATACTTTTTACTGAGACAGGAAACTTAAAAAATAAACAATGAAAAATCACTCAGTAAAAGAAAATACAGAAAAACCTCAAAAAATCTTCTCAGAACTTCCGATCTCACCCTTTGTAATGGCCTGCTTTCACTAAAAGAAAATTCTATTTGTTCATTCGGAACTAGAAACACACAGGGACTCTTTACTGTCACAAGTTTATAATATGCTCCAGACTGGTAATAAACAAAAGTCATTATTTCCTAAGAAGTGTTTAAAAAAAGATTGATTTTGAGGTGTAACACTAGCTAAGCCTATCATCTGTAAAACCCACCACAATGACAAAAACAGCTAGCAAAATAACATTAAACAAACACTGGCAAGGCATTAGGTCCTCACATAAGAACACAAGTTAGAGTAATTGCTATTTTTAGATGTGAAATGTATGTACTGAAATTACATATTTTAGTCTCACCACCCTTACACACACACAAATCCAACAACATTCTTGCAGTTGGGTGAATGTTCTTACAACTGTTTTTTTTTTGTTGTTTGTTTGTTTTTTTCCTGCACAGTAATCATTCCCTCCAAAGCATTCCAAGGTCACAGAAATCTGCAGGAACACAGATGAATTGACAAATGCCATTTATCACATCATAGCAACTTTTTATGAACTAATATGTTGCAAGAGGAAAGAGAAGGAAAAATATTATTTCTAAAATAAGAAGTGTTCAAGTAAATGCCCAACTTCACAAAACAGATTTCCATTAGTTTTACAAGACCCAGGATTATACCGTTTATTCTGCTTAATGACAGCCCTTCATACTAATAGTACAAGTGGTATGTTTTTTTAAATGATGTATAGAAAAATTAAAACCTACTGAGTTTTAACATGGTCGAACTTACTTTACACCCCCCAAAAAAAGATATTTTGGCTTTACTATATTTCCTGATTGCAAATTTTTCATTAAAAAAAAAAAAACGAACAACAGTTTCCACCATATTTTACCTTATTTTACTATAAAATATATCACTGATTTTACCTGTAATAAACAAAGGAGCAGATGATGCATGTTCCATTGATTTCCACTGACCACGTTGTTTAGGCGCTTCCAAGTAGTGCTTGACCCTCGAAGCAACAACCTCTTCCAGGAGCATGCAGACCTCCTGAAAGAGTAACCATTTGCCTAGTCACATCTAAGCTTCCACAAATGCCCACAGACACATAACAGAAATCAGTATGAAATCACTCAAACACAAAACCTAAAAACATTATCTGCAGTCAGATACTGAGGTATTAAATAGAGTTGAGAAGCAGATGATTAAGGAAATGCATCGGAATGAAAGAAAAAAAAAATCAAACAATCTTGCTATATATTCTGAATAATAAGAGAGGAAATACATTTTTATTCAGATAAGAGCACATGATACAATGTCAATTATTTATAGAAAGCTGTTAATGTTCTTACTAGGCAGATTAAATACATTATGACAGTAAAATATTCATATTTGAACAGCAAATTAAATTCACTTGCATGTGAAGTAGGAAAAAATACGTAAGTGTATGATAACATTAGAAATTAAGAAAAATATTAGTAAAAATACTGCCACCAATTGTTAGCATAGACTGTAAGAATCCTTATAAACCACAACAGATATTTCAGTTCAATTCAGTGCAAATTTGGAAGGAAAGACGTGGAGCTAACTTGGTCACAGTAATGTAATTTCTCCAATACATTTTGATTTTTCTCTTCCTAACCACAATCATTCATATCTTTCATGCTTCCTTCAGCAAAGGAAAACATAAAAACATATACAACTCAGAAAGAAGAAATCTTTCACCCAAGTTATTCTTCACCCAGAAAAAACATAGAAAAAAAAAAAACACACCTTGAAATAAAAGCAAAAAATTACTCTCTCAAATACTAGGAAAAAAACAAACAAACAAACAAAAAAAACAGATTTAGACATCCACACAGTTGAGCCTTTTTCTTCAGTGTTCTCATTTTTATTTGTGTGCAACTACGTGCTCAAAGAAATTGTACTTTGTGGCATACAAAGATATTTTACCTTTATATAGTGTTTGGAAAACAGACAAAATTATATTAGTACCATCTAAAATAAAATATGTTGGCTTGAAATTTATTTTTGATTAATCTAGAAAGTATGCAGAGCAACAGCATTTTTAACATACTGCTCTAAATGAAAGCAACATTCATATATTGGTCAACCACAAACAGTATTTTCTCCTTACAGTTTGAAATACTTTTTCCTTTCTGCTTGAAAAATACAATTATAAAATACAGTATCTACTTATTCTTCTGTTTAACTCATTAAAGCGATCTCATTACACATTCCTTAAGCAGGACTATGCATTCAGGTCAGAATGAAAAAGTCTAGAAAGCAGCGGAAACAGTTTGCATTTGGTTCCTTCTGCAACAAAAAGATGAGCATGCGCTTCCTTAATTTACATGAAAAACATTTATTTTAGTTATGCCTCTGGAAATATTACTTAAATGGCTCTCCACAAGGAACTACATTGACTTATATTTTAAAAAGTATAAACAGGAGCAGTTTTCAAGACAACCCTCTCTTGGTTATTTTCCACCACTAAAAAGAACTCGTGACTTAGACCTTCTGCATGCATATGATATGATCATATATATGATCATAGCAATGATGTGAAAGGAAATCTGTCTAAAAAAAAGAAACATTTCTTGAAGCACAAATCTAAAACTTTGACTGATATTCTACAGGAAAAGAAGGAGGACATAAAGGGCAGGGAAATTAGAAAGGGCAGGAGAACAGAAAGACAGAAAAGCTCTGCAAAGACCTCAGATTATCGATTTGCACCCAGCAGTGTTTGCACTTGGCAGTCCCAGAGTGACTCCACAAACACCACGCGTGACAGCAGCGTGCAGGCTGTGGTCTGTGGAACGCCCAGCCAGACAGCGTGCACCGCGTCTTCTTACACCACCCTCGCGCATACAGGCCCTCCCGCAGTTCCCAGGCTGCTCTACTCAAGTCCTGCTCCAGCAGGAGCTGGCATGAGAGGCCAGCACCGCTCCCTCACTCCAGCCCGAATCACAGGGCTGGCAGAGGCATGCCCAGCCCTTTTCTGCAGCACCCACGTTACATCCTTCCACCCAGCCCCGTATCCCGTAAAGAGCAGCCATCAAGTCGTGTTTGTGTTACAGGGGGCCTAAGAGGCACAGTTTGCCTCATTTTCCCCACAGTTCATCAGACAGGCGGACAAACCAGGCTGTACTACCATTAGTGGGCTTTGTTGTTTCCAAAGTCTGGAAATTAAAAAATAAAAATAAATGTTGACATGAAAATTTGAAAGCTCTCAAAAAAAAAAAAAAAAAAAAAAGCCTATATAGACGTAATCTGACCTTTTCCTTCCCAGTCTAACAAACACTCAGTATAAGACTTTCAGTGAGCAAACTGTGAAGCTATTGGAATCACACGTCTTGGTTGCTGAAAATATGCAACCTTCATACTTTGCTCAAAATATGCAGTCGCAGAAATGTAATGAATGCTGCCCTGTCATGCCTCTTTATTAAATCAATCATGACCTAATTTCCTGAAATTCATATCTTTTGTTTTGGCAATCATACAGAATACGTTTTGAAAACACATAAAAGTCATAACCAAGATAGTAAAACTGGTTATAAATAGAAGCAGTAATGAGTATTAATGTAGTCAAAAGAAAGAAATATAAAAGATTTCCCCTATTTTCTTCTTTTTCTGGTTATTAAAGCACAAATCAGACAGACCACATACCATTAAGTATTCTGCTTTCACTCCCTCGGGATACTAATTTATTGTTTCTTTTATTTTTATTTGAACACATTACTTTAAGACATACAGGGATGTTCTGTAGTGACAAGTTAATTATGCCATTATTAGGAAAGCTATCTGCTGAAAATTACCGTAACAGAGACTTGCGGGAAAGTCCACAGGCATTTGAAACATGTCTTGCATTCATTTTCAATAGGGAACTTCTCAAGTTCCCACACAGCCTGAAATAGGGGAAAACTCCAGCCAGGAACTCATCACAAGATTCTAACAGAAATCACAGAGTCTGATGAAAGCTACACTCCTAATTTTGCTGGTCACTGATGCTCTGATTTTCCAAGATTTCAGCCACTTTCGGGATTTTTAAATGACACATTTAAAAATAAAGATTGGCAATCTCTTTTAAGAAGACACAGTGGTTCTACAGCACTTTATCATGCATATTCATTGTGTTTTCTTGCACTTGCTCTCTAAATAAAAAAAAAACTTCTCAAAATGAGGCAAAGCAATTAACAGATATTTCACTAACAAGCCCTGCAGAAACGATACCTGTCAAAATCCATTTTTCATCACTCAGGATAGTTTACAAAAGAGAAATATACCATGAGAGGTATGTTTTTAAAAATGAAGTTATTTAAGACAGAAAAATCAAAACCATATGCGCACACACACACAGAGTTTAAAAATTAAAAGGTAAATAGAAAGTGGTCATTAGTGACCCAAAAAGCACACTTAGGGGTCCCACAGCAACCGTTCACAGTTAGGTATAACTAGCAATATTCTCAACATAACACTGAAAAAGTCTGAACAGTTCTATGTGATCCAAGTTTTTCCCTGCAACCACATGCCTTTGAAGTAGAATTGATATTTATTGTACCTCTTTCTCGTGATCTGAAAACCAGCTGGTGTCTTTACTGGAGCCTTGAGGCAAAATATGAACATCCACCAAAACAGCAAAGTTCCCACACTGGAGTATAAAAAAAAAAAAAAAAAAAAAAAAAAAGAGAGAGAAAAAAAAGGTTCAACTGTAGCTGCTAGGAAGCAAATATCAAGCAGAGAAGGAAGTAAACAATCAGGTAAGCATATGCTGATTCAGCAATACAGTAGGCATCATATAAAAGCTCGTGGAAGGTTATAAAGTACAGAATTAAAGATTTACCATCATTGTCTGTGGATTTAATGAGAAATAAGGGTGCCAGACACATCATGGGTAGTTAACTAAAACATTTAAACAATAAGAGCAAGCACAAGCACACTGAACTTTCTTCAACCTATAGGCCACTTCAAAATCTGAGTTCAGGCAAAATTTACCACATGAAAAATAAACAATTTCCTCACCACATCCCCATCATTATATTTTCTGATAATTTAGTACTATATTAGCTATCCTAAAATTAGTAATTCTTTAAAACCTCACCCTCTTTAGAAGTCTTTTCCTCTTTCCAAATTACCTAATAAAAGGAACAGCATGTTTGAAGAATATTCATTGGCATCTGTCATTTAGCCAATACTTTGAATGGTTAAATGATAACAAGACTAACTTGTTAATTACTGTGATATGAAATTGCTAGGATGATGCAGGCTATATCCCAAGTCATGTTAATTATTTCTAAAATTCCTTAATAGGCCTTAATTGAGGACAGCAACATACAAGACTTAATTATTTCCGGTTGTCAGTGTATCGGGTGCAAACACATCTCCTTAGACCTACTGCACCCTCCCAAAAGAATAATGCCTCATTTCACATGCAGAAGTACAGTACGTTGTAAGCCAAAGCATTCCCTTTCTTCTACTGTACTACAGCACCAAATCTCATTCGTCCTTGAAGTAAACCACTTGCAAGGTAAGAGCCAACATCACCATTCTCTTTTGGCTGCTTGTGCCACTGTCGTGCTGCAACAAACTGTCTTTGAGAAGACCGGACATATGTGGTCATGGCAATTGCACATCTGGAATGTCTCATGGAATAGAAACAGCATCCAGATACCAGACAAGTCTCAAATGTGTATGTACAATCCAGAGTGAGACTGGTCTCATTTCAAAGGGAGGTCGCGGCATTCATTCCTGTCCTAAGTCTCTGTATTTGCTCTACACTGCCAAACATCTGCATAGCCCGTGCTAGAACTCCAAGTGCTAACACAACTATTTCTAGAAATAATGTGGTACTTATTCTTACAGGACAGTTGAACATGACCTACAATCCGAAAGGCACATGTACATCTTGGGCTTGTGGTATAGCAAAAGAACAGCCTTTGGGAGTCTCCTTACCTGTGTGGTTAGCACAGACAAAAAGCAACAGGATTGAAGCATGATCCTTACTAATCATAACAGCACAGCCAGTAAATTAGGTATTTCTGAGATTACAAAACACTTAGGTAACTAAATTCACTTAATTATCTATGAACAGAATAATGTAAATAATTATTCAAATATTTTTAAAAATATAATGCTTGATCAATATTGTGTCTAACTAGAATGCGAGAGTTTAGCAAATGAGGCTGGCATTTTGAAATCAGTTCTAAGTTACTTATAGGTATCAGGCACTGAAAGACCAGAATGCTTTGATCTGTTTTATCAAAAGGCTTCTCTTTTCTCCAGAGACCCAAGAATTACCAGATGGCTGCAATAGCAGACCTCTCCCAGATTTAAATTGATGGCAAAATCTCTCTCAAAAATCTCTGGTGAATCATTAGTCAGCTCCAGCAAACTTTTGAGTTGACTACTGAACATCAAAGTTAACAGCTACTGCATATTATAGGAAGAGAAGGGCAGTACGTTATTCACGGTTTGGCACTTCCTACAACAAACAAGTACTTGATACATCAAGAAAAAATCAGTTATCTAATGCTAGATGTTAACTTACATGATTTGGTATTGACTGCAGAACTGTTATTTACCCAATAGATACAGATGCTGATGCATGTAGATGTATACGCATACACATGCCAGCAAAGACATGTTTTCAGTGAGAATGTTTGTCATTTTTCCTTTGAATCGCAACATTTGTTTCATTTGCCAATCTTGAAACTACTTGAAAACAGAAAATAATCATATTTCAAACAATATGCTGAAAGAGTTCCAAGTTATCTTAAAACATTAGAAACTGACCAAACATTTGTAATACTTCAAAGAAAACCAAATATGCAAGAGTAGTGTGTGAATTTTGGAATAGATGAGTTTTCTTAATGGAAGACTTCTATCCCTTGGAGTTTTGGAGTACTCTTCTTGTGGACACCATATCTGGAACTATGTCAACATCAAAAACCTAACTGTTTCCCCACTCAGGTAGAGGAGCTTTAGACACAAGGAATCATAAGTGCCCCAGCCAAAAAGGAGTAAGGGGAGTAAGAGTATAAGCACAGATCTTGCCGGGTCTTGTTAACTGCTATTTCTCCTAAGCCCTGAACATGATACAAAGCTCCTACACAGACGCCTTTGCACGCTGACTTTATACAAAGCACTTTGTACCCTACACCTTTGTTTATACTCAACACTTCTCCACATGATACAGCTTTACAGATGATATTTACACTAAGCAGCTCAATACAGTTTTGGCTGCTCCAGCACAAAGGAAGAGTGCCCTGTACAGACTAAATTTCAATACAAAATAACTGGAGAATGGAGGAAATGGGAAGAAAGATGTACAGTGTTTACGTTAATCGATCTGGTGTTCTTATAAAGCTTTCTAAATAATTTTTAGTTTTATTCTGAAGACATAATTCCCTGAAAATACTAGCTTTTATTTTGGAGAAAATGCAGCATTTCCAGTCATTGTTGCTGCAAGAAGTAACTCGCTACCCTTATGTCATGTAAACTCAAAGGCAAACTAATAATTAAAAAAAAAAAAGTTTTTATTTCATTTTATTTTCAACGTATCTCAAAATTTGTACTGGAAATGATTTTGAGATGCAGTTCTCAAAACTGAGGCCTGAACACCTGATTTTTTTGAGAAATACTTATGTCAAGAATCACTAGAATAACATTTTACTGTAAAATTAAAGACAGAAACAGATGTGTCAATTTGATATCCTCTATAATTCTGGAATTCAAGACTCTTCATTTTCACAAGCTGATTTTGCTGATGTTAATGTACTCACCATAACAGTCTAATATCATTCATTGTTATTAAACATAGGGTTTTAAATTGTCTCAGAACGTTGTCAGTGTACCGTTGTACAGCAATGGCATTTAATTTAGAACATATTTTCTGGAATCAAACTGTTTATACAAATACATCAAACACTTCATAGATTCTGCAAATGGAAAAGATAACCAGGCACGTAATGTAAACTGAATGAATACCCATGCAAAGTGGTAACTCTGTCAAGGAAAGCCATCTTCTCATAACCTGTTAAAACCATGGCCTGGGATAATCAGATATTAGATGGATTACAAGTAGATAAACCCAAGCAGATACTCATTGCCACGCTCATCTTCACAGTAAAACTGCTCCATACATCAGGGCTCTTATTTCTTGAAATTGGATTGCTTTTAATAACCTAAAAACAGTCATTATAAACAAAATATTTGGGATGCATGCTGATTTTATGCTCAGCTACATCATTCCAAATGTACTCTACCGTATTAGTCCAGACAGGAACGGAGAGCCTGCCTCCCAAGACACATTAGCATTTCCCATTTCTGTAATTATTTTACAGATGCGGGCCAGAGGTCAGGATTAATTGATGCCTGGTTAAAAAGCAAACATACAGTCTTTGGCTAGCCTTTGGGAGCGAGAGGGAGGGAGCCTGGCTGCAACTGTCACACATGCTTCCCCTTTCCAGGACAGCTGCAAACATAGGTGACACCATCAGCCTAAGGCTAGCAGTTAGCCTGTGCTTTGTGCCTCTGCTTCACATCAGAGTGGTTTTTGTAGTCCCAGAAGCTCAAGGAATTTGTTACATTAATTGGTCTAGAGCAAGACAGTATCATTCCCTATAAGCCTTGCTTTGTTTATAATCAATTTTAATTAAAAGCGATTTTAAAGCGCATTTCTCAGTTCCACTTGTAGAGAAGCATGCCCTACGCAGTAAAACTTCCAATTCTCCAGGCTAAGCATACAGGGAGTCTTCCTCATCTTTTTTAACTTCCCAGAAAGTTGAGGTATCTGGATACAGAGATAATTTTATTTCATATTCAGATTATGTCAATAGTTTAAAAAATAATTAGACTAGACCCTGGTGACCACCAAAACACATCACAAGGCTGGAAATGGCTACCAAGGACATCACAGACAGAGCATATCAACAGTCTCTAGGTGGCAAAAGCATGGCTAAGAGATACTGTGAAAATAAATGGTAAGAAGCTTGAGATTATAATCTTCTCTTATAATAACCAGAAAAATATTCTTAATGTATTCCATTCTTTCCAAATTCTTTCTAGAATCAAATGTTCCAAGTTCAATTACATCAGTTCTAAAATCTACTGTGTTAAGTATAATTAAGTATTGCACTGGTCTCTGCCAAATATATCACGGCAATATATGGATGCTATTTTCACCTTTTCCATTTTTTCTTAGAAGAAAAAGTTGTTCTCCTCCTTTACTTTTCTGACTCCAAAGGAAGTGACAAGTTTTACTTTTGTTTACACATCACCAAAAATGATTTTCAGTATTTTGACACTTTTTCTCTTCTGGAACAAGAGCAGCAGACAAAAATCATTTAAGTAAGTGAGAGTACAGCACAGGCGTGTTTTTGTATTTGTCATTATACAAAATTAATTCATCTTTCATTTATAAGTGTATCAATGGGGTACTATGATTCAAACCAATATAAAGAGTTTCCCAAAGCATAGGATATACTTTCCAAGCAAATGCCTCAACCTGCACAAACACATGGCTTAGGACAGCTGTGTATGCCATCACTGCTGCTTACACCTGTATGGGAACAGAGGAGATCTGGGGACACCTGACATCAGAAATTGCAAGGCCACTCTTTGGAATGATTGAGATTTAATAAATGAAACCATTAAGTAAATATTCATCTGCTTTTGATCTTTTCTCTTTTCTAAATAATGATCTATTGGTTCTGGAAATTTTGCAAAGCTTGTGAGGTTGTTTTTTGGTTGTTTTTAGGAAATACTTCATGCTTCTGAGAAGAGTTCTAACCCAAAATGTGCTCAAAGCCGCTCTATTCGCTATATTCTAGGGGGATCCACAGCTGCTTGTACTACTTGCAGAACTGGATTACAGGATCCTGAATCACAAAAAGGGGAAGAGATGGAAGATCTGCACAACTAAAAGAGCAACTAGAAACCTGTGCCCACAGTGTGCTTTGCTGTGAATCAGACTTTATGGCACTTGGGCTGTGTGCTAACTGCAGTCTCCTGACTGTCCAGCAAACAACCAGACTGCTCTTTGGAAATCTCAAATGGGACCCTATCTACGAGAGTTCTAAAAAGTTTTGACAAAGATTGATTAAAGATGGATTCTGGTGACCAGCTAACATATACATCTCCTTCATCCCTTGCTTTCAAAATCTGTGGGATCACTCTGCACCAAAAAGCGAAAAAACAAATCAACAGCATTGACTGTGCATTTCAGTGCATTCTTCTAACTTGAAGATCTATCCTCAAAGATTCAATCTGCTGGTGTTTTAGTGAAGGAAAAATAAGCACCTAAAAATTCAATCAATGAGCTATAATAGGAGTACTGAGACCACGTGTAGGGGTTCCCATGCCACCATGGAGGTGTAAGCAGAGAACAAGCCTTTAAATCACGCTTTTGGGAGCAGTGGCCTGCTAGAAAAGCATAAAGAAATCTAAGTAGTTTCAAATCCAATGGAGCTGTGTATTATAATAGAGTTGTATATTATAATGGTGATTCTCAAATTAAGGACTAACATGCTGTTGTTAAAGCACATAATTATGAGAGATCAACCCAAATCAGAAGATTAAATCAGCACAACTCCTTCAAGAACACCCTAAGTATTTGCCATGGTAAAACAACAGCATTAAAGCAATGCAAAAACATTTCAGTGCAAACAGAGCCCTTCAGTTCATTATCCGAAGTCAGGCTAAGCAGTCATTATTTAATCTAAACATCTGAACTGGTCTTGGAGAACTGCTCTATCAGGTACAATGTTGAAAAAGAGGCCTAAATTGCATGAGAGAATTAAGGTTAATTTAGGTTGTCAATCTATGCTGGTCTGGTCCCAATTCCGTAGGAGGTTTTGTAGCCCACATATTGAAAGGAGTCATGTAGCTGGAGCTCAAACAATTGCAAAAAGTGAGTTTTTCCTCAGGGCAAAGTCTCCAAGTAACAGCGCAATCTCAACATTGTTTTGAAAGAATATATACCATGTCCCTGCCTGTGGCAGAACTGATCCAGAAAAACAGAAATAGCAGCATAGTACTTGTTCAAGATAATAGAAAGATAATTTGAGATTCCAACAAGCTGCTTTCACCCTTTTGTCGTGAAATAGCATTATAAATACTCCGGCATCTTTAGAATCATAGCTAGCAGGCCACGACGAAGTACTCGTCTCTGCAGCAACCTGCATTTCTGACACTGCTTTACTGGGAGGGGGGCATGGGACCCCTTGGTAACTGGATAGCTGAACAAGTTCACAGTTAATCTACGTGAAATTATTTATTATCTGTAAATATTAAGGACGTTGTTTAGGGCTTGGACAAATCAATAGGGTGACACAGGATAGCACATTACTGTGTATCAGTTGATCTTTGGTAAGCGGGTGCAGATAAGGTGAGAGCTACCTTACCAGCTCTCACCCTAAGGTATTATTGACGATACAACTTTGGTGTTATGAAAGCAACTAACGATGAGAATGGCTGTGTCACTGCAGTACTGAACTAGAATTTGGCACATCCTTTGTGGTTCTACAAAGTCAATGCCGGGATTTAGGTTCTTACTCAGGAAAAGGTAAAGAATCTAGCAAGTACCCTATACGAAGAGCTCTGCATAGCTGAATTCATTCATTTTGTATTGATGATCAGATAAAAGAGTAGAAGGTATCATCATATTAAGCATTGACGTAACGCAACGACCATTGTTTCCTCTGATTTCAGCACTGTAGATCATAGATACATGTAGTTCATTACCAACTTCTACCACACTTCAACATAGTAACTAAATTGAATTTCAAATTAGCTATTTCTAACCAACACAGGTCTAGTGATTGGTTAAAATAACTAGAATGATTGGAGTTTCACAACATATTAAAGGGTTTGCTTATTAGAGGCCTGCTAAGAAACAGGAGGGTGACTAACCTAGAAATTGTGAACGGTAAAGTGACTGTATAATTTTCTAGAGAAATTACAGCCAGCAATTAAAAATACCTAAGTGCCTGTTTCAGACATTTAACTTGTTAAATATTTTTCACAGCTTTTCTAAATATACACTTTACGTGCTGTATTTTAATAATAACAAGCCAAGCTTTGAAGTATAACAAAAGATTTTCACATATGTATTGGCAAGCTACTGATGCATTTGTTAAGTATATGCCATGCAGGATGGCTAAGGAGCTTAGTAATTTGCCAGCTGATTTCATGTTTCTGCATATTCTAGTCATGACAAGAAAATTAAGTACAATAAAAATTAAAGTAAAAAGACACCATCTCAAATATCTTTTGATGTAAACTGTGCGAGATCAATCCAGACACTGGGTACCATGTAAAACACTACTTACATAATTCTTGTAAAGTGAACAGGAGATAAAAGAGCAAAAGTCCAGTGTTTGTTTGGGAAGGTAGCACACACGTTACTAAGATGAAGGGAGCAGCAGCTCCCAAGCACATGATGCATCCCGTAAGATATTTCTCGAGCACATTGTACAACAGCTGCAGGGATGGGCTGACTTCCTTCTCATAAAAACAGAACAGGGAAGCGAGGGCAGGACCCAAGCAGGAAATCATTCCACGTTCCCTAACTTTGCAACTATTTCACAAAGCCTCTGATTCCTTTTTATACTAAGAGACAAGGTCTCACCTGCACTAAAATTTACTTCCTTCCCTCCCTCTTATGAAGATGTTACCTACCGCAGCAGGCAACTACTTGAGGGGGAAGCAGGAGGCAACAGAAAACCAAACATCTGCAGTCCATGTTTCAATATAAAATATTTGCAGATGTTAAATCCTGATGCCAAAATAACTTACCAGATTAAAGATACATTGATTACACATGCTCAGGCTTTAAGACAAATACATAAAGCCAAAGTATTTTTTATTTGCAAAAAGGACTAGCAAGCCAAATTAAAAGGATTTCTTCATGTTGTTAAATTTGCTTAAGTAGTTGAAATGTTACATTTTCCAAGTGCATAAAAAACTTTTTTTTTTTTTTTTTTTTTTTTTTTTAACTGCATTTTAAAATAATTTGTCTTTCAAATAAAACTAAGCCAGGAAAGTTTCAGAACTGCATGAAAGCTTTTCCAGAAATAACATAACAAATAAGAAGTGATTCACTTCTGAAAATGGCACATTACAAAAGACACCTCCTTTGGACAAAACCCTTAAATCAAGTGGTAACATATTTAGTCACCATGAAGTATAGGAAAGGTCAACAAAATAATCAACACTATCTGCAAACAGACAGTAAACAAGGGACACTACCTCTTACCCTGAAAAAGCAGAATCAAATGGATGGAGGATACACAGTATCTCCAAATGGAAACAGATCAGCAAAAACTGCAAGAAATTACCAGCTATGAAGCAAAGGAATATGTATTTTTCTTTCCTGAGTGTTCCAGTAAAAAAGGCTTTCATCTGCCACTGAATAGACCATATAATAAATAGACTTTATGCATAAATAAAAACAAAAATGACGAAAAAAGATAAGTAGCAATGCCTGGTTTATAAAAACATCTAAAATGTTACCATAATTGAACACTGAGGAGTTACTGATGAGTAAGAATGAGTGGTAGAAGGTCCCCAGACTCCTGGCAGACATGCTGTCACCAGACAGGCTGCTCATTTCCCAATTTGTCCCCTCCTTGCCCATGCTTCTTGCACCTTGCTTCTGCCCTAAGTTACTATTTCGGGACAGAATGGGCACAGCTAACACCCCTAACTAAACTGCTTCTGATACAACATCTGTTTTAAAGGGTTAAGTTAAATCAGAACCTTTTGATAGAAACAAATAGGGAATGTCTATTCACACATGGATCCTAGCACACCCAAGTGTCAACCTCGGATAGGAGAGCAGAGCAATGAAAAGCAGGTGGCAGGTGACTATGTCTTAGCTTAAATCAGATGCAGCTGACAAAGTACGTCTGTGCTCTGCCATTAGGCCTTCAGGAGGGGCTCAGTAACATCACCTGAAGGCAGGTGTGCACTGCATTAGTGATACACATATATTCATGGGTATTTACATGCACCTAACAGGCACATCAAGAATTTGAAACAACAACAACAAAAACTCCTGAAAATTATCTTTCTACAACTCAGTTTCTTCGGCTGGGGCTGGGAGGAGTGCCTACCACTTTCTGAAAAGTCTGTAAAAACTCGTTAATCTACTTGAGTCTCCTCCACTAGGGGAAAGATTATCTAAACTCTGTGTGAATGTTTTTAATAAGAAAACAAACATTGAATAAACACAGAAATACAGAAACTCAGTACTTTCCAGGAGTATAGCATAATCTATAACTGTTTTTGTCAGTTTCTATAATTCTTTTTTACACTAAACGCATTGATAGGTATTTCATTCACATGTGGTCAATTAGGTAATGAACACACAAGAGAAAACACTGATTTTAATACAATGTACAGAGAATCTGGGTAACACATTGCTCATTTTCACCTATTATGAAGTATAATAGAAACAACATGCTCACAGGATTTTAGACAAGTCTTTTTTTTTTTTTTTTGGGGGGGGGGGGGGGGGGAAGACTGATTTAGTTTCAAAACTTCTCTATTTTGTTGAGCTTAAAAAATATGTAGCTTCAAAAAAGAAAAAGGACATAACTTAGTAATATTAAAAATGCTATCAGTACCTAGGATATCAACCAGTATCTGGAAATGCATTTTTTTAAAAGGATATTTAGAAATGCATTTTTAAAAAGTTGAAGTTTTAAATTTCAAAGCATTTTTTTTTCCAAATGTCCCATGGATTATGTTACTAATTGGAAATATGTGGGAAATATTTCCCACAATTCTGTTTATAAAAGTCAAGTTCCAGTGTTAATTAGCAGCAATCGTAACACAGAAGGAAAACATTAAAATCACTTAAAATGATAAATAGTGTTGATTTTATGTAACAAAACGTAGATTTTAAATATATAAAAAGTTATACTGGGTCAATCCAGAGGTCCACAGTGAACCATATCCTGTGTTTGACAGTGGCTAGCATATGTCTACAGATATAAAAGAAATAAGCAAATAATAACACTTTCCTCAGTAGATGTATTAGATGCTCAGTAACATGAGGTTGCAGGGTTCTTCAGCCTGTATTTGTATTTAGAAGTCCTCAGTGATTGTTTTCTCCCAGAATTTATCAAACTAGTTTGTAAAACTCAATTTTTTTTGCATCCACAACATTCTTGGGCACATAGTCCCACAAACCAATCTCACATGCATGAGGAACCATATCTCCTAGCTCATTTCAAAATTACCATGGTTTCATTTAACGCCCTCAGTTGTTAAATTAGAACACAACGCCATGCATGGTGCCATCATAACTTAACAGACCACTATTATTCTCACCTCCAGCTGTCTCTCTTCCAGGCTGAAGTGTAATAAATTGTTCCTTATATTGAAGAAGTTCCACACCTCTTAGGAATTCTTAGTTTCACTAAGGAGAGCTATAAACATACACAGTGTATAAGTAGACATACCCTCAGTTTGCACCACAGCTCGGTGATGGTATAACTTACATTTCCTTCATTCTGTTCCTAATAATTCCAAAAACATACTTTGTGTTTTAAAACACTGCAGTGAATTAAGCTGATGATTTCAGAAATTATAAGCTTGAAGAAGTCACTCCCGTGTGGTGATAAGTTGTTCAGGACCCAGCATCCACGTGCAAAATTGTTCTCCCTCACCCCAAGACATCACCTTTACTTATTCATCTGTCATTTTATAGTACAGCCACTAAATACTGAGATTTTTTTTTCAAACACTTCATTGCAAGTCTTTGCTATTCAGCTCCCTTTTCAGATGATCTACAAACAGCATCTACCCCAGAGTTCCCTGTTCGGCTCCTTCTCCCTTTATCTGCTAGCCAGGTAATCTGTTTAAGGACCTTCTTTTTTAGCTCACTTATAGCAACTTCAGTGAAGCACCTTGCCAACCATATTCAGGGAAAATAAGTGGGTTACAGCAACCAGATTTCCCTGTTCATTACATTCACTGGATCCTGTAAAGAAGCCAGTAGGCTGTGATGCATGACTTTGCTCTACAAACTGTGTTTCGATTTTTTTTTCCCCAATGTACTACACAAAAATACATATTCATTAATTCTACCTTAATGGGGCTTATGCTAATCTGTGTACTATATGGGTTAGTCATTGATCTAAGAGATTTACTAGTCCTATCATATGAGGCATTGCTTAAAACATGGAACTGAGGAAGTTCAGAAAGAATGAGATCTGCTAAACTACATTAAAAGCCATGGATTCTTTTACAGCTGAATTTTCAAAGTAAATGTCTCTGCTTCAAAAATTTCAGCTTTTAATGACATCTTAGTAAATAGCAAAACTCTACAAATGTCTTAGTACTCTCTCCTGCTGTGCACATAGCACTGGCTGAGCACGATTCCCTCTCTCCTTCTCCTCTCTCATACTGATTCTGCTTCACTCAGCTCCCAGATTCCCCCTACAGTTAAACCAAACAACTGGAAAAAAAAAGTCTCCTGTCTCTAAGACAATATTCTCACATAAAATGGTCCCTTTTTTTTTTTTTTTTATTTTAATCATGTTCTAGCTAAAGATACGTATTTCTACATATAACAGATTATTTTGCGCTTTGCTCTATTATTAAGCACATTATAAAGAAGTGCCATAGGTCTTCTAACACTTCACAGTATTTCCCATTACTTTAAATTCTTCATTTAAGACTTTCTTCATGCCTACCAAGGTCACAACACCTCCCTCCTTAATGCATCTTCTAAATGGGTGGAGGCTATAGAAAAACTTACAGAAGAAGGCAGCTCAGTAAATTAAGATATGCTAATAAAGAGCACCTAAGATGTCAACTGAGCTAAATCTTGGTTAACTGCCATGGCTATGTCAATCCAGCAACTTATTAAAACTATAAAATAAAACTGACTGACTTATATCCTCAGTGCAACTAATTGTCCATAACGTGCACCTATCTGCTTAGCTCTGTAAGGGTAAAAGAAACATGATTTATAAGCAACAAGCATTGCTACCTGCTGCATTGCAATTTAATGCCCACAAACAGTAAAAACAAGATAGCTACCACTGCCAGCTGCTTCATATCCTGCAAGAGGCATTGTTTTCATCAGTTCCAATTTTGCCCCTCTGAAAAACGTTCTCAAAACTTAAAGATCTTAAAAATCAAGAGCAACACAGCATTCTGCTTTAATAAGAACAGTGCATGTTTCTTTAAACAATGATCAGTTGCCAGAGAAGTGAAAACCAGGGCCAGCCTACATTACATGCCAAGAAAGACAACTGTTTCTTAACTTGCAAGTCCTTTTAATTTATTACCATATCAAGGATGTATAACTCAGATTTGTAATCAACAACAACAAAAAATATTTTTGTGCCATCAGTGTAAGAAAAGACTTTTTTTTCCCCTGCTCACTGAAGCACAGTTCTGGTCTATATCATTCTCAGTTCCCAAGCTTCTTTCCGCCTCTCCTTATCTCTGTCTTCATTTTCCCACTGTCAAAGCCTGTTTTTCCAGGAAGGAAAGTTATGGTAAAGATGAGGAATATTGTTCAGCACCTCTTTGCCCTTTGGCACTGCTATCAAACGCTGGGATTTTATCTACCACATTAGCAGAGATCTTACAAAAAACACATTCCTTTTTGTATAATGTACACGGTGGTCACTCAAACAATAACCAATAACAGATGTCTGAAGTGAGGAGAATGGACTATTTAGCTAGAACTTTATAAATTCTAATGATACTTTCCCAGATTTGAAACCTTGACACTTAATTTATAACTATCAGCATGGCCATATACTTTTCTTTGTCGGTTTACTTCTAGTTCCAACCTTGGTAAGTATACTTTGTACATCAAGTTTTAAGTTTCACTATGACCTTGCAGATAAACTCACCCTCAACTTACATTCATTTAATAGCGTAAAGATAGTGGCCAGAAATGAAAATACCTTTGCAAAGAATCTGATACCCAAACAAGGAATTCTGATGGGGGCTATGAACTTAAATGCTTACGTGAAATTACTGGTCACATTCAGTACGCTGCTTTGACCATTTGGGAAAGTTTTTCTTTCAGAGGAAGCACAAAAGTATATAAGAAATGTAACCTGTCAGATTTTTTTTCCACTTAAGCTTTAACATTGCAAGACTTTTTTTTTTTTTTTTTTTTTTTTTTTTTTATTATTATTTTGCAGGGATTTTTAAAAAGCACTTGCACTCAGTATGCATGGGAAATGAAGGATATTTCAAGCAGCTATTCTTTACAGCTTAGTATTACAAGAAAGCTTTGGAGGTTTTAGAATAAAATCTGCCAAGAATCTACATACATTAACCATATCTGCCAATAGTGCTTTTACTCCTACATAAAGAGCAGGACCACAGATCAATATGGCATAAACAGAAGCTGTGATTTTTGTTTAGTTGTTTTTTTTAAAGACTACAGTTTTTACAGCAGTGTGTTATATTTAATCAACTTGTTTTCACAATTACTTTTAACAGAGTTTCCTATATGTAATTTTTTTTAATGACTGTCATGCAAAATTGATCTCAGCTACAGAAGCAAATCATACCAACAATAGTACCAGCAATGAAAATGAATAGGCTTTAAAAACAAAACAAGACAGCATCAAATTCTGCCATCATAACATTTATTCATAGGTGTAAAAAAGGCTTCCAGAAACTTAGAGATGACTTGCTGTACTCGAGAACAAAATCCATCCTTTAGGATCTTAAACTTGTTGATCTGTAAAAACAAGTAGATCCTTTACAGGTTTCACATTTCTGAATAAGATGAACAAAAGTCTCAAAAAAAAAAAAAAAAAAAAGCAGCTCCAACATTTGAAAGGTTTGCAATCAGCTTCAATGGAATAAATCCATTCGTGTTTTCCTCAAGACATTCAGCCATGAATTTCAGGGTCATTTTGGGGGGAACACACTTCCCCTTTGGAAGAAAAGCAGTGCAACAGTAGCTTCCTTTGTAAAGGTTTTGCCCTCTGTGGGCAGAGATAAAGAGATCCATGAAACATTCTTCCAACAGATAGATCATGTTACAGGTCTGAAAGTTTCTTTTCTTCCTTAACAATATTCACCTGCACCCATCTTATTAGAAACCCATAAAGTTCAAAAAGACAGGTTGGCAAGATGTAAAGTCCTTTTAATATACTGCAAAATATTTCTGATAGAGCTTAGGTGATGCCTCAGCAGTCAGAAATATACTGAAATACATGAAGATTGATGCAATTAATATAATAACACCTTCAGTGTTAAAAGAGCTATAGCCATTGCACAATTCCAAGAGTGAAAAATCACAGGACGAAAAGGCAAAGATGAACCTTTGCACTCGGTCCGGATATCACCTATGGAAAATAACAGTGGGTAATACCATGACAACTAAGGGTCTTCGACAATATCTGCAAAGCTAGACTGTTACAGCTGAGTTTTCAGTTCCTATACGTCTGCATCTATTTAAGAAGCCAACAAAGGAAAGAGGACACTTTTGCAAAGTAAAAAAAACACACTATATATATATATATATATATGTATATATATATATACACACACGCGCGCGTTTGTGTGTTTTTCCTTATATTTCAACAGAAAAAAAAAAAAACAAACACATTTAAAGGAAGTTACTATTTAGAAAGCAATAGCTTTTTTTTTTTTTTTTTTTTTTTTTTTTAATTAAAAAGGGGATAGCGTGCTAGCCTGTCTTTGTTAAAAGGAATGAAAAAACAGATGACAGCTCAGGATAGATTACAGTTCCTGGATGTCAGGATCATGGAGAACAACAGAGACAGGAACAAATGAACATACTGTCCATTTTATCTGTGTCACATTAGTAAGAAGAAGAAAAAAATACCACTTTAACGTGTCTGAAATATACCCATGTATGTATATATATTTTTGCTTGAATTTATTAACAAATTCAGAGTTTTAAGAAAAACACAGAAGGACAAATATTTGTAGAAGACACAGCAAAAAAAAAAATGTGTGTTACTAATCAACTAATAAGGCCTACTATGTTGCTAAGGGACATAGTTAATTTAAGAGGACATATTCCCTTACTTGTCAGACACAAAGACTGGATTTATGTGATCTACTGCAAAGTAATTAACATCAAAGAGAACACTAGAGACCAGGGTGTGGAAACATTTACATTCATTAATATTAACGATTACCACATGATAAAAGTGCTATACGCTCCAAATCTTGCAGGCTTTAAAGTTTTTCAATACAGCCTTCAACCTTCCTTCATTATGCTGAAGACGTTTGGAAGTAATAGATCTAAAAAATTAATAGGTAACAGTCATCCTGAGCTTAGCAAAAGTTACATCTTCTTGAACCCATACACTAATGATGAATGGCTGAATATGTATGACTAGCAAAAAAAAAAATAGTCATTGGTAGTATTTGGTAAATAGCTTCTCATAAAACAATTTCATAAAAAATGCTTCAGAAAAATTAAATGAAAAACGATAACCTTCAAATATCCCTGCAATTTCATCAGCTGAGCATCTTTTGAAACATTTGGACAAACACACAAGTATTTAAAAGACATCAAGAGAGGTGTACACACTTTTAGATAAAAATATTAGGCCTGATATAAATGTAGATGAGATTTTTTTTTTTAATCTATTCTTACAGACTTCCTGTGTTATAAGAGGCTTTGACTTTTTTTTTTTTTTTTGCAGGGCTGAGGGGTGGGGATTTATTTCATCCTCCATTAACTGATTAAGAATAGCAATAGCTAGGAGATGACATTCGAGAACAGGCCTGACCTTTCTAATAAAGTCTTGGAAAATGGACTCCTAGGACAATTTACCTATATTCTAGTTAAGTACACTTTTAAAGACTTACTCCTCTAAGAACACCACCGTGAAGTGAACTTTACCTTTTGCAGCTCAAACTGCCTTCCACAGATATTACTCATCTCTTTGTAAGAAAAATGCTTACAGAGAGTCAGTGATATATTTAAAACACAATCACAATATGCTACAGAGAAACAACCAAAAAGACCAATAACTGCAGGTAAATGAGTTACATTTAACAGTTTCTCTCTACAACCTTGGTAAGGACAGGCAGAAAACTGATTAAGTAAAACCTACCATATGGTGACATGTTGACTCCCACAGGGAAATTAGCAGAATGGAAGCACCACAGAAGTCTCTGCCAACTGAACCAATACAATTAACCTACCTTAAAACATTATCCTTACTTTAGATTAGTACTAGAGAAGGATAAAACATATTTTGACTGACTCCAGGGACCTCAAGTTTTCCTTCTATAGTGCAAAGTAGAGTACATACTACATGTATAAAGCAGATGACTTCCACCATCATCTCCCAAAAGTGACGCTTTCTAACATCTAGACTTTCCTAATCTCATCCCTATTCCCAGTTGGCAAATGCAATCTTGTGCCCCCCTTCACCCCCCATCCCCAAAAAATCCCGTCACTCAAGACTTTCCATCAGTTTGGATCTCCCTTATTACTCCTAATCCTTAGCTCATGATCAAACTACTATACTAATTCCTGTTTTACTCCCCCTCCTCCATACTTTGGAAAAAGAAAGGGCGATCAGGAGATCTGTTACTCTGCCATTAAACCTTTTATTATCCAGCTTTCAGTTTGACTCTACCTACACATCTCTGCTCCACTGATCACGTACATAATTCTCCTGCTTGTTCCTGCTCCCTTAAATAAGCCACCCCGCCACGTAGAATCACAGAACCATGTAGGTTGGAAAAGACCTTCAAGACTGTCAAGTCCAACCATCAACATGACCTAGCAAGTCTCACCACTAAGCCACATCCCTTAGTGCCCTAGAGTTTCTCCTCTTTGCTTTCAAATCAGATTCCATCTTTATTCAGGATTGTCTGCAGTCATACAGGGGGCAAAACTGAGATTCAGGGTCCTCTACTGAGATTTTTTTCTCAGAGGGATTTCTGAACTAGGTATTGAAGGCTTTTCTACCAACAAATGTAAACTGATTTTTTTCCAGATGTGTATAACTTGGAGAGCATGTTTTTCAAAGTAGTGGCGAAGGGTTCATCACAAAACTCAACCTGCAATTTGTCACTTCCTAAAGCTTGTGATTTGCTATCATAAAAAATACAATAATACATAGCTGGTAGGTTTTTTTTTTTCTTCCCCAAACCATTTTCAGGGAGCAATAAGTAAAAAATTAACTTTTAGAAAAATACATAGGTATTAGTATACATAACATATATAAACTAAATGCATTATGTGCATCTGTTGATGAGGCCAAGCATGTTATCAGTTCAACTTGGGTGGAAAAAAACAGTTAAGAGCAGTTTTTCAAAGCCCTTTACTATGCCATAACATACAGCTAGAAGATCTACTGAGTCTGGAGAAAAAGTTTGTGTTCCCATTGCTGTACTAAACAGATACTTTGCACAACATTTGCAAATCTAGTTGGATGCTTAAACACAAGAAAATATGCTATGTCTAGAAATTATATTTATACGTATATATAACATCTTTTACAGATATCCTTATCAGGTTCATACTATAAAGAAATGAAGAACAGTCTATTAGTTCTTGTAGTCTTCATGATTTTTTTGTGATTAAGATGATATGGGCATTGATATTAAATGTGTGACCACTACACTTGCAGCTCATAATGGTAAGAATGCTGAAAACTTACATCAAATACAAAAATAAATAAAAGAAAAAATCCTAGCTGGGGTAAAGTCATGCTGGGTCTTCAGATAACTGTGACATGAAAGAGATCTACATTCCTGTCTCCTCTCTCTGACAATTTCATATAAAATGGTAGTTACAGAATCTTGTTCAATACATTGTGCCTTTGCCTACCAACATACATAAGAAAAATATTTATGAAATTTATGGCTCAAACATCTCTCTAAAGAGCCCACAGCCAGCTGAAAAATAAAACCAAGAAAATCTTTGTTTTTCTAAAACCAGAACGATGATGCAAAATAATTCTTTGATCTATTATCTATTTGAAAGTACTAAGCTAAATGCAGACAGTAATTGCTGACAAGTCCCAGTAGTAAACAAACCAGTTTCACATTTTACATATTATCAAGAGGCTACAGAATTAATGGTTACAGCCAAAGAAATGTTGACACAGTTGCAGTTTGAGCCTTAACATGCTGATCATGTTAAAATGGTGCACAAGAAATATTTTTCCACTTTGTAAAAAGCCAGACTGTTTACATGCGTAAGTGGCTAGAGACTTTGCTGTCTGTGTGTGGTCTTAACATTTCAGTATCATAACCATGAATATAAAGAGAAGCAGCATGAAATAACCTATTATAGTTACAATGAATGCCAGACTGCCAATATTAGAAGTGTTGAGATTAAAGTGTCTCAAAATGAGCATTAAAACATACACATATCCACATGTTTACCCCCCCTTTAAAAAAAAAATATTAAATTTAAACAAAGGTTTTTCAAAAGTAAACAGAATACTTATATATCACAAAAGGAAGCTAATTTTTCTTCCCTTTACATTGTTTAGAAAGGGAAAGAATTGTGGAAAAGAAATCAGGAAATTAAAAATAACAAATACAGTCATTAAAAAACAACACATTCTGAAACTATGGTAACTTTGCTTGTATCCTCTTACCATATAGGATATATTTTTTCATTACAGGTTTAAATATTATATCACAGCTACATTACAAGAAAGTCTTAAGTATCTAATTTGCTGTTGCCTTACTTGGAAACCACTAAAAAGTCTTCTGCAACAACTGGTATTTTTATTATTATTATTATTATTCTCTTTAAATAAAACAGAGATTTTCTGCTCTCAGTTTACTAAGGAGAGCACTGTGAGTCCAGCCGGGTATAGAAGATGCAAGCTATGTGCAACACATAGGGACCAACTAATAGGTTTACCAGTCACACACTTATATAAACATTTAAAAAATGGCATAGGTCATGTGTATGAAACTGTCCCATCTTCCAATCCTAAACGTTGCAATGAAGCATAAGATACCCACAATTTTGAAAAGCAGGTACACAACATGAATAATATATTTTCTTCAATCATTCAATACAGGGATTATCAATAGTTTCCACACTAGTTGAAGTTTTCTCCTGCCACGATCAACAATAAAGAGCAGAGATCATAATCTTTCCAGCATGTATTTATGAACCCCACTGCACAGCTGAAATTTCTAAAAACTCATTGGAGAAAAAACATAAAAAAGACAGAGTGAACATACAAGGTTGCATCAAGAATGTGGGTATAAAAAGGTTAGAAGGATAAGTAACCAGAAACCTGTTTCAATCTGCCTTTATTTTTATTAAATGTTCATTTGTGTATATAGAAAAGTAAAGAGGGAAGGAAAATTTGTCTATTAAGGTTTCCATTTGTTTATACCCCATTGATATTTTTAATGTGTACTAAAAAAGATATTTTCTTCAAAATAGTTTATTCTCTAAAACTATTGGGTTAAAAATTGATGAGAAAAAATCATAAACATAACGATGAACAGAATTAACACCGTGGGAACATTCTAATTCGATAAAATTTAGTTTTGGACACTCATGTCTCAAAGAGGTTGTGCTTGTGCTCCGGAAGCATTTATGAAACACCTCACCCTAGGACTTTAACAGCATGGCTCCTAAACGCGAGAAATTAAGTTAGCAGGAAAAAAAATAAAAATAAAAAATTAAAAACAAATAAATAAAAAACCACCACACCTACGAAGACTAATTCACTCGGCAAGGAGCGAATGATCCTTGAAAGGGTTCTCTCCGAGGTGCCCGCAGGAGGCCTCCCCTCCCCAGGTGCCCTCTTCCCAGCCTCTGCCGCGGTGCCTCCGCCCGCCCGAGCCCGCCGCAGGCGCTGTCCGCGGCCGCGTGGTGCTGAAGCGCTGCGCCCCCGGCGGCGGCTGCTCGCCTGCCTCTGGACCCCGTCGCTGCATGGCCCCGGCTTGCCACGGGTGTTTTCTTCCCGCCGGCAATGAGGCATCAAAAGCCTGCAAATTTTCTCTCCCCTGTTTCATCGTGCTGTTACCCGTCGTTGTTTGAATACAGAAGTATTTCTTACACACTCAGAATGACCAAAGGAAAGAGGGAAAACATAAAAAAATAAAGCAATGCCTTAAAGGCACTGGAAAAGCATGAATGAAAACAGTTTACACACTTTTTCCCTCACTATAAACTTTGTCTTGCATCAAAGAAGGAATGCAAGAATTGTATCTCACCATGACTGGGCTCTTCAACAATTCCATGAGCTAAATAAAGCTTTATGATATGCATTTCTTCATCATGGAATAATTTGTAAATATTCAGCTTCTGCTCTAGTCCAGAAACATTAATGGATTGGCTCAAGACAGCTGCAAGCAACAAAGACAGACCTAACTGGGAATTTATTCTGTATAAAATCAGACTGCAGATGCTTCCTGTGGAAATCACAGAGGGAAACTCCAGCATACCCAAGTACTCGGTGACAGATTCTCTTTCCATTTAGCTAGCAGCATAACTGTCACAATCCCATTACTTGTTTATATGCAATCTGTTCCTTTTAATACTAATGATACCTTATTGCATTTTCATGCTTATAACCTGCAGATTATCTACAATTCAAGAAGTTAAACGTACCCCCTGCTCTTCAAGAACAGCTAAGCAAGTGAAAGCTTATCTCAAAGTTGCTCCCCCCACTAGGTACTGACCTTCTGCATGCTGTTCCGCAGCCCTGATCCTTTTCATTTTACTTTCTAGCAGAACCAGGGGAAGACTTAAAATAGTCTCTCTACAGCAATGTTGCGAACATGAAAGTAAAACCACAGCAGATCTTCACTGCTGAGAATGATCTCTCAGAAAAGAATTTTCAGAGGGTCTTTTCACATCATGGAAAAAGTCCTCATCTCAAGTAAATGGGAGCCTTCATTGTACAGTCCACAATGGAATTGCCATAAAACAAATAATCCCAACAAAAACAGGGAAAAAAAACTTGCTGGTTTTCACCACATTAGTGGGATAATGAAGAGCATTATGTTTAAATGACACTATATTTTAAACAAAACTGGCCTAATATTTGAGCAGTTTAACATTTAAACTTGCAGCATATTGACCTTTTTGTCCAAACTATTACTGAAAAGGAAACAAATAGAAACACCTTGAGGATCACTGAACTACTTTACCGGTTGTCAGATTAGAGAAACAAGCATGCCACTGCTGTTCAAGATCTTACCCCTAGAATGGTGTTGGAATCTAAAGAAAAATTAAGTATTTCAAAAATAAAGTACCTGTATGACAACAGTCAGCAGCAGTAAAGATTTTGATTTGGGCATTGCTATAAAATGGATGTTCATACAGCTTACCCCCTTACATAGCATTACATTGCCAATTCTAAAACTATCTTTAGCATTGATTTCAAAACACTAGTATCTACATAGCAGAAGGCTGGTGTGAAGGGACAGACAGTTCTTACAGAGAACAGAAAGACTAAGAAGGAGGACAAAAGTTTAAATTATCCCAGGAGCCTCTATACTGTCTGAGCAGTAGGCACAACTCTTTACTACTGTTCAGGCACAGTTCCAGGAAGCTCCATAGAACAGAGCCCACAGCTAGTGATGATGCTGAAGTTCTCAGTTTCTCAGCTCTTAATAATAAAAAGCTAAAGTTCATGTTGCAATTTTATATGTTATCTCTCCTTGCACAGTAAAACCAACAGAATACAGCCCCAATCCATCCCATGAGCAAACTGTCTGAATCCATATTCTCAACTGAGAAAGTTTTCTGCAGTTTTGTAGTTGAGACTTATCCCTGGCTACAAATGGAGACACAATTTTCTGTTGCTATGACAACCTGACGAATACATAGACTTACAATGCTATTTGGGTATAGCCAAAATGTCTCTGTTGTTATGTTCTAGACTCCTTCCATATGTACCTCATTTACAGTATCACAGCTCTAAAACAAGATCTATTGCCTGAGGAAATTTAGTGACAAGGGAAACAAAGGAAAACATTTGGGGGTGGGGGGTGGTTTCCAACCTATTGCCAAATGATGCACTCTTGTGAGCTGCCTCCACTACAATAATGAGAAATTGTTACTTCTTTTTCTTTTAGAAATTTTATTTATCCAAATACTAAAAAACCCACACACATTATTCCAATGTGAAGATAAATATATTTACAGTAATGCATCGACCTTCCCAGTTTATTCTGTTTTGTCCTGGCCTGAAAACGGTCAGGACACCCAATCTGGAAGTCACACTTCACAAATGCCTTGCTGCCTTCCTGAGCTTCCTAACAATGCCCACAGTCCAAGAGCTTGCCAGAGGATAGTCCAGCTGCTAAGCTACAAAACCATTTTGGAGACTAGCCCAAAAACAAGTTTTGTGTTTGTTGTTGTTGTTTTTTTTTTTTTTTTTTTTTTTTTTTTAAATGATAACTGTCAAATTATAATTTTCATTTAATATCCAAAACAACTTGGATAAACTTGTAACAGCTAGAACTGGGCTCAGCACAAACTGTGCTGAATAAGGCAGAACCAGACTACCAGAACTACTTAGTTCCTGCTAACGTTCAAAAGCTTTTGGAGTAAAAGAAAAATTGAACTTTACATTAGCAACAGTCCATTAGAGAAAAATTCCTTCTCATCCTCAGCACTACCATCTCTCTGGATATCTATTAATGTATTTATTGATTATAAGTATGAAGAAATATTTTAACCATCAATCACAGCTGTTGAGTCTATTTCATATTACAGTACGATTGTTACTAGACACTTACTGGAGGCAAGAACTTTTTAATTGTGGGCTTCATATTCAACTTTAGAGTTATCAGACTTACTCCTACCATCTAAATTGTTTGTAAAATCTGAGATACAAATTGCAACTACATGACAATTTAATACCCAGCAAAGTAAGAGCCGGAGACTTATGGCCAGTACTGAATCTCTTTATAAGCTTCCTTTCCATTACTGGAGATTACCATATTATTGCAAGGCAATGCACTATGGTAGTGCTACTTATATTACTCACCTTCTTATTTTATTTCTACTATAGGAATGTAAAAATAAAGAAGGGAAAGTTATACACTGCATGACCCTACTAACTGTCAAATCCTCAGATCTTGGCATTGAACAGAACATCCTTAATGGCCCAAGACTTAGCCCTTTCCCAACTCTTTAGCTCAGCAAATATTTTATGTTCAGAGCTATATGCTTCTATCAATCTTAATCTGTATGATACAAAGCAGGATAAACCACAATCACGTATATTTGGTTAATTATGAGTGCTATTAAATCACTGTTATATTCAATGAACAAAGATGATTCTCTGAGTTTAAACTAGGAGAATATTGGCTTGAACTTGAAAGGCGGGACTTAACTGCATCTTATATAAACTATTGTTTCATCAGCTGAGTGATGTCAGATATGCCAGACACCTCACTACTTCCTGGAAACGAAGCAGGACCTTCCAAAGAGGACCTTGCACTTGGGTTTGAGTTTAGCTTAGTTTTGTTACTGCACAGGTTTTCAGAGCGAAGTGATGATAGAGTTCTGAACACACTTCCACAGACACCCTCAAACTCCAGTCAGAGGCAACATTAAAATGCCAAGAAAATGTTCTGTGGTCACATCAAAATGTTCTGTCTGTTTCTTGTGTGGAAATCAGTGATGTTATGTCAATCTTCCCCTCCTCTGATCTCTTCCTCGCTCCCCCTCATACTAACAACTACCTATACTTCAAAGAATATTTGATACAGCATTTGAACAGTGATTCCCCACCTGAATGCTCTTTCAGACATACATGGCAAGTTACATAGTAAAAGGAAAAAAAATCTAGGTAAAAGCTGAAGGTTGTAGACTCAGGATTTCAAGCAAGAGGATCTGTCTGTAAAAAGTACAGATAGCTGAAATAGCAGAGGCCTCAAAGAAAGATGAGGCAAAGACAAGAAAGTACAAAACAAGACAGACAGCATTTGGTCTTAAGGTTTCATAAAAGAACCATACTTCCCTAGCAAAGTGTACACAGCAACAGGAAAAGATGATCTTAAAGTACTCAAGTCACTGCAGTTAAGTTTTTGGTTTCAAATTATCTGCACGTGACCTGAACTACAAACTGTTCTCTTCCCACTTCCGCAAGGGAAAATTTCTCAACTACAGACACTTTCGTAGTAAGCAGAGTTTGTGTTCACGTAGGCCCTGTTAAAAATATTGTGTTCTAGGAAGCGAGGAAACAAAACAGATTAGTTTGATATGCAAAGGTACAGCAGACGGAGTAAGCTTCCAAAAGCTACCTTCATAAACATTTATTTCCATGACTAAATGCACCTATACAGCTATTGGGATTTTTATTTATTATATTTTTATAATATATATTTACTCTTTCTCTTTTATAATATATATTTACTCTTTCTCTTGTTTTGCCCAAGTAAAATCACACAAATGCAAAAGTTGGCAGATTCTATCCTATTAAAAAAATAGGGATAAAAATATACAAGGGCTCTAATACAGACAAATTGCAGAACTTCTGCAGTAAGAGTTCTTGTCTGTTGATTAAGATACCACTTCATACCATATTATACAGTTTTTCAAATGTATTTCTGTCATTATTATTAACTGTCATTATTAAATCTGCAAATGTTTGCTCCTCATTACCATTTTATCTGTGGTAATAAAAATGGAGGAGAGAGTTTTCAGGGACTAAAAAGAAAAAGCCATGATTCCCCCCTATGTGACTTCTTAACAGCATTTGTATGACTGATATTACAACATATTAGAAAGTTATATTGTTTCTAGTATTTTCCTTAATATCTGAACTGAATATTCAGTTCTGATCTGATAATTATTTTCAAATTAGATGGGTACCAGATTTTAGCACCAAACAAATAGATCATGTCCATCACCTAAGTTTGAAATGAGACAACAGAAGAAAAAAAAAAAAGAACAGAAATGGAGATGTAACTACAATACCATAGGATCCTACATGTCAACTTTTAAATCATGAATTTTACTTAGTATCTGTTTAAAAACAAACATTTTTGTATTGGTCCCATACACAAACTGACCATTATCCATTTTAGCACAAGTTTTAATCACATAAATTTGAAATCACTTGATACTTTGATTTCCTTAAGTATGGTAGCTCATAGCGCTTCAAATTAAAAATGTTTCCAGTCAAAAGAAGAAAACTAGTTTAAGATAAAAGTCACTAGTGGAACTCCTGATCATTTACAAATGAATTAACCATGCCATGCTACCCCACATTCAATTACTTGTCAAGCACTATTAAATTCCATCAATCAAGTCTTACCTTTGTCTACTTTGTAACAGAATCATAAACTTTCATTTCATGTTTTTCACTTTTTTTTTTTTTTTGCTTTATCTTTTCACAATGCTTGAGTAATCACAAACTGTCAAGACAGTTTGTTAGGTTGGCTTTTTACTCTTTTCCTAATGAAAATAATACTGATTTAGATTTTATTTTTTGTCTGTATCACTTTTCACTATTTTTCCAGCCTGCTTCTTTTGACATTAACATTACAGACAAACAGACTGAGCTTAAAAAAAGATGGATAAATTAAACTGAAGATCGTTGATAAGTTAAAGTAGTTATGTCCTTAGTTAAGATACAGTGTGCTGCCAGTATTCTCCTAAAGGCTCTGATCTAAAGCCCACAGACTTTGAGGCTTGGGTCAGATCCACCATAATACGAACTTGATTTAGCAGTGGTAAATGAAATCTAAGACGTATAATTTGATTAGAAAACACTCCAAGTAACACTGCTGATAATGTTGGTGATTTCTTCACAGCTCATACGGATTTTAGTTCCTTAAATTATTTAAAAAAAATGTCTGGAATTTATAGTTTTTGCCAACCACATTGTCACAGCTTAAATGAGCAGCTGTCAACTGTTAGAAAATAACCGCATCATCATCCCTTTTAGAAGAACTAGTGTGGGAAGTGAAACACTTATATGGGATCTAAAGTTTCTGGAGTCATGGTAATGAATCTGTTTTCATCAGGTGACCGTGAGTCATCATTTTATCAGCAGTTTAAAGGGTTTTCACAATAGTCAAGCATCATCAGTGCTCATGCTTAGCAATGACTGCAGCAGAATACTGAAATAGGGTGCCACATCCTGTGGTACCATTATTTAAGGAAAAGTTTGGCTACTGAGTCAAGAAAAATACTGCAAAGTCATAGTTCAATGGTAACTGTTGCAGTATATAAAATGTTCAGAAACTAAGCTTTTAGCTGGGAATTGAAACCAAGCAATAATTTTGCTTTTAAAAATAAGTTCCTTTTAAGGAAGTACCGAACTACACAGATGAAACATAAGGAAATAATTCAAATGTGTTGTCAGCCTCTCTTCTTCATTTTATTTCATAGTCCAGTCAGAACACTCAAAACCCAAATACCCACATAACATCCACACATCAGAATCTATTGACATTACCCAGGAGGGAGGCCATGTGAAACCATGCAGAAACTTTCAATTTCAATTTTATGACTCTAACACCAACAGCAAAAACTGCATCACTACAATCAAACTGTTTGGACATGACATTACTCACTACTGCATAAAGGTATTGTGTGAAACAGAGATCCCCTTACCTTCCAGCCTAACCCCATCTGAACTCACTGGAAGAAATTGAAGAATTTCACCTGCAGCACAAGCAGAAACCTCTCCCAGGACCTAAAGACAATCACCAGCCCCATGCAGTAACTCCTGCTAAGTCCTGAAGTTTTGCTGGACTGAGAGACATTAAGTTTGGTTCTAAGTTCCCCATTCCTTCTTCCTTCATTGCTGGACTAAGGGGTCATGCTGGCAGTACCACCAAGCAGACAAGCAGAACAGTTGAAGTGAAAAATATGTTGGTGGTGGTCAGAAATAAGGCCTAAGTCAATTGTCATGGAGATAACATCTTCAAATTTACTATGCCTAAAAGAAAAAAAAAATTCAGATCACCTGGTATGATGTATGTTTAGAATGATACTACCATCACAGTAGCATAGTGTTCACAATTAGCCAAATCCTCATTTTCTGGCACAACTAGTACTTTTATACTAATCAGATTAATTTATTTCCAATGCCAAAAGAGTAATAGAAGCTGAACCATCCTTTTACTCCTCATTCAAAATGATCCCTGTGAAAGCAGCGTTTCCCCTACTGATGTTTATTCCTCTGGCTTCCCATTCCTTTCCCTTTCTGCTAACACTTCAATGTCTCAGTTCTCCGTCCACTCATCACTTCCTTAAGCTTGAAAATTAATCCTCCGAGGTCAGTCAGGAAACTTCCATTGACTCCAGGAGGCTTAGAATTAGAATATGCACTCAATTTTCCTCCCCCTTCTACCTCCCAACTTTCTCTTTTCTTTCTTCTGGAACTTATTTACTCATCACCGTGGTCATTCCATATCTAGCCCCATAAAACTGGGACTGAAATGCACAGTAAGAAAGAAAACAAAATAGATGTTTCTCCATCCTTTATTGTTGCTTAATAATTCCCAATTTAATTTGCATTTACCCACAGGTTCCTTGGTATCTTCTTTAAGACAAGTGTCATATTTTATGCATGCATGTAAAATTAACACAAACATCACAGAAGTGTACTTAATTCCACCTACTTGTATTTGTAATTGTTCTAAGCAATATCACTTTAGGAGAACTACAACCCTAGAAAACCACCACTAAATGGTTAACTTAGCTATTCCTGAAATTGTAAAGATCCATAAAGGAAGCATAAGAACGCACAATACACATCAAATGCAAAATTCAACAACGTTTAATCGGTTGTGAGACCTCTGCTACCATACTTCTAAGATTCAAAATACTTTTGCAAATTCTATTTATTCTTAGAAAATTGAATCTTAGCATATTTTTACTAAAACATTTGCAAGTATTCCAACTACAACAATTTCACACACATTTCTAAGCTTTGCAACATGGAAAAGGACAGAGATACCGCATGTGTTACTTATTTCAATTGAGTGCTCTCAAAAAAGCACAACTTGAACTAGAAAACATTGTTACACTTTTCAAAACTATTTATGTAAAAAAATCCCTAGTACCAGTCTAGTAACTTTGAACAGTCACAACAGATGAAAAAAGTATTTAAACACAAGCAGTATTCTTGATTCTTATTCTCCACTCGAAAGCACTGCTTTCATGTATCTATGAACTTAATATAGCAGTAAAACACTTTTACTATTCTCCATTATTCATTAGAGGGAAACAGACTATAGAATTAGAGAATTAGATAAAAAAAATCATCTGCTTTTTTCCCCCCCTCCCAATAATTTTCAAGAGGAAGCAAATATGCCCCTCCTTCTCACAGGGGGCATTTTTAACTTACAGATATTTGATTTGATCAATATTTACAGAAATATCAATCAGCTAATTCAATGGACACACTACACAGAAATATGAGCCTTATTCTGCTTGACCACTTCAATGTCACCTAAGAATCAGAATGAAAGACATGTGATACAGAAATCTTTGTCAACACACCGTCATTGTATAATATTTCAGCTGGTAGCAAAAAAATTAAAGCATACTGGAAAGAGCAGAGATACAGTAAGAAGCTTTAGCATTAGACATCTATTAACAGATTTAAACATGCATGGAAAAAACAAAAAATGAAGTCATAATGGCCCCTCTCAATTAAATAATTCATTTTCTTATTCCAGACCAAACAAAACAGTACCATGAGCAGTTCTGTGCTAAAGACCCTAAAAACAGAATGTATCTTTCCATTTCTCTTTGCCTACCCCTTACGGTCTACAATCAACATAATTTGTACACGCGCTTTCTTTCATGGGGCACTTTAAGATATTCCACAGACAAATGTTATGATGTGTTTCCTTATAAAGCAACATAGAAATGATTTCATTATATTATGGATAATTAAGTAACAGATACATAAAGAAGCAAAACAAAGGGGAAGATCGACTACATTCCAGTCACGCTTTCATTTTCCTATCCAGTCCCATTCGATACCTCTAGCTTTACTCTCAAGAAAGAAAGAAAAATGCTTGCTGCTTCAAAGGAGCTCACAATACAAAGAAAAAAAAAAAATAAATATTTAAGTAGGAAGGACCAAGTGGGGTTTCATATACACTCCCAGCATACAATAATTTCAACTGATAACAAGGAACACTACGGAAAAATCAATTGCAGAATGTGCTGGATGACCAGAGGGAACACAAACTATAATTATATTAAATCTAAGATATATGCTAGCAAAGGCCTGCAACTCTGAGATAGAACAGAGGCTCTTAATTTCTGAAAATAGGAAATGCCAAAGTAAAATAAGCTTCCTTTTGCATTGAGCTATTGAAGTGTAGTAACAACTTGAAAAGTCTTCAGTGTTTGGCAAATGAACAAACTGCAGAAAACAGTAAATGAAATTTTTCTATTACAGCTATAAAATTTTCTGTATTTAGATTTGCAGTTTCACATGGATAAACTCAATTTACATAATTTCAGAAGAGTAATTCTTTCTAGTTTGTCCAAAGTTTTAAACAAGGCCCTAGTGATATTATTTTTCAAGTCTGTATAGAGTTCATGATTTTGCTTTAAGCCTCACCAATTAAAGTTAAGATTTATTTCTCAGAACAGCAGTAAAATACTTTAGCAACATAAAAAGCTTAATTTAATTCATATGTCTGATTTTACATAGTTAGGAGTATTTTACCATATAGTGCTTTATGAAGTATCAATATTACTTAAAATTGAAAATGGCTGATGAAATTAACCTGTATAAAATATTATCTATTGCACATCACAGCACTATGGCATCCAGCCATTTGGCAAGAAAAGAATGTGTGTTTAGGACTGTTTTTGTATTAAGGTTTAAAGCAATTTTACAGCATCAATTATTTTATTCCATTCGCTTTTAATTGCCCATAAAAGCAGGCTTAGGAACACCTTTCAAAAATAAGCCAAACCCTCCCTCTACTGGAAACATCTGACCATTACACTGAAGGTACTGAGATCCTGATTTAACTTGTACTTTAAGAAGCAAAGCCATTAAAAACATGACAGGTGTTTTCCTCCTAAATTATGTTCGAGTTAGCCAAGACTCGAAAGACAAATTAGCTGCACATTTCAGTCTCTTACCAAAAAGATTAATGTATGCATACTTATAAAACGTAAAAATCTAAAATAGAGAACAGAGAAGACACGGCATACATGAAACAGACTTTCAGATTCCATAAAATATCCCCATTGATTTCAAACACGAGGAACCTAAAAATAAAAACATAACTACATTCCATAGTCTCCCTGTGGAGAGGAGTGGTAACATGTTCTGCCCTTCATTGGAAGTACCTTCTGCACAGGGACCTTTCTTGAAAAAATAAAATCATGTGAAAATTGGGCTATCTTTAAAAATGGATTTATTCTTTTAAAAAGGATATATTGTACAACCAATGAATATAAAGAAGCAAAAATTCACACACAAGATCCCTGGTCTAAAATACAATGATATGCATCTCTCTGCCCAAAATGAATTCCCATTAGCTTTTTACATATTTGCCTTGAATAAAATGTATCAAATATGCAATGTAAAGTCAATATGAGTTAATTTTCAACATTCTGTGCATGCAAAAATTAATCTTCATTTCTTAAAGGTTAGTGGGAAGAAAATTAAGTTGCATCTCAAAAGCTGTACCTATCATACTGCTTACCTACAAATTCAAGCTCAATGTGAAATGAATCCATCTGCTCAGGTGGTGATATTAAAGTACTTAGTGATTACCAGGGTACATACTGAGTAACAGTGAAGTGCCTATGCTGAATCAGCAAACTGTAATAACGCAGGTCAGTAACCAATCATCTTAGGCCTTTTTATCTAGCAAAGATACTTCAACTCATACCACTTGCATTACTATTAATGATATCAAGAGATAGCAGCTGAGAAAAACAATAGCTTTACCCCCAGCTCCTTTTGTTCTCCTGTCAATACACCAGCAGCATATGAAGTCAGCATATCAAATAAAATGAGCTCAAAATCAAAGATACTCTTCCTAACTCCTACCCTAATTGAGAAGAACTGAACAGTATGTTAATAAAGGAGAACACAGAAAAAAAAAAAAGACATGATAATATCAATTTAAGGTTTACAAACACATTAAAACATTAAAAAGATTTAAGTAAGTGTCCCACTAAATAAGGTAACTTCTCCACAGAAAAGAACACAGACTGTACTCCATAGCAAATATATATATAATTTTAAAATTGGTCTGCTTGTTAAACAGGTTAGTTACCCACAAAAAAAAAAAAAAAAACAAACAAACAATGATTCAACAGCTCCACAGCCAGATCAGCCAGGAAGATTTTTGTAGCTGTACCCAAAAAAATAAAAAAATAAAAGTCTCTTCTGTTAAGAAAACTGCTCTAACCATTCAGAAATGCACTACCCCAGATGTACATGTGCAAACAGAAGTAAGAAAGATGGTCCAAAAGAGAAGGCTTCACAATTTTTACTAAGCAATTAGTTTAGCTATTAATAAACTGATACAGTTATAGCACTTTGTAATTCTTTTTGCATAGTTATTACAGAATGTTTTGAGAAGTGTCCTACTTCAGATGTATAACTAAATTTGATTGTTTGCAAATAAAACCATAACAGCATTTTGCCAGATATAAAATAACTAATCCCTGAGAATGGGAAGAGAGGCAAGAAAAGATGAAAACGAAGAGTCAAATGTGATAAAAAAACATTTAAGAAAAATACAGCCCTTAAACCACAAATTTCTAGATTATCTGGGAATTATACAAATAATATTGCAAGCCTACAGTACAAGGAGAATCAATGCTAAATTTTACGTCTGGTAGCAAATACTGTTTTATCAAGAATTCACGCAGTTTCCAGCTACACTACTAAACACTTTTAGTTACATGACTAATATTCAGCTGACCTCAGACACACTGTGCCAGCAATCCAAGAAGTTTGCTTCCAAAGGTAGAAACATTGATACAAAATATGCTACCACGACCATAGGCCTGAAGGAGGCACCTCTTCATCATCAGCTTTTTAAAACACCATACAAACATTCTAAGCAGTATCACAAAGTATCTTTTCCTTTTCTTGTTAAGTGAAAGCTATAACATCCCACTTACCTTAATGACAAATTTGTTGGATGCCATGACTGTTATGACTGTTCAATGTAAACTGGTCCTATAAAAATAGCAATTAAAAATGATCAGCACTAGGAAAAACTCATATCTCTATACCAGAAAAGAGGGGATATTATTCAACAGGGAATGTTTTTAAATCTATTACTCTTTTTCCCCATTATTGCTGCTCTTCGTACTATATTCTCTGCTTTAAGAAACCCAAGGAAAACTCTTCTTTACAGGAGAATTACTTCGCTGCTTGTCTCAGTTTCTTTAAAGAACTTTATTACCATTTGGACACTAAGCAACAAACATCTGAAATACAAAATTAGAACTATTTTTCAGACCAGTACCAAGGTAGAGACAAAATGACGTTAATTATCCTAAACAACCTTTCAGACAGCAGCACAGTAAACTCGCAATGTTCCTTTACTACTGTCTCAACCTCTGGCCCCCTGGTCTAACTTCTCTTCCAGAAAAATGCCTTCACATAAAATCCATTTGCATAGCTCAAAGAAAGAATAAGAGAGAGAAGAAACACACACACACAGTTGAAAAAAGGACTTGTTTTCAAGGGGGAAAAATAGCAAATCCCAAACCTTAATACATGAAATAATATCAGCACTTGTCAGAGTCTAAGAGAAGTTCACCCCCTCCTATCTTGTGGATACTCCACTCCAGTGTAGCTAGGGAGCCCATGACAGGCTGCATACGTCAATGCTCCTATAGGAACAACATCTCTCTCAAAAGCACGATGACATATTATATTTAACAGGAGTTCAGCAAGGGCAAACTGCAGAAAGCAAATTTCAGAATTGAGACACCTATTTGCTATGTGAAGTTCTGGTACTCAGGGGTTTCAGAATTTAAACCAGTGGAAGAACAGAGCACATTTTTATTTTATTTTGTTTGTTTGTTTGTTTGGGGTTTTGTTTTTGGATTAAAGAAGTTATGGCTTGTGGTTTACTATGCGTGTCTGTACATTCATTTAAAATTTTAAACTTTTCATTATATGCATAAAGCAATGTGACCTGAGCATTATTCTGGCTGCACAAATGTAAAGTGAATTTCAGGCATCCTCTTGCTTATCCCAAACAGGATTTTTTGAAAGTATTTAGCTGCACAGATCTTGACCCTGACTAGGGCCATTGCAAATAACTTAGGAAGTGTTAATTCATGTTGGAAGTTAAACCCACTCTCCTCCCTTGGGTACAAAAGGAAAGCTCTAGTTAATCACTAAGACTTTTTTTTCCTTAGAAGAACACTGTAACTCACTGAAATGACTACAGCCTTCAAGTAGACTTGCAAGTCACAGCTCTTGTCACCTGTCAAATTCATTTCAGTTTTTTAACTGCCTTTTTCCTACCTGACAACATTATGGTCACTACACTGAAAATACTGCAGAAGTTCACCACTCCCACATAAACGGGAGCTAAACATTCACTTGTCAGAAGGCAGCAAATTATGTGAAATCGGTGAAAGCCTTTCCAGCTAGCCCCACAATGCTGGGATTCAGAACAGACATGGGATAAGCCCAATGGTACCAAATTAATAGCTACAAACACCAGAGAATAAAAAATTAAGATATATTCTTTTTCACACAGGATAGGACCAAAGGTATCAGACAAGGGAAAGATGGGGATTGGACAGAAAACCAAGTGAACGAGAGTATATCTGTATTGGCAGAACGTAAGAACCAGTAAGACAGCTCAAGCTTCAAAATCAAGAAAAAAAAAAGCAAGTGTCTGTATCTGGCACCTGCAATAAACAAACTGCAACAGAAATTACACTGAGAACGGAGCTGACTTTTACATTCTAAAGTTTCCTAAAGGAGTAGTCTCTTAACATGCTAGAGGAATCTGATCTTTTTTTAAGAGATAGTACAGAAAAAGAGCAAGAATGCAGGAATATGTACCCACTTCCCACTGTCTAGTTCCAGTTACTGTAAAACACTGCGACAGAGCTGTCAAAACTTCAGGACGCAAGTCAGGTTGGTGATATCTTTCTCCGTCAGGCACTACACTTACATATTTAAAAATGCAGACACTATCCTTATTCAGCTTTAAAAAAGGCAAAACAATATGAAGACCAACTTAAGAACAACATAGCATAGCACAGATAATTTTGATCTTAAGATCCAACCACAGTAATTTTGAAATAGATAATCACTTCTCTGCAGTGCTTTCATTCCAAATATCCAAATGCTGAGACCTGACATCTCAGAACAATTACATTAAAAAGCTAAAGCTGCAAGGTTCAATTCCACATACTGGCTCAATGAAAACTTCCAGTTACTTCAATAATTTGTTTATACATCATGTCAATATCCAAGCAGTAAGAAACAGAAATAGTAAATGCATCATAAACAGTGAGAAATAACCCAGTTACAGTAACAACCGGTTTAAGAATGAGTTTGAACTGAGAGCCATTCCACAAGTAACTACTGAAAATAAACTTCAATATAGCTAATAAGACATTTTTACTATGTTCTGAAAAAGCTCAAAGTTAGAGGAATTGTATCTACTGCAACTCATCAGCTCCACAGTAATACTAAATAGCAAGTAATAAAGAGCACGGTGGATTTTCAAATGATGCTCACACAGACAGAACCTGGAATACCACGCCATGAAACGCAAGACTATCATCCTCCATTGCACAAAACAGCCCTAAAATCTTTACTATCTTATCAAGTAAATTCTGTCAATATTACCGAGAGCAAGTTTCAGAAACAGCATAGAGAACAGTGCTCTTGATCACTTACAATATCATATTTTTCAATTCAGTCAGGTAGTAAGATGTTACTTCACTTTGGAAGTAAATGTAGCAGAACTATTGTAAGAATCTTAGTAGGAGATAAAATCTAATAATTCTTGAAACAGCAGCTGCTAGAACTAGGACAGATCGGAGCTACAAGGAAATGGCATCCTCCAGAGCAAAAAACATAGGTTTTCTAATGAAACATTTCTCAATGTCTTCTAATGGTATACAACATTATACTCTTGGTGTTCAAGAACTCCAAGGAAGTTCTAGGAAGTTCCAAGGAAGGACTACCCCCCACACAGAAAAATGAAAAGCAGGTAATAAGATACATCACAGCCCTTTCCAAACAGCACAAAACCTGGACATTTATGGCTTATCAGCTTCTCTGTGAAAAAATAAAATAATAATAATAAAAAAAAATCTGGTGTCCAAGTTTGAAGCAGCATCTCTGATTTTTTTTTTTTTAATTTTAGTGGCAGGTGTGTATCTATAGCGTTGTTAACAATCCCTCCACCTTGTTCCCCCAACCAAAAAGAAAAGAAATAGAAAAACAGTAGGCAAAAAATACCAAAAACAGAAAAGTGATAATTGATATAGATAGTTTCTTATCCAAACCTCAAGAATCACAATCTTAAATTAGGAAATTTAGAACTACAATTTGCTGTGGAGCACGCCATCAACAAAGAGCTCCTACAACAGCAAAGATAATATTAGCAAACCTAACATTGACATGGAATTAACTATGCCTTGGGTTATGGCAACCCAAAGGTTAATAATGATAGAACACAAGGTACATTCCCTAATCTACCTAGGTGGTACATCATTTCTGAGCTGCATGTGGCACACATTTCACAATGGTGCTGTAGGTTTGTGAACTCAAGAACTATATCTTGACTGGTGTTTTATCATTAATCTTTACAGTAGCAATGATATGAAGAAGAGTTGAAACAAAATATGCCAGAGTATCATCTCCTCCCCAAATGTTCATGTCTTGCTTGAAAACAAATTAGAGATAAGTGCTTATCACCTAAATTATTCTGGCATCAGCCCCCTCTTTTACGTAAGAATTTGCCACCCATCAACAACGCTACTGTGACAAGGACCATGACAAGAAAGAAACCATTTCCAAAACTAATTTACAAAGCAATAGAAGAAACAAAACCAAAATACTAATATTCAGAAATCAGAGGAAAAAAAAAGAGTCAGCTCTACAAGAAAAGATGCCAATGCTCCTCAAAATACATTATTATTTTCCATGTTGCAAAACACGAGATCGAGATCTACTGCTATTTGGCAACAAAATCTGTTTAGTGGAATATCAGATTTTTCACAAACTAGTCCAAGCCTGAAAATGAAACTATCCATAAGGAAACTGTCGTGGTTCCGCTCGAGTGGGCAGCCGAGCTCCACCACAGCCGCTCTCTCACTCCCCCTCCTCAAAGAGGAATGGGGAGAAAATATGTGAAAAGGGCTCAAGGATTGAGATAAGGACGAGAAAATCACACAATAATTATTGTAACAGGCAAAACAGACTCGGCATAAGGAGATAGTAAGATTTATTGCCTACAACTAACAAGCGAGAGAAGTGAGAAAACAAAGGAAAAAAAAAAAAACAAAAGCACCTTCCCCCCCCATCCACCCTCTTCCACCTCCTCCCCCCGAGCGGCGCAGGGGAACGGGGAATGGGGGTTATGGTCAGTCTACAGCACTTCTTCTCTGCCGCTCCTTCTCGGTCACTCTCGTCCCCTGTGCTGTGGGGTCCCACCCACGGGATGCAGTCCTTGATGAACTGATCCGGCGTGGGCTTCCCACAGGCAGCAGCTCTTCCAGAACTGCTCCAGATATGGGTCCGTACCACGGGGTCCATCCCTCAGGAGAAAACTGCTCCAACCTGGCTCCCCTACGGGCAGCAGCTCCTGCCAGATCACCTGCTCCTGCGTGGGCTCCTCTCCACGGGCTACAGGTCCGGCCCGGAATCTGCTCCGGCAGGGGTCTTCCACAGGCGGCAGCCTCCGTCGGTGCAGGGCCACCTGCTCCACCGTGGTCTCCTCCACGGGCTGCAGCGTGGAACCCTGCTCCACCGTGGTACTCCATGGGCTGCAGGGGGACATCCTGCTTCACCATGGTCCTCACCACAGGCCGCAGGGGACTTCTGCTCCGGCGCCTGGAGCACCTCTCCCCCTCCTTCTACACTGACCTTGGTGCAAGGCTGTTCTCCCACTCCCTTGACTCTCCCGGCTGCTGTGGCGCAGCGTTTTTTCCCTGTCTTAAATATGCTCTCACAGAGGCGCAAAACAACATCGCTTATTGGCTCGGATCTGGAAAACAATGGGGCCCTTCCCAAACATGGGGCAGCTTCTAGATCTTTCTCACAGAAACCACCCCTATGGCTCCCTGCTACCAAAACCTTGCCACGTAAACCCACTACAGAAACACGAAGACAACCATAAGACAAAAAAGCTACTCTCAGAAATTATAGTCTTAAAAACAAAGCCAACAAGTTTTCATATACTGTTGGTAGTATTTTAATACCTAAATTTTTAATGGATGGCCTGAAAAGTTAAAAAAAAAAAAAAAAAAAAAAAAAGCCCTAGAATTAAACATATAGGTTCCTGGTAGCAAGAGTCAGGCATATTTCAAAAATGATGTAGCAGAATATCTTTCTTTCTGAAATTTGAGGTTAAGTGGAATGGTAGACACCCAGGAAAACTGAGGAAACAGGGCTTCCCAGAAAGCAAGCTAAAGTATTTTCAGTCAGCTGATGAACAGCATCTTACCTTAGCAAAGAAGGGACTGCCAATGCTGAAGCAATCTGGAATTCAGTAGAGATAAGGAACTGAAAATTCCTGCCACACATGCCCATTTGAAAATACAGCAGCTTCTAACACAACAGCTGCAAACTGTTCACACTGACCATCTTTGGGTGCCTTTACCACGTGTGGGGAGAAGCAGGTACCTGAAAAAGACAAAAACACTAATTGAGGACCTCTCTAAGAGTAGTCAATAATAACTGCTTTTTATGAAAGAATCAAAATTAACCTTCATGATATATATATATATATATATATATATTCATTCTGAACTCTCCAGAGCTTGGATATCAGACAGTGAGCGCTGTCCAGTGCATACTCAATGCTCTTTTAGTCAGTTTCTGAGCTCCGGGAGCTGAGCAGTGAACTCCTCAAGTCACTGAGTGGTGACACTAAGCAATACACATATTTAGTAAAGCATTTCTACACGTGGAGGAACACAGCAGCATCTTTAGGTTTTGTTGTCTCAGGAATTTCAGGCCCACCACAGCCTTTTTTCCACTTAAGTATTGGAAAATGCTCTTCAAAAAGTTTATTTTAGCTCATTGTTACCTAAACATTTTCCTTCACAAATAGCCAGTGCACTTTCAAAGCACAACAATACATTGCAATAATGTTACACTTTCACTAAACAAGTGTTGTGATTTAAGGGAAATGAAAGAAACGTGAGTGTCCAATTACAGGCAGGTGTTGGTTGTTACCCTTTTGCATAGCTGAGTGAAGTACCAGCTACTCGATTTTATTTATTTATTTTTGATGAAGCGTTACACTCCTTTCTGTGTAGAGATTAAAACTTAAATTTGTCTCGATTTAAAAACGATTTTCAAAAACCTGCCTTTTGGCTGCAATTATAAGCTCCACAGTTCTGCACAAGCAAAATAATCGTAATAAAAAGACAAGCGTGATAGAAGACAGCGACATGACAGAGCGAAAGCCACAGCAGGCGTGCAGGGCAAGCAGAGCAGCGTGAGCACAGGAGAGCGCAGAAGAAGACACCAGGCGCGGTGTTTGGAGAAGCAGCCAGGAAACTGAGGCAAGGAAGATGTCGTGGACGTGTTTTGGTGAGGACACCAGCGTCTACCTGCACGAGGGCTCAGCCAGGTGAGCGCAGCAGTGATGCAGAGCGGCTGCAGCCGGAGCGGGGCAAAGCTGAGGTGTTTTTTTTTAAAAGCCGGGGCGATGCTTCACGGGGCGGCGCCTGAGGGACGCGCGGGGGCAGCCGGCCGCCGCTCCTCCTCAAACCACCGCCCGGCACCTTGATTTTTGGAGAAAAACTAAGAAAAAGGGGTAACCGGCAGAACAACGGTGCCGAGCCGTGCGGGCGCCCCGCCGCCAGCCCCTAACGGTTTTAACGGCTCCTCTGCCCCCAAGCAAGATGGCCGCCGCCCGCGAGCTTCTTCTCCCCTATCCAAAATGGCCGCCGGGTGTAGCCACCGCCCGCCCAGCGTTGCCCGAACGTAAAATGGCGCCCGGGGGGGGCAGCGGCCGGATGGGGCTCGGGGGAAGGCTAGTCACGTGGTGAGGGGCTGGCCAATGGCAGGCGAGGAGGAGGACGCCGTTGCCGGCCGGTGGGGGCACGGACGCGCGGCCCCGGGAGACTGAGGTGCTGGGAGGGGGCTGAGGGGAGTGGGGGCGGGCTGCGCTCCGCTCCGCTCTTATTTTTATTAATTTGGGGGGATAGCGCGTTTTAAAACTGCTTTGAGGTTGGCTTCCTCTTCAAATGTTCGCTGTTTGGAGCGGTAGCGTGTGTAATTAGGTCAATGTGACAAATTGACAAAGCTTTATTAAGCTTTAGCGTGCTGAAACTGGAAGCAGAAATACCAGTTAACGTTTCAAGATGTCTGAGTGAGGTGGTTTTTAAAGCTTTTTTCTTTCTTTTTTTTTTTTTTTTTTTCCCTGAAGGTCACAAAATAAGGCTTTCTTGTGTCGTTTTGTTTTAGTCGTGTGCTGCGCTGTAATTAAAGTTATGAGCATTTAGGCTTATCTGTTCTGTGCTGTTAGAAGAGACAGGGTTTGTGGAATATCTTTAAAATAAACTGTCTTTACCCAGGTAGATGCCACTTTACAATGGGCCTTAAAACCTTCTGGAAGAGCTACAAAGTCCTGATTGTTATGGGAACTGGCCTTGGGCTGGTGCACTGGGGGTGGTTTCACATCAAGTCCAGCCCCATCTTCCAAGTGAAGACAGAGGACTTTGTGCCAGAACCTGCGATTGTGGCATATGTGATGCAGAAAGATAACAAAAATAAAGAAAAATAGCTGTAGTGCTATCTGTTGTAGGTAAGTTTCCTAGTTAGTTATCTGTGTTGAGGCAGGAGATGAGTCAAATGAGTTTTCTAACAGATCCGGTCGTCCAGAGTTTTTTTTATTCTTTTGCAGCTGAGTTAACCTGGTAGTTACATGCACCCCAAAATTGCATCCTGTGTCTTCGCAAACTGCTGTTAAATCCTGTGTAATAAGATGAATTGAGTTATGCTAGTACGGGACTTAAATTTATTTGAGAAACCAGCCCCATCACGTTTCAAGGCAATAGTCAAATTCCTGTGACTGACGTGATCTATAACAGCATCTTTTCAGGTTCAAAGCTGCTCAGAAATAATTGTGACTTTACATAGAGTAATATATCATGTTGTTAATAGCAATGCTGATTATAATACAAAAGAATGGTTAAGTATGAGAGAAGTCTAAATACTTTAGAGATTATGTATAGATGTAAACAAATACATATTTAATTTCTGAAGTGTTTAAGAGCTAAAAAAAAAAGTACGCAAGATGTCTTTCAGAGGCTTCTTAAAACTTGGCTCAACATTAAGAGCTTTTGTTTCTGAAGTAGTTGCTTGGGAAGCAATGCTGAGTATTTCAGTTCTTTTGTTCTTGTGTAAAAACAGTTTAACATCGCTACGATGCTAATACAGTACAATGTGATACGCTGTGATACTTTCATACACTCCAGTACAGTTTATAGTAGCCTGCTATTTATTGACCTATAAGTAAAACAGTATCAATCTGGAGGTCAGAATTGAAGATAATAACAAAAATGTAGTTTGTGTACTGCATGCTCATGTGTAATAATGTGTATTCTCAAATAGCATTATAGATTGGTATTTGTCCTTACATGATGTTGCGTGGAAAAAAGTAGAAGTTCAAGCTATGTGATATTGTCAGAAGATTATGCTAATGCCTTTCTGTTTTTTGTTGTAGATATAAATAGCTTTGAAGATTTTTTCACCTGTGAGTGTTGCCAGAAGAAGAGATGAGGAAAGCTAGCTGGAGTAGAAAGAATCTTCTACTTGTGGCAGGACTGGCATTTATAGGTGTCCATTTTGGAACCATGCTTGTAAACTTTGTTGCAAAAAAATCTGTTCGATCACATTCGGAAACTAAAAAAGATGATCGTTTAGAATGAAATAGCTTATTGTTGTCATTATATATAAATTTCACAACTTGAGCCTCGTTTTAAGAGATGGATCCTGAACAGATAATCAAATGTATTTATCATACTGTTTCACATTGGAAATAGTAATCCTTGGCTACAAAGAATAAAATGTAGTAATTTGAATTTAATGTACTGTGAATTAAATTTTGAGTTTAAAGTGCTGTGAATTCTAGATCCAAGTAAAAACAAAAATGTTAATTTGAAAATGTCTCGTCTTGAAGCTAAAAAGCCTTCATTATTTATTAGTGACCCTTTAACTAAAGATGCAGTTAGCCAGTCACTGTCTCTGTTAAATAGGATATTAAAATCTTGCTATGGTCCTGCTGGTAGACTTAAGCAACTCCACAACGGTGTGGGAGGCTATGTATGTATAACTTCACAATCTTCAGCCATACTTGGCCGTCTTTCTGTCAGTCATCCTGTGTTAAAGGTTTTAACAGCCTCTGTACAGAACCACGTAGCCCGCTTCAGTGACTGTGGCTTATTTACTGCTATTCTTTGCTGTAGCTTGATTGAAAACTTTAAAAGCCTACCTGTTCCATCTTGCACTGTAATTAAAATAAGCAAAGATCTTTTGAGTTTGTGTACTGACTACCTCAAATCTGAGGCCTGTGGTTGCCGAGTATCTGTGGATTTTAGCAATCTCAAGACTCTTCTTTGTTTGGTACGCAGCGTATTAACAAGCAAACCCGCTTGCATGCTTAATGCAACAGAAGTTGATCATCTCACCATGCTAATAGTAAAGGCTTTCATGTTTACTATTCCGTGTCATGTTGAAACTAAGGCTGTTTTAGGAAAGTGTGTAACAGTACCTGTGAAAGGTAGAAGAGTTCTGGATTCTACAGTTCTTCCTGGACTACTGATAGAAACACCAGAAATTCAATTTGCAAAACTACTTTCTGTCAAAAGAATTTCTTCTGACGCTATCAAGATAGCGCTTTTCTGTGTGTCCATGTCAGGAGACCTCTTCAACCCTGAAGAAGGAATGATAACAGTCCATCATGGAATTTCTCTAGAAATGTCAGAGCTGAATCAGTTGCTTAATGTAGGAAAGCAGCTGGTTAATGATGAGGTGGGCCTTGTAGTGTGCCAGAAAGTTATCCACCCATCGTTGAAACAGTATCTGAAAGAGAACCAGGTCATGGTTGTGGACAGAGCTGGGCTATCTGTGATGGAACCCCTGAGTCAAATGACAGGTAACGAGCAAGTTTTCTGCCCTAAGTTGCTACCTTCAATGTTAGTCTTGTAATGAAAACCTACCTAGGTGGAAACCTACTGTCGTTGCGTAGCAGCAGAGCAAGTGTTTCAAACCAGAAGGTGCTCCTTCCTTGTCTGAAAGCAATTTTAAGTGACTGGCTAGCTGTAATGATGACATCCTACCCAGATGATCACTGGTTGCTCCTTGAGGAGTATCCAATTCTAGCAACCATTTGCAAATGTAGATTATTTTCAAACTCCTTTCTAATGAGAGTAATAAGGTTACCTATTACCTTAAAGTAAAAGTAAATCTTGCACTGTGAAAATGTGCTGGTTTCTGCTTGCAATTTCCTCTGTGGTCACAAATGTTAGATATTGAAGAATGTAATTTAAAAAGCCAAGAGGGGCAAAAAATGTTCATGCTTTATGAAACGCAACAGGCATCTGTTCTGAGGACGTTAATACGTGCTGTTCTCTACTTTTCTTAATTGGGCAGGTTCCAAGCCTATAGCTTCCATACATTCGTTTTCTCCCAGTTGTTATGGAAGTCTGAAGGATGTGTGCACTAAGAGTTTTGGCTCAAAACATTTTGTCCATCTAATTCCTAATGACACAGTTGTCTGCAGCTTGGTACTCTGTAACAGAAATGAAACGACGTGGGATGAACTGAAGGTGGGCACGTTTTCTTGAAATATTTCTTGAAAAAATCATGCTTTTAGTGGAAAACAGAAAGAGTAAAGGAAAACCTAAATACAGTGAGTTTAAAAAATATTTGGTTCCCAAATGAAACTTAGTTAGATTTAAGGAAATAGCTCCAAAAAAGTGATTTAGAAATTGTACTGTTTCCAGACTTTCAAAATCTTTGGAGTGCTTGTGTTCCTTTAACACCTCTATTTTAATGCTGGAAGTTCTTCAGAGAGAAATTTTTCACCTGTTCTTAAAGCCAGTACTAGGTAAATGTTTTCATTCTCATCCTTGGTTAATAGGAGCACAAAGTAAAAGTTGCCCATCAAAAGGTCACCAGCAATGCCTGCAAGGCTAGTCAGGCGTAGTTCTTCATTGAGTAGTTGGTGTTGATATTGGTTGACTTTGTAAATCAGCTTTGCAAAAAGGAATAAAATACAGCATTTTTTCTGTTCTTCCATATGGAGCGTAGACAAATAAAGACTATTCTTCAGTTATTAAACATGGTTTTGGAAGTGACGTGGCAAGTTTATATTCACACCATTCAAATTTATGAAGTCTCTCCCAGGAATTACTAAAAACCTTTATTCCAGTAGGTGGTTTTTTTTTTTTTTTTTCTTTTGTTTGTTTTAAGTGTGTGTGGGAAATCTTATTTATTATGGTATGTGTAACAAAAAATTCATATGGTTTTCAGCGTGCATGTGAAACTGCAGAGCATGTGTTACAGTTAACAATTAAGGAACCCTTGGCTTTGTTAGGAGGTGGCTGTACAGAAAGTCATTTGGCTTCATATATAAGATACAAGGTATGTTTGAGGTTTTTTTTTTTTTTAAAGCTGGTTAATATACGTAGGAAGCAAAACTTTTAGTAGAATTATCGTTACAGTTTGCATTTGTCATTTGTAGGTTAATGTTGCACTTCTGTATAACCTCAAAACAAAGGTGTTTTTGAAGCACTCTGCTAGGGGCATCTTTTTCAGAATTTAATACTGTATTTGTATCTGCTAGTGTTTCTTTAGGTATCTATAATAGTGTTTAAGTGTTAAAATAAAAATTGAGGGTTTTTTATTGAATGATAATCTGCAGAACTCAGCTTTGACATGTCTAGAATTTTTTTCTATCAGAAAAATCTAACAATTTTTCTGTTAAGGCTGAACCATCTTTAAAAATAACAGCACTTCAAATGTTTGACTAAAGCTATTTCTGTAAAACTGTTCTAATTTTTTCTTGCTTTTGTTTTTTTTTTAGACTTGTAGTCTGTCCACTAGCAGCTTTAAAGATGCAGATTATTCTCAGACACAATACCAGTTGATTGCTGATGCTTTTTGCTCCTCCCTGGAGTCTGTAGCTTGCTCTCTGAGTCATGATGATGAAATTCTCACAGACACGGTTTATGGACACTGTTGGCTTGTCCCGTCAGGTTTTCCCTCTGTCTCTAATTGGTCAGATTTACTCTCAAAATGTGGCTGCGGAATTAACAGTAATACTCAGAATCTCAACTGGAGGCTTTTGCGACCCCATTTTGGCTCTCCAACTCCACAGAGCTGCCCAGAAGAGCCTTCAGTAAAGGCGGCTGACTTGCTGACACTGGACTGTTTTGCTGCAAAGTACAGTGGCCTACAAGTAGCTGTGGAGACAGCCAATCTGATTTTGGATCTCAAATGCATAATTGAAGATCAAAATTAGCTCTGTGACATGAATTGTGTTGCACAGTGAGATACTTAATCACAGAATCACAGAATGGTTTGGGTTGGAAGGGAACTTTAAAGTCCATCTAATTCCAGCCCACTGCCATGGGCGGGGACACCTCCCCCTAGAGCAGGTTGCCCAAAGCCCCATCCAACCTGGCCTTGAACACCTCCAGGGATGGGGCACCCACAACTTTCTCAGCTACCTGTTGCAGTGCCTCTCCACCTTCATAGTAAAGGCCGCCTTAATGTCTAATCTAAATCTACCTTTTTTTAGTTTAAAGCCATTCGCCCTTGTCCTATCACTACACTCCCTGACAAAGAGTCCCTCTCCCGCTTTCCTGGAGGCCCCTCTTGGGTATTGGGAAGTCACTATAAGGGTCTACAAAGTAATTATAATTGAAAGCAGAGTAATATACAACATGTTAAGGTACTTAGAAGTGGTTAGAGTATGGACAATGGACAGAAATTAAGTCTGTCAGCTATTAAGTACTCTCCTGATTGTTAAGCTACTGACATACAGCATTTTCAAATGTTTAACACGGTAGAAATTGTGAAACGATAAGCCAAATATTCAGCGAGTCACAGCAACATGACTTGCAAGTATTCAAATTGGTATATTCAAAAGAGCGAAATACACTTCAAAAATTGTGTTTCTCGTGTCCTTCTAGGAGATTTGAATGTTCTGCTTCAGTAAATAAAATGCTGAATTGAAGGAGGCTGGCTGATGTTCCCCCTGTATTATGCAACGTGTTGGATGTTTCTGTAAACTCTATGGCCTCTTCAAAGGAATGGGGAAAATGGATTTACTTGCTGAGGAAAACATGTTATGGATTAGAATTTATGTAGTCTCAGCAAAAGCTTTATATAGATTTTTGTACTGCAGCAAGACATTATCACTAGAATTTTTAATATTCTAAATAAAAAGAGAAGGTTTTCCTTAGCAAATACCTTGAGCAACTTACTGTCAAATTCTGCTCTGAAGTTCTGTTACCTTTTCCTGTACTTTGTTTCTAAATTGCTGGAAGATTTTCAATTCATATATAATTTATTTAGCGAGTTAAAAATCAACCTGAAGACCTTAAGGTAGCAGGTAATGGAAAATTTAAAAAGAAATGGCAGACTAACTGACTTGGGGGTGGGGGAAGCTTTTTTTTTGTACAGTGGACCATGATTGCCTTCTCTGGAATACAGGAAAGCTTATAAATGTTTCTATTATATAAGTAAAGATGCAAGAATGTCCCAGTTACCATTTACTTAACTCTTTGCATATAGTTTTTTTTTTTTAATGAACTAAGGCTTTAAGCTGCACAGACGTGTTTTGATCTTTAAATAAGGCTTAGACTGTATGATTGAAACTTTCCCATTTTCAGCATGCATGCAAGATCAAAAGAGGTGTTATAGTTTCTTAAATTCATTTTTTTTGTCCCTTTCTCCTCCCTCATTTTCCATCGCAAGGGGCAAATTATACATGACATGCTTTTCCTGAAAACAGTTACATAGTCTACTTATGTTTCCTCATCTTCTAAGTTTTTAATGTATATACTGAGTATAAACAGTGAAATTGTCTTGTGTAAGTCAGTTTTGAAAGGTGTAATTAAATACAGATCTTTCCAGACCTCTTGTACAAAGTCCTTTTTATTTCTAGAAACATGAATCACTTTATCACTGGGAAAAAAATATTATTTAAATTTATGTATCTTTTTATGTCCTGAAAGGATTGTTTCAGTGCTATAAGACATTTATAAGGCACCTGGAAATGTGTGGAAGAATGTTACAAGGGATATCCATATCTCAATTCTCTAATATGCTATGAAAAATACAGAAAAATCACAAATAATGAAAGTAAATGATGATCTATGCCTGAAAGCACAGAAGAATCTTGTTGCTTTATCCAGTTGAGTGTCTATCTCAGTATTGAATTAGAGTATTTTACTTTAATAGCAGCTTGTTATGCTCTGCAAAATGCTGACTGCAGCTGAGAAGTGAAAATTAAAACATTTAAGTAGAAGTAGTTCCTGGTATCCTTTTGTCTTGGTATCTGAAGATAAGTTCAGAGCCTCTATCAGACAGTTGTTAGCTATGATTCTATGCTGCATCAATTTAAAAAGCACACTAGAAAATTGTGAAAGCACTAGGAAAACTTAAAATGTGGTACGTCATTGGCTAAAATACTTTAATAAAAGCATAAGAAAGTGTAAACTTCATAGTGAAAATCTTAAGTTAAATTTGATTTTTGATGACTAGATAAAAATTCATTTATACCTGAACCAAAGATTGTTTTATATATTAATATAGTCTTAATAAAAATTATTTTTTCTCCCAATGTGACAAACAAATAAGTACCTGGCGCTGTTTTTTATGGGCATTGCATGCTCAATTCTCAGTTGTGCTAGATTTTTCCTGTACCTTCAGAAGGTTGGTTAGCCTACTTTTAACAGGTAATATACAAGGAATACAACTTCAGATATTGTTTAAAATTTAAGTAAATTGAACTTTGATTCTCAAACCAAGAGCAGCATAAAATTAACTTTGCTGAACTCCAATGTTTCTTGATGAAACATAGATGCAAAAATGGCATTTCCTAACTCTCCCACCATGTTTTGGGGTTGACAAAATGAAATATCACCAGTTTAATGTCTTTTGAGAAGACACTACAGTTTTATTCCTGCTCTCCTTGGAATTTACAGTTTGTTCAGTGGGAGAAATTAGCATTTACACAGGTATTATTAAAAGGCTAGTGTTTTCTGATGGTGACCTCATTTATTTTTTCTGTTGACTTCTGCAGAGTGCTCTGAGGTTTTTAATTTTAATAATTCTGCTGATAATGCGCAAGGAGGTACATTCATCTTCAGCCTTCTCAGCTGTGCTACTGCTCATGGCCTAGCACGAGCTAAAAGTGCTGATGATATAACCACTCAGGTCAGCATGTTTAAGATACCAATTTAATGTAGTTGCTTCTCAATTCGGTATTTCAGTTTGTTTGGTATTGAAAACTTCAAAGTGAATAAGATCTGAAATGCTGAGTAATTTAAGGATCTTTAGTATTTCTATTACTGCATCCTATTTCAAGTAGATACCATTAAACGTTGACATTTTGACTTTGGTTAAGAATATGGAAAGCCTGTACTTCACTGATTCTGCTACTATTTGCAAATTTTTAGACTAGTTACTGGTCCTTATCTCAATTTTTTTCCTGTTGATTTTCCTATCTGTAAAATGGAATCAGAGATGATGCTTTTTAAGGCATGGAGACTTGTGGGTGAAGAGTTTTAAGTAAAAATGTAAGGAACTATTTGGTTTTTTGTTCCCCTTAATCAGGTTTTTTAAAGCAAACTTAGATCCTTACTAAAAGAATATAGGCTCTACATTTGTTTTAGACTAGATCTTCATGTGATGCTAAGTCGTGTAGATCCTTGAAGATGGGATAAAAACAAATTTATGAGTTCAGAAAACTTAACCTTACTCTACCAATAGCACAACATGGATATTTCAGAAGTGTTTAGGCATTTCTAGGCTAATTAACCATTACTGCTTTTTATCTTTACCTATAAAGGAAGAGTATCTATTGTTGCCCAACTTTGTAAGAAAAATACTGCTTGGGCTGTCACAAGCACAGCAGAGTATGTGCAAACAGTTTTTCTTGCTCCAAAACTGAACTTTTTAAATTTTACTAGTGTTCTTAGTTTGCTGTGCAGAATAGCAAAATGTAGTATTTGTTACATTTTCAGCAGTGCCATGTGAAGTGAGTCATGTAAGTACTACACTGTTCAATCTCAGAAAAGTCAATATCCACAAGTCAATGTCATAGCAAGAACATTTTTTTTTTAACTGGATTTGCATTTACTACCATTCTGAAGATGCAGAAATGGTCCTTTTATTGCAAAGAGACTGCATCCAACACGCTTATAATCTGTGTAGACAGGCTTTTTGAGAATGCAGTTGCTAGTCATTTTATAATGATTTTTTCAAGGTGTTTAGTACTTTTTATTTGCAAATGTTAATATGATTTTTTTCCAGCAAAGGCAAGTTGCACAGTACTGATAAATAAGTTTCTGTCCAGTATGACTGTATTCTTAAATTCTCAGTTAAGAAATATCTTTGCTTTTTGTCTATTTACTTTGTCCTGTATAAATTAGTATAAGCTCAAAAGATCTGTATATACAGATTTATTCTTTATGCTGGAAGCAGAAATGTGGTCACGGTATATGTAAGTAGATCCACGTATCTTTAGTCAAGAAACTAATAAAATTATGGCAGAATAGGTTCCAGCATTGCGCTGTGCATTATGTCATTAACTGTGCTGACTTCCATTAGTTTTGACCTAGTTTTCTATTAAATATATATATGTTTATATATATAATTTATATATATATAGAAATGTCTTGTAGGCATTCCTCCTGCAGACTTTTATTTTTGCCTTACCATGAGCATCTTTACAAAGTTGAACTTTCAAATTTACTCACTCATGAGAAGCTTTTATTCAAGCTTTCATCATGCGTCCTGAAGGCCACAGCTGTGTACAGTCTGGCTTCTGCCGATTGCTGGTGCTTTGTTTTCTGATCTGACAACATCAGTTCTCTCCAGGTACCCAGCAAATGGCTTCCCACTATGATGACTAATAAGTGTTCACCAAGCATTTGTTTGGCAGCATCCCGTGATATCAACAGCTATTCCTTATCGGTAGCTTTCTTAGTTTATATTAACTGTTAATTCTTTTACAAGTAGAGAAGCTAGACCACCTTTTTCTTCATCTTTAAAAGCCATCCGTGGTATCTTTTCCCTTCAGGCTTATGATACTGTTAGTCTCATCTAGTAGTGGGTAAAGAAAATAGATGGTTGGGGAGAAATTAGTTTCACAGTCCGTAGCTGTGACTCAGCTTGGCTCTGAGTCATCACTTCTGTGTGAGGCTAAGTAGGATCCTCTGCTGATAAATAGCGTACTCGAGGGCTCTGACGGAGGGATTTTCAGGGAATTGTAGGGACTATCGTAGTTCCAGCTCTTGAAAGACTCGATGACTTTGAGAGGCAGGAGCAAAATTAGCATTATATTCTAATTTATTACTCTTTATTAGTGTGCAAGTGGATCTGCGGAGGTGGGATAGGGCCGGAGGTGGAGGCAGGACACGTGCAGCACAGGTGCGGGTTTCCAGGACCAGCACTGAGGAGGAGCAGGTCTCGTGCAGGTGGTTCAGCTGGGCCTGGGGGCTCCTATAAACTGCATACTACCACCTATTATGTATGAAATGTGAGGGTTTGGTCACATTAAATGCCCTGTAAGGTAAAAAGAGGGACTCTAAAGACTGCATTTGATGGGATTTTTGTGCGCTTTTGAAGGCAAACCTCTGTGGGGAGGCCCTGGTCTGCTGCCCGGCCAGCTGCCCTCTTACCCATCTCCTGACAGGATAGAGTGGGAAAATAAGGTGGAACAGCTCCTGGGGCAAGACAAGCCTCCTCCTCCTCTCCCCTCATGGCTGTTCCTCACCCTTTTCCCCTCACCCTATGCTGCCCAGCACCACGCTGCCCTTTCTCCCCCCTGCCTCCCCAGTGGCCCTGCTGAGGGACTGGGCCCTGCCCTGGGCCCGCTGGAACCTTCTGGAAGCGGCGTCGGGCAGCCCTGGCTCCCTCACAGAGACCCCGCAGCTCCCCCACTGCAGCCCTTCTGAAATACCTCATAAGCTGCCGTTCTGTGAGCCTTTCCTTGCACGTTATTGGAGAATGTGGACAAATTGTCGACTTTATAGAAATTTGTGTGGAGAAGAGAAAAGCGATGTTAGCAAATTGTGCAGCGAGCGTGTCATGAGGCACGCGGGCTGGTCCTGGAGATGGACTAGATGACAGGGCTGACCCCTAAAAAGACAGCAAGGAGCAAAAAAAACCATCAATTTTCACGGGGTTTGGAGAACACAGAGACATGTTTCCTGATGGCTGCTGACTAGGGCAGATGTGACAGGGCACTGGGAGCTGCCTGTGTTGAAAGGAGGACTGGAAGCGTGTTGAGGAGCTCCCTGAACAAGGAGCCTGCTGGAAGCAGGGAACATCCCCGAGGAGGGGAATCCCACCGGCTCCTGTGAGCTGGGAATGGACCAAGATCCACTTCATGTGGAGATCCCTGGACGTTGTTTTGATGGGAAAGCCACCCACGAGAGCCTGTTTAAGTGTGGTCCATAGATCCAAGAGCATACAAGATAAAACGGGAGGATCCACAGCTCTGCTGTTACTGCAGTGAAGGGATAACTCACGGCAGAGCAGTGAGCGTTGCAATCCAGGAGGTGACTCAGAAAAGTGAGTTTTTTATATTTTTTTTGCACTGGCACAGTGCCTACCAACTAGTGCTATGTGTCGTGTGGGCGTCTGTCTACGCCAACCTTATTTCTCTTTCTGCTTTCTGTCTCATTACTTCCATTTTAAGCAAACAATGATTGCCTTTGTAACAAACAAAGGTGAGATAAATTCTTCACGTGTTTTTTGTGCCATAACCATGGCCTCCCGTTGTTCATCCTTGTTGGGGTTCAGCTGGGATGAGAAAATTATATTTAAATTATAACTAAATTCTTTTCAGGTGTTTAAAATCCTGCTCCTAGACAGTGTCCCGGAACTGCCCCTCCTTGTGTTACTTCAACATCATGCATTTCTGTGAGCAATGCTGCAGTTATTTCCAGTCTTTATATTTGGCCTAGATGTGTTTGTTAAATCAGGTATTGATCTGTCCCATCATGATGCTTTACATGTAGGCATGAATTTGACCATAAACCATGCTTTTTTCAGTTTTGTATACAAGCACTGAAGAAACGTTTGGTCTGGCCAGTCACATGTGCTTGTGTTCCCCAGCTGGGAACATTTCTAATTGAAAGTTGCTTTCAGCTGAAACATGATTAATCAGGCAATAACTAAGACAGAGAAAGATGTCCCTGCTGTCTCTTTTCTTTGAAAATAAACTATTTTGTGTGTGTCAGTAATTAGAAATACATAATACAAAATGCTGTGAAAGTGGAATAGCCAAACCCCATGTTGAATAATCCCATGCACTTTAGTGGTACAGCGAGGGTCTCCAAATAACATACTCACATCTAAAGTAAAACAGTGGAGAAATTAGTTTAGATTTTTAATAATGAAAATTGCTATGTAAAATCTTCCTTTGAGTGTTGAAATACTGTAGGGTCAAATAAGAAAAGCTGTACTCATTTGATGTCATTCTGAATGTAAAATCTCTTAAAGGACTTCATTATATCAGCATTCAATGGACTAGCAGCTTTTTGAGAGGAACCAAAATGAGTGCATTTGCATCCTGTTTTTAGGAGTTATGAAGATCCATTGCATCTGCCTAATCAAAATGGCTGCTAAATGAAAAACCTCATTCCTAAACTGCACGCAAAACAGCAGATGTCACTCCAGTCTTTCTGTATGTGGGCCAGAGAAGAATTTCCTCCTGCACAAGAATACTTACACACAACATTACTGTTTACATTTAATAAAGTGTACGTTAAGAAATAGGTACCATGCATTACAGAGTTTCTGAGGTTAACCATGGATTGCTGTTTTACGTACTAGAGAGACACTCAGTGTCTGGATTGTCTCCATTTGGATCTGTGTATATTGGCATGGTGTGGAACCAATTTATAAAGAGATCTGGGCACTGAGTAGTAACACATACCTTTCTCTAATGTATGGCTTATGTTTTAAGACAATGGTGTTAACTGAGGGAAAACATACAGTTGTATGGCTGAATTGTTCTAAATAGTTTTTTAGGACTGTCATTAGGTTTCTTATGTTCATGATGAAGTTAACATTTTAAGCAAACTATGGCAAATAGTTTGAGCTATTTACGCACCTGTTCTTGTTTGGTTTTAGTTAGCTAACTTTATCATAAATTCCTTTGTATGGAAGCCCAGAATCAGTCTTATGTTTCTTGGAATGGTGCTGATTTTAGTGTACACATCTTGTATGACCTTATATGAAGCTTGTGCTACAAAATATAGGCCAAAATTGTCATAGCAAGGTGGCCAAAACTAAATTCCTGCCTCACAGAGAATCATAAGCATCCACAAACTCCAGAGCAGTTACTGCAAGTTCTGAATGTAATCTTGGGAGTATGGTTTCCAGTGCGTGACTTCTTTGTTTTGATTTGGTTATGCACACTGGTAGGGATCTAAAACCTACTTTGCTATGGGTTATAAAGACACTGGAGTAGAAAGCAAGATATTTGTTTTATAGGTGAATTTTCATTGCTTAAAACTCTTACTTTTGGGGAAAAAGTCATCCAGGATTACACCTATTAAATCTAGTTCCCGAGTTGTTCTTAACCAATAAATAAATAAATAAATAAATAAAGTTTTTAAAAAAAGTTTTACAGTATTAATATGTACTTTTTAGGAAAATAACTGTGATTTTTAAAAATAAAAATAACAATATAGCTCCATGTCATTCTATTTTAATAAAATTGCACTTAATGTTCGTGTGTTGTTAGAGGCAAAAGCTTAAGAATTGTAGATATCTTTGGCATCACAAAAAAATTACATTTTACAATTTTTACATTTTTTCACATTTTATATTTTTACTCTTCTTTGCATTTACAAAATATTACACTTTTTTTTGTAAAAAAAATGTTCAGTCCTCAATTGTTATTTTTTTAGATATTAGTTAAAGTTCTGCTGTTTTAAAAGCTTTGCAAGTATACATGTCCTCAGCTCCAGTAAATGCAGAATCTGAATTCTGCTACTAGGTTTTGATATTTTACGTAATTGATTTTTCCTACCCACCCATAAACCCACATTTTTTTGAATCTCGTTATTATTTTGGGAGGGAGGAGGAGGAAAGAGCTTATTCTTTTCCCTTTTCTGTTTTATTTTTTAAATCCCCAGCAACATTAAGTGATTCAAGAGACATACTTCCCAATTAAAAAAAAAAAAATGTGATTGCAAAGAAATGACTTTGGGGCAATTTGATACTTTTGGGAGGAAAATTCATTGAATGGATCTTTACTGTTCCTTAAAGTGCTGTGAGCAGAACCTGAAAATTTCGGGGACATAATCAACTCTGAATGGCATATTTTGAGCAAAGCGCCCCTGTGAACTGAACAAAAACCAAGGCTTAACATTTCATCAGGCTTTGCTAGGAGTAGTTCCACCTCTGAGATGAAGCAGAGATGAGTTTACATTTTGCTGACAGACATTTTGTCTGAAGCTTTGCATGGGGAAGGCTGTTGCAGATAGCTAACTCTTAAAGCAGGTTCAGACTAACCTCTCTTGAATGTGCCTTCCAACTTTAGGCGGAATACTTGTATTATTAGGAAATAGCAGTATTTGCCTCTTTATTTGCTGTGATGATTTGGTCGAATGTAGCAGTTGTTGCACGATGCCAGGCAGATGGTATTAAAGGATTCAAAATGAATGTGCAAACCTGCTCTGGAAGTCAGATACTTCTTTGTTCTGCTGTGAGACCTTGTGGCAAGGCTGCCTGGCTTGTGGAGTTTTGCCTTCATTTCATCACTGGCTTACTGTCGCTTTGCTAACTGCAAGTCTTCCTTTCTTCCCTGTATTTATGTTTCTGTCTCCAGATGGAGAATATTTGCCTGTCTAAATGATGGCTAGGCATGGTGAGTGGCAAACCCAGAAGTAATTGTAAGGCACAAAATCAATTCCATAGCTGTAATAAATACAATTTTAGAAACAGCCAAGAAATGCAGAGGACTGCGTGGATTTGGAGCCACAGGCCAAAAGATTATTTCTGTACATGGAGGAGAAAAAAGCACTCAATTTTATCATAATTGTGTAGAAGGGCTCCCTGAATAGGGAATTGGATTGATATTTCCAGGTAATAAAAACATAAAATAGCTTGTATAGCAAGTACACGATGGGCTTTCCCTGTGCATTTAGTGGAGAGAAAACCTTAACAGAAAATCACTACATTGCTTATCTAATACAGTAAGCTTCAACTTTATTTGGTAGAGATCGCCAAACTGCATACGCTGCGCTTGTCACTGGCATTCAGCAACGTTTCATCAAGAATTAGTCTAAATTCCTATCAAAGACATATTTTTTTATAGCTATAATAGGAAAAAAGGAATTTGTACTACCCAGGAATCTGTCAGTAGAAGCTGAGCTGAAAATGATATTTATCTTTGTTGCAGATAAGTCACTTAGATAAGAACTTTTAGCGATAAGGGGTCATTCAGAAGGCAAAACTCTCTGCTTCAGCCTCTTCCCGGCAGACTCCTCAGGAGCAGGCTGATAATAAACCGAGTTTTAGAAATTATCTTAACAGAATGTTTTTCATGTGATGAATTTGAAGACAGTCATATTTCTGCGTGGTTCTGGCTATTGTCAGTAGGGCAGCCTGTGTGCTGTGTGTGGACCTTGATGGGGGAACTCGGAGATTTTATGCGAAGAGGGGGTTTTCTTCCAAGGGGACTGTCAGCTTCAGCCTGCAGGTAGGTGCAGGAACTGTTCCGAGGGCTCTTATGTGCTCTTACTGGTTTCTTCTAGCCTTAAACATCATGCTGGGGAGGATGTTGTCGTGCTGTGGAGCCAGGCTAGCTTACAGTAGCTTGAGTTGCTAAGATCCAGGAGGCCTTCTGAACTCAAAAACACTGGCATGTCTACTTTTGATTGTCAGACGTTCTGATAGTCAAAAAGGGGGGTTGCTTTTATTTCATGGGGGTAATTACAGTGACTTGTATGGTAAGAAGATCTGTAAAACTGATTTTATTCCTTTTTCTTTTTAAAGGTAAACATTCAAAATTTGGGTCATTTCATGATTGTAAAGGAGGCTTTTGTCTGTTGGTTGTCCTGGCAGTGTGGAAAAGTCTGTCACTTCCCCACCAGTACATTGAGATTTTGATCAGTTCCTTGATGCTATCTGAGTAAAGAAGGCAGAAAGCAAGGACCAGACAAAGGAAAGATGGTCCTTGTCCTCAAAAGGGACTGAAGATGAGACAGAGCAAGCACAGTCTGAGATGAGATACAAGTCCATGTTGACAATTACCTTTATTCTTTATGGTGGCCTACAGGTACTTGGGGTAGCAAGAAGTCACCTGGACTGTTCTCTTAGCTTTCAGCAATCAGCAGTTTAAGGACTTCAGGGCTGGGCTGCATTGATTGCACTTTTAATAGGCACTGTTAGAGCTACTTCTCAGTTATGCCTAAATGTGCATTTCTTTAGGTATGTCCTTATTCAGAGTCACTTTTTAAAGACCTGTCAAAAAAAAAAAAAAAGTGAGATGCAGTTTCCTACAGATGCAAAGAGGAAGCCCAGGTTAAGATGCTGTAGGTCACTCCCTAGGTGGGAAGAGATGGGATTTGATCTTTTGTCCCATGAGTCCTAAACTCATGTCTTATCTATAGAGGGCCTGAGGTTTTCTGTTTTACATTCTAATAAATTAAAAAGTAGGGGATTGCTTGATGTGGACATTTGGGATTTTGCTGCTTGATACAACAGTTCTCCTACACCTGCATATCAAATTAATACTGAAGTTCACGTTGCATTAAAGGCTAAAACCTTTGAGATGCCCTTAATACCATGAACTAGAGACTCTGCTCTTCTAGTAGGTTTTTGGTAAATTGTTAGACTAGGGAAACAACCTCAGATAAAATCTGTGCCTTTTGCTGAATTTGTTTGGCATAACTATGCAAATCAAAGATAAGACTCTGCTTCTCTGCTTCTGCATCTTTTCTTCCGTCTGCTCTTTGTATACTTTAACACTTTTGTCAGCTGCAGATGGCAGTGAGTGAAGGACAGAAAATGGCACATGTCCAATCCTTCCAAGACCATTTTAGCAAAATAATAATATAAATGGGTTGCTATGAAAAGGCAAAGTCATCGGTTACTCTGGCTTGCTGCAGCACTGTCATGGGACTGCTCTCAGGCTGCTGCGGTGAGGCAGACAAACCTTACTGCTAATCCTTTGGTTTAGTTTACGCTAAATGCATGTGAAATATGGGATGCTGATCGAGTTGGGCTGCAAGTGTACAGTTTACACTTGTCTTGGTGTTGGACGCAGCATTGTCAGAGCAGCTCAGGCCTTAGCAGTATTCTTCTTCTACCCCCTGTACACCAGTGAAACACTGCAGCGTTGCTTAAGGTGGTTCACAAAACTGGGAGGTGAAATAGCTGGCACCCATGGCAAAACAAGAACTTGTATTCCCTAAATGTTTTGGTTCTGGTTCTGGCTGGTGAGTGGGAGCAGTAGGAGCACAGAGGTCAAAACCCGCAGAGGTCTGGCCTGCCTGTCTGCTTGTGTTGCTGCACTGCAGCATTTAGCCCTCTGCTTCTTAATGCAGATCGGTGGTGACTGGCACTCAAGCAGTGCTGTGCTATAAAAGGAGGATTTCAGCAGCTAACCTGAATGAAGCATCTTCCAAAACATCAGTTTTCCCTCTGTCTGGCTGTGTCTCAGGATTTCTATTTTTAAGATGAAGTTTTAACTTTCCTTTCTTTATCCAAGCAAAGACATAGTGGATTGTGTCTGAAAATGTCCTGACCCGGTTACTTCATTATCTGATATATTTTCTGGATTCACCTGTTGGTCTGTCCTAATTTTGGCTGATGGGAATAATTTCCAGCAGCAAAGGGTGCAGCCTGTGCACTTGGAAAAAAATGAGAAACTACTTTTTTTTTGCATGCTTGCCTGTTGGTACTTATTTGAATTGCACAGCCAGGAATGTCGTGACATTCAGCAGACCGAGCCAGATGGGTGTTCAATGCTTCCATCACGCGAAGGATAAACGTAGTTTTGGGGTGTTGCCATATAGCATGCATTGAGGAGCATCTTACTACATGGCATTGTCATGGCTCAGGGAAATCCTCCTCATGTAACCCATGACTTGTTCTCTATTCTTAAATGGCTCATTTCCTATTTGAAAATGTCCGGGGTGACTTCAGCGGGTGCTTGTTGCTGTGGCTTGACACATAAGTTTGCGTACTTAGTACAAGACACACTTCAGGGACTGCAGCCCCAAAGGGTGCCAGGCGTTTTCTTCGCAAAGAAAAGACAGCATTCAGGTCTTTGCACTAATCGTCTGCAGACTGTTCATGGGGAAAATCGCCAGGCATCACTGAAAATTGTCATCCTGTGGTAGGTCTGCGGTTCTCAAACTCCTTCACACCTACTCCATGCTGCCGTGACTCAACAGCAGGAGTGCTTCTGCACTCCTGTGGCTGGCCTGGGGCTACGCTGGTCATTGTATTTTCGTCAATTCACAGCCAGGCAGTCCTCTTGGCCTTCATATATTTTGGCGGCTCGGTGTGAGCTCAGAGTCGGGTGAGCTGGGGAAGCGCTGCACAGGCTTGGCCTGAGCTGACCACATGCTGGGAGGTGGAGGCTGCTAAGTGGGTCGCTTAGCGCAGCCTTCAAGCGAGATGGGGCTACGTTGGTGCTGACTTGGGAGCTTACATTTGGCTCTGCTTTCTGCACCGCTTGGTCTCCTGCAGAAGAATCCCTCTGCATTCCCAGCCTCTGTGCTTGCTGACAGACTCTCCCCTGCCTGCTTTTTCTCAGTTCTCTTACAGCTGGCTGGCTCAGACAGCAGATAATCTCCCCTGAAAAAATATAAGCACCCTTACTCTCCACTTTCCTGCATGTTTTCTGTGTGGACTTCTAGTTTTCCAGTGGTTCCAACGTGTCTCATCTTTGTAGGTGATTCAGCACTTAAGTGTCATCAGTATCAGGGTATTGCATCAGCAGGATTTTTTTACCACAAAAAAAAAAGTCTTCACCTTTTACCTAAATATCTCATTCCACCTGCTTGGTTAATTGAATATGGGAATCTTACAGGCAAAATTGATAGAGGTGAACTATTCAGCCAGCTTTCAGAATTTGATGCTATGGTTTATAATCTGCTTGGTAAAGGAAAGAATCCTCAGCAATGAAATGCAGTTTTGTTACTGAAGAGGACTTGTCATGAAAATATCGGTTTTGCACATGGAGAAGACAAAGTAAAATAAAATACCAGAAACCCTTTTTTCTGTTGTAGTAATGCAAATTGATGTTTAATGTGAGGGGCAATAGAGATAGGAGTAAAGTAATCATTAACTAAACTTGTTTCACTGCAGGAACTTGATTGAATCCATTTGAGACTAGTGCTTTGTGATATCTTCCCTTTTCAGTTGGTGTTTTAGGCTGAAATGCAATGAAACATGTCTTGATCACCCAAGGATATGATGAAAATAGCATTACTACAGTTTTTTTGGAGGCAAAGAGCTGCTGCTCTGTAATTTGAGTATTTAGACACGTTTGAAAGGGCCTCATTAAATTAAAGGTTACTCAGTAAGGGTGAATATTAAGTGTCTGCCTTATGTTAACATACAAAAATTAGAAGGGTTTTTTGAGGGGAAAAAAAAGTTTTCATAGGTACATTCAAAATTAATGAAAAATTCTGGTATATTCTGTTTAAAAGTCAATGAAGAAATTTGTGGGAAACAGAATTAAAAGGAATAAAAGGAATAGCCAGAGATTTCAGGACATAGAATTGCCTTTGTTTTGTGACTTCTTGATGTGCTTGGTCCAGGGATTCTGTGTTCTGGCTGCTGTGTTCTGTGCACAGAGACCCTAAAATTTCTTGGCTTGCATCCCCAGGAATACAAACTCGCAGACAATCATGGAATAAATTTCTACTATTTTTGACCGATGAATGACTGGGGAAATGGCTGTTGAGTATTCTTGAATCTTTGTTTCTTAAAACTGGTTATCTATGCTGCTTCTGCTTTCTATCTAGATTAAACTTTTCAAATAATAAGATTTTTTTCCCCGGTGTATCTAAGAAAATATTTTTGTGCAGTGGATGTGAGTGTTTAAGATAGCACTTCAAAAACCATAAAAATTTTGAACAGTAGATTACATATAGCTTCATGGTTTATTATCAGATAATATGCAGAACTGATGACTGCTATCTTTACTGAAAAGCAAAAAGCCTTCACACAAAGGTTGTATGAGATTTGTTGGTAGCTACAACAGAGTCTGGAGAACAATCCCAAAATTTTCTTAACTGTGTCTGGGTTGCAGTCCTCTGGTGGCATCATGCCTGCTCCACCAGTACAATAAAGACAAGCATGATTAAAATTTCCAAAGTGCTCCTCTTTGTCAGTGACCTTGTGAATTTAGGCACATATTTTGAAATCCTACGGTTCCTTCTCTAAAGCAACAAAGCTGCTTTTTCTATATTTTGTGACTTTGGTAGTTGCTATGTCAAATCCGAAGACTGTGTCCTCTTTTTCCTCCATAAGTTGTTCTGACTTTATGAAAGATGCTCAGCAGTAGACAAAGATTAAAAAAAAAAAATAAAATAGAGCTCTGTGAAGATCTGATTCACTTCATCCCAGTAGTGGATTGGCTATTATTAGTCCCAGCCTTGGTGCACTGATCTTTATGTCCCTTGATCTTTTCAGGGAATTGCTTCAAGTGATGTTCAGTCTCTGCGGATTCTCAGATGCCCATTGTACGTGTATATTGTTGCTCCCAGGAAGGTCTCTGATGAACTGTCGCAGTAGCAAACACGGTAGAAGGTCTGATAGAAAGGGAAATAGCATGCAGATGGCTTTCATTTTATACACAGCGACATCTGGGGCTGTAAACAACTTCTCACACTGGTGACTCTAGAAAGTGAGAGCTGGGATAGAGGGTGGGCACTGCATCACTGAGATCTGTATCAGGAAATTTGAGAGATTTGGGAGTTTGGTTGAGGTACTATACTTGTGCTGGGAAATGAAGTGAAATTCTTTAAGAAAATTCCTTTTTGGAGTCAAAAGAAAAAAAAAAAACAGTAGTTGCCTTACTCTGAGGTCAAAGAAAGCTGGTAGCTTAGATGATAGGAACTAATGGTAAAGAGCCAAATTAATGTCAAAGGAATAACAAGAACTGATTCAGATTCTCTCAGTAATAAAAAGGGTTCCCTTCATTTCAGGTCACTGCTTCCCTTCAGCCTTATTTCCTTTTTACAGTAGTTCTGTCAGTTGTTCAGTGTCAGCAAGATGCATTCCTGGGAAGTCATCCACTGCAATGGATGACTAATTTTTGCTTTAATGTTTTGTGTATATGCATGTATGTAAATTAGTGGGGTTTTTGCTCAGAGCTTTAGAGAGAGGCCATCATGAAGTGTTAATCTCAAATGAGTCTAAATCAGCTTTGCAGAAGTACGGGGGAAAATCAAATAAATACTCCTTTCATTTACTCAAAACTGTGATATTTTTGACAATTTGGACTGTAAATAAGACCCAGCTCTTCCTTCACATGTTTCTGCAGCTAATAAAAATCTAGTGAGGTTCTTGTGTGTGCAACAAGACAAAGGCAGATGGGATACAGCAAGAAATCTGTCCCAGATTGCTAGTTTGGGGTAATCTGTAACCTTAATTTCTGCCATGGTACTCTTGCATTCATGACTGTTTACTGATCTCGAGTGTCCCCTGGGGTTTTAGAGCATGCATAAACAGCCACAACAGTTCCACCCTTAGGCAGTAGGAGCCTTACTGTCTGGTTAATTCCTTGTAAATCACGGTGCAAGCGTCCACTCTGTCTAGGAACACCAGAATGCTTCTCTACTGCAGTGTTAAATAATCAGTTACAGTGATTTATGTTGGCAGACACAAAACTTAACTCTTGAGGCTTCTGTATTGAGGCAGTAGATGTAGGCATGCCTGCAGTTTACACAGAAACTCTTGTGAGCTTGGCTTCTTCTTGCACATACAAGCACTTGGAGTCCCCCTTCTTTTTTTTTTTTTCTTTTTTTCTTTTTAATAAAATGAAAACTATACTATCTGCAGAAAAGCTTGAAAATCTGAATCAGAGAGTTTCCAAGCAGGTAGAGACCACAACTACAAAGACAATCTTTTGATCTATCTTACAAAGGGTGGGTGGGGGTGGAGGGGGCTGCAAGGTTTGACGTGGCTGATACTGGCAGTACAAATGTGGGTTGGATTAGTGTACGTGCTGGAGGACTCCAGCGGGGAGTCACGATGAGTCAGCCTGCCCCATACAGGTATTTTGTCCCAGAGATGTGTAAGGAGCACATTTCCTTTCCCACTGACGTGCACAGTGAGACATACTTGCCCATGGCACAGCTGGTCGTTTGTTAGCTCCATAGCTGCCGTCTGTGTGCTTTCCCTTCTTGCCACCCCTCTCGCTTTCCCCAGGTCTCGTTTTCCGACTTTGCAACATCCAACCCGGCTTGAGGAACTGGGCAAGCAACCTTTATTCTTTCCAGTGGGCAGGGAGTGCAGCTTTTCCTGGAAGAGTGAGCCACAGGAAACCTAAGGAACAGTCTGTTCCCTTCCACTGTAGTGTTACATAAATAAAGGACTCCGGAGACCGCGGCCATCTCGGCAGTGAGAGGACCGGCTGACTGCTGTGCAGCCAAAGCGTCAGCTGAGAGGTACGGGGTGGCAGAGGACACTGCCATTTTGGAGAGGATGATAAATTCTCGTTTTGCTGATGCTGTCAGACAAGATCTTCATTTTTGTCAGGGCCTCATCAAGTGATAGCCACGTGCTAATTTATTTGGCAATTTAAGAAGTGGGTTGACTCAGTCTTTCACTTTTTTTTTTTTTTTTTCTGGACATAAGGAGATTAAAAATTGAAAAATGAAGCAGGAAAACAGGCAGATCTCTGTAGCTGTCTCCTGTCAATCCTTGCTGCTTTTCCACATCATCTGTGTGGCAATGGTAGAAATCAAAACACAGGGCAGGTACTGAAACCTGCACTGCTTTTTCTCTTTTTTCTGTTGAGGGAGAAGTTTCTTGTTATTGAAGGCATAAATGGGTCATGTAGCTGCTGCATCTTAAAAATAAAATCATTGGCAGGCTTCCCTTCCTGCAATGTACTGTGCTGAATTTCAATGAAAATCCCCCAAATGTACAGATCTCCCAGGCAGCTCAGAGTGCTGCAATATAAAATGCTGCAGCACACACTTCTGGGCAACTTCCGTGCCATTACATTTGCTTGTTCATAAATCTTTTCTCAATCAAAGTACCATTATTTTTTTCAGACTAATATCTAGACTCTGAATTGAGCAGCATTTATAACACTCCCTATTTCCTCTTCCATGCACATGCAGAGGACGATAGTTACTTTGAAAAGATAAAATACATTCTTGTGAAAACGGTCAATTTAAAAGGCAAAAATAAGCATCCAAAACTTGTGGTTTTGAAGGAGGGGAAAGAACTCTTAGTGAAGCTTATTGTAAGAGTTTGTTCGAAGAGACAGGTAAAAAGGCTTTGTCAAACTGCTGAGCATTCTCTTTTCTGTTTCATTTCTGTTTTTCATAGTGCTTCACACATGCCCAAACCATCACAGATATGACATAGCGATACAGGATTGCTGCCGTTCAACCAGCCTCTTGACCACATAAAATACTGCCACAGTGATGCCAGCTACCCATTGGCTCCTTTCTGCCACGTTATGCTGCAGTTGGAGGGCTGTGCTAGATAATGTGTACAAACATATTGCAAGGTACGCGTGATCAAGTCGAAGTCAGCCAGGCTGGGATGAAATCTCTAAAGCTTCTCTTGGATTCTCCACTGCTATCTCACCGGCGTGCAGAGCAGACTGACAAAGCAAGCACCAAAGTCTTTTTATTCCTGTATTCCTCCCACCAGCCTCAGCTATTTTGGCAAAGTGATCTTGTCTAAATGGCTAGCATTAGTAGCAAATTGTATATGAGCGAGCAGAAGAGCAATGAGTGTGTATGGCTGGCAGTGAAGTCTTAGTCTGAATATCTCACCCAGTCGCTGAGTGTAAGTGCTGGAAGCAGGAAGAGAAATAAATGATTCTTGTGTGATCAGGAGATTAATTTCCCAGTGGAGGGCGTGCATCCCTTTTCACAGGGACATCTGTCTCCTGAAGGGCCAGAACCATTTAGTGCATTCCCCTAAAACCCTGCTGCTCACGTCTGGGAAATGCAGAGCAGGATCGCCATCCCCGGATGCCCCATCCCTGGGGGTGTCCAAGGCCAGGCTGGATGGGGCTTTGGGCAGCCTGGGCTGGTGGGAGGGGTCTCTGCCCATGGCAGGGGGCTGGAAATGGGTGGGCTTTAAGGCCCCTTTCAACCCAGCCCCTTCTGTGACTTCACTTTTCCTGCTGCTGGATGGCGCAGAAGAAGGCAGGTGTCTGTCTCCTCTCCTTTGACATTTATCCCTTAAAGGCAACGAAGCTGGTGAGGGGCCTGGAGAACAAGTCCTACGAGGAGCGGCTGAGGGAGCTGGGCTTGTTCAGCCTGGGGAAAAGGAGGCTCAGGGGCGACCTTATTGCTCTCTATAAATACCTGAAAGGAGGCTGTAGCAAGGTGGGGGTTGGTCTGTTCTCCTACGTGCCTGGTGACAGGACGAGGGGGAATGGGCTAAAGTTGTGCCAGGGGAGGTTTAGGTCGGATCTTAGGAAGAATTTCCTTACTGAGAGGGTTGTGAGGCATTGGGATGGGCTGCCCAGGGAAGTGGTGGAGTCACCATCCCTGGAGGTCTTTAAAAGATGTTTAGATGTAGAGCTTAGGGATATGGTTTAGTGGAGGACAGGTTAGTGCTAGGTCAGAGGTTGGACTCGGTGATCTTGGAGGGCTCTTCCAACCTAGGTGATTCTGTGATTCTTGACATCATACTGTGCGTCAGTGATGCTAAGGTTTTTTCAGTTCTGCATCTCAACTTAAGCCCACCCAGTGGCAGACCCACAGCATAAGCTTTAGAGAAACTGATGGCTGTGGGTTGGAGAAACCCTTGTGAGGCTGTGCAGAAAAGGAAACTCTGACAGTGGTCAGTAACTGGGGAGCTCTGACTCATCAGCCTAGCAAAACAGAGGGGAAGGGCTGTTCTCTCAAGCAATACTTCAATCACATGATTTTACCTCCACTGACAGTTCTTTCTAGCTGCCTTTGCTATTTTATTTAGTCACTGTGGAGAAATTATTCCTCGTGTATTTTTACATCGGTTAGCACTTGCTTGTGTGAAGATTGCCCGTGGTAAGAAATGTCTGGTATCATTGGACTCGAGGAGCTGCATTTGCTATGTTTTCCATGTGTAAAGTGGGGTTATTGACCACATTTCAATCTAAATTAATCTCATACATATGCATGTTTGTTTTGAAAACATTAACCGTCCTGTCTTTCCTTCTTCCCAATAGTTCACTCTCCCATATTTATTCTTGCTGGCCAATGAATGTCTCTGTGCTGGTTGTTTAATTGGCAGTTGTGTTCCTTTAAGTTAATAGAAGACATAACTTTGAAGGCAAGCATGTTGTCGAAATGTATAGACTAATCTTATTAGGTGAAAGCATTTTTGTTTAAACGAGAAATGATGAGACTGCATCCTCAGTACCTTTTCAAGAGTGGCTACAGGTGATTGCTGTTCCTGGAGGCTTGTATGCTGCTTCCTGAGTCACGTAATTCCAAACAGAGAGGCAAAGGAAAACGATTTCCCCTAAATGTAAGTGATGAACTCTCTTGCATCCCATGCTGAAATCGCTGTACTGTAGCTTTCAGACGTCACTGCAATAAGCAATATGAAACAGTGCATGCTGGGAGGTATACAAAATCCCTTTTTCCCCTCCCCCTAGCTGAATCCACTCTATTTTATTCCTGACTGCCTGCAGCTGAAGTCATGTGGTCGTACATCTGCTTTACATGAACAGGCCCATTTTACATAATTCATTATGTGCAACTGCGATGTCAGCTGCTAATCCAGGCTAATCCAGCACTTCCCTGAAGAGCTGCATTAACAAATCTTGCTTCAGCCTTTGCAGCTCAGCCCTTGATGGCTAGCGGTCCTTCCTATGGCATGTGGTGCTCAGAGGAGGTCAGCCGGGGTGTGCAAGGCCACCAGTCTCCAATCATCCCCGATGAGCGGAGCCCTCCGTGTCAGGGCTGCAGCACAAAGCCGTGGGCTGTGCTGCTGTTCTTGCTCCTCAGCCCTCTGTCATCAGAAGCTACAGCAACAGAAGGAGATGCAGTGTCTGGGAGAGCCAGCACTGAAAACAAAGAGCTAATGTGCCAGGACAGGCATGGCCTCCGGTCTGCATCGGTGACTTTTAAAAGCAATACTGACAAGCACACCTCTGGGAGAGAGCAGATTGTGGTCTGCGGTGTGTCCTTGCATCCTGCATGGCCAAATCCATCGCCTATCCAGAGACCTGGTTTGTTTCCATGAGTGAGCTGAGGATCATCGAAAATAACAGCAGACTCAAAGATGGTTTTTCTTTTCATTTAACCTTAACTCATTTCTCAGTGAATTTTTTTCCTACCTACCTATTAATACAGCCCTACTTTACTGATAAAGGCTCTGTATATCTTGGCCCTATCTGGAAAAAAAAAAAAAAAAAAAAAAAAAAAAAAAGGCTTTTGACTTTCTCATTTTGGCTAATATAGATGTTTAGACCTTGTTTTATTCTGTGACTGCTCTAATGGAGATGATGGCACAACTTTGTCTCCAGAGGCCAGAGAGCACAGCCTGGTATAAAGCAGTGCCACAGCTCTGGGTGTGCACCTTGGGAGGGATGGCAAGGTGGTGATCCACCCATCGTACAGACTGCATTTCCACAGCGTGCCTACTGGCAAGAAAACACATCCACTGCCCAACTTGCCCAGGTAAATCTGTTGCTGGAACAAAGACAATCATCACCGTACACTGTCTGCAGTCGGGAGTAACTCCGGGTTAAATTTGGTGCATTTTTAACTAGGATTTGGCACAGAGCACCAGCGATCTCCTGGAGGTGTCCCCTATCTAGGCATCCAAGTCCCTCAAAGCAAAGCTAGATGGAATATTAGCGTTTTCTCAATTTTTCTCCTTGCATTTACGTGGTTGTGACGTGCTGTAGCATGTGGATGTCAACATCAGAGCTCCTCTGACAGCCACAGCGTGTGTGCTGTGTTTCAAGCTCTGTCACTTGTACAGCCGTGCTGATTTAGGGGAAATGCTTTGTCCTTTTCTCGAGTATTTGCTCAAATAACAGCAACAACAGACAACCAAACCCCAAGCAGAGGAAGCATGACTTCATCTTCTCAGTTTTCTCCATGCTGTGCTGGGCAGAAGAGCAGCTAAGGCATTCACAGATGTAAAAATACACTTCTGGGAGTTCTCCCTGTGGGAAGCCATTGCTTCACAGAGGAATGATTTAAACAGCTGTAGTTTGTCTTGACAGCATTATTTTCTTTACCCTTGGAGCTGCAAAATAACCTCTCTGCCAAAGTTACTTTCAGCTGTGAAAATCAGATGCCGTGGTATATACCTTTGCAGGTGTCAGGCATTTCTTGAAAGAGGCAGAGGTGGTTGAAAAATGCAGGGGCACTTTGACAAAAGAGACTTTTTAATGCCAAAAAATCCAAATATTTTAATTTAAAAGGGGAAAATAACCAGATTTTTCACACATAACCTAGAAACAAAGATAAAATTAGATAAAAATTTTTTCATCACTACTGAAATCCAGCTCAGACAGGACAAGAACCAGAGGTAGTACGGTCAAGTTTTGAAACCACTAGACTTTCTTTTAGCTTGCCTAAACATCATGGTGGTTTCTAATCAAAAAATTGAAATTTTTGTTTGGAAAACACTGTTTAGGAGGAAAAAAATACTCAAGAAACTTAATTTCTTTAGTGTAAAAATAGGTTTAATGTGGCAGGTCACTCAAGTAAATAGCATGAGATGTTAGAAAGTACCATGGATGAGGGGCAAAAAATATCTGTAGAGACATTCTGTAAGAGATGGGCAGAACCCGAGAACTGTACCAGACCCAAGGCATTTGGGGCTGTTGTGTTCTCTGAAGTTCTGCCAGCCACTGCTTTGTGAAAGGATGGCCAGGGCTGCTGAGAGCCTTCCCTTCCTCAGCTTGCTTTCTGCTTTTTTTGTTTTGTTTTGTTTTAATTTATTGCCTCAGTTGTTAACTTTTTTTGTTCCTGTGACTCACTGGCAGTAAGTCAGTGTCCACGCGTATCATGCAGCCGTTGACTTGTATATTTCCATCAGATTTAATTCCTCCAACTTCTATGATTCGTTGATTTGGGTGGTTTGTGAATCACTAACTTCATAAAAAGCTGACTGTATCACAGCGTTGTGTAATACTTACAATTAATTTTTAATCCTGCAGAGTATTCATGGAATAGTGACAATAGTTCAGAGTACCTTTGTTTGAGGAGATGATGCATGTGTTACAGAGCTGTTACGGGCCTGCACCGTTTTATTTTCCAGGTTAATTTTAGTCGCCAATGTCACTTCATTGACTGAAGTCACATGTCCTAATTAGTTCCCATTTAAATAAAATAGGATTGAGGAATCCAATTTCAGACTCAACACTGAAACTGGCCAGTTTGCTGCACTGGCTCAGGACTGAGTACGTAGCTAGCAGTTGCTGTCAGGAGACGGGAAATAAAGCAGAACAAGTGTTCTGCTTAGTTAGCTGTCAGGTTTTCACAGAAACTGTAAAATCTCTAGCCCTGTCGCCCTCATCTTACAATTTGTCTCCATTCAAAAGATTTTTCTGCATTTCAAAGGCTTTCCAGAAATTGTTTTGAAATTGTTCAAGTATTTTCTACCTCTCATGGTATTCAGAGCTTCAGAAGCTTGTATTAAGCAAGAATTATTGACCTGAGCATTTCCAGGGAGGACTGACCAGGGTCCACCAAGGCGTAAAATACAAAGGCTAAAGATAAAGCTTAAAGACATCAGTGGTGGCTGCAACTCCACTCATCATTTCACAAGTTCTCCTTAGTATTTTGTCAGACTGGAAATCAAAATGACTACTAATATGCTTAGTTGTTTTGTACTGTCAAATAAGGGATGAAAATCAAAGTCAGTGCATGGCAATGGTTAAAGGAGTAATAGTAAAAATAAAAATTAAAAAAAAAAAAAGTTAAATCTCAGCAGCCATTTTCACTTTTAAAGCTCTGCAGAAACACGCTGGATGTTTTGGACTGACTAGTAGGTGGGTTTTGATTAGTGTAAAATGACTTAGACCACTGCAGACTCTCTAGATAGCCATGGAAAAATGAACTGTGCTCACTCAGACTTGGGCACTGTCAACAAATTTGCCGGCCAAACTCAACCAAGATACAGTTCCCTTTCTGTAACCACGTTGGCCTTCCTTGTCTGCTTAGGCTGTTGGCTTGTTGGGGCAGCGTTGGGCTGCGTGCACCAAAGGGACTTTGCGTCCCTCGAGGTGCTGCTGTGACACCAGTGCTGTTGGTGCAGAGGGGAACATCTGGCTGGCATCTAGTGAATAACAAGCCAGACCCTTTCCTGCAGCGCATTGCTCCTGTCTTCACCTGAATTAGGGCTGTTTGCGCCCCTTCTTCTGATTGCCTCTAAATAGAAGCATTTTAAATTCTGATTGTTACCCTAATGCTCTGGTAACTTTTCTCTCTCCCCCAGATTGCTTCTTCTGATTTAACTTTTGCTACTAAGCATAACAAGAACTATTCTAGATTAATTTCATAATACAGTAATATATCTAGTCTATAGGTTTCCACAGGTTTCCAACTTGGTTTCAACCGAGCCCCTCATCTCTTAGTCCAGTTTTCACTCATTCAGGTGACTGTGTGTGTGCAGTGGTCTGTCCTTCCAAGTCCTTTCTGACTGCTTGCTGTCTGTGTCTTTCAGTCGGGTCACCTCGGAGAAGGGCAGCACTGCAAGGCTGCTGCTCCAGCTCTTGCTGCATCTTCCCACCCACCGCAGCAGCTCTGCTTCTCAGCATGTTTTAGTGTGTCCGCTTTCAGCTTTGATTCTCATCCTCTGCAACTTCCTAAGGCTTCCAGCGCTTTCCTGTCCTCCTGCTGTCTGACCAGTGCTTCTCTTGCATGTTTGGGGGGGGGGGGGGGGGGGGGGGGGGGGGGGGGGGGGGGAGGGTTAAAAAGAAATTGTAATTTAGTTTGAGGGCAAATAGGTCTTTCTCTTTTTCACCTCCAGACCCAGCATGTCAGTGAATATGGGCTGGCCTCTGAGGGTAAGGCTGTAAGGATAGCCTGGGAGGAGCAGCAGTTCATTAAATCTTCTGTTTCTGCTTAGTTTCTCCTCATGCTCTAATTTAATCTAAGAAACCGAAATGTGCAGTGGGCACTGAAAATATGTTTTAAGGTAAGGGCTTAAGGCTGAATATCAGAATTATAGATGCTGTTTTCTCCGAACAAACTTTTAAGCATATGATTTCATGGGGTTTATATTGTCACCCAGCTGTTTGAAGGGCCACCTAGGCTTTCAGGGGTCCTACACATAGCAAAACACAGTTTGTAAAATGCTGTCATCAGCTGGACTTATTGTTAATATCGTCAAGCCTGGGAGTACTATATGGTAAAGTCAAAATAGGTATGTTTTCTTAAAGGTATTTTGCTCACGATTGTATACTGTTGGTTTTGTTACCCAAGAAAACCTTTAGTACAATGGGATTTATGCATATTTATGCTTTGGAGCTCCAATCAACCCCCCACTAATGTGGATAAGAACTATTTTATTCCTTTTAATGAACTTTTGATCAGTATTTAGATGGAAAACCTACTGTGCTGTAAGTGGAACTTCCAGCTGCCTATATTTAAGCTAACACTTAGCAAATTAGCTTAGGACTTCCTATAGTGAAGTTAGCTAAATCACTTCTGCTATACTGTTTCATTTTAACCTTCTTACACCAGCTTGAGCTGTTATGGATTTTGGATGAAATACCCCAGCACTGGGGATCTGTCCCAGGTGGGCTGAGGAAAACCTACTTCCTCTGCCTGCCTTTTAAAAACACAGTTTTGAAAGCTTCAGCTTAAAATAAAATTATTTTTTGATTTATGAAATTTGGGCAAGTGGCGGAGTTGTTCTGCCTGTGTTAAAAAAGCTCACCCAGCTGTCTCACAGAGGAGCACGGGTATCCACTAGGACTGTGGGCCAGAGACACAATATTTAGCAGCCTCAGCTGTTGCCTTCCCGTGTACTATCTGCCTGCACTTGTGTGTCTGTGCTTTGCCTTCTGTCCACAGCTGTCCCAGCATCTTCGCTTGCATCGACCTGCAGACACTTTCTGCATCCTTTTGGATAGACTATCCAAAAAAATCTCCTGGCAACTTGCATGCTGCCTGCTGGGACTGACAGGGCTGAGCAAGACTTTCTTACAGGTGTCCCTCCGAGCGGTGGTGGAGTGGTGTGGTGCTCAGCTGTGGAGTGGAAAGCAGGAGGCTGCTTGTTCCTTTGGTGCTCCTCCTGCTGAGATCATGGAAGAGACAGCCTGACTTGAAAGCCCGGGGTGACAAACATGCAAGCGGATGGACATGAAGCAAGGGAAATGAGGGAGAAGGCTGAAGGAAGGCTAATTGAGCACAGCTGAAAAAAGAAGGAAAAAGCAATAGGATAGGTGCTGGGTGGTATAGGAGGGAGGGAGCAGAGCTGACAGAAGCCGGGGAGAAAGGGACAGGAGAAACAAGCGGTGGGACAAAGGTGCAGGATGCGCTGGAGGCCAGAGCAGAAGCAACGTGGAGAGAGCTGGAGGCTGGTCCAGGGGAAGGAAAAGGCAGTTTGAAGCTGGGACTCTCCCGTGAAAGATTCCCACAGCATTTATTTCATTGTTTGTACCAAGGCAGCAGCAACCCTTATGCCCTCATTGCTACTTTTCATTTTCAGCAAGCAGCTGTGGAGCCTACCAAGCAAAAATGTGCACACCCTCCATGTGCTACTGACTCCTTGGCCCCTAGAAGGGCAAACCATTCACCCCATTATATGCAGTTTTGGCACAGGCAGCAGTGATCTCAGCACACAGCCCCGGTGGCTGCAAATCAGAGTGGTCCCACTTAATTTCCTTTTATTTCCCTCATCTTGCCATCTTGACTTTTTTAATTATGAAGTTCCGCTCAAAACTAAACAAATAAAAATGCTTAGTATTTTACAACACAAACATAATCTCTCTGAATCCTCTTACACAGAGGATCCACCATTGTTTGGTAAGTGCTTTGAAAAATAAATAGCTAAAGTAAATATAACCTCCCGCCCCATCAAACCATCAGAGCGCCCTAACTTCTCAGCAGGGTTCATCTCCTATGTCTGCATTTCTTGTAGCTATCTGCAGGTTTAAAAATACTGTCTTCTACTAACTTCCAAACTAACTGTCCCCATCTCTTTCTAGAAAGGCAACAAAATGGTTCAGAAGACAGCAGTCACATCCCGCACACCTACGCCCACAGGCACACACAGCAGCAGTGCATATACTTAAGCTGTCTCTGACACATAATTTTCCTTTTTACTAAGTGCTCAGCTCTTCCCTTTTCAGCGCCTTTAAAATAAAAGATTTATATGTGCTTATGTACATGTAGGAGAAGCAAGGGAGGGAAGAAGTGTGGGAATTGATTTGTCTGCCTCCAGATCCCCCAAATGCATCTTGAGCAATCTCACCAGATTTGGGTCCAAATCCAAAGCCTGTGGAGGTTGTCGGTTACTGGTGTGGTGCACAGAATATTTTGGAGAGTAATAGCTGCCTGGATTTCTAGAGGGTTTAATGTACATCCCTAACAAGTGTGTCATGTGGCACAGGCATCTCCGTGAGGAGGTGCTTTGCAGTTTGTCATGCAAACTCTGACATAGTTTTCTTCAGAAGGATGCGTCCTATTTAACACATAAGCTAATAAAATTTACATTTCTCTGAAAAAATGTATGCTCTTCTTTAGAGTTGTTATTTCTTTTTGCATGCAGTAATACCACCAAATCTTCAAGGAATATGAATCAATTCTTTTTCACGTAGTACCTTATGTCAAGTCCACGTGCTTTTCCCAACATGTGCTCTATCAAACCACCAGGTACTGAGTACGACCCGTGGTTTCTTTTTGTGTGTTTGTGTCAGCCTGGAAAACTGTAACCAGCTCTTTCGAGTATACAGTTGGTGAGTTTATGCTAATGTTGGGAAGCATCAACATCCTAAAGGCTTTACGGTTATTTCAGATAATCCTCCCTGATGTTATTTAGGTCTTTCTTTTTTTTTTTTCGTTTCTCACTGCTGACATCAGGCCAGGTATTTAATGAAGACAGTTTTTATGTACTCTTTATTACATTACTTATGTATTTTGTTCTGTTGAGGAATAATATTCAGGTATACTTTTGGGAGATTATTTTGATATTTCTATTTCTAGGAAAGGAGGGGAAAGCATGATACGAAAGAAGTTGTTAATTGTGCGCTTACTGAGCTCAACAGAGTCTGTATTACAGTTGGGCTTCAGTTTCAATTTAAGCAAGATTTTAAGTAATCCAGTTGGGTACTTCATTCAGCTATGGCATTTGAGAATATGAAAAAACAAACAAACAACATGAACATGAAAATTTGGCCGTGTTGTGCACAAACGTTTCATGAAATTGCATTGCAAGCTTACAATTAAATGATGGTTAATGAAGCTTTGTTTTTTCAAGCACCTTCATTCTTTCTTGTATCAAACCCGGCCTTCCAGATGGCACTCATACTACAGCAAAAGAAATTGCTGATCCGAAAATATATCCTGGTCAAAGGGACATTTCTTGCTGGTAAAAGATGGCTTTACCTCTGAGAAAAAAATTGATATGTTTTGTTTCTGCAGTCAGAGTGACCTCTTTATCTTGCGGGAGCAAGATAAAGACCGTCCCCTCCCTCACAGGGAGCCCTGCCCCTCCAGCAGGCAGACGTGGGGGAAGCCTGCATTGTACCATGGGGCAGCCGATCCCCCAGGGATGTGGCGTGTCAGAAACTTAATGAATGGAAATGGATTGCTCTAGGAGCAAACTGCGAAAGATCGAAGCTTTCTTTGAATTGTTTCAAGAACAATTAATCCTACAAAAGTCAATTCCAAAAACATCAGAGAAATGCAATGTATTACATTTACTTATTTAAGCCATTTCCAGCCATCTCCTCAGAGACCCTGCATACAGTGGGAGAGGATATGAAGATGAATGCAATTTAACATTTCAATATTTCTGTGCTTTAAACTTTGTTTGGCAAAAAACTCCAATAGCTTGGTTTTTCATCTTTGTTTGAGACTAAAACAGATGTCGAACTGTAGCGATTTCCTTCACTGCAACAGCTTATATTTTTGAGCAGCCAAAACATACTTTGGAAGTCTATTTTTCTTCAGATATGGTGCTTTCATCATGCAGATGAGAGTACCTCTATTAAAATAATCATTGCATCCTTATATTTTCCTTACCCTTTTCAAATACCCTTGTATTTTTATGTTCTCATATCGACATGTTCTCCAGTACGATTACTGCCCTCCTTTCAGTAGTCTGACTGTACAGAATGACAGCGCTGTCACAAATACTGGAATCCCTGAATGAACAGAATTGGAAATGGCCAGCAGATTAACAATATTTGTTTGAAGTTTACTCTTTGGTTTGAAGTAGTGGGGGAAAATATTTACATAAATGAATTTTTAATAGATGCTAAAAATAAAAAGCTGCTAAAGAAAATACAGCTTGTGTATACATTATCATGTGATTTTAATTATGCTAGCGTTTATGTGATTTGTATATTTTGACTTAGGGCCATGTGAAACGCATGAGTGAACTGTCACTCGTGTAGAGTTAATTATAATTTGTCCATATAGGGGAAAAAAATAGGAAAATATGATAACACTTTTCATTGGCAGTAAGCATTAGTTGTTGTTAGTCCTTTGAGAAAATTATTCTTAGCAGACTGTACGAACTCTGTAGTTCAAAGTGTTCCCTGAAAAGGAGTATATTAACATGTGGCTGGATCCACTACAGGAATGAATTTTATTGACTAAAGAACTGTACCCTTTTGCACCACATCATTTATTTCATTTTCCTTTCCCTTGAACAAGAAAATATATTTTGATTCAGTGTTTGGCAATCCAAGCCAGGTTATTTAAAATAATATTCATTTTGTACTTAGTGAAAAATGCTATTTTTAGACAAGATACTTTTCCTCTTATACAGTATTGCAAACAGAAATTTCTCATAAAATTCTCATACAAAACCAGTTTGTAGAGAGTCTTTAGACCTCCTTGTGCTTCTCCTTTTCCCAGTAAGTGACAAATAACTGGGTCTCACTGACACGTAGAGTAACAAATGGATAAAGCAAGCGTGGATTCTGAGATCTATAATTTTTAATAATTTTTAAACTAGCTACAAAATGTCAATCACTTCACAAACTGACAGGAGACATAAGGAATTTCATATTACATGCTGTAAATGATATTTATCTCACAGTTTATCTAGAGTTCATTCATTTAGGTTTTTTTATTATTTTTTAATTAAGTCAGCTACTAAACATCTCAGCGATTTGGTGTGCATAGCTCTAGGTAAGCAACAGAGAACTGTACCGATAACAAACCACATGGGGATAGCGACTAGTAAGAGAGAGCCTTATAAAAATTACATTTCTTTGCACCATTTCATATGGTAGTCGTTTCCTCCAAAAGATAGTCTTCAAAAGCAGCAGACAAACCCAATATATTACACTTATTTCTTTTTGTCTTTGACATATTTTCAGCCAAGCTTCTTTTGCTGGCAATGGCTAAATGGTGAGTGCCAAATCCCTCTTTTTTTCATAATTAAAAAATAAATAAATGATCATGATTAATAACTATATATATCAACAAGAAAAAAGTGGCACGACTGCAAACTTGCTGGTATAACATAGTCCCAAAAGAGTCCGAATACTGAGCATGCTTTTGTTGTCATTGTTGGTGTGCTACTGCCATGGGAAAAAGTCTTGTTTAAGTAGGAGTCTAAAAGTCTATTTATTCCTCATGCATAAATGCATAAATCACATCACTTTGTAGTGCAATGCTTGTTATAGTAATATAATTCCACATTGTCTAATCATGAAATCATAACAACGGATAATGGCAATGAAGAACCGAAGACAGCAGGTTTAAGTGCTTAAACATCATGATACCCAAAGACAGGAGCATGGCAGTAGCTCTGTGGAATGTCACAGTTTTACAAGAACAATACTGTATATTTAAAGGTTAACAGCACGTTTAGCATTCCAACAATGTTGTCATTCAGCAAACATCATTTAAAAAAAAAAAAAAAAAAAAAAAGAAGAGAGGAAAAAAGAAAAGGAATCCAAACAGAAACAAGGAAAGGAAAAATCCCAGAAAACATCATAGTGAGCTATAGCCATCAAATCAGCACTATGTACAACCTTTGGAAAGAAAGATATCTAGAAAAAAATAATTACAAGTATCATTTTTGGAAAGCTGACAAACTACACAGGACAACATTTACAATGGGGTTGATATGTGCATGTGTGCAAACCTAGTAGGTAAATACCATGATAAAAGCATGAAGGTACTGCCCTCTTGGACAGCATTAAAAGGAAATGCACTTTGCTGCATTTAACCACTGCCGAGCATCTTTGTTGCACGCTGGTTGGCTTCATCAATCCTGGTTTTATTGGAATCGGCCTAGGGAAAGACACAGGAGACAAATTAGTACGTGTCAGAGAGCAAACGTGTATAATGCTTTGAGGACACTCCTCTGGTGTTGGCTGCATCAGTAGGAAAGAGAAGAGAAGAGAAGAGAAGAGAAGAGAAGAGAAGAGAAGAGAAGAGAAGAGAAGAGAAGAGAAGAGAAGAGAAGAGAAGAGAAGAGAAGAGAAGAGAAGAGAAGAGAAGAGAAGAGAAGAGAAGAGAAGAGAAGAGAAGAGAAGAGAAGAGAAGAGAAGAGAAGAGAAGAGAAGAGAAGAGAAGAGAAGAGAAGAGAAGAGAAGAGAAGAGAAGAGAAGAGAAGAGAAGAGAAGAGAAGAATAAAACGGAAGAAAACACCTTGCCAGCTCTGTAGCTGGTGCTAATTGCTTGCACCATTAACAGTGATGGCATGTAAACTGATGATGTGCCATGTGGACTTCACCAGTGAAAAGCTGCCAGTGCTCTGTAAGACTTAGATTCAGTGGACATGGGCTCCGTCTGGATCTCGTGGTTGCACACGTGACAAGAAAGGAGTAGGTAGGAGTGGTGCCATTACTGCTTTCTCTCAACAAAAAGCTCGCCAGCGTAGTTGCAAAACAGTAACCTCTCATCGGGCAGCAGCACAGACAGGGATTAAGCAAAGGAAGGGAGTCTATCACCATTTGGGATTCTACCATTATTTGAAAGAATCAAACTGGAATTTAGTCCAGCACAGGCTGAGCTGTTAATTTAGCCGTCTTCCTTGTTGTAACACTTCCCATGCTTAAAAAACGCCGCTAATGAAGCAGCACACCTTGGAGGTTTAGGAGTGCTCTTCCAGTGGACAGAGCACTTTTCATCGTGGCTTTCTGTTGCTCTGCAGAAGGTAGTTTTGGAGACAAAGACATTGCTGCAGCTGACAAAAACTGGCAAAGCTCTCTTCAAGCCCATGTTGCTATGCCAATTTATGCTAGCAGAGGGACTAGACAGAAAATGCTTTCAGTGTTTGAAATCAGACCTGTGGGAAAGGTGAGAGTTGTGTTACTGCTTTAAAAGCATGACATCAAACAGCAAGCTCTTTTCTGTGGTTTGATGTCTTCATTTTTTTAAACTTTGATGGTTATTCCCCCTTCTCTGGGGTGTATCCAAATTGTACAGATTTATTTTAAATCTCCAATTTGCCAAGGCAGAATGGTGAAGCAACTTTCCCACATACATTTCAAAACCTTTTAAAAATGGTTATACTGATGTGCAATAAATCATTCTTAAGCATCTTGGGCTTTTCTCCATAATAGATCTGGCAAATGCTATGTAGATGTGTATTTTTAGTACAGCAGCATGTGCCAGATCCTCAGCAAGCGTAAATCAGCATAACTACTCATTATGAACCACACTCCTTTATTTTAGCTATGAATTTGACCTTGTCTGTCATGGAATAGCTTCATGTGCTTTTGCCAAAAGACTATCTAAAAAATAACTTAATGGCTTGGAAGCAGTTAAGTTTGTCATGAAATGCATGCACATTGATTAGTAAGTATTGATGAAACATAATGTTTCTAAATGGGAATCCTAAAGCCTAACTTTGCTGGATGATGTTTGGTCCAAGGCGGTGGGAGTCCTTGCCCAGACCTTCCCACCTGGGTCAACACAAAATGTTCTCAGACCCTTCTGCTTTTCTCCCAGCCTCCCAATAATGGCTTGTTTTAGGGCCAGGTTGTCTTCTGGTGATGATGTCTGGCCCATTTGACCTACTTACCACATCATCATTTTAGTTTTTGTCTTTTTCTCTCCGATCTGAGGGAAGGATAAAGCCTTTTATTTATTGTGTCCCCTGATTACCGTGGGTAGATCAGATTACCTCTCTGCATTATGACATTGCTCTGGTTTGGATGCACGCATCCAGTTTAACATAAGTGCTTTAGAGGCATTTGGGCTAGCTTTGTGATGTACCCCAGCCTTTGCAATGTGTGCCAGTCTTTCTAATGATCACGGCTGATCAAAAGCACAGTGCTCCAGCTGGTCAGAAAAAGGAAGCCTCTCCGTCAGTGCCCTATTGCCCGCCACCATATCGCACTGCAAAGTGGATGTGTATGCACTTGTCGCTTCAATATTACCCAGATATCATTCCTGTCTTTTATAGGAGGTTTTCCTAATTGTGTTTCTTTTTCTAGTATCTCATTACTGCTCAGGCCACATGTCCTTACTCAGAGAAATTCGGCATATCTTCATTGAGACTGAAGGCTGTCTTGTTTTTGTGCTGCTCTGTGTACACTGCCCGTCTTACAGAACTGTGTCACTGGTCTTCAATTCAACAAATGGCAATAGCTTGCAGTTTCCCCATGGCTGCATGAAATGCTGTACATGTGACGCTGCAGGAACACCACACAGATGTGGAAGGCCAGTCCCTCCGGTAGCCAGCTGCTCTCAGCATGCACTGCCTCGAGATTGAGCCCATGCGCTTCATGTGGAGGACCACAAAGGGCCTGGTCAGTGATTTCAATACCGAGATGTTTACAAGCACGAATTGATAGGAGAATTCAGGACGGCTGCATTCATGCATACACAAAGCTGTGTACTCTTCTGTGCTGTGTGAGATGAGTTTCCTGCCTTTAAGACAACTTATACTTCACCCAATTCTTATTATTATTAGTAGTAGTAATTATTATTACTCTTTGGTATCAAACCCCAGCAAGGAAAGTTATCTGAGTGAATCCCTGACTGCAATATTTTCTTTCTTTTTTTTTTTTTTTTTGGTTTGCCAGGCTCTGATATAATTACTTGACATGAAAAACAGGCGTGGACATCCTGCTCATGTAAGAAGGTTTGCATGTGTCAGAAGGCTCAGGAGTAAAAGCTCTACCCCTTAAGGTCAGCATTAAGTCTAAGCAGCACATGTAAGTCCTTGGGTTAGATCCTCAGGTTGTGTAAATCTCAGCTGAAATCAAGTGTTGTATTGATTTTACACCAGATGAAGATCTAGCCTCTTATATCACTTCAGCCTGGCTGTGCCGGTGCCTGGAGCTCTGCCAGTGTGAATGCAGATGGCTTGCAGATCTTGGGATGTGAGGCCGGCAGTGAGTTCCCAGCCGGGTTTGGAGGGTGCTGCTATCTGCTTCAGAAATCTGCAGTGCAGCCTGGCACTGGCATGGTGCTCTCTGCCTTTTCAAATGGTGATTTCATGATAGAAAGACTGAGCTTTTGGACTTCATGGGGCCCGTGTAGGGTCCCGGTATGTGTAGTATGCTGAGAGAGCTGGTGGCTGCACCATTACCTTACCGCCTTGCTTAATATGTCCCCATTGTCTTTTTGGGACTGGTCCTCTAAACAAGTGATCCCCTTCTGAAACTCTTGGGGAGTTTCTGAGGGAAGTAAAGTCCAGGAAGGTTTAAAACTTGCCAGGAAGTGCCAGGGTCCAACCTCCACAGTTCTGCACAACTCAGGGTACTTCTCCTTTCCCAAAGCCCTTGCAGAAAGAGACTTTATTTGGAAGAGGTCTCGCCAGCTGCTGTCTTGCAAAGCCAACAATGCAGGTTCAACCCAGCCTGCAGGGAAGGTTACTGAAGATCCATAGCAGCAAGCTCTGCTTCGGCCCAGAGATAGGGAAGGAGAAGGGAAAGGAGCTCTAGGAGCTATTTCCATCCCCAGTCCTCCTCCAAGCTGAATCAAAACTACTACTCTGTGAGGGCAGGCTGCAAGACACACCTTCTGCCCCTCTTGGGCACAGCCTGTGCTTGCAGAAGGGAAAACACAGCACCTTTTGGGGTTCCCTAAGTTCTTACCTTCTCCATGATCCTGTCAATCTGGCGATTCTGTGTGTCGATCTCGTTGCCCATGTCCAGGGCCATGTGACGTAAGTTGCCAATGATGCCGCTGACCTGCTCGAGGTTTTCATCCATTTCGTTTTCCCGGGCATCATTTGTTACCCTGGGAACAAAAAACAATTATTTGAAGCAAAGAGAGAGGAAGTTCCCCCGAAAGTCTGATTCACCCAGAACCTCCTCTGCATCCTCCTTCGCTTGTCACCTGTGGAGCATGCTGCTATGCTCAGCTGTGAAGAAAAGGGATTAATAAGCAGCTAGCCTGAAAACCTTCACATGCTTATTTTTTGGATGCGGGGATTAATTGTCTGGGTTTGTCACTACTCATTCCTTCTGTTCCTAGACGTGTTTTTGTCTGAGTTTCTCTGTTCCACTTATTACACCTCTCTGCTAGCAATGGTTCTTCTCAAAGGATGAGGAAGAGTGGAAGGATGCTTCACATGGACCTGTCTGTGGTTCAAGCATGTGGAAGCACCAGAGCATGATGGAATTGAAGCTGTACCAGCTCCCTGCGTTGACCTACACAGGATACCATCCAGTCCTCGCAGACTTGGGGCTCACTGAAATATTGGGCAAGGACAGCCTCTTTTCTCTCTCCTCTTAGCCCCGTCTTTTACAGTTGCTTGTTTTTTAAAAGAAAAACTCACACGTGGGCCAGGGCACAGTCCAGTGCTCCAGCAACTGGAGAGGCTTGTGGTGACTGGCACTTGAACAAGCAAGGCCATGGACCCCGCTCAGAAAATCACTACTTTGAGCCTCTTGTGTAATTTGTGTTCATAGAGGTGCCAAGAGTGTGCTACAAGCTGGTCGTGAAAGAATTATGGGATGGCATAACTTTTCTTCACTTCTATTCTGTTAGCATGTCCCAGCCTTTGGTTTGATGGGGCTGCCATCCAGAAATAAAAAAAAAAAAAAAAAGTGACTGGCAGACCCAGCAAACTTAAATGGCAACTCCATCCCACGCTCCAGATTGCATGACAGCATTGTTTCTATCACACTGATTTCCCTTCATCACAGCAGCCAAAAAAATAAGTGGATAATAGTTTTTGGAAAGATAATTACTTATTAATCCAGTGTCCTTAATCTTCAGAGATCAAAGCTTTGCCTACTGGTATGCCTTTATCCATTCAGCTGATGGCATTGTCATCTAAATACATGCTCTATACACACTGTAATCGGTACGTGCTTATTGCGGGATCCCTACATGTTGCTGGAAGTTTACAGCTTGGTTGCCATTAGTATAGCTGTGTGTTTCAAACTGGCTTTCATCTGAGTGCACAGGGGTTGCCACTGAGGTGTTGATGTTTCCCCACAGTTGTGATTTTACAGCAGCTGAGGAATAGATCATCGTTCCCTGGTCAGTGAGGTTTTCTGGATAGTCATGAGCAGGGAAGTGGCTTTCTCAAAAACTATGTACCTCTGGTAGAAAGTGTGCTTCAGGTGCTGCGCTTGGCTCTGCTTTGGCAGAGAGCCCGAGGCTCTTCTCTTTTTGAAAAGGAAGAGGTGCTGGATGCTTTGGTACATTTTCTAGCAAGGATGGATAATGAGCTCTATGTATCTTGAGGCAGTAATCATAAACCAGTATTTATCTGGCACTTCATTTCTGAGGTATTTGACAACTGTACATTGTTGCCTCCAGGGAGCTGGAGTGCAGCAGACAGGGCTGACCAGCTGTGAGAGTCTGCACCCTAACATTGCTGCTGTGCAGTATGCAACTAGCTATTATTTCTATTTTATTATTGCCCAGATCTGGTCAGTCTCAAGCAGGAAGTTTTAGGACTGCTTTTTGAAGCATCTTCTGATTCTTAGGGCTGAAACTCTGATATCCAGGACTCACGGCACATCACCACCCTCTGCGCTACCTCAAGTGCCAGCAGGGCTGGGGGGAGTCACTGGATGCAGTGGGTCCTCAGCACCTGTCCCAGTGGGTGTTGACCTGCATCTAAGAACCCACCACCCAGCGGAAAACACTGGCTGCACCTCATTACCCAGCACTGCCGAAGGAGTTAACGAGCATCACAGAACTCATGACCATATGGAAGAAATCTAAATATATCACTGACAAGGAAAATCGAGAGAAAACGGTGGAGAAAAAGGCTCACCTGCGGATAAAGCCACCACTGATGGCCATCTGCTCCCGTTCATCTACGACACGTGCAGGCTGGCTGGCTACAACACCGTCCTGATTATTGCCCCAGGCTTTTTTGTAAGCATCACTTGATTTAAGCCTATGCAAAAAAGATGATGAGTAACAAAGCATCGAGTGGACAAGGACAAATGCAAAACTCTTTACTTCTCCAAGCTAAAAGCTGAATCAAGCAAATGAGTTTTCAGATAGAGGGTCATTGATTATATACCGATATATCATAACCCTGAATAAAAGGATTTTTTTTAACTTTACTGCCACAGCAACTGTGATGGTCAGAGGTTTTGTTTCCAATAGGGTGAATTGCAATTGTCAAGTCTACAACACTTCAGACAGGTTTTTAGATGTTGACTTGGTTTCCAGAAAGGAAGAAAAAAAAAAAAAAAGAAGAAGAAAAAAAAAGAAAAAAAGAAGAAGAGAAGAAATACAGATAACTAGAAAACATTATTTCATTTCAGTGACACATACGTTGTGACATCAAACACAGAGAACGTACTGGCAGACAGACATCAAAACAAAACTGCCAAGTATAGTGTGTACATCACATCACAGCAACACACCCTCTTAGAGAAAAATGGATTTGGCTAGATTTTAACATTTACCATGCAGAAGATTGAGCTTTTGCTGTTAACATTTATGTGGCATAATAGGCATTTAAAGCCACTAACCTTTTCCACGGTGGTTTGGGGATGATTTTATCATAAAATTCATAGGGTTCATTAGATTTTCAAATAATATATCGGTACTTGAAAATAGTAATCATACATCGACAGTTGATGTACAAACCTTTGTCCACAGAGACAAAAAGTAAAATAGGCAGAAGTGAAATGAGTGCAGGAGAAAAGAAAAGATACAAGCAATCTAGCATCAGAAAGGGAAATTTTTCTACATTTTCTTCATGCACCAGCTACAGGCATGAATAAGAAGTAAAGCATTCTCACTAAGCACAGTTGCCCCAATAGTTCATCATACTCTTAATGCATCAGCAGTAACAGCCTTCACAATAAGCAAGACACAGGCAAAAATGGATCATCACTTCCTTCAGGAGCTTTAAACCACAGGACTTTAAAATAGCCTAGCATGTCACTACGTTTATTATTTATGACGGTTAGAGTAGCTTTCAGAGAGCCATTTTTGACTGAGCTGCCGTGGACAGAAAATTAAAATCCAGGCATACCTTCAGTGGCAGATTAGCATGTGCAGCATATTTAGGGTTGCTGTCACTGGGGATGTCAGACTAGACCGAACACTGTGACAGGAGAGGGTGAGCGTTTGGGGTCTGTAGCTGTGAATTCTTGGTTTTATTTGAGAAGTGGAGCAGTTTCCACCACAGCTGTTGGGAACTGCCAGTCTCCATGGTTCCCCTGTTCTTCAGTCATATACATGTAAACAGCCCTGTGGCTTGGATTTGGGGGGAGATACTTGGCATGCTTCTGGGGGCTTTGGGAAAGGACGCAACAAACCCATCTCTGGTGTTATGTTCTCTCCATGCCCCCTGAGGCAGCTCAGCATCTGTTGAGCCTGAAGTTGTGTTGCATGCTTTGATGTAGAATTAAAATACAGATGCAAAGAGGATCTTTCCCAAATATTCATCTCTTTGTTGCTGACTTCCTATTACAATTTGTGAAGAGTACTTGGCTTCCTTTTTCTTAGTTCTCTGAAACTACACATTGACGTTGGCATTTCTAGAAATGAGTGAAAGTGGTTCTCTTGCTGCATGCACATTTACAGATATTTGTCTGTTTTCGACCTGCACAACTCAAAGTGACACAGTCTCTGCATTTAACGTGAATGATTTTATACACCCAGAGCTTAATCTCTGTTTTCTTGTGGACTTCCAGTTAAAACAGGTGAAGTCTGGGCTTGCTCATGGTCAGCAGCAGTTGTACTTTGACTGCAGTCTGGACAAAGTTTCGTGCCATGGGCTTTCTGGGTCTTTTAAGAATGTAGGATCGAACTTTGCCTTTTGGTATGGCTCACCAAGTTTCATTTACAAGTAGTGGCATATAGTTATACATGAAATGGTCAATCTTTTTGAAATATATGCATTTAATTTACCACTAGCCAGAAGAGCATTAGGGGATCACAGTGATAGTGATGCCCAAAGCTGTATGGGTTTCTCGCCTTCCTACACTCCACTTCTCAGAATATCACCTTATTTGTACCAGCTGGTTCCTGGCACAGCTCAAGGAACAGTCTCTCATAGCATTGTTCATCCATACTTTTTTTTCTAAACATGTTCACTGATTAGCAGTGCTAGTTTATGAAATCTGGCTACAGTCTGCAAAAGTCAGAATACTGCCTTAAAGCAGGGAGGAGACACCTCTAAAAATGAACGTCGAATGCATGCAGTATTTTTCTGTTCTTGCACCTATTGATTTGGTGATGCTGCGACCACTGTGTAGTGGTAAATGCTTTAGGGCCACATGTCAGGTAGTAACCCCATCCACGCCACAGGTCTGACTGTCAGCTTAGCCTTTCCTACAGTACAGAATATTAAATCTGTTTTAAAAAAGATAATAATAATAAAAAATCCTGCAAAATGCATGGGGATTTTTTTTTGTGTGTGCTTCAAGGAAGAACTTTTGATGTATGCTAGATTTCTCCAGGAGAAGCAAGCCAACTGCGTTGGCTTGCTCCTCTCTAAGCTGCAGCAGCTTTTAGAGTGTGGGAGTGTCAAAGTTTCTGCTGCATGCTCTTCTGCCTGCACCTCTTCTGCTCTTGGTCAGCCTCCTGCCATGGTGCAGAGGGAGGGCAGGACGCAGCCTGTGCCAGAGCTCATACGGCTGCAAGCAGGTCCCCTGACCAGGGCTGGGTCTGTGCATAGCTCTTCCCATTCCTCCTCACCTCTCCCATTCTGCACACCAGGCAGTAGTACGCATATTCTGGGCAGAATGTTTATCCCAGCAATGTACGTATGGCTGTGAACACAGGAGCAAAATGGATTTTGAAATCTAAGGCAGTGTCTGCATTGGGTCCCAAGGGAATTCACTTCAAAAGAAATGTTGCCTGATAAGCCCAGTCCTGCCCTTCCTACTCCAGGCCAAACTCCTACCCAACTGCACAACTGCTCTCTTTCATTTGGTCTTGATAGTTGTGGTAAGATCACCCGTGAACAAAGTTTCTGTGCCACGCAGAAAGGGCGGATGATACTGCAGGACCCCTGCACTCTGCGCTGTTGTCTCTGGCCAACCATGTGTAAATGGTTTCACTGACACCTAGGTGGTAGCTGACTCACTGCATGCTGGATTTGCTGTTCCACGAAGACTTCTGGTCAGTCCACTTTGTCCCCTGTTTCCTACACCCACGTAACAGCACATCACATTTTCATTTGGCACTTAAAACAAGCTTTGCATTACTTGGAGGACGGTTTCGTTCAAGAGTGATGGCATGCAAGCAAATTCGATGCATTTCAACATTTCTGCTTAGTGTACATGCTACCCAAATGAGAGAAATTTGGCATGACGTGTTTGGGTTTTCTCAAATTTGGTTGTCTATGGCAGGATGAAAACCATTTCAAGTTGGCTTCCAATCGTGAAACGTCATGTTTCGTTCAGGCTCTCATCAAGGACAATTTCTGTTGAACAATGAAAAGAAGTATGGTTTTCATCCATAATTTTGAGTAATGTTTATTATTGGCTCTTCTGCATTTTTGAGCTACAAATTTTGTTGCTGTTGTTGTTTTTTAAACTTTTTTTTTTTGTGAGAATATGTTTTAAAATTTAGGGCCTCCAGGAATAAAGTAGCCCCAGTGGTTTTGTTTGCCGGAAAATGGAACCTCTTAGTACACTTTGTGTAAAATGTTGAAACTTTTACCATTAAAAGGTGTCAACAGTGAAGCTTTCACTGCAGTATGCCTGATTTTAATGCATCTACAGTAATTCCCAGTCAGTTGTCTATGCTATGAGATGAATGCATTTGAACCAGAATCGTTCTTTCTGCATGCCACATGCTCATCCTGTCCATGTGCCTAGCAAGGATGAGCTTCACAAGGCCTTTGGGATCAGCCTTAAGTGCTCAAAGAGATGAGGCAGGCAGCACCTACTTGTTACATGGACAGACACAAAGACCACAGAATTTTCCTAGGTCCGTCAAATTCTTTTCTGCTTCTTTCATGTCCTTATTGATTTGGTCCATTCCCTCTTCGATGCGTTCCAGTTGTTCTGATTAAACACAAGTATTTTATCCCCACAGAATGAAGCAGATGGAAAAGGACAAAGAAAAAAAAGACAAAAACTTCAGACATTCACTGTGACAAAAAACTGGACACCACATAGCAGAGCCGGTACCCAGTACCTACTTGTTACAAGGACATATGAAAAGGCCACAGCATTTCCCTAAATCTTTTAAATTTTTCTCGGCCTCCTTCATGTCTTGGTTGATATGGTTCATGCCTTCTTCAACACGATCGAGTTGTTCTGGTCAGGACAAAGGGATGACAGTGTGGAATGAATTGTATTTTTGTTTGTTTTTGTCTTCAACAGAATGTGAAAAATGGCCATGTAGAACTGAATCAATAATGACATTACAATGCATTAATCTGAGCTGATGCATTGTTAAAAGGATGTAAGCCGTACTGGATGCCGAAGATGTTTTTTACTAATATGGAAAGAATAAAACAAAGGAGGAAGATGTTTGAAATATATTAATTTAAACAAGATGTAATGATGTAAAAAGGAAGGGTTATAAAATTTAAAGTCCATTAACATATTACAATACATCCACTTACTAAGACACCAATGACATCCAAGAGAAAGAAAGATAAAGTGTTATTATTTTGCATTTATGCATGTTAATACAAGAGAAAATGTATCCTTCCATGGAAAATACCACAGTTACTTACACTTACAACTGCCTTGGAATTAGGTGAGGTGTGGCAGCGTAACTGCTCGGGTTAGTGGGTGCCTGAGTGAGGGAGCTGGTAGTAATGGGACCAGAGATGGTGTGAGCTGTAAAGAGCCATTTCAAAGTACTCCTTCTTTCCAGAGGCTGAGGAACCTGGGACCTGCTGCTCTGATTGGCGTGGGAGGTTAATCTCTGATCTGAGCGTGGCTTTGGGGCTGATTTTCCTTCTCACGTGGATGCTGCAAATCAGGCGTAACCCCAGCAAACACAGAGGGATTACAACCACCAGAGGAGCCTGATGCTCACTGAAAGAGGACCACTGTGTGTGATGTACATTATCTCTCTACCCAAGCCATTTTATGAAAAAAAAAAATATAGGTGAAGACTAAGGTTTTTCATTGGGGTCACTTCTGATTTGCTCTAGGGCAAGTGACCAAAGCATCAAGCCCAGTAACCAGCCTGATACAGGCACTGCCTCTGCCTGCTGGCATCAAACAGAATTTGTCTTCTTCACCTGAGGCAGACAACGATGTAGGGTTTTCTGAGTGACTTGGTAGATCAGAATAATGCAGTGTGTTAGAGGAGCAGAACACCGCAATGTAAAATTGTAGGACCAGATCCTCACTGGTGTAAACAGATGTGGACCCCAGGGGATCAGGGATTCGAGTCTGTGGTAGCTATGGCATTTTACACTAGTGGAAAGCTTCACCATTTCTTTCATGAAGGACAAACTTAAATAAGTATTACATGGGATGAGAAAGTTACTTGGAACAGCAGTAAAAAATTGTAAAAAATATACCTAAGGAGTCTCAGTAAAGCAATCCCAGTAAAAAACAATTACATTCCTTTTCCCTATATTCAAGTAGGGAAAATATAAACACAGAATTAGACTTGAGAGGAAAGGAACTAAGACAGCACTAGTTATAGGAGAAACCTAATGTCATGCCTGATATTAACTGAGCCCAGCCAAGAAAAAAAAAAAAAAAAAAGACATTTTAGAAAAAAAATCATTGACGTCAGTGTGAAACTCTTCTTAACCTGTTTGGGAACATGAATAGGCCTAATTTCTTACTTGGGTTTCTACTAACAATTGAGGCTTACATTTTCAAAGCTGTTCAGGGGATTTGGATGCCCAATTCCCATTAAAATTAATTCTATTTAATTAATTTTAATGGGAATTGGGCATCTCACCCCTAGAGGGCCTTGATAATCCTGTCCTAAATTATTCAAGCTGAAATAATTCAACTACTGGACTTGTGCTGTTGTTTAATCCTTGCATGATGCTGGGCTGGGAGAAGGAGAGGTGCCATGTCAGTACTGCCAGCCGCATCTGCTCTTCAGCTGTCAGTCCTCATTCTCCTCAGCTGGATGTGCCTGTCTCCTGATACCACGGGCATTACGGATCCCAAACCCAGGGAAGGTCAGAGTTACCCGGCAGTGTCCTCTAAAAGGAGCACGTACAATGTGAGCAAAGGATCAGGAACCTAATAATGAAACCTGAGAGATTCCTCGCACTTGTTTTGCCAGATAGATAAACTGCTGAGCAAAGAACCAGAAGTGCAAGGCTGTATTGTTTTAATGCACATGGTAATTCTACATTTTGGCCTGGAGGCTTGAGCAGAAGCTTCGGTTCACGTTTGTACCCACAGATTGTGAATCTCATCAGAAATGTGAGCACATGGAAAAAGGCGATATTCCTCTAAGTGCTTGTGCTCCTCACTAGCTCAGAGCCCTGCCTGATCCTGCAGAGTTGGGCGATGCTCACCCTTGCTCTGGGAAGCAGCTGTGGTAGTGTCAGCTGGCTTTTCTGCTGGCTTATGCAGTGTGATGGGAATTGCTAATTTCCATTGCAGATTCCCTCTTTCTGCTTGAGAGAACTGTGTTTGTAGAGCCTGGCTGGTTTTCCAGGCTCTCAGCTAAAAGAAGGCAGTTTCCACACACATATTTTGACACTGGGAGGGACAAGAGGAACTGACCTTTCTTCCACCAGCCGTGCCGCCTGCATTTTCCTAACCTGGGCTGTGCAATAGGAAATGCCACCTAAGACTGCAGGGATCAGTCCTAGATCAAGTACCACCGGTTGGCTTTCAGTCCTGGCTTCCTTGCTCAGGTCTCTGAGGCCAGGTCTGTAATAGGGCCTTCTGAACTTTCTTTTCCTGTTTCCTATTCTGCCTGAGTAGGTAAGTGTTAACTGAGGAGTAGATTTGATGTGATTTAAAGACTTTAGTTTAAGTTATAGCTCTCTCCAGGAATCTGGCTTAATATTTCCCACTTCAGGATTTTTCTGTGATGCTTATGGTATTTCTGAAGATAAAAGTGATCAGCAACTAATTTATCTTTCCTCACAGGAAACCTCATCAGTGTAAAAAGCCCATGTCATGTTTGTAGCCCAGAAGTCTAGACAGCCCTTAAAACCATTTGCTAGCTGTTAATACAGTGGGCAGGATCGTTAACGTGTTTAAATCAGCGTAGTTATGTTGGCTTCATGGAGCAACACCAATTTATACCTGCCAAAGATCTGGTCCCACAGGCAAGTAAATAGATTCATGAGTCTAACCACAATTATTGAGGCATAAATATTATAGAGGAATTAACTTATTGAGGTCGCTCTGAATTTGTTTTGGTATGAATGATATTAAAACCTGGCCTAGAAAGAATCATTGCTGGTAAGAAATTAGATGGCTATCAAAAGCTTAATTTATTGTTTTCAAAGATTTTTCCAGCTTTGTGTATTGTATTAGAGGTTTTAGGACAGACAGTCTGCTGGCATATACTGCCATGAATCTCTGTAAATTCTCACCAGCAAAGATCAAGTCCTTTATCTCTAATTTACAGAAGCATTTCTGTGTCAGAGCTTAAACATCTTTTGACAGTTTGTTGCAGAGGTCTTTAAATATACTGCGTCTATATCTATGTTTATATACATATATACCTTACACTTATATATAGTATGTAAGGTAACTGGCATTGCCTCAGTCTGGAGGCAGAATACACACTAGGGGTATGTTGATTCAAATTTCCTTTTTCTTTCTTTTTTTTCCCCTTTTTTTTCTTTTTTTCCAGGTGGGTCTGCAATTTTGCATATTGATGCCATTTATGTCTGAGAATGTCACTTGAATTCAAACGTAGTGGCCATATATCTGCTTGGAGCTCTTACAGCAAACCAATGGCATGTCTTGGGGTACAAGCAGGGATATTTTTTTACTTGTCAATTACTTCTGTGTTCACACCACAGGTGACTGAGGGATCATAAGCTTTCTCTGTTGGTTCCATGGTAGCATTGTGGCCCTTTGTCAGGGAGCTTCTGTGACAGCTTGGCAAATCCCTTCTCTGTGACTGATCCGGGGAAGTGGCTGGGAGGGGGCAGCTGTGGCAAGGACACCCCTGAACTCCTCCTGTGGTCTCTTGAGCAAACACATCTGTAAAAGCATCTGAGCACAATGTGGGATGCAAGACTAGGACAGGGCAAGTGTGTGTGCTCCACCTTTGCAGCCCACCTGCAATTTATAAGAAATATTCTTCAGCTAGTGGCCAGTACTGGGGCCTGGGCTTCTTGAATGTCAGCAAAATGCCTTTGGAGAAGGGAACATGCCCTTTGCCTGGTGTATGGTGCAATGAAGCAATTTCCAACAAGGATAATATTAATTAAAAAAAAAAAAGGGCATTTAAGAGTACATTGTAATCATAATTGCATACAAGAGGGCTGAGCTTGAAAGAGAATCAGCAGATTAACTATTTCAAATGATAGCTGGTGATCCCATTTTCCATAAAGGAGAATCATATCGGAGTGAAGTACATTTCTAGGACAGCCTTTTCAGAAAGCCTGAGTCCTGACCTAGCTCTGCTCTGAAAGGCATTGCCAAGCATGCATACGAGTGGAAGGAAGCTGGGGGGGAGCCCACATCTAGTGCTGCTAAAAATAACAGTAGACGAGGCACAACCTGCTTTTGTGAGGGATTCGTTTGTCTTTTGTTCTGCACTACACTTTCAACATAATTAATGCCATTTTCCCTGTAGAATCTGGAATGGTTGATACCCACCATTTTTTTTTTTTCATTAATTAGCAAACCAGCTCTGACTGTAATCAGCTCAGCTCATAGGTGTTGCTGGAGTGCCTTTAGCAGCTCTGCTTCTGACATCTCACTGCCTATCAATTTTCGTGGTAGGTGTTAAATAGGAGATAAGCTGGGGAAAGGGCCTGCACATGAGGCCATGGCTTTTCTCTCAGGCAGGAAGAATTTGTAATTATGTTTGTATTTGCTGCAGTCATTTTTCCAATTCCATAGAAAGAGGTCAGCCATAACTCATGGAAAGCTGGAAAACTCAAAACTCACACAATAGCTGTAGAGAGCTCAGCTGGCAAGGGCACTGTCAGCTGAGTTTTACGTCTGGTTATTCCTCGTTATTCCAAAGTTTTACCTCCATACCTCAACTTGATCTGGAGTACAGATCTGTTGGGTAGATTAAGCTCCTCTCTGTGGCCGCTGGCACTGCTGCTTGTGCACTTGCAGTTTCTCTGGTGCAGGGAGAAAATTTCAGTTGCATTGACACTTTTTTTTCAGTTCAGCAAAGTTTTGGATACTCCTCTCTCTCTTCTTGGATGAAAAAGGGCTGTGTGGCTACTGTTATTGGAAATGTTTCTCCCCACACCTCATTTTGAATACAAGAAAAAAATTCATTTGTAATAAGCTGTGTGGAGATAACATCACACACATACAAAAAAAAAACATTCTTGAAGGTCCAGATTGCTCTGCTTGCCGATACTCCCATGGGAGCTGGTGATGGGAGTTTCTGAGAAGGATGTTCCCTCCCACTGGAGGAAAAAAGCTACTGTTCTGGGACCACACCAGTTTTGCAGTCCAGGTTTATCTTCATATCCTCCCTATGTACTGTCAGTTTCATTTCTACACTCTGCTTTTTACCAACATGAATCCAAATGTTAACATTTTTCTAAGCAAGCATGTTTTAAAGAAATTTAAATAAGGACAGCAATTGTTACTCCTCAATAATCCTTTGCAGCATAACGTTTTTAGTGTAGAATATAAATATTTTAGTTTAAATTGTTATGTGTATATTTCAGTAATTCAACAGGGGAGTTGGACTCAAGGCCAGGTTTAAGAAAGGTAAGCATTAAGGATGCAGATAGGCTCCGGGAAAGACTTTCTCACTGATGGATAAAACCTCATTCAGGAGCATCCAACCTCAGCTCCTCCCTATGGGCTCCCTCAGGGAATGACAGTGTGGAACAGCTTTGGGTGAGAATACCTGGCCCAAAAGGCGGTGACTCTTTGTTTTGCATAGGGACTGCTCCAAAAGCCCACTCAGATTCCCACTCGGTGACTTCAAAGGGTACTGGAGGAGGTCTCTTTTAGTCTTGGCAGCCCCAACCTCTGGGAAAAAGGAGTAGTGAAATTGCTTGTGAAGCTCCGTGTTTCTGTAGGGTCACACCAGACTGCGGTCTGGTGCACCAAAGCGCTGGGCAGCAGGAGCTAGCCAGGCCGCCTTGGCTGCGTGAGTACCAAGTTGTGTAGCATCATGTTGGCTGATTTCCTTTTATGATCCCACAGACTTCTGCTTGTGATGTCAAAAAATGAGTTCTGCTTTGTGCTACTGAGCCTGAGGTTAGGGCAGAGAAGTTTTTCTGAGGTATGTTTAACTTAGCAAACAATTTTGTAAAGAAATCTAGAAACAGGGCTTCAAGCAACTGCAGCGATTAGATATTCTGCTTGCCGCCCACTGGAAAGATCAATGTCATGGTTTTTGTCTATTTAACACCTAATAATCTTAAGTGACTTGTGCACTCAGCTGAAAAGAGATCACATGGCAGTGTTAGCAAATGATTTCCTTAATCTGATAATCTGTTGAGACATCCATGAGTTGCACACATTGCACTAATTACAGAGGATTCAAGGTAATCATTAGTGTATTTTGCCCAATAATAGAAGTCTTTTGTCGCTAAAATAAAATAATAAAAGAAATAAGGAATTATTACAGCTATATATGGCTAAAATGGACAAAACATAATTAAACATTTAACATAGTACAGCAATTACAAAATTCCCAGGGTTTGTAGCATTGTTAGGCTGTTTTCTCTTGAGAAACCCATACTGTTATAATCACAAGCTTCATTTACTGAACCTCTTAAGGCATGACCATAACCAGTTTAAGGAGGCTTTTAAGTTGTCTGATTCCCTCCTGTAAGTATCGGCTATCCATGTCTCTGGGCATACAACATGATTCCAGTTTTCACTGTCGATACAAGTTTAATACTGAGCTTCCTGGCCTCCAGAGAGGTCAGCGCCTTGGCTCACAAGGACAGTCCTTCCTAGCATGACTAGGTGGGATGACTCGGAAGTGCAGGGGTTTACCAGTAGTGATCAAATAAAACTCCAAAGGAAATAACTAAATAAACAAGGGGTTAAAAAGAAAATAACCTCCCCTAGCAATCTGTGGAAAAACAACAGCTAGAGAAAAGAAACCTGCTTTCCTAAGGCTAAACACAAGGGAAGCTAGAGGCACTGCTAAAGTTTCTGTGGATCTGCCCCTGACTTTTGTTACTGGATACAAGTGGACATTTGCAGACTTTCTCTGACAATATTTGTGATTTATTTCAAGCGTTAATACACTTCTGAAACAAAGCACATTATTTACACAGGTGCCGTATCTGTTTCAATATAAATGATCTGTTTTTCTGTATTCAGTGATAGCTCTGTTGCTGACATTATTCAGGAAATAAGAAACATCCATAGATAACATCTGTAATATTTTTCTTGTCAAGACAAATTGATGAGAAAAAATTGGTTAGTTTAATTTCTTTTCCTTAAAAGGAAAAAAAAAAAAATAAAATACAAGAAGCAATAATACATGTACCTAACAGCAAACAGAAAAAAAATATTTTCTGTTTAGGTCCTGTTATTACTTTTCATTCGTTTTCATGCCAGAGAAGCAGGGATGTAATAGATGAAAAGGGCTTGTCGGGTTATGCAGTCCATTTCCCAATAATGCCGTAACGTTGCCTTCAATGGTTGTTGGGGCTTGCTGAGCTACGGAGTGTCACCTCTGTAGAAAATGTTTCCTAACACAGTGCCACAAACTAAATAATAACACTGGCTTTTGGGGGGCTGGATTGATACAGAGTAGCAGAAATTCGTACCCTGTTGATTAACTTCTCTTTGGAGGCTCCCTGTTGCTGTTGCTGTGGGTCTGCAGCAAATATTAGTTTATTCGGGGGGTAGAGGGGGGTGGGGGGAAGGAGAAGCTACCTGCTGCTTTGTGATATTATGAAGGGCAAAAATGTAATTTCCTGGGATGCACTGAATACATCTAGCTCTGTCTGTGTCACTGTCATCCACAGGCAGGGACTTGTCAAAGTTTAAAGGCTCATATATGGTCACTTGTAATGAGATGGTTGTTCTGGAGCTTTTAATGTTAAGCTCCTGTTATCCTCACTGACATTTCTGTAAAAAAAAAAAAAAAAAAAAAAAAAAAAAAACACCCTGAATTTTGCACAAGCCAAACCATTTCAGTTTCTCTTGGGATGCATATATTGCATGCCTTTCACTTGTAGCTAAACAAGTGAGAAAATTACATAGCACCTGCTTAAATAATGTTGGATTTTATATTGATGGAGGCAAATCTTCCCATCATGTAGCTGGATCTCGACCCAATGCTTGCTGAAAAAAAAGATGATTTTGATGAGTTCAGCCTGCAGCTCTCTTTGATATTAATGGGAAACAGATCAAAAGAAGTACAGACTCTTACACAGCTATTGTACGTTCCTTTGTCAGACAGTGAAGCTGAAGGCAAAGAGATTTTTGGGTTCTCATGCATAACCGTACATGTTTTATGGCCCTGGGTTTCAGGGTTGCACACAGTTAGTACAGCACTTTGAGAATGGTTTACGTCCTTACTGAAGCAATCTGAACTTACCTCCTTGCTCATCCAACATAACCAAAGTCCTGATACCAGCATCTTTACTCTACATCCCAATAGTGGTAGCAAGGTAAGGAGAGAGAAGGGGAGAAGAAAGAGAGAGAAAGAGAGATCAGTGAGGGAACTCTCAGTCCTCGGCACAGGACATAGGAAGGCAAAAGAAAAACAGTGAGAGGAATGACAAGGTCATAAGGGGCTGGTGGCACGATCCAAAGCCCTTATGTGACTGGGCACCGTAAAGGGAACTGTGTAACCTAAACTGTACCATCAGCCCTTTAGGATTCACTGGGACACTGAACTACTGCAGAAACACAAAGTCCCAGACCGTGCAATTAAATAATCACCTTAAGCGAGAGCCATTTCTATACAGAGGGTCTGTTCCCAAGTTCTCTGAGCAGGAGAAGGGAAGAAGGGGGTGTTGACACTGCAGATGTACACTCATCCCACAGGAGAAATAGATGGCACACAAACATGTTTGGTAATAAGCTGTAGCACTTTGTACACAGCCCTTGCAACACAGAAGTCAGAGAGCTTACCTCCTTAGGAAATCCATTTTAAGGCAGGCTAACATTTAGTAGGATTAAATCATATTTTTTGGCTCAGAGACCTAAAATGGTTTTGAGCCAAGTTGTAATTCATTCAACAGTCACCTTTAGTGTCCATCAATGGACTTTGGACTAAGCTTGAAGGCAGGACTTTTAAACTGCTCCATGCCAATCCTATCTTGGTTCCTGCGAAGGCTAAATGGAGTCTTATCACCATCATCTTTGCTGGGAGCAGGGCTTAGGCAAAGATGAGCACTTCTGAGCTCCCTCCTGCCTGAACCAGCAACAGGCCACCTTTCACAAATACAGTTTTTGCATTCATTATCACCACTCTGGGGTGCGACCAGGTGTCTCAGGTTTCTGGGTGCTGTGATACGAAGCTGTATCACGGATTAGATTAGCTCCTTTTTAATTACAAAGGGAAAACTAGCTCCGTTCTGCTTAGAGCAGTGATAACATCTGTGAATAATTAATGGCCTGAACGATAGCCTGACTGTTGCATCTCAGTAACAGATGAAGTAAGTCCTCTGTGGCCTGACAGCTTGCCAAGGGAGTTACCTGGACATGTGTGGCAGTAATTTAGCTTCTTCCTTGAACAGAAAGCCATCCCCGTGAAGCAGATAAAGTTGGTGGTGCTGATTTTGCAGGGGCCGGGGAGAGGCAGTTGCTTGCCCACAGTTACACAGCAACACGAGGAAGAGAAACCTTGTGTCCTGACCGTCCCTCCTGTTTTTTTTCAGGCTATCCCCCCCTCCCAGAAGCACGTCCAGGGCTTCACATTATCCCTCCTGCCATCACTCCTCCTTCTGTCGGGGAGCAGTGGTGTCCCCCTGCCACTGGCACACTCTGGGGTGCCCGCAGGCCGGCCAGCAGCGCGCTGCGTGCCACGGCTCAGCTGCCAGCCCGGCAGCACTCAAGGTGGCTGCAGCTGGAGCTTCTCTGCTCTGCTTCAAGAGCACCCCGCTCAGTTCAAGAGGGATGTGAGATGCCCCTTGTTGCGCTCTCGTCTGCCTCCCTCTGCACTCCCGCTCTTTTCTTTAGTGCCTGCGTCGCTGTAGGAACTGGGACGAGCATCAGATGTGTGCAGCCTGGTTTGCTCCCCCTTTTTCAGGCCCTGTGGGAATTGGCAGGTGGAGAGAAGCCTCCCGCCCTTCGGCCAGCTGTCTGCCAGGTGCTGCTGCTGCTCGCTCTCCTTTCAAGCTCACATTGCACTTGCTTGAGTCCCAGCCAGCTTTTATTTTCACAGCCTTTGCAAACTGAGAGTCCAAGGGTCATCGTAGATTTGCCTATATACAGTAAGGAAGCCGCCCTGAATGATCTTAAGTTTTCTGTGGGACGAGTAGCAGATCTGCTGAGCAGTGGATGTTAGGTAGCTTGTTACGGTGCCCTCTCTGTGCTCTTGGTACCCAAGGTGGCTTACCCGGAATGATTATATGCATTTTAACAAAACATACATCATACAAACACAAGGAGGCTGCTTGGCTCCTGAGTCCTCTTGGGTTTGAGTAAATACAGCGCGGTGTGACATTACACCTTTCTGAATTAGAAAACCTGCAGCTGGTGGTGTGAGAGGCGTTGGCTTTCAGCGACTCCAACACAGCCAGGCTGAGAAATGCTTGATGCTCGTTAGCCCTCTGACCTTCTGTTTCTGCAGTTTTTGAGATCTGAGCGATCTGCCTTTATGCAGCTAAGCTGCCCAGTGACCTGAATGAGACCTATGCTGAGAGAGGAACTTGGCAATTGGACCTCATGGTTTGTGTTTCGTATTAAATCCTTGCACGGAGCTAAAGAGGTGCAATTTTCTGCTACTTACTTGGCCATCAATACCATTTCATTTCATCAGGCAATACTCTGTCTCTTAAGAAAGTGACCTGTAGCTCAGCCTGCCACAGCATTAATCCTAATGTGAAAATATTAGAGAGTGTGCATTGAATACACTTGTCTGCATCTGAGATCTAATCCAAAGCACATTGAAGCTAATAAAAAGATGCTCACTGACAAAGACAAGAGGTGATTCAGACATCAAGTGACAATCTCCTCCTGTTCCAAGTTTTGATTAAGCATTAATTGTTTTCTTTTTCACAAAAAAAATTAACCATGTGCAGCCAATTGGAAAAAATATATATAAAACCACATTTCTACATTTAAAACAGATCCAGACTTTCCCAAGAGTTAATTACTTCCATTGTGACTGACTTTTTAGATTGCTCAAAACCAAACAGAGGTATTTGGCAAATGTGCTCATCATCCAGACATCTGAGCGGGAGAGAAACACTCTGGATATCTGACCCTCGGTGCAAACAGGCTGAGCCATCTTTAGAAATCTCAATCCTTCTTCATCTAAAGGAACAGAGAGGAAGAAAGGTACCAAAAAAATGTATTTGGGGCTCACGGGCGAGATTTCCCAAGCACAGAACATGTTGGTGTTTCCTGCACTAAAACTACCACTGAAACTGCCCTCGGTCAGTGGGAGCAGCTGTCGGCAGACACACGCGAACTGGTTGCTGAGAGGTGACGAAAGCTGTGTTTGCAAGTTGCCAGCCCAGAAGAATATGCTTTACAACGACCGATCATAAAACCTTGTTAACAGGTTCCCAGATGAGCCCATGTCACGGCAGCGGGTGGGTGCCGGCTTGGGATTTGTCCCATCCAGGGGCTCAGGAAAGGTTCCCACCCACACACGGCGCTCACCAACAGCAAGATCCTACGTGGGAACCTGTGCATGGGCAGAGGTAGTGAGGTCTGTGGTGTTATGCAAATGTCTGCTAATGGTGCGCTTTCCCCAGGATTAGGGTGTTTCTGTCTTCCTGTGCAATGGAGGAATTAGTTAAGGCTCTCCAATCCTTGCACAGGCAATCCTCCATCTAGTTTGCAGAAAATAAGGGTTCTCAGAAAATGGGATGCTTAGGATAGTTCAGGCAGGAGAGAAGAAAAGTACATCTTTGATGGGGTCCTGCAAAGTTCATGGAGCACATGCCGCTTTAATCCATCTCTCGACAGCCTCGTCTCTTTGGGTTCACTTTTGACTCTCTTTCTCTTCCTGCTGCACCTGAGAGGAGAATTTGGGCTGCTGGATTTTGCCACAGTACAGCAAACATCTCACACTCCTGTGGTTTCTGTGAAGCGCACACACGGTTTCTCCACTGGACCACAGGCTAAGCTACTAATCAGAAAGCTAGAATATATGATTTTAAAACTTTGGGCCTAATTCTGCTTTTAGATACATCATCTTAAGGCAGTGTGCTTCGGAGAAGCCAGTTTAACAGCATAATTTGGATCCCTGCTGCAGTCTTTAATATACATTATCCTCAATCTTCTGTAACAGCTTTATAAAACTTTTTTGTAGTAGGGTCTCACTCAAAGCCCATTAAATTAATCAACAAGGCATTCACTGTAATTTGCCCAGCACTTTGGAGGGGAAATGCATGGCCGTGTTTACTACTGATATGTCACTGAATTTCCTAAGGAAGGGAATTGGGAAGGCTTTTCAAAGGGCCCGCCAGTCCCTCCAGAAATACAGTGTGTTTCCTATCCATGCCCCCTACAAAAGGCAGCTATGCCAACCGTGGTTAAGCCCAAGGTTTGGTTTTCCTGGCAATATAAGGGAATGATGTATCAGATAGAGAACCCAAATTCTAGAAACCCCTTCCTCTGTGTTTCAGGAAGTAGCCTGAAAAACAGGTATGTACTCTCACTTATGTGAAGAACACATAAACTTCCTCTTCAATGAAGAATTTTGCTTTAATCAATATGGTTTATAGAGTTTGTTTTGAATAAATTAACGCAGGCAATTATAAATCAAGACAGGCTGAGAATGCTAGCAGTTCCCAGTGACACTAAAGAGGCATGTCAACACCCTAAAGACAAACCTGTGGTCAAAGAAACACTTTTAGTCATCCGTAGCAATGCGTTTCGTCAACTCCAGCTCCAGGTTCACTGTCACCCTGTTAACACTGTAATGTCTCTCCGTGCCTGACCGAAAAGCCTTGTTACTTTTCCAAGCCTGTTAATTCACCCTGGGGCTCAGATCCTCAGCCAATGCAGGTCTGCGTATAACCCCCTTTGAATCCTGCGTGCCTGGTTTTCATCTAGCGCAATGTCCCTGGCTCCAGTGCTACCCAGCTGACAGACCCAGCTACACGGGGTTTCATCCTGCATGGCAAGCACTGACACCAGAGTTATGAATCACCTTCCTCTGGGCCAGACATGTGTTTCTGTGGAATTACACAGACTAGCACACTTGTCTGAGTAAAACCATTCCAATAGCTAATGATGTCAAAGGGATTTTTCAAATCAGCTTTGACAAGACTTGGATCAAAATCTAAATTAATAGATTTTTTTAAAATTCTTTAGTCTGTAATTAAGGGGCATTTGACTGTGGTAATAATGTCACAGGAAACTTGTCCCCATCACAAATGAAGGAGGTAAGTAAAATGGTATACTGTATGTTCAGTGTCCTGTTCCGAGCAGCATCGTGACATTATCAGACTTCCACAGCTTAGCATTTCAGCTCTGGTATCTTAATAAACTTGACTCTAACCCTGCAGCATGTAAGAGGAGAAATAGTCCTGTCTGGATTTGGATGTACAAAACAACTCTTTTGTCTGTGCTCGTTGCTAAGTGCTTTCTTGCTGGGCTTTCTGCACTACTGATCTTGTTGATATTTTTTCCCTCGCTGCGTCAGAGCTAGAAACTATCTTCTTTCCACCTTACAATGATCGATTTTTTAAAAGCGATGGTGGTTCCACTAGAATATGGTAGCAGACTCACGGCTTTTCTCCTACTGTGTTATTCTGCATTTAGTACAGCCAGCCCAGAGGTTAAAAGCTCGAACAAGAAGATAATGAGAAAGTCAGCCACAAACTATATTTTAGTCTTACTTCTCCCGCTTAAGTTCATTTTTGTTTTATGTTTTGGTGGAAACATTGCACAGCAATGTAATGAAGTGCAGGTGTTTATGGCAGCGAGTAGCGAGCAGTCCCAATGCCGTTGGTTAATGTGGATGTAGCTGTGTGCTGCATGGGTATGCCGAGCACCACAGAGCAAACTGATTTTTGTAATCCGCCATCCCAGTACGTAGCTGCCCTCGGGCAAAGCAGTGGCCACTTTACAATGTCCACTCACCACTTCTTCTGACTTCTCCTGTTGTGCTAGGGCTGAAGCAATCAGCTCCTTGCAAAGCTGGGTTATAAAATAAGCCGCAGTAACAGATTTGGTCCTTCAGCAAGGAGAACAGCTCCGTTTTCCTCGCTGACATTTCTTGCAAACAGCAGCAGGGCTTATTCTTCAGACTCAGCCGAGTCTTCTGGGGCAAGGAGGGCCCAGAAAATCCTTTGTGGACATCGGATGTGTCCCTCATGCTCTGGCCTCATTTCAGCATCGTACTGCTGTAGGCCTTCCCTGAGCAGACAGCACTCCTCTGGCCCTAGAGCGCAGCCAAGTCAGGCTGTTTACTCTGTATTTCCCCAGCATCCAGCAGAGCGGAGCCAACCCTGACAGGAATCCATATATATGTATATAGGAATAATGCTTAAACACGGGGGCCTGCTCTTCCTCGTTAAGGAGTACTGGATTTGTTTTATCAAGAGAATAAAGTAAAAAGCATTCTTTCATTGAGGAAGAATATTTTCTCTCTCTACCCACTAGACAGGTTCTGCTAAGCAAGTGAGTCTAATCGGATTTCTTTTTTGTCTATTAAATCAGAACAGTGCAAGTTCAATTTCAAAGACACTCGCCACTTGTCTTTTTAGTCTAAAATCTTTCACTCCCTAACTGCTGCGTGCTTTGTGAAGTACCTAGAAAATGGGGTCAGAGTAATCAACCAGCTGCTCAGAGCACAGGAGAATTTTAAAGGTCTTTTGTAGTCACATTAGTGAAAATAATATTCAGCTCATTGTAAATGAATTCCCTTGACTACTCAGGGCTAGTTTTAGAAACTTCTGTATTTGCACAGGAAGATATTGTAGCAGCTGAATAAAAGCCAGGTCCAGAGAGATGCCGCACTCCTCCAAGAAGCACTGGAGTCCTACACAAATTCATTGGTAAATGCAGCACTCCCAGTTCTCCTCCCACTTTGCCATTTGCTGTGATTTAATACTAAAATTCCAGTGGCATTCACAATATGCTCGTTCAATATGTTAGGAAAACTCAAGCAGTGCATAGGTCACACAAATACAGCTTGGGAGAGACAGGGCTGATATTTACCGATGGCTCGGCCCTGGGCAAATCACTTCCCTTTCCTGTGCCTCTTTTTCTTCCCACTCATCATCTGCGTTGTCTATTTTGATCGCAGGCATTTTGGGGCAGTGTGCTCTCCTGCCTTGTGTTTGTGGAGGTACACGTGTAAGACTTGTGCATGTCAGCGAAGTGAATTAAAGCAGGAGCTGCGTCCAGCCGGGAGGTGACGTGAAGCAAAGGTTGGAAATGGCACGTCCAGGGAGTTGAGCGGAGAAGAGGGGCAGATTGCTTGCAAGACAAGAGCGTGCCTTGGCTGCAAGGGGCCCAGATCTGAAGTGTTTGTGGCAGAGAAGTGATGCTGACTATGCTCAATGACCCATCTGCTCGTCTATCTGTACACGGAAATTTAATTTTGTCTCCACTGGGCTCCATTGATCTCCACAGTCCTGATTGATTTTGAGGCCATGAAGCCTACGGCTGGGCTTGTGCTTGTTCCTGGACGTGGGACCTGATGTCATGTTCTGCCCATTGTCTCTGCTGGAGACTCCTCCAGCTGTCAGGAGTACCAGGACTGTCAGTACTGATGACCCTGATTAAAAATGTCACCGGTTCCAGAGCCACAGCTCGCACAGTGTCTGGAAATAACACAGCCTGTCAGACAGGAGCAAAGTTTTCCACCGCCTGATGCCTGATTGCTCTAACCTGAACCGAGTTTGGTAGCGCCCAGCTTTTAAAGCCCTTTGTTACGAAGAGGGTGAAATGAGGGCAAATTGCTTTTTCCTTCTGGGGGTGACCCCTGCAGGTGGGTGCAGGCTGTGTTAGCCGTGGGGGCTGAGCCCAAGTCCCCTTCCCCAGCACCGTGGAAACAGAGAACTTCCTTCTCCAGAGCTGTCGATCTAGGACAGCTCATAAGCCTTGAAACCCTAATAAATGTTTCAGAGATGCGTGAAGTGGCACTTAACGTGTGGTGACTGATGCTCTATAAATAGCTGCAAGTGGTTTTGTAGAGGGAGGTACCAAAGAGGACAGGGCAAGGAGGCAGAGGGCCTTTCTCACCTTCCCCGCTTGCAGCGATATGGCAAGGACATCAGGGCGGTGCCAGCACGAGGCTCCAGGAGCTCTGCAGCAAACTCAGCTGTTTGTCCCTCACTGCGGGTCACCTTCAGAAGCTGTTCCCTTGCCTTATCTCGAGCAGCCTGTCTCTATGGGTACTCAGATATGGGCAAAACATCGTGCCTCAGCAGCTGGCCTGCAGCTCGACGCTGGGCAGCTGAGGCACGGTGTCTCAAATGAGCTTCCTGCCTGGGGTAGGGTGAGGAGGGACGGAGTGGTACAAAAAGCCATGGCCGCGCCCTAGCACTGTGAGTAAGAGGGAAAAAGGAACCTCCCAATGTGTCAGTCTCCATCGCTTTTGCTCACAGCAGAAGCTCAAATAAAATGCAGTCCTTACCTCTTCAACAAGCTGCAGCATTCGGCGGGTGCTCTCAAGGGACTGGAAAAAAACAGGAAAAGCCACTTAGATTTGGCAAGACACAGTTTCCCTCACTAACGTGCAGGCTCCCGCTGACAGCATGTTTCTCCTGTGCTCTTTGCCTTCCCCCCGAATCAGGCCATCGGCGGGTGACAGCAATCTCCTCATCCTCAGCCCCCCGGAGGGCTCACGATGCAGCGCTTCCCACCGCGTCCCGGGGCAGCTGCGGGCTCTAACGCCTGCGCTCCCCTCGCCCGTGCGGTGCCACAGTGGTGCTGGGAGCAGCTGGTGTTCCACTTTAGAAACACAGCCCGCAGTGTTCAGCTACTTTGCAATCACCTAACTGGTGACATTTAATGTTGCATGGGCTTGGCAGATTGAAGGGATGCTCAGACAATATCATATTGCTGGGTTTTGCTCTAAGGTCAGTCAAACTGCTGCATGTCCTAGTACCTAAACCATGTTCATGATCAATAAATATCTGAATCTAAACTACTTAATCTGGACCAAACACGATGCTGAATTGTTTCATCTCTTTTCCAGTTCTGCTTTCCGTGTTAAGATGGCAGAAAACAGAATCAGTCCCAGAACTCCTCTGCCAGACCAGCTCCTGTCTCTGGCCGTGCCTGTCACCCACACCCAGCCCCAGGGGTCCTGCTTAGCCCTCGGCCTCACTTCATCAGCAAGCTGGTCGGCGCGCCGCTGCATCTCTTCCAGCTCATTGCGCATATCCGCGTCTTCCGCCATTTTAGCTGTGGGTGTGTTTGTGGAAGCTGCAGATCAAGGAGTTGTGCTCAGCTGCCTGCGAGCCTGGAAGACAGCGAAAAGGGAAAGAAACGGAGTGGTTAGGCTCCCTGAAGCACCGAGATGTGCTTAAATGCCAGTCCCCCAGAAGTGTTTTTATTACGAGTGCCCTCACCCAAACGCTTTCATTCTGGATAGTCATTCCTATACAGAGCACACAGGATTTTTCAAGGTGGTGCTTTACTCCTGTGCTATTAATCGCTCTTGAGGAACAAGGATCTATTCTTACTACGTTCGCTGAGGAAAAACAAATCCTTCTTTTTTCGTTAATGATTCAAAAGCTATACACACCACATCTGGAGATTCAGGGGGCACTGCTCGGTACCAGAAGTGGGCTTCAGACCCATTTGTTCTGCCCTAGAATTAAAAGCCTTAATTTGAAGGAGGTCAAGGTCAAGCCTATACCGCTCGCATCCTATATTTCAACTGCATCGCTTGGAGGGCTGGGCACTCAGCTAATGTATCTCTAGTGAAATTAAAGACAATGAAACTTCAGATTTTTATCAGCTAATGACTTGCCCAGGATGCTCTAGTTCAGACTCTGAAGCAGTGTTTACAGCTGGATCGGGTGAAGGTATCTACCTGGGCGAATCTTTCATTTCAGGTGAAAAGACTGCAGGACTTATCTGGCGTTGTCAACGCCACTGAGCTCGTCCTAACCCGAGATCAGGATGCAGCCCACTAATCTTCATTTGGTTAGGGCTTCTTTTTTGTTATAAATTCGAGCTAGCTCTGATTACTGAGCATGACTTGATTAAGAAAGGCGGGTCCTCCTACCATCTGTCAGGTCTTTATAACAACAACACTGGCTTATTTCTCTGCTCGATTCAAGCATGCCACATTGCAAATTACTGCTCACTGAATGTTAGATTTGTTCATTGCAGAAAAACCTAATCCCAGGTGCAGAGGAGGTGGGGAAGTTGTGGGGGACTGAGAATAAACAGCCATAAAGCACATGCCATCGTGCTCAATTACAGAAAGAGGACAAAAACAGCCTCTTTCAGTAAAGCTGCTGTAGGAAAGCAAAATCCCAGGGGCTATCTTCTGTCCTGTCTTCGTGATATGTGTAGCCTTTATAAAACAAGGTAAGCCAGGGCAGAGTTTGGCTCTAAAATTTTAACAATAATAGCTCTTTTTAAAAGCAAATTATTTTCTATCTGAGATGAACCCACTTATTGCTTTGACAGCACTTTCCATCAGCACAACAGGAGTATGAGCTGAACAGGTACGGCTGTGTGGCAGGGATATTTCCTGGATCACACCCTGTTTACTTAGAAATGTGTAAGGAAAGCAGACCACTCCTTGCATTTCTTCTGCAGCTCCAGCAACAAATTTACTGTTTTTCTTATCTATGAAGGAATATGTGACCTTCATGCTTTCACATTAGCCCTGCCCTCACTCGTGGCTGCTTTTCCTCTTTGAAGCTACAGCAGGAAGAAATCCATCTCGGAGAGCCAGCCCTGAAGCTACTGGCACGGCATCCTACTTTCATCACTGAGTGCATCACTACGTCCTTGTCAGAAGGAGGCTGACATTCTGTGAAGGGTCACACAACATTTAGGAGCCCAAATATATGCTGGAAAAGAAGCCACCCGGTTCTGCCAGCTGCATGGTCACAGTGGTGTGAAAGACCAAGCTTAAGCAACTCATCTGCAGCCCCGGATGATGCTAATATGGAGCTTAATTTCATGGCTAATATTCAGACTGATATCAGGCACTTCAAGGATGCTCACAAACAGCAGTAAATAAGCTTTGCGAAACTGTCACACTCCGAGGATTAGGAGGAAAAATTGAATTAGGAACTGGTGTCCTCCTAAAGGGCACGTGAAAGAGTGGGTAGGTTTTCAAGGCTACCCCAACCTTCCCACCCCACTGCTGCACGCACATTGCTTTTTGTGGCACATCATGCAGCTTCATGAAGAAGCTGCTCCTGATCAGCAAATGGAGCCAGCTTGACTGGGATAAAAATAAGTTATTTTGATAAAGAACCACTGTCCAAACTCCTGTCCCACCTGGCACAGGCTGGCGCTAGAGCAGTCGCTGCTTCACAAATAGTGGTTTTTCCCAGATCGAGGCAAAACTCAGCATTAACATAGCTCTGGCACAGCAATAAAACATTCTCCTCTGCCTGGATTCCTCACTACACTTGTGCTGGCAGAAGAGCAGCATTGATCTTTAGCAAAAGTCACAAAGATTTAGACATGATTTTGGAGCTGATCTAATTGGTGTATACATCTCACTGTGAGGAGCAGAAAACTGGTTTATGTCCTGGTTTATGTCTATTTGGTAGTGCTTTCCTCACTGTAAACAGGGGATTTGGTTCAATCTCTAAGCATATCCCGTGTGAGCTCAATGATTACAGACTTGTAAGCAAGTGCAGGTGAGATGAGTGCTTCTCCTGACAATAGCTAATAATGCTGTCTGCTTCTCAGTCACCACAGATAGTAAAAAATGTGCAGAAAACTCAGTTCTCAAGTAGATTCCAGCCTGACTTTTTTCCAGCAAGTGTTGGGTGGTGCAAAAAAGTAACAAAGGGGTGGAACTTCTTGATTTTTCTTTGGAGTTTTCCTTTTTGGTTAATTAGAAGCATCAGTTGACATTTTAGTGACAGATGCATCCTTTCTTTGCATCAAACTGAAAAAAATGTCAGAGGTTGTAACCAGAGAGATGTTCTGGAGCAAGTGATTGAATTTGACAGGTTTATTGAGCTTGTTTGGTATTTGTAAAGCACTTAGAATGGGTTGAGAAATAGCAAAAAGCATTCTTCCAGACAAGTCATTTTACATCAAGTTTTAGTCATAAACAAAAGTACCCTGCAGCAGTGCTGATTCAACTTTACTTAATAAAAAACCATGCGCAAGAATCAATAAAGGTTACTCATTTGCAGACAGTATGATAAACTGCATATATGTTGCAGGTGACTAGGAATGGGTTTCATTTTTTTTCAGATTTTGCAGTTCTAAAGGTGGACTAGGACAGATTAGAGATAAGAGAAGCCCCGTATGTGCTTAAGTTCAGTTCCAATTTCATGAAATTCCAGCAACAAACCCTGTTATCTATAAAGTCCCATAGAGAACATATTCGTATGTTCTAAAGGGAATTACTTCACTACAGTACAAATTAGGTTTTCCCTCTAAGACGTTTTTTAAAAAAAATGTGGGGCCTATATATGGTCCGCTTGATTTATCAGAACATAGAAACCAAGGGATGAGAGAAATGGCCAAGCAAATGTGAGCGGTAGTGGAGCTGCGCTCACTGACTGCCGGACGGGCTTTCAAGATGTGAAGTAGTGGTCTGGTTTTGTCTGTTACGACAACCTGCTGCTGTTTTAGTTACATGGGAACTGACCAAGGATTCTACTGGGGACCTCAGGGAATAAATTCCTTGTGATATTTTGTGTTCTGTTTTCATTCAAGCCGATTTGAATCAAGTATCAAAAGCCTATAATGATTTAAAAATCCCCAATATGACTGGGCATAACCTCTCCAAAAAGTGCTCTTTAATTTTCTCTACATTTTATTTTGTCTATGGTTTCTGCAGAGGTGACAGATCATCAAAACGAAGTGATGTACTATGTTAAGGATCTTAAGCTTTGATAAAGAAGTTGCTACAGAAGCTGCAGCCACTTGCATGCACTCAGTCACTTTGTGTTTATACTTGCAGTAATTGCATACGCAGATGCAGTTGCAAAATTTTGCAAGGATCTTGGGCTCTCTGTTTCAAAAAAGGGAAACCCTCTGGGATCACAGACAAACATACGTAATGCTCTCTTAAAAGAAGACAGAAGTCCAAATGTTGTTACAAAAAACATCATGTGCCAAGCCGAGGGAACGGGGCAACTTACATCAAATTCCCTGTGAGCCAGTCTTGCGTGTTACACCAGGGCTGGCAGAGGAGCACAACAGGAGACTGAGGGTTACAGAAAAGCGTAGAGACTGGCTAATGGAAACGCATTGCCTATTATACTTTGAATTCTACATCTGCTAGTTTAGTAGTGCTCGGGTGCAATAAAGGATCTCATGGCCAGAACATTGTATATCCTTACGGAATCATAGTGAAGTCTAAGAGAGACCTACATATATCCCCAGAGGGAGAGAGAGACAATGAGTGACCTTTGAAAGCAAATATTTGCTTCGCAGTGATATAAACACTTCAGTGCAATAAATACAGGAAAATGAAAATGCTGCAATTTACTGTGGTGAAGGCAACACTGCAATAAAGTGTTCTTTTTTAAGCACTCTCCTTGTTATTAAAGGACACATCTATTCTTCCCGTGGATATTTGTAGCCAGGGGATGACTGCACTGGCGTATTCTTCTAAAAAAGTCAGAGTCGGTCAATACCCCACTTTATGCTTCTTTCGTGTAAGATGGAAATAAATTACCACAGTGCTGTGGCATTAGCAGAGCTGCTGAAAAGCCAAAGAGAGATGTTGGTCATCAAACATCCTGGGAAGGATGTTGAGTTATTAAAAGCTGGATGCTTGCGTTACAGCTACTCCCCTTTCAGTTTTAATTTGGTCATTGGCAGAAGGAGAAACGCACACTGCCAAAGGGAGAGACGAAGTTCAGCTGTGGATAAAAGGGGTCATCCTTTCTCCCCAGGGCTGCCTTGCAGCAACTCAGGAGACTCCCTGGGTCCTGCACAAGACAGGTTCAGCCACGGGATATGGCCGGGAGCAAGGCAGCTTTGGGGATTTATAGGATCCTTCTCTCAAGGCACCCATCCTCTTCCCTGCTCAGCTGCTGGCACTTTGGTCGTGCCTTTCACCGCCTCCTCCAGCCTTCCCTAGATGGGCTGGCTCTTTGCAGCTGGCTTATAAGAAATGTCCCAGCATTAACCATGAAGATCAGTCTAGACCAGAAAGTGCCTACTAATACCAGTAGGGAACAAAATAGCATCAGAAGTGCAAATATGCTGTGGAAAGACACATAAATACCCATATCTGCATGTTGCTTACGGTGCCCCCTGAAACTATGTTGGGGATACAGTGTTGAAAGGCAGCTTCCAGCAAAAAGCCCTTACTCAGTCTGACAAACAACAGGTGGTGAGAAATTATTTGGGTTGGGAGCTTATTTGGGTTGGGAGCACGGCTTTTATAGATTGCGGGCTTTCAGAAATGTCCCTTACAAGCTCTAATTCTTCTGGGTTTTGACTTCTGTCATCTCCATTGCACCCAGAGCTCACCACAATTAATACTGTCTCTAACAGAAATATTTCCTGCATTTGCTCTTATTGTATTTTAATTGCTCTGAAAGCACTTGAAGAACAAATCAGCTACTTTTGCAATGAGGAATCCTATTTAAAGATTTTATGCTATTGTATAAAACACGGCAATGAAAATTTACTCTGTTGTTTGGATTTTAATTTTAAATAGCTCCGAAACAAAACCTTGAGGAAAGACTGCTTTTTGCATCCCTTCTGCAGCACAGCCTATTGCCTGGCTGTAAGTCACCCCAAGCGTTTCAGCAGTTACCATTTCCAAAGAAACACCTTTGTCACGTCCGTGCTGCCTGTTAAGTCACAGAGCAGCCTCTGCCTGTGGGTACGGCAAGGTCCCAGCTCCCTCCTGGTGCTCTCGCACAGCGGCTTGCTGGCCGGCCTTTGGCACAGCTCCACCCCCCAGCTGACAGAGTGTGGTGACAGCCTTTCCCTCTCCTCTTTTTGCTGCATATTCAGGAGAGAATAATGCCTACCGGCGAGGGCTTGACAGGGAGTGACTTTGGAAAAGACAGGCACGGAGATCTTGCACATTTGAATTCAGGAGAAACCAGCAATTCCTAGTTTGTCCCTGTCTTCCTGCTTCGCTTTAGACAACTTATTTTACTGTCAGGGCTTGCTTGCATTGCCTAAAGACACGTCTCTGGAGCTATGTCAGATGCTCTAGGTGTTTGGTTGCCTGCTGCTGGCTGTATCTGTCAGCCTCATGCAGATGTCTTGGATACCCTCTGATGGGACTGCTTGTCCGTGTTTAACAACTGAATCTGTCTCCCATCTGCACGATGCGGGCAGCATCCTTCCTACCCTGTCTTTTTTTTTTTAGCTATGGAATTGCAGGTGTTTCAGGGCATGGACTGGCACTCGGGTTGGGGATGTTTGTGCTACCGGACGAGGGCTTTGGGGTAAATGCTACCAAGCGTGATGTGCACCACTGCGTCAGAGCTTGCATCTGGCTGGAGCGAGAACACCCCCGCCAAAGGCCAAGCTGAGGATGTTGAAGTATAATTAGACAAAATTATGATTCCTGACTGCTGAATGTGTTGGGAAAACAAATAAATAAATAAATAACTGGAAAGCAGTTTTCCTACGGGCTTTTGATGCTGTAATGCCAAAAAGCCCAATACAATGATTTGTTAGTGCGAATGCAGCTGCGCACCGTAAATGCGCTACCAGGGGAATCACTTTTTCCGGTAAGCGTGGGCACCCCTGTCCCTGGCAAACCCTGATCATCGGTGGGTAAATGAGCGTGACTGCGCACGTACACGGTTGCAGTGCGGCAGACAAGTTGTGTTGACACAACCACTCCGTGCCTCCGGTTTCTGCAAATCGGGAGGTTCTGAGCAATACATCCCACACTTCCCCCGGGCGCCGCAACCAGTGGCAACGGCAGGTGGAAAAAGTTGCCGTTGAGATCTCGGAGAATAACAGGAGGTCATAAAAGAAATGCCTGGAGCCACCCTATCCCACACAAAGCAAGACATTGTTGTCCTGTCGGTTGTCAGACAACACTGCTGTTTTATACAGCTCCAGCATGTGCATGTCGCTTTATCAGGCTCCTGCACTGAAAAAAAAAAAATATTAAAATACCACAGAGCAGACGTTTTGTAACCATTTCACTTCAGGAAAATAAGAACTTGACTTTTTACCCATTTTACTGCTAAAAAAAAAACACTTTCGAAAATAAACTTTGCAAGGTGTTATCTCTCTGCAGTCATTTCCAGAGCTATGTACCCACACATTCTTTCTCTTTTTTTTCCTCTCTTTTTTTTTTTTTTTCTTTTAATTTCCAACAGCTACAGAAAAACATTGCAGGCAAAAATGCTTATTCTTTCCATTTGGGAAGGCAACCACTCGGAGTGGTGGAGGTTGAAGAGAGAAACCCTCATACCAGGAGTGGGCATCACATCTGGAGGGAGCTGCTGGCAGTGCGGAGGACACCGAACAGAGACCTGGACTGAACAGGCTGCAGTGAGTCTAATTCCCTGCTCTCGCAGGTGACTGCCTTGTACAGCTTCATTCATAATTTAGCAGGGTCCTGTGATTCCCAAAGTTTATTGTGATCCCACTAGTCCTGCTAGGAGGCCAGACTCTGTTAGTCCTTCCTTGGCAGATGGACTGTTTGTTGCCCTGACCATCCCGGGAGTTGCTGGTTCCAGTTTGAATTGGTCATCTCTGGAAATGAGTGGCCAGCACTTCACAGAGTTTTAAATGGGGACATGAGCATTGCTCAAAGGGCTTAGTGCTTCCCCTTCCCTCCAGGAGATACCTGCTCCAAAATATCCTCCAACCTCACTTGCCATTGCATAGCTGGATCTTGCTGGTGGCTCAGAACAAGAAATCCAGGTATTAGTAGAGAGGATTAAAGAAAATGTCTTGATTCCTAACAACGCTATTTACATTCTGTGGCCAGAATCTGTGAGAAAAATAAAAGGAATCTGCTCAGCTGCAGGATGAGATTTCCAACTGTCACGATTTTCAGTGACACTGACACCCTAAATTTGCTCAGGTGCTCCTCAAAATCCTCACCCTCGCTGCAGCGATGACAAGCAGCCAGTCTCTCTTCCCTTTGATTATAGTCCAACCTGGATTTCTTTATGCTGTTCTAAGCCACTAAATCTGATTAATGGCCAATTTTAGAAGCTAGGGGTGACAGTCACGCCCCATTTCAAGTTGGAAGAAGTTTCACTGCTGCCATGAGCAGGGTCAGGCTTGCAGGTGGGGCTACCAGCTGGCAGCGTGCGCCTAGATCCCAGCAGTGTGCAGAGGGTGAACAGTGGAGCATGTGCATGGGGGTCTGCGTGCAAACATAACACTGCTGTGTCTGGAGTCCTAAATGCTTTTGAGACAGATTTTCCTGAGATGTTACTTGTCCCTTCTGTTTCTCTTTAAGAGGTATGAGGTAGGTGGATAGACAGATTGATAGATGAAATATATATAAATGCATAGAATTGAATTATTGCAAGACATTTACTGAAAGATTCAAGAGACAGTGAGAAGTAGGAAAATTCTGTGGCAGATTTTCCTGGGGAGCACAGGGGGAGTTCCCACCAGGCTGCATGAGGCTCGCTGCATTTTTTCTTCCTGGGTTTCTGGAAAGAATGACACTGCTCCCTCTGCACAGTCTTCTCAGGAGCACACAGTGCTCCTGGCCCAGCCCCCTGCCTCCATCTACACATCCAAGCCTCTTTTGAGTCTCCTGGTTTAAATTAATCATTGCCTCCACTGAGCATCCCAAACCCAAATGATCCTTTGGCACAAGGGCTGGAATCAAACCTGGTGAGTGGCAGGGAAATCAGTGCAGGACGCAAGACAGGCACACGTTTCCTGGGAAGCTAAGTGGGACCAGCATCCACCCTTGTCTTGTGGCACCAGCGCCCACATGCACCAAAGCATTATTGCCCCTTTTCCTCGTTATTTTAAGAGTTGTTTACTGTCCATGACTGCTAAGTGCCAAGGTTTGGCAGGTTGTATGAAACACCTGCTTGCAGTGGGCTCAAGGAAAGGGGCTGGTCACAGCGTGGGATGGTGGTGGGCAGTGAGAAACAATCTGTTCGCTCACAGCTCCCACGGAGGCCAGAGCAATCTGATTCAACCTTATAAAGTCACAGCAATACAGACGACGAACCGTGCCTGTGCCTATTAACTACCCCCCGGTGCTGCAGTTAGTGTGTGAGTCAGGAGCACTCAGCTACGTAACATGTAATGCGGCGCGAGAGAATTACAGCAGCTCAGCCCTGTCTGCTCATTCTTTTGCTCTCAGTCCAGCCAGTGGGGATGTCTGTCAGATCTGCGTGGTGCAACCAGCTGGCTGCTGGGGGTTTGTGTTCCTGGGTGAAGGGTCTCCCTCTGCATCTTCATACATCAAGGAGCGGACTCTGTGGCAATGGAGAAAGCAAGCAGAGCTTCTGCAAGAGAGCACTCAACGTGAGTGTTGTTCAAAAGGCTTCACTCTTCATTGCCTCAACCCATTCTAAGTTTGCCCTGACTTTGCAAAGTCTACGTAAAATACCACTGTGTTGGAAGCGTTACACATCCTTACACTATGTGCAGTTCGAATCAATGGCAGAAAATGGAAGACCGCAGAAATCATCCTCAAATTTCTTATAATGACCCGAGAAAGCAGACAGACAACTGGAAAAAGAAATTATAAGCTAAATGGGTGATAGAAAGGAAGTCCTTAAGTATTGCAGGAAGAGAAAAGAGCACATTTGCATTGGCCTCCATCAAGAAGCAGTGATGAATTCTGCTGAATTTTGTGGAAGCCAGCAAGTCAGGGGGAAATTTTGTGGTAATTTTATTTAATTAAAAAGTGATTTTTTAGATTAATTGAATGGAACAATTAATAACCCAGTCATTAAAACAGTCACAGAATTCTTAATTTGTTTGTTAAAAAATGATTAATTTGGTGCTGTTCCTTCATTACAAACCTTGGTGCTTTTAGGCTGAGACAAGCTGTGAGTGAAACTAATTTTTTCAAGCTTGGTAGGGAATGGCTGGTGATTTTGGTAACTGGGAAAATATGGAAAGAAATTTAGTGAAGAAAAAAAAAAAAAAGCTTGGCAGTGAAATAATTAACACCATCAGCATCAGTGTTGCTGTAGCTTTGATTTCAAAGCAATAGACGGGAGTGAGGCGGTGACAGTGTTTGTCACAGGCTGTCAGCAGACTCAGGAAGACAACATTTCATTTCTTTCTGTGTGGTTCATATCTGTAAGGTTGTTTTGCAGTCCAGCACTCACACCTAACCCGCGCCCTGAACTGTATTATACCAGTAAGGAGTTACTTGTCGTATGCTGAACAGGGCTTGATAACTGTGTGTTGGTTGAACTGAGTGCTGCAGAAGCCCTACTCCTTCACTGCTCAGCATTCAGTCTTCATTATACGCCATTATACGCTCTTTTTACCTTCCCAGTGCCATTGGCACCTTGTAAGTGCAATCTTGCTTTGCCAGTGAAGCACTCGTGCACTTGGCTACAGGGCCAACAGGCTGTGGCCTCGCTGTGGCTTTTGTGGGGAGGTTTCACTGGCTTGCATCGCCTTTGGGTGGGCATTGAAGCACAGCTGCGATGCCAAGGGGCACCTTCCTCTAGCAAGAGCTGGTCATGTAGGCTCTGGGCTGTGCAGATGTAGCTTTAACTTGAACAGAAATGAATGAAAGGCAACTAATGCCTCTATTGCTACATATAAGCATTGTAACCGGGGAATGCAATTCTGCGTGCTTCGATCAGAAGGGTATTAGGGATGTAAATAGACAAATTTCCCCTACAGGCTTATACTTGTGGCAAACAAACCAATTCATCGTGTTTATGACATTCATTCCTTCCCTTCATTTCTCCCTGATGGTAAATGGGTGGCCATGTTTCAGCCAAAGACCCGATATATTTTTAGCAGAAAGACTAAATCTTCTTTAACTAAGTCGTCAGAGTCAAATCAGCAGCTGACAAAATATAAGCATTATGAAACCAGGCTGATGATATCTGTAGAATGGGATGTTTGTCTGGGGAAGGGTGATTTTTTAAAGCTCTGATGGATTCAAAGAAGATGTTGAAGAAAAGATCCCATTCTCTCTGTGTCCCTAGGCTATAGCTGATTATTCATGTGCTTTTCTTTTTCAAATGAAAGAGACAGAGCCTCATCTTCAATGACATGATTTCATTGTCCATCCATCAGTTCGTCTGTCTGTCCATCCTTCTGTTCTTTACATCACATGGCATTTGGAGCAGGTAGCAAGAAGGAAGAGAGCTTGACAACTTGAGTCTTTCCCTTGAGGCACGTAGCCATTTGTGGTAAAGGCACTGTCCTGTGCAAATGCAGTGCCATAAGTAAAACAGAAAAGACACAAGAGATTATAGGCCTGAAGCAAAGCCCTATCATGTCCAAGGGACTGCTTTCCAAAATATATCTGAGATCTCCTGAGAGTTCAGGAGATTTGTACCTCTCCAGTACTGACAGAGGATTTTCTCTAAAGCAACAGAGCTGTAAGAATGGACAAAAAAAAAAAAAAAAAAAAAAAAAAAATAAGGATTGGTCTTTCCCAGGGCGTTCTGAACTACCCCTGAGTATCTTTATGGATTCATCTCCTGCCATGCCCAGGGCAGCCCAGCCCTAACCCCCTCTCTGCTCTCCTCTACTTCACACAGTAGTCCCCACTGGGGACTTACATGTGGAGGTAGAAGTTAAAGTCCAAGAGCTCTGAAAACTTACTCCCTTTCAAGAAAGAAAAAGCAGTAGCTACAGCCACATTATAAAAAGCAAGGACCCTACTTGTTTTTTAACAACCCCTGTTCTCTCTTTACGTATAGGTGATACATAGGTAAACACATGAGTATGAAAACCACAGCTGGCACAACATAAGGACACAACACAGTACCTTTTGTAAATGCATTTTATGTGGTAAATAGGCTCGGGAGCCCAATTTTAAACCAATAAACCTTTTACAGATCTATATATTGTTATTTTGAGGCTCTATTATAAGGTCACAGGAACTAGAAATTCTGATACCGTTAGACAGCTCATCTCCCTGAAGCAAAGCTGGACCCCTGACCATCGCCGACCCCTCCAAAAGTCTGTAGTTTTGCAGATGCCGTTCAGACAAGGGAGAGGAGCTGCTGCTGCCTTCACTGGGCGTGATTGGGAGATGAAATGGGGAGATCCTAGTGTCATATCCACTGTGCGTTGCTGGTGAATGCTTATACCAAAAACAATAAATTGGGAATGACTGTTTAAAACGTATACTTCCAATGCACTTGCAATTGTACAAGTCAAATATTGAAAGCATCTGACATTTCTAGGCTAAGCAACAAATTATATTAGCCACAGGAATGCATAATAGCACCCCACGGATATGCAAAACTTATTCACTCATTTTCAAAGGCCACTGCTGCTTTCTGATTCACACCTACAACTAATGCCTGGCTGCTACTCATTTCCCAAGAATCAGTAATATAAATTCAAAGAGGCCAAGGGCACCTGCACACACTAGCTTTCCCCAATGCAGGCTATGAGAACTCCTCATTATTTATTACAGGCTTGTGAGGCTGATTTAGAAACCTCTCTTTCCTCTGCAGTCCATTTCAGCCTTCACAGGCTGATGAAAAAATCCAGCACGCTCCTCCAGTGCGCCGAAGATTACCCAGACTTGCAGGCGAGGATTTAGCCGTGCTAATACAGGAGCACAACTTCTATCCTTTTTTTTTCCCTTTCTTTTTTTGTTGACCAATCAACTCCACAACAGGCGAGATTGTGCCTCAAGGGCATCGCTTTCAGCCACGTGATCAGCAGATTAACAGAGAGGCTGCAAAATCCTTTCCGAACAGAGGATCAAAATCTTTCTCTCTGTGTGGGGATTTTTATTTAGCTAGTTCTTTTTATTCGGTTTGCACATGTTTGTGAGGGAATTAAGGTCTGCAAAGGCATGTAAGATGGTCTGTTCTGGTTTCTAGCCTTTTCTCTTCAATCTGTATTTAGGAGTAGAAAGTTTTCCAATTCCATGTGGGAATATTACCTCTCCCCTGAGTCTTATGGTTGCGTTGTTATCGGTTGAATCTAGTAAGCCCACAGATGATGGCCCTGAAAGGTCACAGCTTAAAAATGTTTTGCAAAACTCCCCCTTTTCCCCACTGAAGTTCATATGTTCATTAAGGGAGATGGATATATTGAAATAGGCAGTGATACAATCTGTGGGGGAAAGGCTTGGGCAAGGTGTGAGCTGGGTGAGTCCTAAGGAGATGCATGAGACTCAGAGGGTTCTGCTGAGCAATAAACCACAGGATTAAATTTGATCATGTAAATAAAATAAATGACAATTGACTGGTTGTTGGCTCCGGCAGCCTGGCTATCAGGAAGCCGATGTGCCAACTACTTTGCAGCATGGAGATATATGGGGAAACCTTTAATATTCAAAGCACAGATCTCCTCCAAGGTATGCAGATACAGCTACTGCTGACGGTAAGAGAGGACTCGGCTGCATTCACCATTGTAGCACAGAAACAGAAGTGTTTTTACTGGGGAAAGAGTACTTAAAAAAAAAAAAAAAAAAAAAAAAAAAGCAGACTGCCTTACATTCATCTAAGGCATGAAAGCACTGAAAGCACACCTGGAGCTACGCAGAGTGAGGATCACATGGGAAGGTGTACACACAGCATAGCCAAGCAGTTTCTTTGGCTACAGCATTTGTTGAAACAAAACTAACCCACTTGCTCAGCTGACAGATGACGAACCACAGCAGCATGCTGGGCTGAGAGCAGTTCACGTACAACCAACAGCAATGTCAAGAAGAAACTCAGCACAAAAATAAGTGTTGGCATTTGAGAGCAATCACAGTCTGGTCACGAACAAGTCACAGAATTCAGCAAATAGAGAATTTCCCCTGCATTGTGCTTGGTTATTCCCAGTCTCACTGTCAATATCCTACAGCTCCAGATTTCAAGCTGGGGAGCAGAGTGTGTGCAACACTGCTAAGGGCAGAGGGATTTTGCTTCACTGCTTGGCAATGAAAACTCCAATTCTTTTTCGTTTAAATCCATAAACCTTTTTCTGCCACCACTGGGAGCTACATCGGGTGACTTTGGGCCTTTAAGACCAGAGGCTTTTAAATAGCCATGCCGAAATGAAGGAATAAAATATTCCTTGCAATGGATAAATAGTCACAGATGATCTGTATTTTTTTCTAAACATTTAAATGATCCAACCTCGACCTTTGTAAGACTCACACCTATTGAGGCACACCTGCACTCATTCACCTGAGCATAAACCCAGAAATTCTGAGTTTCAGCTGAGACAGCCTGCTTTTCTAGCCTTCTAAATGAGAGCAGAGCTTTTCCCAAGGACAGGCGACTGTCAGCAGTGCTTCCTCCAGAGCATTGCAGAGATGACTCACCCAGACTCAGCCCCCAGCAGCCTGGGAGCGAGAGGCACTGTTGCTTGCAAAACTGCAGCATGACAAGGACCACAGGGCAAAGTGAGACGGAGCTGGGGGTGTACAGGTCATAACTCTGAGCACATTTGGCCCAGCACGGTCTGTGAAATGAGGAAATGTCTAAGCAAGAGGGACGGCAGCAGACATCCTCCCGAAAGGTGCATCCAGCATCAGTAAGTGACTTCTAGTTACATCCCCAAATGGGGATCTGGGGATTGGTACAGTGTCTGAGAGCAAACATTGGAAAATAAGGAAACTCTGCCCTGCGAGGTGCTTTTCCCCTTTCAAGTGGCCATGCGGTCAGTGTTCAGTGCAAGGCAACATAAGCAGATGGTGCACTCAAGTGATTTGCTGAAACTGATCGGGATGTGGTGTGTGTCTCTCCTCTGAGGCCCACTCAGAGAAAGCCCTCTTCTCAGGTTTTGATAGGGATGCACTTTTCTTTCACAACAGCCAAAACCCCTTCTGTGGATATGTTTGAGGATTTTTAAAAACGGGAATGTTTTGAAGACATTAACAGTACTTGCTAATGAAATCATTCTTCAGTAAAATAAGTTCTAATCAAGAATATTGACCTCATTTACCATATATTTATAGATACTACTCCTGTGAGTAAAGGCAGTAGGATGGGGCATGAACTCCACTTGAATGTAAGCCAATTTCAACCTAAAGCAATCATTGCTTTCTTGTGTTTTATTTAATGTACATTTCTGGATGAAGAATCAGCAAATCTTCATCCTGGACCGAAGAATAACGTGGGAACAATTTCACATTGGATACAGAGCTTGATTTCTGTAAGCAACATTGCTCAGATTACATATTTCAGACTGAACTGCTTTCACAGGACTGACACGTATTTCTCAATAAGGGAATGCAAAGAGGGAGATGGCTTCTTCCTTCACGAATCCCCAATGACACATACTGCAGAAAATCCATGCAGTCTAAGAGATTGTGTAGTGCAGCTGCTGCCTGCACACTTAACCCACAGGTAAATTGAAGACCACAGTTTTAAACGAAGTTACCCTCTCAAGCTTTGAAAATGCATCTAAACAGCACATCTCGAGGACATCTAGCCTGGACACATCTGGTAGGATAAAAGTCCTTTGTTCAAGCAAATGAAAAACAAAATCCATTGTTGAGACAAAAATACATAATTTATGTCTCTTAAAACAATTTATGCCTTAAGACTACTCTGTAACTGTATTTCAGCCCCTGTAAGCATGGAGGCCAGTGACTGAGAGCCAAACCATTGTCTGAAATGCCCCAGGCTTAGTCCTTAGCCCAGGTAAGACGTGCAACGGGCAAAGACAGCAAGCACGGCCATGGTCACAGCCCTCAGGCTCTCTGCCCTCCTCCCTTGTGTGATGAGCTACCTACATGCTAGAGAAAGAGCTGTACTTCCAAGTGACCTTGAGCTCAAGAGAAGAACAGGAGCAAGAGATTTATTTAAGGAGCTTGTGGGAGGGGCATGCTCTATTTTTAAAGAAAAATAATCTATTTGTGGAGTTTATTACACTCCTGGACCTGGATGACTGCCAAAGAAAAAGGAGCACCCTCCTCCTCAGAGGGATATATTGCAAACCCTTCATCAGCCTTCACGTTGTCTGCAGCACCTACCTGTTCTCACTGCTAGTTCAGGCTCCGTATTGATTAATCATGGAGTGTTTGCTGCATTTCTTGACCCTCTTTTGCTGGGAGCTGCCGTGTCAGCCTGGGGGATGAATACAGGCCGTGCAGAGACTCACCCCAAAGGGTGCCAGGCCCAGGAGCTGTGCTGGAGGTGGTTGCAGTCTGCCTCAATCAACTTTGCACTTGAAATCACAGCCAGCTCCCGAGCTGCCCTTGGGGCTCCTCTGCTCCCCAGCAGCCCCACCAGCAGCCGGATGCCTTTCCCCTGTCCCACTGCTCGCAGCCATACCCACAAATCCTCCCTGCAAATACTGCTTCTGAGGTTGCAGTGAAGAGGCTGAGAAGGAAGATTATTCTGTGTTGAACACAGGCAGGAGTAAAGCAGGGAGGGCATACTGCAGTATCCATCTTAATATTTGATGCAACAAAGCCCTCTGCCTTGGGGATTTGCTCTCAGCTGCCGCAGCTTGTGCAAACTGCTGCAGGAGCTGGCGCTGGAGCCCTGTGGGACCCAGATGGCCTCGCTGGGCAGCAGAGGGGGCAGCAGGCAGTGGGCAGGGAGAGGGGGCAGGGTTGGCAGCCCCCGTCTCCTTGGGAGAGGAGCCCTGCAGCTGTTAGTGAGGTTTTGTGTTCTGTCCTGCTTCTGTTCAGAGCCCAGATGTAGAGAGGAACAACGGCAGGCTGACTAATTATTTATTTTCTTCCCTTTTCCCTACATCCTCCTTTCCTTGCCATGAAGCTGCCTAGAATCCAGGTTAAGTAACACAAAAGAGCAGAGTCACAAAAAAGACCAATTACATTCTCGGGTTTCATTAGACATTGAGGGTAATCTCTGTCAGAAACTTCAGACAGGCCCTAGATGGACACAAACCATCATCAATGCCCAGTAGACATCTGGCAGCAGTTTGTGAGGCAGCCTTAGGTTCACTCTCAGCATTTTAGGCACCTCAGAAATAGAGGCCATGATTTAAAACTTCGTCCTGGCATTCGGAAACAGCCGTATCTGTGGCTGATACTGGCAAATGAGGAAAATTACTTTTAGATGAATTCTGTATTTAAGAAAGCAAAGCCAGCTTGCAAGGAAGCGTTCTGTACTCTCCTCTTTTTTTCATCACTGCTGGAAAGCAGGGAAGTGCCTTGGGCTGAGTGAACTAAGCCATTGCTGGGTTCATTGAGGGAAGCATTTAAAGCAGCAGATCTCTTCTGAGGACTTGGCATAAGAGGCTGGAACAAGGCTCTCCCATTGTAATGAAAAACTCTAAAGATCATTCCCCTGTCAAGCTAAGGTGAAAAATAAACTCCTGCAGACCTTTTCTCAGAGGATTTGATCTCACTTCTGCTGAAGCAACAAAGTCTTTCTTATGAACCAAGTGGTCGCAGATTCTAGCTCATAAATCTCACATCTTAGTAGATCCTTGTCTAACTACAGATATTTATTCATAATGAAAATGATCAATATTTATTCATATTTAATAAGCATTCTTTGAAAGCAGATACTTTCCCTGTTCAGCAATACCAAATAATTTCCCCCTTTGGTAAAAGGGGAGCAAGTTCTCAGAAAGAGAACTTTCTGCTGAACTGTGGCACTCCCTGGGCAGCAGCACAACAGGAGCCTGCCTGTCTCCATCATAACCCATGTCATCTTCTGAGGAATGCATAGCATTCTCTGAGGAGGAAAACAATAGACCAGCCCGTCAGTCCTTGGTAAGAAGTTGATTAATGTCAGGAGTGAGATCATCCACTAGATTTCTCCTAGTTATTTGAGGTAGGTTAGTGAAATTTCTGATGCTATAGGAATCCTAGTCTTTGGCAAGCTTTCCTGCTCCAAATCTCTGCTGACTCAAAACAGGATCAAGAATTAAAAATATACCCCAAAGCTTAAAGGGTCTATTGTATTTCCAGGACATTTCAATAGGCCTTAAGCTAAGCACGAAGCACAAGCTCACCAATAACACAAGCACAACAAACACAATGCTTTATAGCATGGATATGGAGATCGGAGTAGAAGCCATATATCTTGACCTTATTGTATCCCAGTGTAACAACAAAATTCATGTGAAGGCTTGTTGCTAGAATTAATAAACATGCTGGACTGCAGAGCTGGGAGCATTAGGTCAGGAGCAAATTAACGTAATTGAGGCAGTGAAGCTTGACCAGGTAAGGCACGTGCCATGTCTGGACTGCTGAGAAGGCTCCTTCATTCACTGCTGAGGAGCACTTGGCCTTGGCTAGCAAAGGTAGTACTGGTGAGACATGGAGATGGCCTGTCAGATAGGCTGCCTCCTGAGCCATCACTGAATTTTAGGAAAGCCCTAGGTGTCCCTGCCCAAGTTACCAAACCCAGAGCCACACCAAAACTGGTGTTGTGTCACTTATACCCACTTCAGAAGAAAAACAACGAGTTATAGGATTTACTGCCTTACTTCTTCAGACATAAAGACCATAACCACCTGGGAACACTATCGGCCAGTGGCTAAAGGCCTATTGGCAAATCCATGGAAATTCATGGCATGAACAGCTTCTTGCCCAGACCCAGGAAAGAAAACAAGGAAGGAGGGAAGGCAGGAAGGCAGGAAGGAAGGAAGGAAGGAAGGAAGGAAGGAAGGAAGGAAGGAAGGAAGGAAGGAAGAAAGGAAGGAAGGAACCCGTCCTCTCAGCCTCAGTAGTTATCCATTCCTGGAGAGCAAGGGCAATCTCAAACCACGATCAACTCAAAAACTAGATGGAAGAAGATCCTAAAACAAGAGGCATTTCAGGTATTCCCAAAATCACCTCCCTGCAAGAACCTTGGCAATCTTTCCTGACTAATATGTAGCCTTGGACCCTTGATGGACCCGTTTACAGCCTTTGCAGTGGGTGCTTTTCTCCTTTGAGAGCCTAAGACGAGAGGAGGTACCCAGAAGGCAACATGAGGGATCAACTACAAATGTGTATCTTGATACAAGTAAAATAAACAATTCACTAGGACCATCAGTATTAAAATATGATTCCTCCAACTGTTTGTCTTTTTAAGGAAGTATGGTCCTTTTTGAAATGTGGCACAGCATTCACTACTTCAGCCTATAAAACGTTCAAGGCCATGCATCTTCATGCTTAATGCTCTTTCCAGAAGAGACGGGAACATGTATTAGAGGCTGCCAAGCACAGCTTCCATATTATCCCAGACATCTGATGTGTCATCTCCAGAAATGGCTCATCCATGGGAAGTCCAATCAGTCTTCATCTGCTTGATACCGTCTAAACATGAGATGTAAACATTTCCCACTTTGACTACATTTCCAGCTCCAAAGCTATGAGACTAAAAAAGCTTTTTTAACATCTCCGAAGTGCAAGCTACAAAACTTTGTCCTCTTCTCTCTCCAGTTCTGATTGTATATCAGTATTTCTTGGCTCTGCAGTCTATAATCAGTCTAAATGCTTTAAGGGGGCTGGACTAAACAACAGTACAAATGTCATTCAGCAGTGTAGACTCTTTGGCAGGAGTTAAACTAGACTCCTGCCAGATACATAGACAGGCACGAGTAAGCAAAGAAACTAACAAAAAAAAAAAGTTTTCAATTTTGTTCAAAATGTGCGATACACCAATTTTATAAACTCATCAAATAATGATCAAAAATCTCACTAAGAAGATTAAAGCTCTTAATTTCGTAGATAAATGGAAGCTTTGCAGAAAATGAAATAAAGCACAAGGACTAAAATTATCCTTAGCCTTTTTGCAGCATTGACAAAAATGGTTCCTTTTCTATCTACTAGCAAAGCAAATGTGCATTTTCAGTGGCTAGACTTCTGACTGCTTTGTCACACTTTATGTACACATGCTTGCTAATCAGCTACTAAAATAAATGCCATAGTATTACCTCTGGAGGGAAGTTGTGTTCTCTTTGGTATTGGATTAGGTAGAAAGTGGGTTAAAATTCTCATTTAAAATGTTGAATTTCCCCCAGTACTTCACATTCTGAGCTTTCAAGTGTTAACATATAATGGAAATGTCCTCATTTTGGAAATGCCAGCTAGTTAAGCAGTAATGGAGATACACACAGAGTGAGTAAATGAATTATGAAATAAATTAATTTCAGCAGCACTAGTTGAAGAATGTTTCTATTTTCTTTGCTGGTCTGAGTTATTAAGCAAACAATTTTTCTGCATTATATTTGCTTGTCTCTTGGTTACCTACAGATAACATCTATACTAAAATATAATGCCACAGGACACAGCAACAGTACAGATTAGTAAACTTGACTGGTAGTTTACTCAAAAATCTAATTAATCACAAGCAATAATTTTATTTACAAGAACAAATGCTTTCTTTTTCACGTATGCAAAACAGACAGTATTGCTTTTCACAGAGGCAAGAAATGTTTGCAACTCTTTTCTTCAATTTATCTTTTTATTAAGTATTAGAAAATCTCATCCTTTAATATCTTACTCCCTTCATTGTTAACCTTTATAAAGTTAATTCTTCACACGGTTTTACAATGTGCGTTTCATAAAAAATGGTGCTTATCTTTTGCGCTTTTTTGTGAGTTCTAAGCAGAAAACTTCAAGAACAGTCAGAGATGTTTGCAGTAATGGCCAACTAAACTGTCATCTGACCTAGAAAGAGAACTTCTTGAATCACAAACACAAGTGAATGGCTTAATTTCCTATGACATCTGCAGTTACATCTGGACATTTCCCTTCGGTCCATCTGTATTTGGCAGTCCTGCAGTGTGTTTAATTTGCTCAAAGAATGCCAGATTGCTGCTGACCGTTACAAGTCCACATGCACACATCTTCTCTTCCTGTGAAGAGAAACAGGTCCTGACAATTTCAATAACAAATTTTACATAGCGGATCCCAAATCTCTATCTCAGGTCAATGCAGCTCACCTCTGGTTTGAGAGGTGTGCTTTTTAATCTCATGCTTCTGCGTGTCTTGTCTCATCTGTGATTCTTGGGCACGAGTTCGTGAAAATGAACTTGTCAACCAGGCAACAAAAACTTTTTCTACCTCAATGGTTCAAAGCCAGTTTTGCAGTTCTTCCCCATATTAAAACACACGGCAGCAGAGAAAGCGATTTCCTAAAATTCAGATTGAATGCTTTTGTTCCAGTATCCCCAGCAACTTAGAATATTTCATATAACAGCGTCATCCTGTAATGCAGCCTGCCTGCACTTGCCATTTGTTGCTCTGTTTCACTCATGGCAGACCTGAATAGCCTGTCGTCTTCCTTTAGGAGGCCTTTTAACAATGGTAAAGCTTCTGTGAGGGCAGTTATAATCCAGACAAGCTAAATCGCTGTCCTGGATATTCTTTGCTCAGTGTGATTCTTTGGGGGCAGCATCTCTTGTGACTGTTGCTGGAGACGGTTGCTATTTCTGCATAGCTGGATGTGATAGCTCAGCTGAGAAAATGTGACCAACATACCTACAACTGCAGAGCTGCGTTTTTAATAGCATCCTCCTGGTGCCTCAAAATATCATTTCACCTGACTCTTTTAGGACTTTTAGGGCTCCTATCAAAAATCTTGTGTACCAAATTACACAGTAATACTCGCCAAAGCATCATTTTTTAAAAACTGTTTAATTAAGAATATTCACAGTGAGCAAATTCTGGACTGAAACTTAGGCTTTACACTGTTGCCACATCTGCAGACTTTGCACATGCAGTAAGGGAGCAGAAAGCCCTTGTGCTCTGCACATGAAATTGAAGAAATGCAGCATTGGTGGAGCTTCAAATGTGTGCAAAGAGCAGGCTGAATATCTAGAAATGATTTTCGCTGAAATGATTCAACAAATAATTTCAAATGAGAAGGAAGTCAAGAAAAAACACAATTTGTTGTGAGCAATCCCCAAAGTCAGAAAGATAATGGGGGTTTCACTATATAATTTATACGCTGCGAATTCTTCTCTTGCTTCTTCAGCTGCGATGTGCCTTAAGAGTATCTCAGCTGTGTGATTACCAAGGTGCTGATGAGACATTTTTCTCAGCTTTGCTCCTGCTCTGGACTGAAAGAACTGATTCAGTAGAGGTGACTCAGTTCTGCTCTGCCATTTTGGAGAGAGGACCTGGCCAAGTTCTCCTTCAGACACGTGATTCATAGCGAAATTCCTAGTGAGCTCAACCAGATGAGAATAGGCTCTGTTCCTGCCTTGTATAATCCACTGCATGCCTGTGTGTACGTAGCTCTTTGCCTAGTTGCTCAGTCAGTGAATTAAATTGTTATAAACCCTGAGATTTAGGCAGGGGATGTACATAGTGGCATGCAGAAGACAACAAGTGCACGTGAGACATGGTGTTCAATGCTTCCTGAACCTCCTCCCCACACCGTGTGCTTGGGCTCACACTGCTCTTGCCTTGGAAAGGAGGAGCAGCTCCACAGCTTGTCTTCTGCGTGCTGCAGCTATGCATTATTAATGCTTTTGCACTTGAGAGGCTTGCTTTGGGAATAGGCCCCTTTGTTGTTGTGTCCATAGAGTTAAAAAGTGCTTAATTACTGCCAGAAAGACCTTCCTCTTCCTCCTAAAGTGTGTTTTTAAGTCAGTTGTTGTCAGGATCTCCACACAGTGCCAAGGAGGTTTGCTCTCCTGATTGCAGTGGTGCTGTGCTGGTTTACCCCAGCTAAGCCTCTGGGACTATATGCTCGGTTGAAATGGGAAGTGCCCTGCCTCCAAAACAATTTCCTTTTCTTGTAGCTATTGTTCTGGCTCTTTCAGCTCTGCAGGATGTCTCATTCCAGGCATGGTCTGTCAGACGAAGAAGGGCTAATTCTGGCTGAGAGGACCTGCCCGCGGCAGGTTTGCAGCCCTCTGGTTGCTAACAGTCTACACAAGTATTTCTGGTGCATTCCTGTAGGCCTTTATGCCACAGGACACTGATATTCCAAATTCTCATCTAAAAGCCTGAAAAAGTGTCCTTACTTGTTTTTAGGAATGTTCTTTTTGTGATGAGGACTCAGCATCAGAACATTTTTCTGTGATGCTTCCTCATTTTTTCCCTTGCCCTGTACATAGTTAGCAGGAGTATTCTTTCTCTTACCCACTGGAAGTGAGGATGAGGTAGGAAAAAACATTCTTCCTAGTCTACGTGAGCGACTTCCTCTTCCTACGTGAGCTTTCAAATTACTGTGACTTTTTTTCCTGTCTCTCCTGCACTGTGGCCTGTAAACCCATTCATCTGAGCAACTGCTTACAAGCATGAGCATGGCATTCACAAATCCCACCTCACAGTGGGATCTCATCACTTCTGGTGATGCCCTTTTTATAGTCTACCACTTTCGTTCTGTCTCATGACTTCAGCTGTGAGGCAGTAATTTAACCCCCCATCTGGCGCTATTAATTTGCACTGATAACTTCATGTCTCTTCTAAAATAGGCTTCTATTTCTAACACACTTGAAAAGAGTGCCTTTTTTTAGGCTTTCTAGCTAAATGAGAAAGTCTGGGCTCTGCTTTGTGATATCACAAACAGTGGTTTGCTTTTATTTTTGATGTAAGCGCTGCAGAATGAGTGTGCTTGTCTCAAATACTGCAGTGAGTAGATAGCAGTCATTAATGTTTTGCTCAGCTTTGTGTCTCTGAAACACTAACCTGATGATAACGGAAAACTTGATTAAATTTTGAAGGCACTCTGACTTCTTACAGAAAGTAGATTGTTTTGAGAAATAAATTCTGGTTGCAGGCATGAATGGAAGAGTATTTTGTCTGGAGATCATCTACATGTACAACTTACCTCTTGGAGATGTCACCACATAAACAGGCTAGACCTTGAAAAGAAGATAAAGAAACTGAAATTTGTAAACAGCTCTAGAGTCCCACATTCTGTACTTGAAGGTCTAATCTCCCAGCATCACAGAATTTGGCCTGGCCACTGGATCCCTGCTTTACCTCATCACCTGCCAAGCTGGGGAATCTTTTAAAAGCTTTGTTTGTAATCTCTTAAGTGCAAGAAAAGACTTTCTGAGAGCAAGGAACAGAACTATAATGAGATCCTGACTGGGAAAGAACAGAGCTCTCCAGAATATGAACAGTAAAGAGGAAGGTAAGTATTATTCCATAAAGAAATAGGAGTGAAAGTGGGAAAATCATAGCAGAGCAGCAGTAGCTTCTCATCAATCTAAGTAGCAATTTAATAACTTTGCGGACAAATGGTTGCATCCACAATGAAAAACTTGTGGGATTTCACTGTTCAATTAAAAAGCATGCATTGTCACATTCTCCACCAGTGGCATTCTTGAAATCAAGACTGGATAGTTGTACTGCTGCAGAAGCAGTTAATTTGGAGAAGCCCCATAGCCTTTGGGGGGCTACTGGTAAGTAACCTCGTGTGGCCTCTTATTGAAAGGACCAGGCAAAGGAGAAGGAAGCACCGATGGTGTTGATGTAGTGAGGAGCCCAGTCAGATCTTCATCTCCACCCGCACTGTTTCTGTCTTGCTACTCTTTCCCTGCTTGCCGCTTCCTGTTACATGTGCCCTGTGGTGTATAAACCCTCCTCTGTCCATACTAGCACTCTGACCCCCCTGTCCTGAATGGGGCTGTTAGGTACCACGCTGCTTGCTGAGACTGCTGCTCAATATGACCTAGAGAAATGAAGATAGGGCTGAGCAACGCAGTGTTGTTTTCATCACTGAATCTCCCTCTGGCTTCCCTGACTCTACTTTTGTTAAAGCGCTAAAACAGAGGGAGGCTGTGTCCAGGTGGCTATGTCTCAAGGAGACTAGATTTTGATTCAAGTCCCTGCTGTGCTTTGACCATGTAAACCATATCCTGGCTGTAAATTCTTTCCTTGCATCTCCATCTCCTGGCAGAGTGGTTTTCCTCATGGCATTTGGGAAATAAAAAGAGAAAGCTGAGGTTGGGTGAGGTGAGGTGGGACTGGGAAGAGACCACAAACACCCAAGAAACAAAAAGGCAGCAGAGTTACTGAGGCCTCCAAGAGGGCAAGAGGTGCTGCTAGGCTCTTCTGTCACATGCTACCACCTATCATCCGGCTTAATACTGTCACATTAAGTGCCCTGGGCACTAATCTGGGAATTGGGATACTACCATAGCTAACCCTGGTCTTGTGGTGCCTGCAGCTCCTTTGCATTATTATTTGTCAGCCTGTCAGAAATGCACGTCAGTTATTGTTTACCAGGCTCAGAAAATCATCTTTGGAGTCTAGAAGTTGTTCCAGGAGCATTTGGTACCATTCAGAACAGTTAATTGGGAAAAAAGGAAGTAGACAATGCAATGATTTAAAAATACCTTGCTAATATTTAAAATTGGAGGCATGCAGATGGCCCTACAGTTGCGTTACAAAAGTGGTCTAGAACATTATAAATGATACTCAGTGCATTCCTGGCGCCTCCAGGGTTTTTTCCACTGTCTCTTTCTTGCTGTGCTCAACCCTAAAATGAGCTAAACTGACAAGCCTCCACCAGAGCAGAGAGCCATCTTTCTTTTTCTTTCTTTCTTTCTTGCTTGCTTGCTTGCTTGCTTTTTCCCTCTTTTTTTCCCCTCTCTTTCTCTCTCTCTCTCTCTTTTTTTTTTTTTTTTTGAATAAGGAAAACCTCTGAGGAAAATCAGACTTGAAGGGACTTGCTGCCTTTTCTGGGCTAGTCTCTTGTGACCACCAACATGTAATCCCCTTCATGAATTCATCAAGAGGCATTTTGAAACCATTTGCTGCCGTTGGCCTTTCTGTCCCCGCTACTCTTGTTCGTATAATAAAAGATGTATATTATCAAGAACCGGAAAAATGGGTGCCATATCTCAAGAACATGTTTTTAATGGCAAAAACCTGTAGGAAATCCTTCAAAAGGTTAGGCAACCAATACATGTTCCCATACAGCTGAGCAAATAAAACAAATGCTTCTCTGGGGAGAAGGGCTGTTAGAAGTCAGCAGTGAATTCTGGTTTAATTGGCTTCGCATACCTCGGTTTGTTTCTTGAGGGCTTTTCACATACTTGAGTGTCACTTAGGTGAATGCTCTCCGGAAAAGCAAATGTTTGGCTGAAACGCTCAAATATTCACGAAACATGTCCAGGTTGTATATTCAGCTGTCGCCTTGCCAGTTTGGCACCGGCACTGTTGAACAAAAAGGGCTCAGCCCCACTCTTGTGGCGTTGTGTTACGTCTGGCCACAGAAGCACAACCAAATGTGTGACTGTTCCTTCTGCCCTCTGGCCTGAGATTGTTTTCTCCTCTTGCTGCCACGAATGTGGTACGAATGCTCTGGGACTATCTGGCACCTTCCAGCCAAGCCTTCCACCCACCTGTAGGGGACAATCATTTGTACCATCCCCTTCAAGGCAAAAGAAGTGAAACACACCCACGTTGGGAGAATGTTGCATGGATCAATTTTTGGGTCACCAACATGAGGCAGTGGAGACTGCTGTGCTCCAACATACATAAAAATATCCTTCAAAAGGTATGGGATGCTTGTCCTGCACCTGAAGCTGTGGAATGCAAACTAGAAGTTGTTTTCATCTCAGTTCTTTCTTCTGTAAGTGAAGGTAATTGAGGCACTCGACAAAGGTTTTATTTATCTAGTGTGTGATACTTCCATCTGAATCCCACCATTCTATGTGCAGCCCCTGTGCTTGAATCACTAAACAACGATATCTGAAGCTAAAATGACTGAACATCCCTAGTCTACACAAACTGTGACAGCTTTCTCAGTGCTTCCTGCAAGAACAAATCGTTCCTGAGAGATGGCTGAGCCTAACACATAGAGAACAGAAACTTCACACTGAACAATGTGGGTCACCTACGGGGTCAGCACTGCTTGAGCTCTGCAAGGTGCGTCCCCATGTGCGCAGGTGGAACAGAGGCCAGCCAGGCAGGAGCAACGCAGGGCTGAATCAAACAGCGACTCCCTCATGCCTACAGAAATGACAGCTCGTCTGAGGCCCTGTGAGGTAAATGGTGAGGTGTCTAAGGATGTGAATGGGAACCAGACTGAACCAAAAATACTGACACGGAGGGGGGAAAGAAAACTTTCATTTGCATCTGAAGCGTGGTGAAGTTAATTTTAGTACCTTTTCTTTTAAAAGATACTTAAATATGCATGGAAGACTTCTGTTCCTGTTTAAAAAAAATCAGTGAATGGCAACGCTATTCTGACAGATCAGCTCTTCTGAAGTATACTTTTGTTTCGTGACATTTTTTAGAGTAGCTGGAGGAAATGTTTACCTCTGTAGGGCAGATCAATGAACTGGTGTGTGTGCAGTTCCACCGTGAGCTATAATTTCCAGAAGAGGGAAGGAACCAAAGGAACAATTGGCACATCTTCCAAATTGCTGGTTTATATGAAAAACAAATCTACTTTGTCTGGTAAAAATGTTTTGCAACGAAGAAACAGAGTTCCTCTATTGGGGTGGAGAGTAATATAACAAGTGAGGAACTCGTGACAAACACCATAGCTGCGATGTGATCAGAGCCTTCATTTTTCAGCCCACTCTGCAGTAGACTTCTAATCTCTTTTGCAGGCCAGTGACTGCAAAAGCATTTGGAGATTTGCAGCCTGGGATATTTAGTGAGAATACAGAACTGAGAAAATGTAGGAGGTGAAACAAAATGTAGGAGATGAAAGTGATCAATGGGGAATTGCAAACATGCCCCGGCAAACACTCTGTAGGGCCTTTGTATGTGTACCTCCCTGTCATTTGGTAGGTTTTGAATAAGAAATTGGAAATCTTGCAATAATTTTTTAAAATCACATACATGAAGCATCCTGCTATAATCATGGTCTGGGATATATGTTTTAGTTATTAGCACCAACGCAGGCTCCGATAATTATAATTTTGCTAGTGAATTCTGACAGTAAACTCTGGTAGAATAACTCCATCATATTAAAAGCACAAGGTATACTATAATGTATACAAATGTATAAAAACAGTTCTCCTCTTTCTGATTTAGAAATGTGTACAGTAAAGACTTTGCTTTGACTTTGTTTTTGTATACTTCTACTACACCAGTAATGTGGCTGAGTAGCCAAAGAGTTAAAAATACTGCCTTAAAGGACTTGGGGGAAGGTGCATAATTTTCCGGTGCATTTATTGGAATGCACAAAAACTTCCCATTACTTCCCAATGGGGAAAGAATGAATGAGTGCTGCTAGGAAATGCAGTCTGTGAAATCAGACCACATCAATTCACCTGAAAGTGCAGGTTTCATTTTATTACGCATTCATTTATACAGTTCTGACTTTTTCTGCACACAAATGTGCACCTGGGGAAAACTCGACTGTGTTCCTGGGTTTTACGCCATCGAAAAAGTTCTGCTGAAGTTATACACCAGCAGAGTGCAGCAGAACCCAACCTGAAATAAAGCCAGAACGTGCAGTATTCCCGCTCCACTGCTTCATCATTGCTTGCTGTCAGCATTCGTGAGGCAGACAGCTACTTGAATGTTGCCTGAGAATCTGCGACAACGAAAAACCAGACTGGTACAAATAGGGTTTGGGGGAAAACCATTTCGAGATACTTCTGTTCCCAGAAAAAAAGCACTCCTTCAGCAAGTACACGGCTTTCTGTTTTAAAACATGAATGGTGAGCCCCAGCTCAGGAACTCATCAGCCTGCAGTGTAACGCAGCACTCACCTATGCCAATGCACACCAGTCGACAGTGTAGCCCAATCCCATGTAAAAAGAGAAATGGAGCATTGTTAAAAAAAAAAAAAAAAAAAAAAAGCTTTAAAAGCTTTCAAAGGCCAGAAACAGCCATGAAGCCATCATGATTAATTACTCAGTATTGTTTTCTTCTCCCCATGCTTGTACTAGAATACAGCTTTCTTCAGTGAATGAGATACCTTATCTCTCAAGAAAGAAAGAAAGAAAGAGAGAGAGAGAGAGTGGAAGAAAGAAAGGAGAAAGAAAAGGAAAAATACGTAATGCAATGACTGAATTATCTTTAATATTACAGTGTGCCACTATATTTCAGAGGGGATATATCCACATCACTTTTTTCCCTTTGAAAAACCTAAACTACTAAATATGGTCTCTGTTACAAGTCCCACAAGAGGACATGCAGGATTTCCTCTTGGACTGCAGGGCTAATCAATATGTGCCCATTGCTGGGAGCAGGATGCTTTCCATACCCTGCGCTTATCTCTAGCACCACGCAGCCTGACTGACGAGCTTATTCAGAGCCTCATCCAAAGTCACCACTGGAAGTAGTTTCCTTGATTTCATCTAACTTTGGATAAGATGCCTTGGAATAATCAAAATCAGAAATCCTCACTCAGCTCTCTGCCCATCAGGGTCGTAATGCTTTGTCCAAGTTTGTTTCTTTCATCATGGTGCTCTTTAAAACAAGGAAGAGAAGATTGCAGATGGGGACAAAGATGAGGTAAGAGAGGAGGAAATAGCAAGCAAAAACAATGAAAGATGTAAAGACAAATCTAAATTTCATTCTTGAATAACAGGACAAATGGCCCAAACACTTCCTCTAGGCCACTGCAAGCCACTAATGCTCTAGGCACTTTGAGTCTCACAACATCAGCCATAGGATGATCGTAAAGCAGGAAGGAACAACTGTGAGCCTATGGAGTTGCATTCTGTTTGTACCCTGTAGAAAGCAAAGTCCTAGAAAATGCAGTGGGATGTGGAACAGCATATTGACAATTATCATCTGATGAGAGGCAGATTTTGCTGGTGGGAGTGCGTAGCTGTGTATTTGTGGAGGGAGTAACAAAGGGGCGATAGACGAGAGCTAGGAACACAATTTGTTTATTTCGGTGTTTGTTGTAATTCGATGCAGGAGCTGAATCTGCAAAGTCAGTAAGGAAGAAAGCCAGAGTTTATCAAAACTAAGGGCACAGATATCTGTTAAGGCTCAAAAATGATGAGGCAAAAGAAATTAACTATTCTCTGACAACTGATGGCCTCGACAGACTATATTCAATGCTTCCAGGAGTAGATATGTGAGCCCTTGTGCCTGCTCCAAAGTCCAGCTTCCTGGAGGTAACTGTGATCTGCCTGAGCCCTGCATCCTGCTGCAGTTCTCAAGCAATGCGTTTTTCTTCTCTCCATTAGATGCTCTCAAAAGCTCAAACAATTCTACTGTTACAGATTACCTGGCACTCGCCCAGCCCAAAGGTGACTGCATTTGTAGTGGTGGAGGAAACCTCACGGGTAGAAAAACAGTGAAGGTCAAAGTCAGTCTACATTTCTTGTGGTTTTACCTGGCTTCTAACCCTAGAAATCTCTGAAATGCATGTATGCGTGCCTGTGTTTAGGTATGTATAAATGAAAGTACTGTGATTATGTTATAAAGACTTCTGAGAGATTCAGGAAAATTTATCAGAAAAAGAGTAATTGTGTGAAGAGCTAGGGTAAATGTAAACCAATTTCTTCTCTTCCTAGGCTTTCCTACATTCCTCAGAAAATAAACTGTTAACAAAGTGAGCTCTGCACTCTGCAATATACTTCCCTTTTTTCCCCGAGGGTTGCTATATATGCAGAAGCTGTAGCCTTGTGACACAAAAGCCTAAAAATTGCTTAAGTTGTTAATACCAAGAGGGAAGTATGTTGATTAGTTACCTTGCTCAGTTAAAGCAGTGCAAGCATTAGGCATAGACCGTGCTTTATTTGCCTTAGCAATTTAATCGTGCTATTTGTTTCCATGCCCAAAGCGTATGGAAATGAATGAAAAGCTTTCTGTTGACCTGAAAAGCAGCTCCCACCTCCAGTGCAATAAATCTGCAAATTGGAGCTGTGTCTCATTAGATGTATTTTGAGGGCTCAGTGCTGGCTGGATTCTGCTGTTCTTTATTTTCCTGCCCCCGTGAGTGCAATGGTCACAGAGCCTGGTCCTGACTGCTCTTGGATATCCCACTCTAATTTTCTAGTTAGTTGTAGAAAGAAAGTTAAACTGCATTTATTTGGGGGTTGCTATTTAGCTGCATTTTGTTTCATAACACGCTGAGTTTCTGCATGTCCTCTTGACTTCAGTGGCAGCCTCAAGCTCTTGCTTTTCCAATCGGGCCTGCTTGCACCTTTTTTTTTTTTTTTTTTTTTTTTTTGGTGGCTTCTGCAGGCTCTTTGTCACTCACCCTAGGTATCAAACTCTTCAGCGGTGTCCTCCTGGCTGACCCCTTCTGCACTACGCAGAAGCAACAGAAAACCGCTGCTGCTTTTCCCCTAGCCTGGCATCTCTGGCCATGATGCAGCGACATGCAGGGAGACGGGAGCCCTGGGACAGAGCTGCTTCCCCAGCCGTACCCTCTGGAGCACTTGCGCCCTTCCGGCTGGCCCCAGCCCTTCCCTGGCACCCCACAGAAGTGGCTGCCCCACACCAGCCTCTCATTGTCGCGGTGCTGGGAGACTTGCTACACACCTAGAGCCAGGACGGCACAGAGAGGAGAGGGACAGGCACGTCCTTGTGGATGCTGCAGCCAGGTACGGTTTGCGGGGCTGCTCCGCCACCCCCGGGCTCCACCGCAGACCAGCCTTCCCCCCCCCCCCTTCCCCCCTCCCGCCCCCTTTTCAGCTGGGAATGAAACCAGCAGCAATTACTCAAGCCGAGCACGTAAATCTGGCAGATCCCGCGGCCCTCGTTTGACGCAGCTACGCGGCGCAATGTCTGGACGCCCAGCCCGCTCCCCCCTTTCTCCCCTTGTTTATTCGCCCCGCAGCAAGCGGCAAAGTTCCCAACTTTGCCAGCAGCGAGCTGCGCCCAGGGGAACGGGAAAACTGGGCAGCGGGAAGGACGGAGGGGAGAGGGCCGGGGGAGCTGGGGGCGCCGCGTTGTGTAGGGGGCTCAGTGCCCCTGTCCCAAGGCTGCAGAGCCCCCAGACCGAGGGTTATGTAACCCCGCTGCCCTTAGGCCACCTGCCAGCGGGCTGGGAGAGCGGCCGAACGCCGTGCCATTCCGCCATCCCGCCCTATACGCGTTTTATTATCATCATTATTAATTAAAAAAAAAAATAAAATATCGCGCCGAGGCACCGTCAGACCACAAAACCCACAACGCTTCGTGCCCGAGGTCCCGTCCGAGGAAGAGCTGGCTGGGGGCGGTACGGGGTGTGTGTGTGGGGGGTTGTGGGGTGTGTGTGTGTGTGTCTGTGTGTCTGTGTGTCTGTGTGTGTGTCTGTGTGTGTGTCTGTGTCTTTGGGGGGGTGTCGGAGCCGCAGGGCTCTGCAGCGCGCCCGCCTCCGCCTGCGCTCTGCCTGCGGCGGGCCCCGCGCGGGGCTGCCCGGGAGCTGTCCGCGGTGCTGAACGGGGCCGGCCCCGGAGCTGTCCGTGGTGCTGAAGGGACAGAGCCCGGCGGGAGCTGGGGGGCGAGCCCCGGAGCTGTCCGTGGTGCTGAAGGGGTCGGCGCCCGGCGCTGTCCGTGGTGCTGAAGCCCCCTCCCCGCTGTCCGCGCTGCGGGCAGGGCGCTGCAGTGCCCGCGCGGCCGCAGCGCAGCCCCCGGGAGCCCGCAGCCCGCTCTCCTCCCGCAACAAACGGAGATTTATTTGTTCCCCTTCTCCTCCGGCCTCCCGGCGTCCCCGCGGCAGCCCGGCACGGCGGAGAAGCAGAGCTCGGCTCCCTCCCCCCCTGGGCCAGCCGTGGATGAGGCTGGCGGCGTCGCGCCCTCGCCTTCCTCCAGCCCTGCGGCAGTCGAGAGGCTGCGGACAAAACGCCGCGCGGATTCCTCCTTAAATCCCCCCTTTTCTCGCTTCGTTTTCACGGCCCCCACCCCCTCCCCTTCCCCCCTGCGCAGCCGGTGCCCCCGGTGCCCCCCCCCCCGCCCGTACCTGTGTCCGTGCAGCGCTCCGCCGGGGCCGGTGCTGGGTGCCGCAGCTGGGAGGCAAGGACAGCGCTGCTGACCTGCGGGGCTCCTTCTTCAATGGACCGGGAGCCGTGCCCTCATCAAAGATGGCCGTCCGCTCCTACGTCAGCAGCTTTTAATAGCCCTCCCCGGCGGGGGGGTCGGGGGGGGGGAAGAGAAGCGGAGAGGGGAGGAGGGAGCGGGCGGGGGGCAGAGCGGGGCCCGGGCGGCTTTGAGTCATCGCCGCCGCCGCCGCACCGCGCTCCGGCGGCCAGGAGGCCCCGCCGCCCCTCCGCCGCCCCTGCACAGCCCCGGCCCCGGCCCCGGCCCCATGGCCAGGGGCTGAACCGCCCGGGGAAGGGGGAAGGGGGCCTCCCGCTGCAGCCATTTCCTCCGCCAAAGGGGTGGTCCGAAGAGGGTATCCCTCCGAAGTCCCCGGTACTCCATATATGGCCAGTCTACGTGGGCTTCTATTTTTATGTGCAAATTCTTCCTTCTCTCCCTCTTTTTTATTTCTCGGAGCATCCTTCCGGGGGTCTGAGTGCGTTGGTCTGGTTGTTCCCCCTCACCTCCCCCCACTCCCCCCCCCCCCCCCCCCCCCCCCGGAGTAAGAGCAGCCAAACACAAGGAAATCCACGGTTAAGGACATGTGCTGTAACCGATCATTTGAGGGACAGGTTCAAAAATAAGAGAGAGAAAGATAAGACCAAAAAAAAAAAAAAAAAAAAAACCCAGGCACAGAGACGTGCGTGCACACGGCAGAGAGAGAACATCCCACTGCCGCCAGGAGGAAAACGGTAATTCTGTTCCAGGAAAGAGCCTGGCTTATTTATCACGGATTAATTAAAATATTCGCTCAGAGCGTACCTAATTTGGAGCAAATGGAGCTGTCTCTAGTGTGATTTCTAATGGGGAGGAAATCATTTAATTTCACACAAAACGCTGTCTTTTTGTAAAAGGTATCTCTTAATGGGGATTTTAATGAAGGATGGGGATTGCATCTGAAGTGCGACACTCTTTCGTAACCTCCGCTATCCCTGCCTTTCCATTCCACGAGCCTTCGTGCGTTCGCTTGTGGAACCATCCAGACCTACAGACAAGCAGAGATGCCTCCGTCTTCCCCGCCTGAGCCTCTGTTGTGAGCAATCACCGAGCACTGGCTATGTTTAACTCTGACACCCTGCTAAAGGCTTTTCTAAATAGTCTGTGGATGACAGAGAGTCAAAACATCGGTCCCACATTAGCGATAATTCTACCCTAATCATTTTTTTTTTCTCCCTTTTGCCATGGCAGGGAAAACCGGAAGAGAGGGAAGGCAATGCAGCTGTATTTTGGAGCGCGTTCATCTCGTGTTATGGTTGTACGGGGGTGGGGGCGGGACGGGAGGGAAGGCGCGGGGGGGAAGGAGAGAGCTGCGGTGATTCCTCCTCCCCTGCTCTGTAGTTCCCCACAGAAAAACGTGATTGCAGATCGTGCTTTGCAATTCTCACCCTCTCCTACGAAAATATGTCCTTCAGTCTCATTTGGAAGGAAACAGTCAAAAGTTTGCTAAATATACGACAAAGGAATTCTCAGGCAAGAGGGGCTCCCTGCTGCATTAGAGTATCTAATGAGCTGTGCACATGAAAACCGCAGGGAAGGAGAGAACCTGTCAGGTTTAAGGGCTGTAAAGGCAGCCTGGCAGCCTAAGATTAACGCTCTGCAGACACCCCCCCTCCTAGGCGAGGGATCTGGAACAGCAGCCCTCTTCAGCCTGACGAGGGCACAGATTTAGCATTAGAAATGGCAGTTTGGGAAAGCAAACCTTTCCCGGCCGGCTCATGGGGTAAGAGTACCCAGCACTTCAGTTCGGCATGCAGCGCAGATGGCAGGAGGAATCCCAGAGCACAGCTCGGTCTGAAATCCAGGCTGTCCATGTGCATGCGTTGTGCCTTGAGAGTTCCTAGTGCACACAGAAAGTTCAGAAGAAATTTTCAGACAGCTTGTCTGATAGGTGGTTTTGAAATGAAGTACGATTTTCAAGAGAGCAGTACTAGGTCTTATTAATTATTCATATTGATGGGAGATAAGGGAAGCGAAAGAGAAATTATAAACTGTTGTTCTGACTAAGCCACCAGCACTGCAAAATCCTGGCTGCGTCTGGATTCAGCTGAATAATACCTTTGAGAAGAATTTCAGTCCATTGGATACCAGCAGGGATGAATTTGGCTCCTGGTGTCAAAAGCCTGGGAGGAAAATGCAGTGAAGGCAAAGTAAAATGCAGCATAACTTCGGGAAAGAGGGCTAAGGGATGGCAAAAGGAAGACAGAGGAAGGAGGGGGTGGGAGGAGGAGAGGTAGGTTTCCAGTGAGAAAACTGGGTTCCATTTCAGATTAATTTTCAAGCTCTGCTGCAGCAGAAATCAGGTATTTTAATAAAACAACAGAAGGCAGAATCATTAAATGGATCACGAACATTGCCCATTAAGCTTAGCAGGAACAGCTACCTTTCCTACAGTTATTTTTAAGCTGAGAGAGTCTATGCCTCTACCCCGGGAGATGCAGAGGGGGGCAGCCTTTTGCACCGCAGCGCCGGGATTTCTGTCGCAATAAGTGCTACTAAGCAATTTTAGCTGATTCGCTAACATCATTGGAGGATGGTATTAAAAAAGAAAAAAAGAAAAAAACACATCGGGAGTTTATTGACTCTATCTGATAGTATTTAAACACTCATTTCACGCTGGGTACAGGAGAGCTGTGAGAAGTGAAGCCTGAAAATGAAGTAGGAAGAGAGAGAAAACTGGAATTTGCTCTAAGAATGATTCAGCTCCCTCCCAGTTATTCAGGCAAATGTTCAGGAAGCTGAACAACCAGTACCTGTGGGCACAGCCCATGAATAATGAGACGGGGAACATGCTTTGCTGTGTGTGAGTGCCATGCTGTGGGTTCCTGTCTTACCAGCCAGAAGCCAGCAAAGGGCAGAGCCTGCAGCACGTTAGCAGGGAGGAAACAACAGCCCTTTTTTTTGTCCACAGTCCGAGGTCTGAACGCAGTGGAAGCTCACTGGCTGCTCGTAGAATCACCTTCAGCCTCCAGCCCGCATGCCTGCATGCTGCAGAGCTGTGCAGTGAGGCAGAAAGCAAGCGCAATGCCAAAATGCTGAGCAGTGCCACCAGGTCCTGGATGTTCATTCCCGAGCTCTCCCCAAGTCAGATGTAACACCGAGACTGCCTCGGTCCCCTCCACCTGTCCCAGGCGTTTCCATTTTCTCTAAGCAGAGGGAAATACCCTCTTTATCCAGTGCTGCTCATCTGTGCCTCAAGTATGTGGATGGGAAATAAATCCTAATTGATCTAGTCAAAGAAGGCGAGGAGAAAAATGTGCCTGCTTTGGCAGTGAACATTTCACAGCCTCTCCGATTTCTGCATTTTCCTGGACATAGACTCTAAAAGGCTGGGCAATTGGAGCAGTTTGAGGATTGAGCCCTTTATGCCCAGTTTCTAATCATTTTGTGGAATTTACTGCTGTTTATGTAACCAGTGAATTCTGGCCATCAGCGGCAGGTGCATCTGTGTGCCCCAGGCTGCTTCTAGTCAAGTCTGAGCGAGTAGCTAGGCCCAAGTTACTTTTTTTTCCTCTGCATTTTCAGATTCTCCAGATATACAGTTAATCTCTGGCCTTTTCTAAGGACCTGTCGATAATAGGGTGCTCCAATTCAAACCAAGCCAAGATTCCTCTGAGGCTTCTGTTCAAAAGTAGAGAGATTGAAAATAAGATTTTAACATAAACCTTTGGAGACGAGTCCCCACTGATTTCTTGCTTACTCTTTCAGACATGCAGAGCCATATCCCAAAGTGCTTTGGTATCTGATTCCTGATGAGCTGCTTGATGAACAATTAGGACTTAAGTATTCAGCGGATCTGAGTGCCCACTGCTGACCCCACGTCGCGCAGCCCTGGCTGGGTGCCTTCCCACAGCTACGCAGCCTGCTTTGACCGAGGCATTTCCCACCATGCCAGTCGTTAACATCTATTATCCAACGCGTAAAGGGGAAATAGCCACAGCATAATCAAATCTCTGGGGATTATGATTTGGCAAGGAGGTGTGACTGGCCTGAGGTCTCCAGGAGCCTTGCCAATGGGGATTTTAGGCCAGGCCCAACAGCAAGGCATGGGAAGCAGCTGAAAAGGAGGCTGCTGTCCTCAGGCTCAGAGGGATGAGCTGTAGACCCTGAGGTGACAGAAGGGAAACATCCCCGCCAACTGGGTAACTCCAGCAAGCATGGCAGGGAGGGACAGAGAGCCTTCCTTCTCCTAGGAAGGTGTCTTGTAGCATGAGGAAGCTCCACAGTCAGAATCAGCCCCATAGTGAATGGTACCAGGACGCATGATAAAACTTCAACTGGTTCCTGATGTGAGAAAGCTCTGTGCAAGTCACACCAAGCTCAGAGAGAGTGACAAGGGTATGGGATGCGAGGAAGGGGCAATAGGACCTTTTGTTCTGTGATTTATGGACAAAGGTGGGTATACACACAAGTGTGCCAGTGCCTGTGAGAGAGACAGCAGGTAAGGGTTCAACTCCGTTTTTCATTAAAGCAGTCTTTGCTTTAATAAAATAAATCCTCATTGGATTTGAATTCCCCTCCTGTGCGTGTGACTTTAGCTTGGGAACCATTTCAAAACCTGTCTAACAGCCGATTAAAGAAAGGACAGAAAGCTGCACTGAGAGCTGTGAACATTGAGCCTGGGATAAAGCCCCTCCTAGCTGCTGTGCAGACCTGAAGCCACCTAAAGGCACAAAGCATTTCTGTTTGCTGCTCCCTCGGCTGCACTGCCAGGCATTGGCAGCACCACACAGGTAAGGCCTGTTTGGGTAAAGCTTTTCCCAAACGGGGCTTACCTCCAAGCCTGGGAAAAGGAGGGAGATGCCAGGTGCTTGGAGTCCAGCTCTGACTGCCTCAAGCCGTGAGCTGCAGGGACAAACTCTCAACATTCAGCTGAAACCCAGCCAGTGACTGGAGCAGGGACCCTGAGCTCCCAGCAGCCGTGGCAGGCTGGTGCCTCGTGCACTCACTGCCCTGCAGCATCGTGGGCAGTTTCTGCCTCTGGAAACAACAACACAGATGTGGGATAGCAGCTGGAAAACAAATATTCAAATTTGTCCTTTGAAGGCTTCTTTAAGGTCCCATCACTGTTAAATTTAACAGTCTACTGAGTAAAACAGTTCTGTTTCTTTTGCCTAATTTTTCCGTGAGGACAGAAATACAGTAAAGCAATGCTAATTTATTTGCAGTTCCCCACATAATTGTGTCCATATACTGTGTTTGACCACTAAGCTTAAAGTGAGTGCAAGTTAAGCCACTGGTTTATTGTATACTTAAAACGTGGTTATACTTTTGGGAATATTGCTTGCTTGCAGGAAACACCAGCTCTTTCAAACTGTGAGCAGACTTACAGAACAGAGGAGTGCAATTCGTGGTGTGTAGGCTTTGAAAGCGGTGGAGCTGCGGTGGGTTCAGCAAGCTGGCTGGTGACACTCACCTGGAGATGAGGGGAGGGATAATCCTTCCTTTCTGGTTATAATTGCCACCCAACGAATACGTGTATTTACTACGTTATCTATTTCACCAGTTTTAGCTGGCGTGAACTGGTGCAGCACTACTGACTTTGTTAGAGCTGCACCTGGTCATACTGTGTGAGGTTTTAAGGGAGGGAATGGAGACCTCGCCTTTGGAATTTGCAACCAGCAGATAAAAAAGGCTGATGGGAGCAGTCCCCTCTTTTGCTGTGGAGTTTCCCCTGTGCAAGACTTGTCCTGGAGTAATGAGCTTGTAGCACAAAAAAGTGTTATGAGCAATAGGTTTGTTCCTCTCCCTTGCTGTTTCCTTTCCTTGGAGCGTGTGGGAAGGTGTTGACTGTTAGTAGGTCTAGTTCCTGCTCTTCCTTTAAACTGGGTCATCACAATTTACCCTCCTACCTTCTGCAAGTTTCTTTTCCTCTCTCTCCCCTTTGATATTCTCCTTCTGCAACTCTTCCTCTCCTCCCCTTCTTCCCCTTCCCCCCATTTCCTCTTTACGCTAAACAGGAGGAAAGTGGGTCACTTCATAATTGCTCTTCTCTATTTCAGAGAAACCCAGAGGCATAAAACAGAACAAACAGGTAAGTGTCACCGATTCAGGGGAGCTTTAAAGATGTTTTCCTCTTGGCTGTCTCTTGGGCTTGCTTCACCTCCTCCCTTCCCTTTGCTTCCAAAGCCCTGATGTAACAGCTAGTGCTGCTGTCTGACTGTGTAGTTAAAATTCAAGTTGAGGCTAAATGACTCAGGAAGCTGAAAGTGAGGTTGTTGGATGGTTTCCCTCTCCCTATTGTTTGTATTTTTGGTTCAATGGAACGACAAAACGTTACAAAGGGGATAGGCTGTACTTAGATATGCATGGGGAGGAATGGCACAGTGTTGATGCAATAGTTTGCAGTCATTTCAGGCACCTGTAGAAATAATACAGGAAAAAAAAAAAAAAAAGTAAAGGCTTCCCCACGTATTAGCAATATTTATCTGAGAGCTGTTGATTGCCATGCAACAGTATTTCAGATCACCCTCAGACTAAATGACACAAGATGTGTAGTCCAGACGAGCACGCTGATGTGATTTTTAATGCAGGCACTGCCCAAGGGACTGTTTTGCCCAGGAGCCCGTGCTGCTCTAGGGCTGCCTAAGCCATCCCCTGCTGCTGCTTTCAGTGGAAAGCGTGATGTTGAGCTGAGGCCCTCTGAGGAGGAAGTTGGAGCCCAGTTCCAGGTGAGCTGTTCAAGGACTTCAGGCCTAGGGGGTTCAAAAGCTGAGGGCTCGGACTGATGGGCCTCATCTGTTTCCTGAGTGCACACAGACACAGGCTGTGCGGCTCGCTGGTAGCTGTTGCTCCAGATTAGATTAATTAATGCTGTGGTATATGTCAGACGGGCTGAGTTACTGTTCCTTACGGAGCCCACAAGTGTCTGCTGCACATCAGAACAAGGTTATTGTACATACCCAGGTGGGTAACTCCTCTGGTTTTCATTTGCACTTGTCTGTGCAAGAAATGGTGCTTTCTCCTTGGCCAAGCCTCATGCTAACGGCTGTGCAGAGCAGTGGAAGAGGCCAAGCTCTAGGAGAAGGGCAGGGACCTGAGGCTTTTTCTTAGCCTTTCTGTGCCATTCTGGAAAAAGTCACTTCCACCCTGAAAGTCAGTGCTCTGGGCTGAGGTATGGCAGCGTTACCTCCCCTTGTAAAGGCTGAGCTGCACAGGCCTTGGTGCTGGTCTACAGAACGCACTGTGCTGCTGTGGTTGTGTTTGTCCCTCCTCCTTTTTAAACTGGGGCTGCACCTGTCTCAGAGCCTCTGCTCCCACTGCTTTTTCTCCCCCCATTAAGCCAGTAGGTATTTTCTCTCAATCTGTTTACTACATATCTGGCCCGTGCTCAGTGCGGTGGGACTTGGTGCAGTCTCTGTAACTTACCTCTCTGAGGAGAGCCCGGAAAGCAACAGGGCAATTGCCTGGAGAGGAGGTTTCTGTTGTTGGATGAAGGGAAGATGTGAGCTTGCTCATCCTCTTGGAGGCTCATTTGTCACCGAGGGCTCTCGGGAACACCTGATGAGTCTGTTTAATCTTTGCCCAGAGGGGAAATACATCAGTCAGGAACCTACTTGAGGGGAAACAGCAAGTGCTCCTCTGGGCAATGATTTGGACTTTCCATCACATGGTTGCGCATCTGGGATAATTCAGGTGACTCAAAGGAGGCTGGACTTGCTCTATACAATAGAAAGGCTGAGTTTTGAGATACAGAAGCGAGATATTTAGCCTAAGGTTTTCACCCTTGTCTTCCTTCACCTTTCATATACTGTATAAGTAGGTTTAAATTATACCTGGTAGCGAGTCTCACCCTGTTTTAAGGCAAAAGTGCATTTTATGCATCAGTCTAACTGAAAGTCCATCTCTGGGTTTACAGGTCCATCTCTTAATATACCTGAGGGTGATTGGAAAAAGTGATTTTTCTGCTTTTTGGCCAAAATCTTAAATGGGAGTGAAAATTGTCTTGCAAGCTTCCTGAGAGTTATTTCAATTTCCCATCTTCCCTTTTCATGTTCTGCAAATACCTTTTGAATGGAGAAACTTGCAGATGAGGAGTTAATCTGTCAAGAAATCCCCAATTTCTGAATGTGGAATATTTTTACCTTCTCTCATGAAAAACTAAAACACTCAAATTATTTTGAGGAACTAGAGCTCAACTTAGGAAAACTCTGATTTTCTTAACCCAATTCTTGCTCCCAGTGTATTTTAAGGAGTAAGAAAAACTTGTAAGAAACTCTGTGTAAGAAAACAAAGGACTGGAGAAAGCAGAAGTCTGATCCAAAATCTAAAGGAGTTTTCTTGTGGACAGCTCTGGACTGTGGGATGGCAGGGATTGCTGTCGGGTCACTTCAATAGTCCTTTAGATTGTTTCCCGAGCTGGAGAGGTTCTTGTTATTTGGATGCCTGTCTGAGCAACCACCCACAACTGAGACTGCAGCTCTCATCTATCAATAAAAATAAAAATAAAAAAAATAAAAATAAAAAGACCCTTTATTAAGAGGGGTCCCTCAGAGCTTGCACAGACCACAAACGAGCACCCCCAGGTGGATGTGCCTGCCATGTGACCCCTGTGAGGCCCATTACAGCCCTCGTTATGAGGCTCAGCTGCCTTCCCGGCTCCCACCAGAGCCTCCAGCAGTGCTGCTTCTTGCTCTTGGCCTCAGAGCAGGCCTGTGGCACCTGTCTGGTTTGTGTCAAATCTGCTTCTGAAAGTTATCTGGGGACTGGTGCTTCCTCATTCACCCCCAGCACTTTTCCAAGGCAAGAGGTGGAGTTAAAAGGTGACTAGAGAGATGATAACGTATATAAATTGTTTGGCTTGTTACTTTAGTGTTGCTTACTACAGTTTAAGCAATGGTTCGTAAGCCATAGCTTGTGAATAACATATTCCTCATGAGCAGGCTGCTGCAGATAACTGGGAGATTGAAGTAGACCATTGCATCTGGTGCTCCCATTGCTTGCTGTGGGCCAGGACTGCTGTGCTGGGAGCAAGGCTGGCTCTGTGGCTGGGTAGAGGAGCCGGGGCCTCCTCATGTGCTTCTCTGCAGCCTCCGTGAGGCTTGGTAGAAGAAAAGGTGCAGGGGGAGGTGGGTGGGAAATTGATTTGGTGTCACCTCTGTAGTCATGCACTTAGCAAGGGGCTGGGGTCCCTTGGTTGCTCCAGGAATGAGGGGTGGGGTGGCCCTTGGAGCACCTGCAAGGCACAGCAGCCTCTTTCCCACACCTTTCCTGGTCGTGGTTTAGATTTATGGCTTGCTATTTGTCTTCTCCTACATCCAGAGCTGGGGGCTTAAGCCTTTGGTGTATCTATTGGCTGGCTGTGCTGGTTCTCTCTCTCTTCCCTTAAGGAACAGAGGGGTTCTGCTCAAAGGCTGAGCCCCACCAGAGTGCTCAATACAATCTCCACTTCTCAGCACTACCTGGCTGCTGTCACAGGACTGAATATCCCTCGATACCAAACATACTTGGGCATTTGCTTTTCTCTTGTTCTTACTCCAGGCTCCATCAGTACATACTCACCAGTGGATCTGAGTTATGAGGTGGGCATGATCTGTTCCTCTGGGGTTTTCCACCACTCTGCACCCATGTAAGCCTGATTATGATGTGATTTGGTTTATATCTGGCCCTTGATTATAATAATTGAAGGGGGAGAAGGGGTGAAGCTTCACCCCTGTCTCCAAAGCAGGGGAGATATTCAGCTGAGCAGTGCCCACATCTGCTTTCATGCAAGAAGTCTAAATATTAAAAATATCCTGGTTGCATTCCTCCTCCTTTTCTCCAGGATGTCCCTCCTGCCTTCCCAGCCATGCCCCGATGTGGTGCAGAGCCCCTGGGGCTGGCGGGACTGTGGCTGTTGTGCTGCAGAGGGAGCTGAGCTGCTCCTGTTTGCAGAGGGCTGGAAGCCTGCCCCACAAGCCTCCCTTGAGTCTGAAAGCTCTGCAGGGAAGGCCTAGACAGTAGTTAAGATCTTGTATTTGGTTTCTGAGCTTCCCCTTGCTCCTGTGAGTCACCTGGCACGTGGCCCCGGTGCCTTGCTACGTGCATTGCTTTCTGTCTCGGTGCTGGAGCCTCTCTGCAGAACATACCCTTCAGCTGATCCGAGAGCTTCTGCACAAACCCAGTAGGCTTGCGGGATCGATCACGCTAAGGCAGAAATAGCTTCTCGCTGGAGCCAAGGTCCTTTCAAGGCAGGAATCATTCATCTGGGAGACTTCAGCAGTGCTGGTGTGTCAGAAACCTCAGCTATGTGGCTTCGTTGGGCATCCAGCCCCAAACACGCAGTACTCAAAGCAATTCAAAGTGATCCCTTTGGAGCGTGCTACCAGCTCTCAGCTATTTAAACACCCAGCTTCCTGCATTATGTCTCCAGCCACAGGGGGTGAAAATGGACCAAACATTGCGACAGTGCAGGAGCTGCCTTACTGTGGTGCTAGGGGAGCTGGATCATATGCGAAGCTTTCTGCCTGATTAGCTTTGTGGAGTCCTCCCAGGAATTTTTCTTGGCTTCTCCACTGCTTTCCTTGTTCCCCACGTAGCTGTGCTTCTGTTAGGAGCCAGGATGTGACCCTGCATGGGTAGGGCAGCGCTGCTGTGCCCTCCTGTGTTGGCACAGGGGCTGCTGAACAAAACAGACTTAAAGCTTCCTTGCATGTGGTCATCATTCCTTGCACAGCCTTATTCATATTAAAAGCTAAAGGAACCTCTGGGTGTGAGCAAAGGTATTGGGATTTAACTCTATGTAATGGTCTGTGGGGGGGATGTTGATTGTTTTTCCTCTTGATAGGGGGGTCAAGGCTCTGCACTTTTCTGTTTATCTTCACCCATACACAGAAAACAGTACAGCACAGGCTGAAGGGAGAAGCAGCCTGTGTGTATTAATATCTGGCATGCCATTTCCTTGGAGAACAGGAGATGCATCTAGTTTACCTGTATGAGAAATTAGCACTGGCACTGTTTTCTTCCTGCACAGAAATTGGGACTGCTGCCATCCTATGCACCAGTCCCACTGCTTATTTGGCAATAAGCTGGAGGAGCTTTGGCTGGTACTGGGTATGAATCCACAGCAGGGAGGAATTCTCCCACACACTGCCGGAGAACAAATTTGTTGCTACATATCCACACAAGGTGCTGAATTCACCTAGGTATCTTCTAACGTTGTATTTTAATTGCATGTCTCAGCCAGCTAATAATAAATCCCTGCTAAATTTGCAGTGGGGATTTGGGGGTAGAGATTGAAAGATTTTATTGATAATACTGAAAATGGTCCGCCTTTTCTGAGTAAATGAATTCTATCCTTTTGGCTGTATTAGAGATCTTTCGAAACCAATCTGCTAGCAACCCTCCCCGTGCTCTCTGAGCAATCTCTGTTCAGACTGCTGCATCCCTAGCCAGCAAAACACGGTGCTGGCTGGAGCCCTTGGCTCCACCTGCCTGCACTAAAAATCAGAATGCAGGAAAGAACGAGGCTTCCAGCAGGGTTTTTGTTGTTGTTGTTGCGAGCCATCCTATAGAGCTAAACTGTAGTTTTGCCCCAGTCAGTGTTTACGGGACAGCATCTGGAGTAAAGCAGCGTGTGATGTGGCTGTCTCTCAATGCAGGAGAATTCAGCAGGATATAACCTGAATCTTTTAAAGTTACGGTTCTGTTATTATCGAGTTATATACGTTGACTTTTAAAACACTATAGAAACCCTCTGTTTTTTTTCTTGGCCTACAGCACTTTCCCAGAGGGGTAGCACTGGGGCTTTGGGAGGGGTGGGTGTATCACAACTTGAAGATAACTCTGATATAAATAACTAGCGTGGCAGTAGTGCCTGAAGCAAGACTGAGCACAGCTTGTCGTGTGCAAATACAATGACTGAGGTACTCCCTGCCCAGTGAGTCTGCAGTCTAATGCCTGGCAGAAGGCAGTAGAAAATAGCCATTTTTGCTCTATGCTTTCCTGCTTTCAGTAGGCTTTTCCTGTATGCTGAGAACTCCCAGGCTGTACCAGGGAATGGTTATTTTTAATTCAGGAGTTCTGGAGGTATTTACACTGATGTGCTGCTGGTCATAGCTCAGCCTCTCTGAGGAAACGATCTTTCCTGGCGCTGATTTTCTAGAGTCTTGTAACTGCCTTACTGGGGAGATGATACGGGTGGGAAGAGACTAATTTTCTGTGTCTCCTCGTTACTGCTCCTACTCTACATGTTAGGCTAGACTATCGCCAGAGCCATACAGCACAGGTTTCCTCTGCATGTATGTTGTTGCCTGTGGAGAGTGTCCTTGCACAGATAACCTGTGCTTTACAAACTGAATAAAGCTGTACATTGAGCGGCCCTCGGAGCCTCCTCCTCTTGAGCTGGTGCAGGGCTTGTGCTGTAAGCAAGTGGTCTGCAGTCTCCCAGTGTGGTTACGGGGTGTGTGTGTGAAGCTGTGCTGTGGTGGGAATGCTTGGTAGGACGGTGCAGTTATTGCATTGCTAAGTGGCCTGCAAACAAACCAGGAACTGGGCAGCTCGTTGGGTCAAGTGCTCCCCCAGTGTCCCGTGGGCTTGTAGCATGGCATGGCGAGGTATATATTCTGTGCGTAGGGCTTCAGGTAGCAAAAACTCTTCAAATAAGACGTTTTATGTGGACTCTAGTTCAGCCCACAAGATGAAAACCTGAAGACTCCGTAGGAAAAAGGGGTCAGAAGCACTAAGGGAACTCCCAACGACCATCAAGCCTAAAATACCAGGTTTAAGGAAGATCATGAAGACAAGGGCTTCAGGATGTGTGGCCGTGTAGTGCCAGTTCTTCGGCGTGGCAGCTCTGAGCCAGTGTGCAGCTCGGTGGGGGGCTGGTCTAACAGTTGTCATCAGACTTGCTTTTAATGTGGATTGTTAGGTTTTGGTGCTCTGCAGATGTGTATATGCACATCTGTAAGTGTCTGTAACTTATTTTGAATGGGAACGAGGAAGGAAAAGGTTCAAACCAGGCAAGCTTTGTATGTAGAAAAAAACACAATCATAAAGGTATGAGCTTTATTCACGGTTCTCAAACTGCTTGCAGGAACCTGTTTTGGCAGGACAAAATCCATGATTCATTAATGTAACATTCTTTCTTATCTTAAAAAAATATTATTTGTTATGTTAGGTCTGGCATTTTTCAGATGGACTTACTTACCAGTAGCCAATGTCAATGAAACCCTCAAAACCCAATGCTTACCAAAGCCAACCAAGTGCAAATTCCTTCTGACGGCTCCCTTCCTAGGGTGGTGCATCAGGTCAAGGTCTGGCTCAAATCTTTCATCCTGGTGGAAGCTGTGAAGGAACAGGAGGATCACAATACCCCTGCTCTAGCGCAACAAGCTTTGCCTGTAAATATCTATGAATTAGCTGCTTTCATCTGAGAAAGGAGGATTAGATTTATGTCTCAAAATGTAAAGTCTTTCATTTCATAGTGCTGCACGTTTCTTGTAAGCAAAATTCAGAGCTCAGTTTTGGGGAATCAACCTATGTACTGCCAGGTTCTCCCTGGATGGCTGGTTATGGAAGAGACATCAGTGATGGTTACGAGACCAGAAAGGCTGCCTGGTGGCGGTTTACTTGTTTTTTGGTGTTGTAGTTTGCTCTTCCATGAGTCAAAAACAACCAGGAGGCTTGAAAATGTTCTGAAGCCTGCTGCGGGGAATGTGCTGGTTTAAGACTCGAGGGTAGTTTAATGAGAAATTGTATCAACAGTGGATAATAAGATAGAAATCTCAGGTGAAAATGAACTAAAAGGGTAACTTGCCCAACTACCCTTTCCACTTCCAAGCTATGGTTTATATGGTAGACGAAGTCCCAGTGTTCTGTTGCTGTTCTCGGAGCACGTGGTCCAAGACTGGTTTGTTGGCTTGAGGTAGTGGAAGGGGCTGATTTGGGGTAACCTGTGCTGTAGCAGCATTGCCTAAGCAGCATCAAACCTTCTGGGTAGAAGAAATAGGACTGTGCAATGCAGTCCTGCTATCCGTGTCTTCAGAAGAAAACGCCTCTCAGAAGCCTGGTGGAAGTAAATAAAAAATTAAAAGGGGTACCGAGATCAAGCAAAATAAAATTAATCTGTCCTGACACCATCTAGGGATACTCGAAATATCACAAGAATCTGAACTCCGCTGGGGGAAATGAGTCTGAAATGACAGGGGTGTGCTGGAGCTGTTCTGGGAACCGGGGGAGGAGAGCTAAAAATACAACAAAAGAGGGAAAATAAAAAATAAATAAATAAACAAAGCAAGGGAAGATGCTGCAGTAATTTAGCCCGTTTTCTGTATTGCTTTTGTATTGGTGGAGGGGAGATGGCAGGCAGCAGCTGGCTGCTTCAGGGGGCATGTTTTTATTGAGTCCTACAAGTCGTGAGTCTTCAGAGGAGGAGGCATCCATTTCAAAAAAACTAAACTTGTAAATATTAGGTGAAAAACCCTAACTATTTTCTTCCGATAGTGGATTATGTATGTTTCTCTTCCCTTGCACTTCCTGTCCTGCTGGAAAGGACCCCAACAACGTCCTAAGGTATCATTTTCTGGAGTCCTGTTTGGTTCTCGGTGTACGCAACACCTGCTGAGTCTCCCCTTCCCCTAGGAGAAGCCAATTAGATCCGAACCTGACTGAGCTCTTAATTGCAGGTTTCCTTCTCGTATGAAGGGTACTGCTGTCGTTATTTATTTAGCCAGGAAGGGAAAAGCACCAGTACTGGCACCAGCTTGTAATGTCAGTTCTTTGCAATGGTGACAGCTAGCTTTCCCAGGAAGAGTGGGCGACAGCAAGGCTTTTAATGAGGGGCAGGTGGCTGCTCGCTGTGTGCAAACCCAACTGCATCGGTTGGGCTGGCTAGAAGGCTGCTTAGGGTGCTGCATAGATGTCTTCTGTCCCTTTCTGAAGGGCTCTGCAGCTCTTAGCTGCAATCCCACAGCAGCTGTAGGAGGGTGGTGCGAAGGGAGGAAAGTACTTCATGCTCTTATACCCACAGCAGGTCTGTGTGAGGATCTGCTGGAATCAGAGCTTAAATGAGCTTTCAGGAGAACCAACTGTCAGTTGCTAACTGATGCTGGGGCAGGATTACTGTTCAGCTTACTTTCTGGGGAAAATCCCTCCTGACAGCAAGTACTTGACACTTCCCCCCCCTCCCCGTTTTTGACAGTTGTCTGTTTGCTTGCATTGATCTCTGAAATGCTGGCAGGCCAGCTAACAGAGCTGCCTCTATTCCCTGTGTCTCACTAGAGCAGACTGCACAGATCACTTCACTTGTAGAGTCTTCAAAAGTCGCACAGCTTGGGCAAGTCCGTTGCTTTATTCCCTTAGAGATCTCTTAGGATTCTTTCAGTTGCTGAAACTCAGCCCCTCTAGGTGCGAGCAGTTCCAGAGCACACAGCATTGATGAGGGGTCATACGTGGATGTGGACAGCCTGGGAAAAGAGGGATGTGCTGTTGGTTCCACCATCCCCTGATAATGTATCTTATCCTTGTTCTCATCAATCTGTCTCTTCCAGGCAGGGCAAAATTAAAACCGGAGCAATCATAGACCTGAGGCAACGCAAATCCCTGGGCCCATCAGGCTGGTGAGGCTGAATTTTCCAACCAGCTTAGAGATCTGAACCTTCAAGTTGACTGAATCCATTCTTGAGTCTAGTTTGGTTGAGAACCTCAAAATGCTGGTGTATGTATGTAAAGGTAACTGCTATCTATGTTATTTCTGTGGGTCTGTGACTCTCCTACAGAAAACAGGATACCAAAGCCTCCTCTGATACCAAATTATTTAAGTGGGCTACAGGATAACCTACCAAAAGCAACCTCATTCTTCTCCAAGCCATGCTTTGTGGATTAAATTCATCAGTGCCCCTTTGTGCTGCTTGTCCAGCAGCAGTGGTGAGTTGTGAATGGCAGGTGAAAACTCCAGGCTACGATTGCACTGCTCTAGCAGTCTCTATTTTGCCTTTTTAAAAGTTGTGTTTACCCTATAAAGGGGGTGAGAGGATAATTATTTTTTGTGCCCTTATCTCTTTCCATGTGTTGGAGCAGCTGTCCTGTAGGGTAGTGGGCAGGTGTGCAGGTGAATATTGATCACCCCCTCTCTCTATGGTAACACAGCAGAGACATTTCTCTACTTTTCAACTAAATTGCCTCCATTCTATCCAGTAAATCAGTTGATGAGGAGTACCCTTAGGAGAGAAGTTTTTACATTTGTGAATGAAACAGGCCTTTAAAATAGATATAGAATTTCTGATAAGTGGTCCTCGGAGTCCCGTAAGCTTCTTCATTAACACCTAAGCATCAGGAGTGTCATGTGGGGGAAGGACAAAGAGGTGGGAGGCAGCTGGTGAGAGCAGTGATGCACCCTGCTAACAAAATAACCTGTCTGAATCGATAAATCCCAGACCTCTGTGCTCTTCGGCTGCCTCCTTCTTGGATACCACGCTAAAGAGGAAGCAAAATATCTCAAGCTGTGACCAGAGCCCTGATGGAAAACACCAGATATATCAGTGGGGCTGCTGCTGCCATGGATGGAAGCACACAGTACCATGCTCAACACATCACTGCTGTGTGGCAGCATCGTGGATTTGCCACAGCCCTGGCTTGGCGCGTGTGCCAGTGCTTCTTGGTGCTCTTTCCTTTGCTCCAGTGTGGTGTTCAGCAGACACTTGACTTGTTTTTCTAACACCAAGGAGTGCAACGGGAGGAGGACAGCAAGGGTGGAGGGGGAAGAGCTTTCTGTAGACCCCAGATTTGGGGGGAGGTATGGCATTTCTGGGATTGTCACCTGTCCCTACAGCTCTCCCCCAAGTGCAGCGCTTTCTCAGGAAGGAGCTAATCCTGGCAGGCTGTGAGAACCACTGAGGCGCTGCTGTGTGAATGTTTGAGGCCAGCAGCACAGCACAATTCACAAAATCCTCAGCTCTCTTCCCTCCCCTCCCACCCTGCCAAAGCCTCGGCTGCTTTTCCTGCAGCACTGCCCCGCTGGCAGTGGGTGAATTTCTGCTGCTTGACATAGCTGAAGTCTGTCAGCTGAGGATGTAGTACAACAAGTCTGAGCTGCTGCAAAACAACTGCGGTACTCCCTCAGGCCACCAGCGCCGCTTGTTCTTCCCCCTGGGCCTGAGGGAGCAGGTGCAGTGGCTATAAAAAGGACTCTGAGGACAGCAGTACATAAGCAGCTTGTGTGGTGGCCAGCAGGCTTCGCTTTGGTTGGGAGCCACCGCCTGGTCCTGCACCAAACCCCAGCGTGGGGGAGATGAGTATTGCAGACCTGCAAGGGGCAGGAGGAGCACGTTTCCGTCATGAAGGAAGGGTCATGAGGAAAGACCAGGGCTCTCTTTCTGACCCCAAATAACCAAAATGGGGATGTGGTTTTAACCCAGTCTCTGTCTATTCCCCAGGACAGTGGTTCTTCCTCACCAGGACTTCTCCATCAGCCTCTGTACCACAGCCTTGCCTTCAGGAAGAAAATCCTCTTCCTGGAGCTTGCGATGGAAGCTGTGCTGCCCTTGGCCCACTGGGGTTGCTTTCCCTTGGGGTGGGGTTTTGGCTTCCCTGCCTCCCCAAGGATGGGCTGCTGCTTGTCTTCCCTGAATGCCCCCTCCCAGGGGCGAAGCAGGGTTATGCTCTGCACTATCCAGAGCCCTGGTGAGGGATGTTAGAGCCCTTCCCAAGCTGCTGTGCCAATGTGGTCTGCAGGCAGTGACTGCTGCTTACATGGGTGTCTTGTGGGGCTGCTGGGACCAAAAATGCCCCACTCTCTAAACACCAGCAGAACTTAGGCTGTATGTCAAAGTTATCGGTGTCATCTCTCAAGAGATGCAGCTGTTTGCTAGTTTACACCCAAATGTGGCAAAACATACAAAGCTATTAAGAAAACAAATGTGAAAGGTTTTTATTTAATGGCCTCTGGAAATGAATAACACAGAAGTGCAGTCTTATCTGAATACATTGTTTTAAGTGATTTGAAGTGGTTCAGTCTGTGCCAGTGCTATCCTGAGGTGAGAGGGACAGTGCCCAAAAGCTCGGGTAACGTGAAGGGTGGTCATCTGGTTGCAGAATGAACAGGTCCCAGGGTGAATGCAAGAGCTAATCGTTTCTTGGAGCAAACTTTTTAGACCTTTGCAAACTCGAGAAGAAAATCTGGCACTGTGCTGAATCTTAATCCTTATACAGAGGGTGAACGATGGGCTTGAATTAGTTGCTTCAACAGAAAATTTAAAACAGCCGCATATCGGCTCCATGGCAATTTGTTGGAACTGTGATGAGAAATGAAAGCTGCAGTGAGATTCCAATTTTCCGGAAGATCCCATGGTGACAGAAAAGTAGAATATACGACTGACTTACAGTGATTTGTTACATTTCTTGTGCTAAATGCATTATGTGCTTTTGCCATGATGTCTGAGTTCAGGCTTCATATAAAAAACAAGAAAGCTGCTTGGGACCTTCACCTATGGGGAGATTAGTTCAAATTTCCAATAAGTCATTCATCAGCCATGAAAGATTCTTACAGATTGGTCTTCAATTATTGTTCACACCTCAAAAGGTTTTTAGGACAGCTATTCATTTTAGGTTTGGTCTCCCTTGGAGCCCTCTGTGGATAGACTCATGATAGTGAAAGTGCTCAACTTCATGGATAGATGACTCAAAAAGTGTTTCCTTTTTAAAGAGTCTTTAAAATAACTTCCTTTAAATTATAGAACCTGAAGGATTCAAAATGTGAATGCATGTATAAATATGGTGTGAGTGTGAAAATATGTGGATAAAAAAGACCTGTTTAAAAATGAACAGTCCAGGGAAATTTAACTCCTGGAGTTCCTCTGGCAAAGGTGCAATATTTCCAAGTTACTGACAAGGAGAAAATGTGCAAGCAGTCAGCAGCTCAGCCCTATCAAGGCTATTTATTATCAAGGCATCTTTCTAATCAGTGACTTGTGGACTTGTCAGAGGGCTAAAGTGAAGGCAGTGGTGAGGGGTGGAGGTCCAGGAGCCTCAGTGAAGACCAGAGAGCACTGCCTGTCTTGGTGTCTCCAGCCCTCTCCGCCCTACCCTTGTGGTTCCATGCCTGCCCCCCACAAGATGATGGGAGCTTTGGCAGGCAAACCTATAGGGAAGTCCTTACTGAGGCAGTTCCCAACTTCCACTCACTCCACATACCTCGGCTGGTGTGGAAGTAGGTACTTCTACAAGCCAAGCTTCCTGGGAGCCAGATGTTAGAGGCAAGTGAATTTATCTAAAGTAAGCCCTCTTCTGAAGCACATGGTGAGAAGAGGTTCTTGTCTTTCTTGTGTTTGTGCTTGAGAACCTATTACAAACAGGTGAACTCTTTGGTGTAACCCACTTATTATTTTTGTGTAGGAGGCAGATGTGGTCAAAAGGTAAATGGTCTGCGTCTTGTTTCAAGGTTGAGTCTTTCTTGTGTGACTTCCAGATGACTTGTATAGTGATGACTCCCCGCTAAAAATCAAGTGGTAAACTCATATGTGCACGTAAAGACAGAGGAATGTAGTTTTTAAAACAAGTCAGACATCTATTTGAAATTGTTGGGAGCCAGGTCCCTAAATATCTTTCAAAATCTGGAGCTGTGCACCAGATGGAGAATCAGCATTTAAAGGGTAATTTCACAAAGGAAGTGGAGCGTCTTAGCAAAATGATTTCCTTTAGCAAATAGTTGCACAGCGTGAAGAAAGAAAGCAGAGCCAGCATCTTGCACAGGAAAATCATGCTTACTCTCCCTCTCCTCGTGTCTTAGCTAGGCCTTTTTTGTGCTACAGATGCAGCCAGTCCACGCCAGCGTGCGAGGCACAAAGCGTACCCAACTGGGCATCTGCCTCCCGTTGGCACTGTGGGGCAGGTCAGTGAGTGCCTTGGGGTGTCCCAGGAAAGACTCAATCCTGCTGTACTGAAGTGATTTCAGTGTAGGTACAAATGTCATAAATGTATTCAACGAGAGTTGTTGGCCTGCAGAATTAGCCCCAGATAATGTCTGAGGCTCTTAAAAGCAGAATATGAATGCGGTGTGTCCCTATCATGTAGTTGAATGTTGAACTGTCTGCTATATATAATGTCCCTGAGGTTACGTGCAAATATAGTGGCTGCAGTTTGGGTCTACACCCCACGAAATAGGCAGGAAAAAAAACAAAAACAAAAAAAACAGTGGCTATGGATGCCTGAGTATCAAAGACTGGGAATGTTCCTGGTGAGGAAAATTCAACCCTAGATCGTCTTGCAAGACAAATACTTGCTGCTGCAGCCTGTGGGTAACGTGTCAGGAATTAGTGACTGCATAGAATAAACCTCTAAAGTTTCCCTATCCTGGACACTGGGGACATGTGCAGTGCACAAACAAGCTTGCAGTACCTGGGAGGGGGAGAACTTTCCAGGCAGGTGGAGCTCATCAGTTTTCCAAAAACTGTAACTTCTGCTCAGAGATCAAACAACTGCCATATGGTGCTGTTTTTCCTATAGCACCAACATATTTAGCTCTGCCAGGGGAGGCCTGGGGAGCTGATTCTCAGCGGCCGTGTAAGAGGTGGCTAAAATTGGAGCAAAACAGTAACAAGGCAGAATGGCTTTGGAGAAAGGAGGCTGAATGGCAAGTGCTGGAAGGAGTGATGTTCCCCCACTGGCTAAGTCCAGCAAAGGGGCACAGACCCACTTCTGGGGGTAGAAGCTGTTTCCACCCTAAAGGTCTGAGGCCTCAGGGGTGCTCACAGAGTAGAAATATCATTGTAATGGTCCCTAGTTTTGGTCACCTCTGGTTGTGGATGTCATAATGTCCCCGCTTTTGGAGGAGACGGTCTGCAGAAGCAGTGAGGGCTGTCATCCTCCGGAAAGAGCCAGCTCTCTGAGGGGGTTTTGGGGGGCAGGCAAAAGTCAAGGCATCCCAAATGGCAATGGGTCACTTCAGGGAAGGAGGTTGTGGAGAATTTGACCTGTTTTAACTTATGAAAGGCTGACAGCTACCAAGATACAGGTGTAAAAAATATATTTATTTTTTAGAGCTCTTTTTATATAACTCTACTCCTCCACCAAGCTCTGAATCAACACTATTTCAGTTTTTTTTTTTTAAAAAAAAAAGAGCGTGTTACTGCTCTGATTCTCAGCTCTAAGACCAGATCTCATTAAGAGCTGCAGTAACAGCACATCTAGCTAAAAGCAAAATTTGGCTCAAAACCCTCTCACTTCTGCAACACCCATTTTTCATTCAAGCGTTCAAAGTTGATGCAAAACATTTTTGAAAATTAGCTTTTCAACGCACACTGTAGTAATTTTTCCAGTGCCAACCATTGCACGGTGCATCTGTGCCGTAATAAACTTTTTGCAGTACCTTAAATTCGTCTTGTTATTGTCTATCAAGTCTTAATGCTAATCTTGTTCCAGTGCTGACTCAGTTGATGAGCATAATTTTGTGATGTAGGCAGCCCTAATTCGTGATCTTCTGGGGTTTCACAGAGTATCCAGAAACTTCCTCAAAAGCCATTTTGTGACTAAGATAGTCAAGAAAAATCTTTGGGCTTAATATTAAAAGTTACTCTATAAATGCAAAGAAACATTTGACCATTACAAATGCAGTTTTAATTTTGTTTTATCAATAAAGGGATCCGTGCAGGAGCCACGTTACCCTCCGCTCCTAAGCAGCTTATTGTGTCACATTAGGGAACAAAAAAAAAAAAAAAGACAAAACCACCAAAGCTTGTGGCATTAAAGGCAGCCTGAATTTTTTTGTTCCCACCCCCTTTTTAGGCTTTCTGCTCCAGTAGCTCATGCTGTAGCCGTACTATACATCAAGTGACTTGAAAGCATCTGTAATGCTGCATCCCCAGCACTGTAAGCAAATAAACTATTTTTGTGCAGCAATCTGTAAGCTGCACTTCAAGAAACGTTTTGTCATCTACTGACAGACGTTCAGGAAGGCTCAGCGGGGATTCAGCGAAGAGGCTGGGCACTGGCAGAATGAGGAAACTTGCCTCATTTTCCTTGATGGATTAAGTTCAAACAACCTGAGGAAGGGGCTGATGGCAATAGATTTTCCTGGATTTCAGCTTTTGAGAACAGCTCAGCTGGAAGGGGCCTTTTAAGGGTTGAGTCCAGCTGCCTGACCTCTTCAGGGCTAACCAAAAGTTAGTGCAATACTGAGAGTGTTGTCCAGGTGCCTCTTGATGCCAGCAGGCACAGGGCATCAGCACCCTCTTTAGGAAGCCCGTCCCAGTGTCTGGCCACCCTCATGGCAAAGAAACTGTTCCTAGTGCCCTGTCTGACCCTCTCCTGACACAGCTTTGTGCTGCCACCACACATCTTGTCATCGGCTACTGGGGAGAAGGGGCCTTTGCCTTACAGAGCTGGTTTTGGCTTGGTTGTTGGGTCTGTCCCTGCTGGACAAAATTCTCTTTCCTTTAGAGAGAGAGAGGAAAAAAAAAAAAAAAGCCTTTCTGCCCTAGAGTCACCAGTCAGCATCCAGGATAGTTGCATTTTCATCCGCTTTCATTTCCAAGTGGTTTCCTGTAACTCTGGGATGTGAAGCTGGGTTTATTGAAGACTTACGTTTTTTCTTTTCCACACTGGTGTTTCGCAGGAGCCTTCACTTTCTGCCACAGAATGAGTTGCTTCCCCCTGCACTGCTGAAACTGCTGTTTGCTGAGTTCCCTTTGTGCCAGGCACTTCCAGAGACTCCGGACTGGATCAGGCCTTTCAAAGACTCTCCCGTACGCCACTTCCAAGGTTTCAAGCTTCACCTGCTTTTCAGCAAGCAGGCACTTCCACCAGTGTTGATGGATGCTTTTTCCCGACTTCTTGCTCTTTGTGAATGAGCTGTTGGCAAGCGCTCCTGACTGCAGCCTTAATCTCTCTTTATGGAGATACGGAGGTTGCCTTCAGTGAGTCCCTGAAGTCCGTTGCTGCAGTGCTGAAAAGCTTGGTTCGCTGCAGGAGCAGAGCGCAGTCTGCAGAGGCAAGCTCACTGACCTGATGGTGGAGCTGATTCTGCTGGGACCCATGGGGAACCAACACCCCCAGCACCTTGCAGCACGTGTCCTGCAGCTTCAGGTCTGGTTGCAGCTGTGTGAGCCCATCTGAGTCAGCTTCAGTTACTGTATGAATGCTTTGTCTGGGATAAGCCTGCCTTTTGCATCCCCGTCCTTCAGGAAAAGCCAAAGTGCTTGGGCTGAGATCTCTTTAATTCTTGTGCTCTGCTGCTGGCTGCAAGACTTGGGGCTGCTTTGAGCTGCAGCCTAGAAAGGAGCCTAGAAGTGGAGAAGAGCCACACTCCCTCCCAGCACAGCCAGGCCTGTGGAGGAGCTGACCTCTGCTGCTTCAGTGCAGAGGAAAAAAAATATTCAAAGCAGGTTAGGCTTGACCTACATATGGTCTTTGCAGCGTGCAAGTTCTCCGCTTCCTGCACTTTTCTCATGGTGACCTTTTGTTCCTAGGAGGTAGGTTAAGAAGTGCTGTGAGGCATCACTGTATGTTTTGTAAAGCAAAATTTTCTTTCCAACAGGAAAGAATAATTTGAAGATTATTTCAGTCACAGGAAATCCCACAGTCAAATTAAAAAAAGGAAACTTGTTCTTGTAAAGTCTTCAAATATCGTAGGATTAAATCTCTCTTTCGGGCTGACATTACGGGTGGGATGATTGCCATTGATATCTCATATGCGCCATGTGCTTCAGAATAGGATTTTGCACCAAAGTGTCTCTCGCCACCAATCAAATCTCAGTGAGTGGAAAAGAAACGTCTGCCTCAGAGCGAGGAGGGAGAGGGAAGGGCAGGTGCTGGCGTTGGAGATGTCATAGTTACAGCTGGGAAAAGTACAGATAATTTTCCTCCACTCTTTTGATCGCTATGTCTGCGAGCCGTGAACAGAAGTGGTAATTCAGAGGGCAAGAGGGAGGACTCACAGAGCAGCATACCATGGTCCTGGGCCCAGCTGTGCCAATGCTTTTATTATTTTTTTCCCCTCTCCCTTCCTTTTTGACGTGGCTAAGGACATGTTTTATCTATTTCTCAGTGAAGAAAGGGATGGAGAAGATGCAAGTGAACATGGACAGAAGTGTGGTGGTTTTTTGGTTGTTTTTTTGGGGCTTTTTTTTTTTTTTTTTTTTTTTTAAGTAGCTTGCCCACTGCAGAGCCAGCTGCCTCTGCGGTCACACAGCGCGCTGGCTGCTGTTGTGGTGTTTGCAGGCGTCACAGCTGACAAACTGCAGGGGGAAGCAAAAGCATCATGTGCGCAACCAAAGATGTCTGCAGGCAGCAACATCTCCAGAAGGTCCATCTGTAGCAGGAGCCAGCCGTAAAGCTAAGCTGACCTATTTTATCTTGCTGGATCCTGACACAGGCAAAATGTTATCCAGTCACAAATCATTTCTGCAAGGGTGCGTAACATCTCCTGGCCGTGTTTTGTCAGCTGGCCCTGCTCGCCTTCTGTTACAATACCTGTCTTACCTAGGTAAAGTCTTCTGAGCAACCACAGAGACCTCAGGGACAGAGAGCGGCTTGACCTTATCAGTGGATCTGCCCCTTTCGTTTGAAGGATGCTAAGGTTACCAAGTCATAGGCAGGAGATGGCAGACAACATTTGCTGGAGCAAAACAGCCAGTATTTCACAGCGAAGTGCGGCAGGGAGCCAGGACAAAGACCAGGGTGTGACCGTGCAGCTCAAGGTCAGGAGGGTTGAGTTAAAGTTACCCACGTGGCCTCACTTCTGGCATGTCCCAGCTTCTGAGAGCTTAACTGGTAGTGTTCCCATGTCCTCTGTGCATGTCTTTCCTTATATATTAAAGAAAAAAAAAAAACAAACAAAAAACAACCAAACAACAACCAAATAGAAATCAATAAGTTTTATTGTGTGGCATCACATTTAACACCTACGTGGGGCTGAGATCTTTTGATTAGTTTTACTTTTACGGACTAGCAGAGAAGTAAGGTGTTGAACACCTGGACCAGACATGGAAAGGCAGAGGGCATTTGCCAATGTGTTGGGTTTTATTTGGCTACACAGTGATTGTCAGCCTCTGTTTCCCCTCTGGGATTTAACATGTTCCCACTGCTTAAAGGGTCTTTCACATTTGATCCCTGTGGGGCCAGCTGTGTCCACAACTGTTCCAAAGCTGCTCCTGCTTCCCCTCTTTTTCCTCTCTCCTCTTGCTTTTTGACCCATCCCAGGCTTTCCGCCCTGCTGATCCCGTGAATGCAGCCCAGAGATGTTCCCTTCATTTGAGCCCTGACCCTGTTTAGTTTTCCTGTCCCTCTGTAACACCTCCTGCTTCTGATCATCTATGCATGGATCTTGCACGGTGCCCTTCCTGTGTCCAAGGTTTGCTGGATGACGAGCAGTCAGCACGATTTATTCACTGTGGGTGCAACTTGTCAGCAGATTTTTCTCCCTTAACGTGAAGTGGTGGAACCCAAGGCAGCCAGCGCAGGCACTGAGCTTCGTGCGATGAACTCTCCCAGGCGGTGGTTCTCGCTTGCACAGCATCTCCCTTTGCCCCTCCTTAGCGGCTGGTACACGAGCGGAGATTTTTGAACTCGGATCACAAAAACAGTTTGTAGCGTAGATGGGCTTGTTATTAGATGTTGTGATTAACCCCTGGTGATGATCACCCGGCTTGGAACATCAAGGTACAGTCACGGAGGAACAGCGGGTCAGAGTCTCTGTTGATACCGGTCTCTGCAGTCCCGCTGAAGGCAACACAACTACGCCATTTCACACCACACATGGTGTGTGCCAGTCTTTATCTGGCATCTATAGCTCTAATAGGAACATACGCTTTGCTAAATTAAGAAGCAATATTTTTGTGCTTTAGGAGAAGCATGCTAACAGTCCTGACTTATTTTAAGGATGTGTCTTAAAAGCATTAAAAGGGGCATGAAATAATAATATATGTAATTTACCACTGTGGAGACTGTCAAGTGTTGTCATGCTACTGGCATCACATTTAATACACAGGCTGCCAAGAGGCATCACTAATAGAATTTGCATTAATATACAAAGCTTCTTTAAAAATTAATTAGCCAAAGTAGAGCATCATGTGCGGAGACTCTCAAACAGGAGAGAAGCATTGAAGCCGTAGTGAAAGAAGCAGTCTCGAAGCTGCTTGCAAAGCCGAGGGCAGCTGGAAGCATCGCCCAAGCCCTTCCCTCCTGCCCAGATGTACGCAGGATGATGGGGACGCAGACATAAACTGACAGTGTGAAGCATTGCCGTGGAAAATTGTGAAGAAAATCATAGATTTGGAGTGGGCCCAGCGGCTGTTGTGCTGCTGCTGAAGGCTGTTGTGCTGCAGCTGTAAGCTGGAGAAGCTGCAAAGAAATACAAGCGACCTGTTAAGTCCTTGAAAGAAAATGTGATCTCTTCTAATGTCTTATTTCCACCTTTTAGAAACGCCAGGCTGGAGGCACCAGCACTCCACAGCTTAAGCAGCAGGTGTAAGTGTGGGTCATGCATTTCTGTGCGAGCCCAACGCTGCATGTGCCAAAGGCCAGCACGCTGCGGGCTTGCCTGGGTCAAACTGCCCAACAGCAGCAGCGAGGTGTCGCAGAGCTTATCAAGGGCACGTGATAACCCTCACCCAAAAGTCAGTCCCCCTCTTTTTGTGCTCTTTCATCAGCCTGCAAATGCAATGGCAGACCAACGAGTTGGGATGCTGTGACCTTGGTTGGTTTATTAAATTAGCAGCAGACACACCTACCTTTGGTGCTTCAGTTTCTTCGTGCTGTGGAGATGGCTAGAGGTGGGGTTTGCTGTTCCATGTGGAGGAGAAAAAACAAACTTACTGATGGCATGTATTGGTGACCTTTCATTGGAAGCCGAAGGCAACGCGATGTGTGCCAACACGGGGGCTGGTTGTGGCCTGCTGTCCTTTTGTAGCTCAGGTTATAAATCTGTACCCAGGTTATAAATCTGAGCCATGGCATGGCCAATCAAAGGGGCCTGGCCCCATCGCCCACCGGCAGCCTTTGCATCAGCTGAGTGGCAGAAAACAGGCCCAAGGTGCCTCTGTCAGTGAGCTTCTCTACCCCTTCCCTACCAAGAATTTCCCCCTGGCTACAGATATTTTCCTTCCGCACTACCTGTAAGCGAATGCTCCCTCTCCTGCTATCTGTTAAAAATATTCATAATTCCCAGCCTTCTCATATACTGTCACCTTGAAGATATTTATAAGCCGTGATCCTGTCCCTTTTGAGTTGAGGCAGTGCCATCGTTTCTATTGCAGTCACATATCCCTCAGTGTCTAATTTCAGGGTTTGTAACTCAGCGGTGGAAGGCTGGGCTGGGCTGGAATTTAGAAAGTGAAGTTTCAGATTGGAAGCAATAAAAACTAAAATCCGATATTGCTGTTAATGTTAAGCTTACAGAAGAGTGAGGGAGGTAAACATTTTTAGCCACAGTCTGGCTGCTTTTGGTGAGTTCGTTTTTGTAAGTCAGATGAATTGCAAGCAGTGCAGCCTTTAGGCTTTTGCAGCAGCTGCTGTCCCCTGGGCGCCTCCATCTGCCCCATGCGGGGATGCAGACACTGCAGCAGCTTTGCTGGGCAGCCAGCTCTGCTCCAAAGTTTGGTGGGCCAAAACAAGACCGAAAGCTGCCCCTTTTAGGGCAAATCCTGCAGTTTGAGTCCACCCCTTGTCAGTACTTGCAGGTTTTTCCCCCTCTCGATGGAGAGGAATGCAAGGCCCAGAGCCCAGGGGTGGTTTCCTGCCTTAGAGGAGGTGGTGACGGTAAGCCCTGCTGTACTCGGTGATCCTGTGTTTCTCTGATTCATCACTTCAGGTCTATGCTTGTTCCTCTGGCTGTCTGGGTTACTTTCCCTCTCCACTCCCCAGGAAATCGTGTTATTAGCAATAAATGCTCAGACTGCCGGTAGCGTCGGTGGATTCGGCACACAGATCGAGCTCAGGGGACGTGAGCATCCCCTCGAGAGGGCTGAGGGGGCGGCTGGCAATGAGAAAACACCTACACGCCGTTCTGCAGCAAAGTGGGACGTGAATGCTCTCTCACCAAGTGGGGAAACTCACCTTGGCTGACCAGATGCGCTGAGTAGCAGGAGGAGAAGGCAGAGCACGGGGAGGATGTCGAAGGATCCTGATTCCAGTCTGTCTGGGATGAGCCGGTAGCTGCGATGTGGTTAGAAGCTGTAAACATGGATATTTTTTTTATAGGGCTACGAAGATGGTGAAAGGCCTTGAGGGGAAGACGTACGAGGAACGGCTGAGGTCACTGGGCCTGTTCAGCCTGGAGAAGAGGAGGCTGAGGGGGGACCTCATCACAGTCTACAACTTCCTCGTAAGGGGTTGTCGAGAGGCAGGAGACCTTTTCTCCATTAACACTAGTGACAGGACCCGCGGGAACGGGGTTAAGCTGAGGCAGGGGAAATTTAGGCTGGACGTCAGGAGGGGGTTCTTCACAGAGAGGGTGGTTGCACACTGGAACAGGCTCCCCAGGGAAGTGGTCACTGCACCGAGCCTGTCTGAATTTAAGAAGAGATTGGACTGTGCACTTAGTCACATGGTCTGAACTTTTGGGTAGACCTGTGAGGTGTCGAGAGTTGGACTTGATGATCCTTAAGGGTCCCTTCCAACTCAGGATATTCTATGATTCTATGATTCTATGATTTTTACAGCTGGACTTTACCTGCTGGGAAATAGCTGAGGAGGGGAATCCTTCTCAACCCATCCCCAAAAGCAGGCTGAAAGCGCTGGAGTGGGTCTGAGGAGCAAAATGAGTCAAGGAACTCTAAGCCTAGGAAGGTTTTACTTTTATATATGAATGAAAATAGATATTTTTCCTTCCTTTCTTTACCTGTTGTGCTAGAGATGCTGCTCTGGTGGCTGGCCTGAGGAGCTGCCCTCACTGTGCTGCTTTCTGCAGCCCTGCTCCCCCGGCCAGCATCGCCCAGCACAAAATGGGTGTGGATTTTGGAGGAGTGAAAAGGGACTGGGAGCTGAAACCATCCGTGTACATTGAGAGGGCAAAAGGAAGGGCTGTGAATGAGATGCTGGGGAAGGTGGGCTGCTGCTTTCTCTGTGAGAGAGGTGTGAGGCCCCTGGGACAGGGCTGCACGTCCTCCGTGCTGTCTGCTGAGGGTGAGCAGTACAGAAAGGGTGCTGCGTGCGGAGCAGCTGCTCCACGCTGCTGCTGAGGGTTATTTATCTTGGTTCCTCATCGTCTTTGATTTCCCCAGAAACAAAGCAAATCCCTTAAGGCCTTTCTTTTTCTTGCCTTCCTCCTGAAACCTGATTGTTTGAGATTCAGGAATCAGGTACGTTGGGAGGAAAGTTACTTTTTACTCTTTTCCCCAGCTCTTAGCAATGCTCTGCTGCTTTTTACCCAGGCAGCTGGGGGCTGCACGCCCCTGGCCCTCCTCTCCTTAGGAGATGGCAGCAGGCTCTGCGGCAGGGTCTTGAGTCCATGCGCTAGCCGAACCCCCCCTAACACTTCCCATTGAGTCAGTGTCTCCGTGGGAACATTTTCCAATATAACTTTGGTACTGTAAATACTCGAGATATTTACTTTGTTGCAGGGCACTGAGATCTTTGGTATGCCAGCCTGATATTTGTTTCCTTAGCCTGGCTTAGCCTTTATTGGCTGCGGGTGGTTGGGCAGGGGGAAGGGAGCAGCCGTGACTCCCTGCTCCTTTCCTCCCGGGTAGGTGAGGTAAAAATATAAAAAGACCTGGCAAATACTTGCGGCATAAGAAAGACAAGCTAATATGTGGATCTTGTAAACAGAGCACTTGTCAAGCACAGGCACTGCCGCCGAGGCACGCATTGGCACAGGCATTTCTGCAGCAAAGCACCGGGTTTAGGCTTAGCCTGCCCACACAACGTCCTGCTGGGCAGATCTTGCATTAGCCCCGACCAGCCGTGGCCTCGGACTCAGCCCTGTGTGCGTGTGGTGGGAACGTACTGCCTTGTGCCTGCATGCCACTGACCTTCTCACCACGAAAGCTGCTCCTGGCACAAGTGGCTGAAGCAAAAAGGGCTCCTGGGCCGACCTGAGTGAAGCTGAGATGCTGCACAGACACCGGAGATTTACCCGCTCACGGAGGGACCCAGCAACAGTGCCAGAAAGTGAATCAGGTCTGCCCTGCTCCTTAAATTTAGACTTGTCAGCCCTCATCTCTCTCTCCAGCTTTGTGAAGCGTAACAGGATCCAAGGTAGTTACAAAACAATGTCAAAGGTGTTAAAATGATTACCATAAAAATACATCTGTTTCCTGCAATACTGCCTTGAAATGCTCCTGGAAACCAGAAGGATGGCACCCGGCTGCTGGAGCAAGTCTTATGCAGACATGGAGAAGAGAAGCCTGCTGGAATGGTGGGATTTTCTGTCCTTTTCAAATCATTATTTTAGGGAATTAGAAAAAAAGCAATTCGATTTCCAACATGGTGCAGATCACAATCTAGCTTCTGAATCCCTCTAACCTGATTAAGGCCTTAAGAGTTTCAACTATTGAAAAATAGGAGGTTTTTCATATAAATGTCGTAGCGTAATGTCCCCAGTGCAGTGAATACCATTAGGTGCCGAGGCCTTATCTCAAGGAATTCAGCTAGCTCAGGCTGTAGGAAACAATCAACACCACCAAAGGCTTTAACGTTGTGCATGTGTGTAAACATGGGCTGTGTGTGTGTCTATATAAAGCTCACATACATATACGTAATTGTAGTTTATGTGTATGACCATTTACAGCCAATCTCTAGAAGGGAATTTCTTTTTGCCTCTTAGAGATGTGTGGCTAGGCAAACAGCCCGGTCTAACAGTTTGGAGAGGTTCTGTTGCCTTTGTTGTCCCTTGGATCCCACCTTTGCCACAGGGAGGTGAGGCTTGGGCATGTGGCTGGTGATTGCAGAGACACAGGTCCATCGGTGAGAGTTGTCTTTATATCACATCCAGCACAGTGAGTTAACACAGAAGACTACAGAGATCTGATAAAAGCAGTGTGTATATTTTCCAGGAAAAGCAACCACTGCAATTTCCTGGGGACCGCGGACCTTGGCGAGTCCCCACCCCTACCACGGAGGGAGTTTTGAGCTTCCTTGGGTGGAGGAGACTGTGATCACATCTCTCCTCCTGTCCTGTGACTGACCCACAGCCCTCTGAGCCCCGGGGGCAGAGCCATGGTGCTTTCCATGGGGTTCAGCCTCAGAGCCTGGTGCATCCAGCACGTCTGCAGAGCGCGGCCAAACCCACGCAGAAGAGAGGAGCCGCCTGGGGCACAGGGGAGGCAGCAGCGGCACCAGCAGCAGTGGGTGGGTTTATTCCTCTCCACGCTTCCCCTTCCCTGCCTCCCAACGCTTTGTGGAGTTGTAAAGGTCAGAGCACTTAAACTCACCGAAGGGAATGCTGCACGTAGTACTTGGCTTTTCAGAAATCCAGCGTGATGGCGATTGCTAAACCTGCTTACTTCTGTGCACCAACAGCCCCTGCGAAATACTGCGCTAACACAATATGTTTAGGAGCAGATGGCGAAGCAGGAAGCGAGCACTGGAGAGCGGCTGAAAGCAGCAGCCAGAGCACCCCGGGCAGCTCTCTGCAAAGCCTCAGGTGAAGAGCTCTGGAACCAGCTGTGGGACCACAGGTGTCCTGCAAGCCTGGGGCAGGGCTGGTGGATGGCGAGCAGGGGCCTCTGCCTGCAGGCAGCAGAAGGAGAGTGAGGAGGGCTTGACAGCTCTGGTAGGACACATCTGCAGGGCCTCTTGTGCTGCCTGTCCTCCCACACCTCTCCTCACCTCCCTTGGTCAATCCAGGCAGTGCTCCCTGAAGCCCTAGGCTGGAGGAACTGGGTTGCTCGGTCATGTTGCAGCCTCCAGGTGTATCCTGCTGGCCTGAGCTGAAGGTGGGAACCCACTGGACTCCTGGTATAACTGCAAAGTGGCCAAGGCCACTCAGTCGTGCATATTGTAAGGGCTTTCAGCTGCTCCACAGCTGCATTTGCGTTTTAGCAGCACAGATGCAAGTTGTAATCCTGCCAACAAGACGAACGTTTGCGTGTGTCCCACCGCATGAAAAGCTCCAAGTTTCCTTGAGACGTTCCTGACTGCAACTGTGTTGTGGGTTAACCCCGGCAGGCAGCCAAGCACCGTGCAGCTGCATGCTCACCCACTCGCAGTGGGATGGGGAACAGAATCAGGAAGGTAAAAGTGAGAAAGCTCGTGGGTTGATATCGACTCAGCTTAATAGATAAAGCAAAAGCTGTGCACGCAAGCAAAGCAAAATAAGGAACTCGTTCACGGCTTCCCATCGGCAGGCAGATGTTCAGCCATTTCTAGGAAAGCATCATGGGGCTTCAGCGCATGTAATGGCTACTTGGGAAGGTCAGCGCCATCGCTCTAGATGTCACCCCCAAGTTTATTCTCCTTCCCCCCGGTTATAATGCCAGGTGGGGCAAGCACAATGTCACACGGCATGGAATATGCCTTTGGACAGCTGTCCTGGCTGAGTCCCCTGCCAGCTTCTTGTGCGCCCCCGGCCTGCTTGCTGGCAGGGCAGCAGGAGAAGCAGAGCAGGCCCTGACACTGTGAGCACTGCTCGGCAGCAGCTAAAACATCGGCGTGTCATCAGCACTGCTTTGGTCACAGATCCATGCAGGGTACCGTGAAGATATTTAACCCTCTGCCAGCCAAATCAGAACAATCTCCACCCTTCAGTCCTTACCGTTTGTGTCACGCTCAGGTCCCATACTACCCAGTGCATCCTCATCAACAATTGCTCCCTTCCCGGCCTTTGGTATACAGATGCCATTCCCATAGGCTGCAGGCCACCCCTATAACACGTCCACTGAGTCCATTTAGGGCCTGAGCTGCGCTCTGTCTGTGCCGGTGGCTGCTCAGGACAGGTGTGGCCTGTTGTGGTGTTGTGTTCAGACACTGGGCACCAAAGCCAGCCCACGTCACCTTGCTGCTGCGCTTGTGCTGCTTCTTGTGAGGCTTGAGATAATTTAGGATTGCCGCTTGGAAGTTGCGAGATTCTAGCTAATTCGTCTTTTCCCCTGGAAAAGTACTGGGATATATGATCTCAGTGTGTGGTGGCAGCAATGGAGGAGCTATCGACAGAAATAGAGAATGCTCCTGAGGATGCTTCCTAGCTGGCAGCTGAAAACTCGTCTGCTGAGCTCCCTTTTGGGTAACCAGAGGAGACTGGCTGTGTTAGCAATGGGAATCCAAAACCGTACCCAAGAATGGAGCCCAGTGCTCTTCCTCCCGGGTGGGAATACCAACTGGCTGCCTGTTTTAGTGCAAGGAGGGACATAAAAAGCAGGCAACTGTGGGGAGGAAGGGGCAGATGCAAGAGGGAGAAGCATACGGTGCTGGAAGTGATGTAGAGGAAACACCACTGCGAGCGGAGGAGAAACCAAGAGGGGTGCTCATCCCGGGGAAGGAATGGGAACCCAGCGTGGGGTGCTCAGGAGGAGGGGAGGGAGGGATGCGATGGGGCAGAGGAGAAATGAGCAGGACGGATGGGTTTCCGTGGTTGCAGTGAGGTAGGAGGGCAGAGAGGATTAAAGCAGTGCAAAGGGAAGATGAAAGCAGGTAGCAGAAACCGAGAAAGTCTGTTCTCCAGCAAAAATTACAGCAGGAATGGGCCACCGTGCTGTTGCCATCTGACGATGCTAGGATGTTATTTTCGAGCCTTTAGTTTGACCTGAAAACTCCAGATTATTCACAAGCAGCTTGCAGTGGCAGGGCTCTGAGCGTGGGGGTTGGTTTTGTTAAGGCCGTCTCATTCCTTGTGCCGTCTTCACCTCTGTGATAGTCGTGGGTACAAAGAATGCAGTGCAAATACAGTTGTCTGCCTTTAAGAAATCAAAGTTGTTGTGATGCCTGGGGCTGCGACGGAGAGAGCGTGAGAGAAGCGCAGGCAGAAAGCTGCCGCTGTAGGGAGGCGAAGAAATCTGGAGTTAAATAAAGCAGCGGGCTCCAGCAGCGCGCTTCCACCTGGCCCCTCTGCACCACGCCCGCGCTCCCGCAGCCCCTCGGGTGCGGCGATGAGCGCGGCAGCCCAGCCATGCGCGCGGGGAGCCGTGTTTCGGCGGTGATAAGCTCAGCCTCGCTGCCTGGTTCGAGGCAGGCTGCTTCGTGCCCAGCTTCCAGCCGCCGTCACGATAACGGATGGAAGCGGGTGGTGAAAAAAACGGAGGAGCTCAGATCTCCCCGCGGGGAGACGGGAGCTGCAAAGGCGCTCGCTGCGTGCAGCAAAGCAGCGCCAGCCAAAACGCAAAGACATCCCCCACCGGAGCCGAAGCAGCGAGCTCTCTGGAGAACTCTTGCCACAGCCTGCTGCTTTTATATCTGGTCAATAAACATTAGGTGCAATAGATGTTTCTTTGTCGATGCCTTTATCTGAACTTCAGTTACACTGGCCGCTAGCCGGGAGCCATAAAATGCTTTATGCTGGTTTATTAAAGAGGAACTTCAATTACCCTGTTAAGAATTGACCATTCTCACCCAGTATATGAAAATCAAAATCTGTCAGTGTGGCTCAACGATGATTTCTTGTGTCCAGGAGAGGAGAGGGCTCGGTGCTGCTGCTGAGCTGTTCCAGCGCACGCCAGATCTCCCGGTACCACGAGGCCGTTTCCATGTCTGCTGCCGCGACGTCTCCTGCCTGCAGACGCCGTCTGTCCTGCATCGCTTTGTGAATGGGGTCAGAGCAACACAGAAATGTGCTTGAATGAAAACCCAGCCCTGGGGGCTGGAAGCCAAGCTCTGAGCTCCTGCTTGGGATTTTGTTTGGGGGTTAAAAGCAACCATGAGGTGGGGTGATGCATTCAGGGGATATGTCGGAAGCATTGCTGAGCCTAGCACCTATAGAAAAGGCGTTGTGTGCACGCTCTTCCTCACCTGCTCGTGGAAAGCTGGGCACAGTCTGCACCTCAGGCTTTGGCAGCATCTTCTGCCTTCCTCAGGGCATTGCCTGCGAGAGCATCAAGTTGGTGCGTGCAACTGAAGCTGTGGGATTTCTGTAAGGACCAGGCACTGATGGCCAGAGAGGTGAAGCACTGGCAGCACCAATCCTGAGCTTGTGCTGTTTCACACCAGACCACAAACTGGCAGCTCGGCTGCTTAGAGGAAGACGTAGTTTTGTGAGTACGGCTGAGTGACAGCCCTGCAAACAAAGCAGAAATGCTGCCGAGTGGTTCGTGGTTTGTCTGGGCTTCCTGAGACCTTTCTCTTTGGTGACTCAGGATCTTGTCCTTCACACGCTCAGAAACACAAAGGATGCTCAGGCACTCTGCTTGTGGCAAACCTGCTTTCTTGTTGTTGCTGGTTGTTATTAATCCCGCTAAGCCAAATTGTACGGATTGTGCTGAGGGGGAAACTGCAAGTTGCTATCCAAGCCACGCAGGCTGACGAAGGCCCGGAGCCAGCAGGTGTGTGAACCAGGTGTGTGCCCACCTCCCCACCTGAAACCCAGTACCGTAACCTGACCAGGACATCTCCCTTTGCACGGTTGTTTCGCAGCCTTCCCAAGGGGTTATATGGAGGAGAGAAGTGCAGCGTGGCAGAGCTCGCCCAGAGGTGTTGAAGTGGCTGCAGATCCTACAGGCAGCAGGAACGATGAGGAAAGGCCTGCTCTAGGGGCTGCCATCACCTGCCACTTTCCACAGAGCTCATCAGAAATACTCAGGATCTAATTTCTCCCAAATCCTCTGGTGGTCGCAGCCGATGCTCCTCCCTGTGCAGCTCCAAGCACGCTGGGTCCTGCTCGAGAAACAGCATCCAGAAGCTACCGAGTGGCCGGCGCGAGTTAACCGGTAATAGCAGCAGGAGCCACTGAGTCTGTGAAGCAAAATCAATGATGCAGGATCTAAAAGCCGCACTAAATAACTCCTCAATAATCATAAATCTCGTTACCAACAGCTCTCAAGCTGCTTTACGATGGAAATGGTGCTCTCGCTTTGCAGAGGGGAAGATTCGGGCGTCGAGGAACGAAGCGATCGTTCCTAGAGGTGCAGGAGGGAAGCGAGGGGCTGCATTGCTGTGCTGCCTTGCCTCCCTCCCACGGCTGAGCAGATCCGTGCGGGAGCAGCCTCGCTGGCATTTTGTGGCTCTCCAGCAGGTGTCTGGGGGAGCTTTTCCTGCTGGGCACCAGGCTCTCGGTCTGCCCCTGCAGACAGGAGCCCGCCTGAGGGGTTTTGTCTCCTCCCTGGGTTCTGCGCACGGTTCAAGCCTCTGTTTTGCAGCAGGCGATGGGAACAGCAGCGCTCGGGAAATGCTGGTGCCTGATGTACACACGTAGCTGTGTGGCTCCAGCCGTGCTCACTGTGTTTCTCTCCCTCTCTCTTTCAAAAACCCATTTCTTCTCTTAACTTACTTAAAAATGACACCTGCACAGGGCCCAGGCAAGCCTGTGCAAGGGGCAGCCTCGTCACGGGGTTGCTGATGGGAAGCAGATGCCCCTTGGGAATTGGGGTTGTCAGCAGCCGCAGATGGCTCAGGGCTCAGTTTCCCAGAAGGGCTCCTGAGGGGCAGGGAGAAATTCAGGTGCAAAATCCGAAGTGCAGGGGCCCGGTTTCAAGCCAGAGCCTCTAACCCGTTTCTTACACACACACACACACCTTTTTTTTCCCTACTTCTCTGTAAATCGGTTAAACCAGTCTTTGCCTCACGCAAGGCGGTGATGATGAATGAACCCCTAAAGCACCGTGCCGCGATGAAAGAAGAAACACCGCCCTCGGGGATGCGCTTCGGGGAGCTTATGCTGGGGATGAAGAGGAGGAGAACACGGGCTGCGATGCCCGCGCTGCCTTTTTCCTGAGGATGAGCCTGATCTTTTGCAGCCAAAATCCTGACGCTCGGGCTCATCGCAAGGGCTCTCTCTCTCCTCTCTGCCTCGGCAGAGGGCGGCAGAGATCGGAAGAAAAACGGCGACAGCAAGCTGCGGCAGCGGCCGGGAAGGGGAGGGGGGATTTATCCCCTCTGTGCCTGTACACGAGCAACCCGCTGGGTTGCAGAGGGGGTGCGGGTCCCCCCCGGTCCCTCCTGGTTCCCAACCAGCTCAGAAACCCCAGCGAGGGCTCAGCCCCGCATCACTGGTGCGCTTGGAAGGAAGGTGAATGTATTTCTGGCCTCCCGGCCTGCGCCTTGCACCAGGTCTCGCTCCTGTCAGCTGGCTGGCAGGAGGAAAACGCGGTGGTTAAAGGTTTGCAGGGAATGGAGAAAGGCAACTCGGAGTGACACCCACGCCCCAGGCCTTGCTCTGAGCTGCCAGGAAAATAGAGCGTGCAAAATGCTCTCCGTGCCTCCTGCCCAGCGGAGGGAAAAGCCTCGAGGAGGGACCTTTCCCCCAGCAGCGATTTGGGTTCACGCCGTGGCAGCAGTCAGCCCCTTTCCCTCCCTTGGCTTCAGCTGCAGGCACCCGACCAAGACGGTGCCGGGCAGCTCCTGCTTGCCTCCTGGGGCTGGGCTCATGCAGGTTTGCAGCAGGGGAGCAGATCTCTGCAGCAGGGTGCAGCACGGCACCGGCGAGCGGCACAGCACGTCAGCATCACCCCCTTTCTCAGGCTGCTGCACCTCTATGGGGCACTGCCCAGCAAGGCAGGCCTGGAAACGTTACCAAAAACCAAAGGGAAGGCGCTGGGTATCCATTGCCCCGGCTCTGCTGGCTGCCTCAGACGTGGGGGAATTTCCTCATAAAGTGATTCAGCTTTGCATTTCGGGAACGCTGCTTGCTGGGCTGTGGAACAGGGTCGTTAGGGCTCCAATTATTTCCACCGTATGACAATTATTAAATTATAACTTTTGCTTACCAGAAGCTGCAGCAGAAGGAAGGCACCAACGTTGCTTTTCTTTGGCGTGAGCCTCTCCCTGAAGCAGAGCTGTCTGCTGAGGACTTGCAGATACATATTTGGCATATCTTTGAGGGATTAAACAGTCTAAAATATCCACTGGGCTGCTGACTGCTTTGGCACGGTGTCTCGCCTGTTCAGATATGACTTTCAATTGTGCCTTTTGCTTGTGCTTTATTTTTGTGGGCTTAGTTTATTGCTTCCAGGCAAGTTTCTGACAGTTGTCAGTATCCCAGGCAGAAAACCTGGTGAAAAAGTCCTGAGATCTCAGCTGCTGCAGCATCAGCCTTGTAAGCTCTCAGGCATTTCTCCCTGCGAAAGGAAGGAGCAGGGTGCTTCTTGCCTCTCTGCACTCTGCTGGGAAATACCGGGGTTGCATCCTTCCTCCTCCTTCCTCTGCAGGGGTATTCAGCTCTTTTTTTCCCCACTGCCTCTTTGATGCGAGACTGACAGGCAATCTCCAGATACGGATCTCCACACGAGTGGGCTCAGCACCATCTTTGCCACCGTTTCTTGCTGCAGCTGAGTTTCAGACTGAAAATGTTGGCAGCAGCTGTGACGATGCTGAGGACGGGTGCTGGGGAGTTTCTCAGGCGTGTTCTGTACATGGGCCCTGAGGTGCCGAGCAGGAGATAAATGAGCAGCCCTGCCCGGTGACAAGGGCCTTAGCACAAGGGGTCGAAGGGTGTTTGTTGGCATCCTCGAAGATTTTTTAAAGATTTGGAGCAGATTTTTAAATGTAGGGCTCTAGCTAGGAGACCCACTCTTCTGCCGAGGGCTCGCTCATCCCTGGGAGCAATCCCACCTCTCCCAAGCACGTAAAAATAGAGAAGGAAATACAACTGGCCAAAGGCCACAGGTATACATACAATTGGGGTGAAAACTATTAGTGGGAATTCTGAAAAGCCTGTTAAAAGGAGATTTTAAGGATGATTTTTTTTTTTTTTTTTAAAGTTATTTACAATCTTATCTGGAGCTCAAAAGAAAACGGCCGGTTTTCCAGTTTTGAAGTTTTTGACTACAAACCTCATCAAAAATGTATTGAGGAAAATATTTCAACATCTTTTCAGCAATCCCCCAGCAGGTCTCGCTGTGAATGATGAAGGCTCATTTTAAAATTGGTTTCTGTAAACAAAGCAACGCGCATCTCTGAAATTCATTTTCGCTGCATATTTTCTGTGTTCAGGAGCAGTTCCCTCCCACAGCTGCTCACAGAAAGCAAACCACACGGGGTTAAGAGCCCGGCCTCAACAAATTTGTTTAAAAAAAAAATGCAAGGGAGTGTTTCAAAAATGGATGGTGCCTTTTAGCACCCAGGAAGAGGTTTGACTGTTGAACTCAGGTATTCGTAGTTAACAGAAACTGAAATTTGTTCAAGCAGCGAGGCTTTAAGGGGCACAGAAACCCTGAAACTCCGAGGCTGGTAAGGGAAGAAGCCAGTGGTTTGCAATTAGCAGCCAGGTCAACCAGAGGCAGCTGGGAGGGGAGGGCTGTGCTCCTTTGGACATGCGATGCCCTCAGCTGGGCAGGAGGGTGGTGGGAGAGGTGCAGGCTGCTCCAGGGAGGTGCTGCCAGGAGAGATGGGGGTACTGGGGGATTACAGGAGGGAGGGGATGAAAGTCATGATGAAATGTCTTTTTTTGTTGTTGTTTTTAGTTATTCCTTTTAAATAAACGTTTGTATTTAATTTCTTCCTTTTCTCCTTAGTGGGTGTTAGGTCATTCTGGTCCATCAGAGAGTAGCTGCTGACATGGACACTCGGAACTAGCAGGCAATGTGAAGTTACTTTTGGGGCACGTGAATGTTTCTGGTTGTCCCCCTGTAATGGTCGTACAGCTCAGCAGCAGCTCCCTGTAGCATGCTGGGCTTCTCCTGTGTCTTTCAGCCAGCAGGTTGGAGCTGTGCTGCCCTAGCCCAGCAGATTCCTGTTCTTACAGTCTGCTCCTCATCCTTCTGTGGCTCTTCCATCTTCTCCTTTCAGGACACGTGAGCTCTCTCTGCTGTAAGCAGGGTGTCAGGTCTGTGCACACAGTGGGTTTCCTCACCTCTACCCCTTTGGGAACAGCATACTACTTATTTATATATATAATATATATATATATATATATATATATATATATAATATATTTATATATATATAAAAAAAGCAAGAAACATTATATATATATATATAATGTTTCTTGCTTTTTTTTTTTTTTTAAATCTTCTGGGTGTCTCTAATGCTTATAATGACCGTGTATCATGTATTAGTCTTGTTCAAGCCAAGTTCATTTTGGGGGATGCCAGGGGAGCCCTTGCTTGGGGATGAGGAAATCCTCCTTCCTCCAGCTCTTTAAAGCCTCTTCAGCTCTTTTTGCTGGAACTCTTCCCTGATCTGTTATTATAAATGAGATGTTCCTTGGAGCTACAGCAAGTGAGTTGTAGCAGTAGTAAGGGTAAATTAAATTTCCTGTGGTTCCATCTCAAACAATTCATAATCTGGGCTATTTGAGAGCTATTCAAAGGTCCTAAGCCGTAACCATATTTATTACTTCCATTTTGTTTACACCAGCTGAGGAATTCAACTTTTTGTACTGCCCGTTCTGTATTAGTGTAAGGGAATAGACTGCTGTGACTGGAACAATATTTGTGTTGCAATTTGCCTTCAAAAAACAGTTTTGAATAGCAAATGTATTGAAAATGGGAAGCAGGAAGAAAAAGCATGTGCTTACATTTCAATTCATAAATATGTATTTTGTGGAATGGGGGCAAATTGGAAAAACTACGTGGGCTGAATGTGGGAAGCCTGTAAGATTACATGGGGTCAGAGGTGAGAGGGCTTCTCCTCAGATGTATTTTGTTTCATGGCCATTACAGAAGCTGCACTAATGTTGTCATCCCTAGGTGCTGACTTCCACTGTATGCCTAGACAACGTGGTCAGAGCTTGTAAGTACTTCAACAGCAACAGTGGAGGCAAGCTGGTGAAACTACCTCGTAGCTTAGAGAAGCCTCAGGGACAGGATCTGCACGAGGGGGCACATTGCTTGTGGGATCAGGTAGAAATGAGTGAGTTTGGGTGGGGAGAGTGATGAAGAGGGGAATTAGCTGGCTTCATACACATCCCTGTGTGGGAGAAGAAAGGAGCACAGTGGTGAGGTATTGCAAAGCTTCAGTTCAAGATAGGCCTGAAGAAGTTTATAATCCAGTGAGGTCTTGTCCATCAAAAGTACCTCGGTGCACAGTTGTTATTGTGTCCTGCATTACCTAGTGAGTTTTGAATTTGTTACTCAGCACTGAGGCTTCCTTGGGTACTTCCCTTAGTTCGAACCAATTTTCAGAATTGATTTCAAGGTTTCAAAAGTATCCTAAACTTTAAAGAAAAATTGTAAAGGGTGACTAAGGCTAGATTACAGCCTGACTGTCAGCCAAAACTGCTGTACAATGCCTCTAGTCCTAAGTTGCATGGATGTGCAGAGGTCCTCTTTCCACCTCCTTCCAGTGTTGCTGCCCTCTGTCTGCTTAATTTTTCTGCACTGGTTTTCTGCTTTGATTTATTTCTCACTTGTGCTGCCTGTATCAGGAGAATCACGATTCTGCCTCAATCTCTTTGACCTCCTACCTGCATGTTTCCTTTTTCCTGATACCCTTTCTGGCACACAGCTGATCCAGATTTCCAGAAGGCTCCCCCACCTGGAGAGTGGTGCTTTACTCTTGGCTACCAAGGTCTCCTATCACTTGGTACCCTTTAACACTGTCCATCAAATCACCACTCAGCTTTTCAGTGACCAGGCCATTACCACTGTCTCTCTCTCCCCTTCAAGCCCTTCCTTCCTCTGACACCAATTCTGCAGCTTGACTCCCCTTGTGATACCTGCTTACGGATTCCTAAAAACTTCTTACACTGATGCTGCATCACGCAACTCTCCTACTCTCTCTCTGGTGTACAAGGACAGTCTGGACACATACTCATCACCTTGCTCGAGGTGACAATCCTGAAAGGTGCTTCTCAACTCCAGCCAAACCCCTCAGTTTGTTCTTCTCATACCTGCCTTCATCTCACTGAGCTCAAGGCCAACGAATATGAAGACAGTTTTCCAGGCCTTTTTTTCCTCTCTCCACTGGACAGCTTCCCCATCCTACCTATTGCTCAGCCTTGTAAGCTGGGTGTCATTGATTCTCATCTGTTTCTTGATCTACATCCAGGTTTCCTGATAACCCTGCTGCCAGCTGAGGAGGTTCAGGTGACTTTCAAGTGACTTCTGAAGCAAGAATATATGTTGTCAGCCTTCTCACAAGGGGAAGGCGATATTAACAACTGCGGGGACACATCCCTCCCAGGCAGGAAGCTGCAATGTGCGCTCATTTTGTTGGGTCTGGGTGCTGCAGGATGAGCAGCAAGCTGTGGGAACTCAGAGTTCATGAGAGGCAAATGTTGGGCCTCACAGCTTGGAGGAGAAAGTCATCTCTGAATGCTTTCATAGGGACCTGCGTGTGTTTGGCACCATGCTTGCCTTAGGTTGACGAATGTTGGCTTTCATGGGGAATATATCTTGGTGCTTACTTGGTCTTGGTGACCACCCTGGCTAAAGAACAAACTGCCTTGGAGAGACCGTGAAACAAATGCCAACGCTTCCTTGTGGAAAATTGTGGAGTGGGGAATAAATATGGATTGTGGGTTTTACCCTTTTCTTTCTGTGGAATCTGACTCACTCTTCTCTTCTGTTGTAGCCAAACTGTGGGGTATCTCCCTTCCTACGTAGGAGGCCAAAACATAATGAATGGGTGCTTCCAGGCTTTGCCTTACTACTGGAGCAGTTGGATGCAGCTGCTAAGTTTGAGGACCAAGAGGATGTTCAGCCAACACTGACTGTAACCCTGCTGTGAACAGGAGTTATACAGGCTCAAGAAACTTACACCTGTGCTGACTTGTGGTGTCCCAAATTGTGTGAGCTTGTCTAAGGCCAGACCGAATCAAACCCTTCTGACACTTCTGTACTTGGTTAGATGTGGTTATCTGAGGACAGCAGAGCTAAAGCACTGATAAATATTGATGTTCAAACTATTGCAAAATACATGGCTCTTGCTAAACTTGGTCTCTTTTCCCCTCTTTTTATAATGGCAGGCTGCCAGAGATGTTGCCCATGTTCTTCAGTGTGTGCATCTGGTTTTTGCTCAGCACCCTCCCGGCTGTCACTAACCCAATACAGACCTGTTGTGTCTGTGGCAAAGAGCTTTCTATGGCTTCCTATGTGACTTGGGACTCAGGAATACCTGTGTGGTGTGGATTTGGGGTTAGTGTTGCTTTTTTGTTTGTTTTTAACCAAAAGCACATGTTTAGTGGCTGGCTTCTATTGAGAGTCTGAGAGCTTAGCTCAGCCTTAGACCCTTGCTACCCTCACCTTCCATCTCAGCGCAGCCGGCTGCTCTAACAGAAGCTGGCATCCAGGTTTTTCTCCTGGCACAGCATTGCTTGTTCAGTGAGGCTGCAGTAGCATTAAAAAGAAAAGATGCAAGAGCCCAGCCGCTGGCTGCTGGCCTTAGGCTACCTGAAGCAGTTGGCTGTTCACGCAGAAATGCTTTCTGAGCACTGGAATTCCTTAATGGTGTTTTGACGTCTAACACCCAATCAAGTCAGCGTTAGATGCTTATTATACTCTGTTCTCTGAAAATGCCACGAGGTAGTTATGTGGTTGTTTACATGCTGAAAAATAAACATCACTGCCTTTTCCTCCTGGAAACGAGTACGGGAACAGCAGGGAAGGCTCTGATATGTAATAGTGACACCATTTATTGTTTGATACCATCAGCGGACGGCATTGTGGCTGCTCAGATCATCCACTCTTACTGTTGAGACAGACTCTGAAAGCCCTAAACGATAACACAGCCTTGTATAATCTGCAAAAAGCCCTAACCAAACCAGTATATAAAACAATTGGGGGTGAGAATAGAAAATCTTGGGTCAGGGAGTCCTATGTGATGTCCCTCGGGTATGTTTGGAGCTGCGGAGGGGAGAGCCCTGTGCGGCTCTGTCTGAATGAGGAAAAGCTGCTGCTCCACGTCTCGGGAGGGACAGCAGGCAGCTCCGGCCCCATCGCTGCAAAGTGACATAAGGCAAGCAGTGCCTTGGGCAGGGAAGCCCTCTGTTACTGAGGGCTTAAAATAGTTGTAAATCACAGAAGTATAAATGTTGAATCAACCCCCCTTCCTGTGCAGATCATGGTGTTTGCACAAAGCGAGCTGTCTCCAGCTGTGTGCAGCTGGGTGGCTCACCTCAGGCTGCGTGCAGTGCCACTTCTCTCCCTCTTCCATTATTCGGGTGCTGTGCTGCTGCAGGAAGCCAGCCCCACACTGGGGCGGCTGAGAGGAGCAGCAAGAACCCCTTGCCGTGGCTGTGCTGATACATTCTGCTTTACCTGGGATGTTTGTTTCTAGTAATGCAGTTTTCTGTCGTCTTAATATATGAACCCCTCTTTCAAAATAAATGAAAAGACGACTTCACCTGTGCACATCTTTTGTTAGCACAGGGTGCTGGCTTCTTACAATTATAAAGGCTATAACACCTACAGACCAATACTGAAAGCAAAACAAGCACAGCTCGTTCTTACAGTGCCATATTGATGCACAAATGTGGTTGCTGTTGGTGTATAAGGACCACGTGATGTTTTTGCATCCAGTTCACTGAGATTTTTGTTGCATGAATTCCTGCTCCTTTAAATGTTTAGCTTGTAGTTGGGCTTTAAACATTTAAGTAGTTCATGTCAGCAGTCCAAGGGGGTACTAATGACTCTGCTCCCAACTGTGGGTTGTAATCAGCACACCAAGGTCAGCCAGAAGGCCTGGGTTCACCACATCCTGGGATGTATGGAAAATCATCTGGGCAGGGAGGCTGGATGGCTTCTAACAGGTTGGTCTCCTCCTGGCGAGTGCACCGTTTAACACAAATGTGTGTAAGGACACACACAAATGTCTCTTTCATTTTGTGTGTGTGTGCCTGGTGTTATTCATTATTTGGAAATATGTGGCGTAACATTGTATTATGCACAGGAAAACTGAGCAGATGGATGCTGACTGCCCTGTTCTTCACATAGAGGTCTATCCAGGACTGCTTCACTGCCAGACCTGGATATCTTGATGGCACAATGCACTCACAGGGACGTGTCTCCAGGCACCTCTGTGCTGTACACATGTGGTATGTAGCGTGACTGGGAGAGTCCCTAAAAGTGCTTCCCCAAGCTGGAGCCATCCTATCTGCTTCGGGCCACAAGCACACAAATACTTGTGCAGGGATGGAGTGGCTGCCTGCTGTGTCGAACAGTAACACAGGTGAAAGGAGCACAAGTATTTCTACTCCTCCATTGTGCTGCCTACAGTGGAAGCACAAGTTCCCCCCTTTCTGGGGGGGGACAACGTGTGAAGATTGTGTGAGACTTTGCAGCCTATTCTGCCTGAAAAAGCTCAAGGAGGAGGCTGATAAGGATTTGTTGTGGGAGCTGAAAATGGCTGTTGGGAGAAAAAAAGCACTGAGAGGGAGGGGACCTTTTCAGAGGCTACCTGCCAGCAAACCGAACTTCTACATCGTGATCTGAACTATGGCCCCTTCTGTTGGCCAGGTTAGCTTGTTCCCTTCGCACTGACTTTCCCTTCCATTTGCCTACAGTTACCCTGATGGACACAGGCTGAGTTACCAAGTGAGGAGTGTCTGCAGTACGCGTGCAGTGGAGAGCTGAGCAGCTGGCTCTGAGAGTGGAGAGCTCTGCTGATTAACCTCCACAGCATAGCTCTGCCAGAAAGAGTTTTACCTTGTAGGATGAACTAGGAGTTTCTGACAGTCCTGCTTGATTTATTTTGATGGCTATTGTTTAGTGAATTGACCCCACGCCTCTCCTTTGAGAGATGGGTTTTTATTTATAACTGTTTATGGGCATCCTGCTCCTTGCCTGCACTGCCTTCTGCACCCAGCTTGAACACTTATTTTTGTTACTTGCAGTCATCTGCAGCCAAGAAGAAGTTTTATGCTGACAGGCAGAGATGATATGCTGATGTTAAGAATTCCAAGACAGCTGATACGTTGAAATGGTATCTCACTTGCCTTCAAAGTCTGTCTTCGCACTGGACTATTAAAATGCCAAACATATAGGGAAGTTTTCTGAAAGTAAGCAACTTGTCATAAACTAATCATACACAACTGTGTTCATTCAAATGTTATGTTCAGTAGTGGTATTTGAAAATACAAATAGTACCTCACTAGGCATATCTCCTTGCTTTGTGTTTGTCTTGGGTCTGAATTCTACATTTGGATGTGCGGCTAGAGTTGAAACGGGTTTGCTGCATGTGGTGTCGTGCAAGCAGTGGTGTTTTCAAGGTGACTGCACAGTCTTTCCCCAGCGAAGTTCCACCAAAAGCACTTCTGCTCTTCTTGTACCTAGACAAACTCATGGAAATGCTGTATTGCACGCCAACAAGGGCAAAAATCTATCCTTATTACAAATAATACAACCAGAAGGGAAGAACACCTTCTGAAGCTCAGATTCCAGAGATTTGAAGTTTAAAAATCAGTAAAGTTGAAAACAAATCTTCAAAAGTAGCTGTTTTCTGGAGCCAGATGGCTCTTGAGGCCGTCTCAGCATATTTTATCTCAGCATAAAAATAAATTTTAAAAATGCATGCTCTCAAACCAGATGCTGATCACATTCACAGTGTTTGTCTAGGCCAGTGGCTTTCTTTCCTGGGGAACATGAACATCACTACACTGGATGATCAAGGAGTGCACTGCATTGCTAGAAAACTCTGTACTATGTGCAGATAGTAATTAGCTGAGGTCCTGAAACACAAGGGAATTTATCCCTTATGCATTAGCTAACGAGACTCTTCTCACAATCTATGTAAATATTTTTTTAAGCTTCCAAGGATAATTGGGCAGAGGGTTCCGTAGGATATTTACACACTATACAGTGTTATTTAATGTGTGCTGCTTTCCCGTTTTTTCAGTGTTCTGACTGTTCTTGTACCCTACAAAAGAATAGGTTTCAGTTCAGTTCTCCACGTTCTTTGCTGCTTCAGATATCCTTCATAGCATTCCCTCCCACTTCTTAGCTAAATATTTCCAGTATTTTCAGCCTCTGCCTACCCAAAGCTCATCTGTTACTACCTTTTTGAAGCTCCAAATCAAGCTCACTTCTGTGCTCTCAACTATCTTGCAGATACACTGAACAGAATTCAAGAGATGCTGCATCCTTCAGCAGAACCTGTGCTATTTCATCCTGGTCATAACACAAATCTTGACATTATATGCTTCCTACAACAACATTTCAGAACCTCTACACTAAATTACAGCAGCCTGGCCAGATCATTTTTTTTAAGATGCTAACTTTTCCCCACCCATAGATCTCAATGGCAGGACATCATCTCAAATGACTTACCTCACTTGAGAGGGCAAGGGTTGACTTGGATTGGTTTTGTATGTAGTTCTTAATACAGGAACCTGCCTTCACAAAATTTCTGAATGTTTTTCAATGTGTAAGCCAGTTTGAAAATATCCTATTATCCTGGTAACAGCTTTGCAACAGTGCAGTTGGGTAATACAACCTCAGTGAGTGAGGGAAGAGGTATGTGTATGAGACAGAACATTAAGGCAGTATAGTCAACAGCAGTAGTCTGGGCTATTAACTGCTTTAACTCCTGTACTTTCTCTTGACTTTGCAGACGACCACGAACATGTCTGAAATCTGAAATACCATATTCCTATCCTTATATTTTAATGCCCTTTCAGTGGGAAGGGTAACCTTTATAACTGTCTATGAAAAAGTTTTATCTTGGGGTGAAAAATAGCCTCATAAAGCAATCCCCTTAAAAGGAACGTGTCACAAGTTGCTGTTCCATAAAATACACTGAGCTCCAGTGCTTAGAATAATGAGGATAAACCTTTTCCAGTACTAAGCTCTTAACAAAAGCCCGCATAAGCAGTATAATTTGCAGAGAAAAACTTGCTATACATTTTATCATAACTGAGATGCATTTACTAAGCACCACATGATTCCTTTCTTACAAAGGTGTAGCCTTCTTTGATCTTTGTCCCCTCAAAATATGTGTAGAAGTAGCTTCCTGTAGCTGATACGCTTATTCCGTAACTGTTCTCTTAAAGGGGGTCAGGAAGGCTTCTGAGTTGCCAGCAAGAGTAGAGCGCTCCCGGAGCAATTCTTGCTTTCTTACCAGCTCCTTTGTTGTGGCTTCAGGGGTCCAAACCTAGAAAATAAAGGTAGTTGTAGTTACTTTGGGCAGGGCTTCTGCAATAAGAAAACACTTGGCTAAACCAAGCTATGTTTTAGCCCTCCCTTCTATCCTGAGATGTAGAACAAAACCAGTGCAGCTTCCCTGCAGGTACCACATCATCTTGTATATACAAGCAGAGCACTCCTGTCACTTCTAATCTGTAATATGCTGAGGGCTCAGCTCAGGGCTAATGGCAGGGAAGAAGACCCAAAGCTTTTTATTTAGAATGACTGATTCAGGCCCAAGATCCTCTGAGTGGAAAACAGTAATTAACCATAGAGTCACTGGCAGCATAGGCTTATTTCCCTGAGACCACTGCAGAAACAAGCTCAAATCAGAGTTAGGGAAATGGTAAATTCTAAACAAACAAAACTTCTTGGTCAGCAATGGTATTTGTTTCATATATAATAAAAATCTCCATGATCCTGTTTCATTTTCTCAATTATTTGTGAGCATTAACAGGTCCCTAATACAAAAGTGATACTTTAATTATTTTAACTCCAGGAGTTAAATGTTTATTGTGCTGTGATTCATTTCACTCAGTGTCACTGACATAAGAAATCAGGTAATAAGTGATTGAGAAGGTGAGTTAGAAGTTGGTGCTGGTCCCTTAAACAAGGACTCCTATCCTTTAAGTGTTCTGTGTGAATATTAAAATTCATACCATGAACATGGTTGCATTTGTATTTAACGTGGTCTACTTTCATCCTAGTTTTAAAACTGGTAAGAGCTCAGTTTCTGTGATTTGTTATAATACATGTGGACATACCTTTTAGGTTTATTGTTGTTTTGTGGCAATCTTTACTCTATGTCATATCACCTATTAGTTAGTTAAATTGTGAAGCCCTTTCATCGGTTTGTTGTTGTTTTGGACCTACAGTAAGGCCTGCTCACAAAGGGGAAAAAAAAAAATCATAAGTAGCTAGAAAACAGAATTGATCCAGGATTGAATCATGTTGGAAGCACCTACTTTTCAAGAGATCTTTCTCTCTGAAAGAAGCCATTCCTATGTTCCTGACTTTCAGTAACTGAAGGAGAAAGCAAACAAGATCTAATACAAACCAACTGGAATCAACTGTGAACCCTTCTACAACTTCTTTGCTGAAACTGTGAAGCCATTGTCTTTTTTTCCAACTAAATTTTGTTGGGATGCCAAGTTTTCTAATCAGCTGTTCAGAAATGTACAATGTGAGAGATGTCAGCTTCTGAAGACATGACTGGAATGAAGCCCTGACTCTGAGCTGCACGTCATGCAAAATGCTGGGTGCTTTGCTAATGCACTTTGACTCTGGGCCAGACTCCTTGCTAGTATAATTGGTCCAGTTTTCACTAATTAAATGACCAAACTCTTCATACTGACCTGCAAAGAATGTGATCTGTCTACCTTTAACATAAAACTGCAGTTAAGGTTTGCTACTGTACGTACTTTTCTGGGTTCGAATGCGATATCTTCTTTCTTAGTAGCACCACTGGTTATCAGAGAGTTCAGATAAATAACACTGTCCGTAAGGGAATGTGCTGCCTTTTCAAGATCAGGTTTTTCTATAACTGCCAGAGATACCTGTGAAAGCTAAAAGAGAAGTGGTTAATCCATTGCACACATGTTGCATTTAGAAACAAAGCATACATCCTCTGATACTTGTTTTACCATCCACTCACTGTGTGTGTGTGTGTTTCTGAATCTGTTCAGGATGTGTTTTTCTTAAAGCTTTTTTTATATATCAGAAATCTGTGAGGGGAGCACTTTAAAAGGTAGGGGATGACTCTTCTTCTTGGACATTAGAACATTAACTGCTCTTCAAGACTCACTAGACTATCACCTAGTGCCACTGGTGTTTCCATCCTGTGGCAGATGATAAGTGTCAGAAGTTGTCATCCTCCCTTCTGTGAAAACCCTATGCTACCCCCGAGAAACTTAAAACATGTTCAAAAGGCAGAAATCAGCATGTGGCTACTGTAACACGTTGACTACAACATCCAGGGTGGGACTGATGATGGAGACTGCCAGCAATGCAAATATAATTGCGTTTTCTCTCTAAATAGCACCCCAGGTCTGATTAGCAATTAACACTGGTAAATCAGGAAGACTTCATCCACCACAATAAGGTAATCAGAATATGGTCACTGAGGCTGATGTCTGCGTGGGTGGTGGGAAAATAGTAAGGTACTCAAGGCTCCAGGAGGGTGCAGAAAATGCATTGGCAAGTACAGCAGCCAAATGCGTCGGTGTGGGCTTTAAGAAATAGGACTCTTCTCGACGGTGGAAGAAGGATACGAGACAAATGGGAAAATCAGAAGTCAGCAAGCCTGATATCAACTCAGTATGTTCAATTTAGAAGAGGAAAAAGATGCTTCTACTGACTTGAAGGGCCTTGAATTGGTCATACCCTTTGAAGAAACGTGCTTCCTTTGAGAAACTGCAGTTAGCAGTTTTCAGTATTCGGACATCATAGTTAGGTGATCATTAGCGTTAGGGGGAAGGAAAGGAGGAAAGATTTTACATTCCTTGTCAGTGGTAAAGGATACAATTCTGCAGTGGGATTAGAGAAGGCACAAAATCCATAGAAATTACCAAATTACTGTTTTGAACAATGAACAAGTAGTAGTACTGGCAAAAACAAGCCCTGCTTCTGAGAATACTTTAACTTCCTGCTTTATACAGACTGATGGCAACTAAAGAAATAAACACTACTAATAAATCAGTCCTTTCTCCCCATTTCTCATACCTCTTCTTTCACAGCTTGCATCTCTGCAGGTGTCACTGTAGAAGGTGACCTTGGCTTTGCAACTTTTTCTTTCTCTGCTCCTTTTTTTTCCGATACCATAAGCAAATTGTCCAGTTTATTTTGAAGCAGATCGATTATTCTAGAATCTGCAAATACCTTAGCAATATCAAGAGCGTTCTTTCCTGTATTTGAAAATAAATACCTGTTTAAGCCATGAAAATAAATCTTGGCACTTGTTGTAACTGGATAATGACACTACAGTCAACAGAACTTAATTAGGCATCTAATTTATTAGCCATTCAGTGTGCCAGTAGCCTGCCTGATGTTGGTGTGAGGGCTGGCAGTCAGCAGCACTGCTTGCAGAAATAAAGGCTTGCAGAAACGAGCCCTGAAACAAGATATTGAAGGAATTGTTGGAAGTGGTTGCTTTGCTTTTAATGTCCTGACGTTTGCATCTTAATATACCGGTCCTGCAGGTTGTCACTTTGATCTTTGAGAGGTGAGAGCATTTAGCACTTGGGATTGACTAGCATATTACAGGGTTTGGAATTCAGACAAAGTTCTTGTTGGTACCTGCCCCTGCCAGTGGTTGCTCTGTGGCTGGCAGAGTCAAGGGAAAGCCCTGTGGTCTAAGTGGGGCTGAACCCCTTCAGAGCATAATAAAGGGGGAAACTCTTCTAAATCTTATGAGATGAGGCCTTAAAGTAATGGTGAGATCAAACTGCCACCATCAGTTATACAGAATTTCCCAGGATAATAGAAATGCAGAGTACACAGTGCTTCTACAAGCAGGGTTTCACCTTCTAGGCATTTTGGGAAGGGAAGTCTTATTACGTAGCAACATTGCTTCCTACATTACATCAAGGGCTGAAAAAGCAATGTTAACTGTTTAAATTGCTCTTAAAATAGAGACAATAATAGTCATTGAAAGGTCTGCTGTGAGGAGGCAACCCTTCAGTATCAGTTCAGATTTGTGTTTCTGTTAAGCCGCTTTTATCTCAGGGACAAGTATTTACGGGCTAAGCAGCAAGAATTTCTTTATTTAACTAGTGTTGTCTGTGCGTGCAAAATTACAGGCAGTTGAAATGTGCGGCAGAGTGCACACTGGCCAAAACTAAAATCTACTTTTCCATTCAATAATACTAATAACTGCCTAGATTTTTTTTTCATTAAAGCCGCTTTCATCTCCAAATGTATCAGGTGAGGAGTAACAGCTATCAGGGATGTTTTCAGCCACAGTCTTGGGGTGGGAGGTTGTACTTATTAATCATGTCATTATGTAACTTCATTTTATAGACATATAAAAAGTAGGAAAGCTGACTAGTTAGAATAGTGATTCCATACTGTAGAAAACTAGTTGAACTTAACTTTACCTTTATCATAATCCTGATAGCAGTCATAAATTCAGAATACTTCTCAAAACATTCCAATAACTTATTTTTCTTATAAAACTTGTATGCACTTAAGCAGTCCCTGTGGGGAGACACTGATATTTACCATTGCTGTTTGTTGTTTGGATGTCAGCACCTGCATTGATTAAAAAATGTACCATATCCAATCTACAGATCTCAATGGCTCTCATTAGTGGGGTTGCACTGCCTATTGCAGGTGCATCCACTGCTCCTCCAGCCTTCACTATCAGCTCAGCAATCTCTAGGTGTCCATTATAGCAAGCATGATGGAGGGGAGTCCACATGAAATTGTCTGTTGCGTTCACGTCGGCCCTGTAAAAGAGTAAGAGGGGTTGTGGCAGATGATGCCAGACACGAAATACAGTAACTTCTACGGCTCTAAGTACAATCAATGACAACTGCATGATAGTGGCATATTCAATGTAAATAAGTATTTTCTTATTGCTAATGCTACTTTGAAACTGTTTTAGAATGTGATACGTAGCTTGTCATATTCATTGTGTGTGCCTGGGTGGTGATCATGGTCCTCTCGAAGCTGACACAGGGTCCTCCTCCCCAGGGAAGTTTTCACACATACAGAGAAAAATAAGCTTTGGGGCAACTTAGTCTTTCTGTAAAATGCTCGTAGTGTTTGTGCTCCAGCTTCCCTGAGGATGGCCAAAGGCAGGTTAAAGAATCCAAAAAAGAAAACTTCTGGGCCAAGAACACGTGCTCCAAAATACATGGCAAAATTGCTTCCTGCACTATTTAAAAATGAGTTAGAGAAGATCTATTACAGAAAAGCCGAGGATTTAAAATTTTTTCAGCTACCATGTCACTGGTCTAGATCCTTCTGCCTCCCAGGTTGGTAATGGCATGTTCTGGAGGCTGCAAGGGCTGGTTTTGGGGTGATATTTGCAGTGTGCTGCCTTCAGAAGAATCTCGGGAAAAGCATTACAGCAGCTGGCTGCCTTGGGAGCTTTTCAGCCAGGGGCATGGAAAGGTGAGGCTTGGGGAACAAGAGCCACTAGTGTTGAAAAAACAAACAAACAAAGAAAAACACTTTGTAGTGTTAAAAGGGAAGAAATATGGTTCCTCATGTCTTTGAACAAAACATCGTCCGTGACCATACCTGGATCTGTTGTCTCCCTTGTGTGCCATGTGTGGGTTCAGAAGGGGTCAAAACTGAGGGAATCCCCTAAAACTCCTGCACACTCAATTACTTTCCATTGTGTTTAGGACAGCCTACAGGTCCTGAACTGCATTAGGGACAGTCCCATTTACTCAAGGGACAAAGAGCTGATGTCTGCCTGAAAGACACAGAAGGAGGTAGAGGGAAGAAAAGCTAAGAAGCAAGCTGCTTGCCCAGAGAGCTTTTTTGCTTATCTGATCAGATGGTTAATATTTAACTGTGGATCAAAAGAACTGACTAATCTATTCATCTCTTCTTGCTTAAATTTTTAATCTGTTTCAGAATTCTGCCTTTGCTGAGATCATATAGCAGAAAATTCCCCAGATCTAACGGTTTTATCTTTGTTATCTTGCAGTTGCTTAGCTATTATGACTTACTTGTAGGCAGATGTCATTTCCTCTATATTTCTCATTTAAAATGCAGGGTTACACTTACTCTACTTTCTCTCCCTACCCACTCCCCATGCCTGGACTGATCCTCTTTCTGTCCCTGACTCTCTTTTGTTAACTTCACTCTATGGGAAACAAACTGATTGAAGGGAACAGGAAAGACACAGTGCTGGCATAAAATTCAACATTTTCTTTGGATCAAACATGGGTGAATTTGCCTTATTTCTGAGTCTTTCTGGAACAAGGTAGAAAGTAGGCACCACTGATTTATGCTTAAACCTCAGCATTTTTTATAGCTCTAGATAAGTATTTAATTTTCCATTTGGTATGCATTTATAATACTGAAATGGCCATATTGTAAAAAGTATTTAAATTCCCATGCCAAAATGAAAGTGTTTGAAAGTCCACAATGTTGAAAGATGCAAAGCTAAAACCGTACTGAAAACTTTCCTTTCTGATTTCAATCAATTTAAAATATCAAAACTAGAATATTTTTTTAACTATTATTGCATTTATAGGTCTAAATACAATGACATGTGACTAGTGCACTGTCTAGTGAGATCTGATGAAAGCAGTGGAGATAAATTTGCTAGATTAATTTGATAACTCTTGCATCTTTATCTTTGGAAGACCTGAATTTACACACTTACACAGCTTTACATATGCTGCAGGAATGTCAGTGTAATTACCAGGGTGCATAAATCTGTACATGCTGTTAAGTCTCTGCAGGATCTCGAGCAATGGCTGGAGACACTTATCCTTAGAAATGAACATTAAAATAAATTCTAGCAACAGGTAGAGAACATAGCTAACGTAAATATTGTCTCTGTAAAATGTTCTCTTAAGCAGTTATCTGAATGTAGGACTGTGGCAGTTTGATCATAAAAAAAAAAAAAGAGATTATGCTATTACATAAATATGACTGATTTTTTCTTAAATTGCTTTCATTTTTAAGCTGTTGTGAAGGTTTTTCACAGGTGTATCTGTAGGCTACAAAACTGCTGAAGCACTTCTGAAGAGGGGAACAGACTAAATAGCAACGTGCACTTCTGGAGTAAATCCTGCTGCCTCAGCCTGCTGAGGCTGCAGAGGAAAGTGATTCTTGGTAGAGCTGATTCTCTTAAAACATTTGCATGCAAAAGCTCTGGCATGTGGAACAGGGAAGTCTGAGACTTCCTTGATGATTCATTTAAAGGTATCTCAATGATTTCAGGCTAGCCACTTAAGTCAGATTTCCAAAAAATCATTCGTGTAATTTTGAAAGTTATTTTGAAGATGCACTCCTTGAGACATGGATATAAACTAGCCGCAGCTCCAATAGACTACATGTAGGTGCTCTGCATCTAAGTGAAATGTCAGTAGCTCAGACACCAACAATTTCAGATCTGGGAAACTTACCTTTAGATGTTTTTATTTCCTCATTACTAAAATGTAAAAAAAAATAAACTAAACCTCTGTAACTCAGCATCTTACAGAATTATTATGTTAAATAGCATGCATACAAAAACTATAGTCTGTTGCATCCAAATGTTTATTGGAAATGTATGCTCCCAAAATAGCAATTAAAGAAAATCTTTGGAATGATCTTACCCCTTTTCCAGAAGATACTGCACGAAGTCTATGTTCCCACTTGCGCATGCAGTCATCAAAGGTGTTCTGTAATACTTATCTTTTATGTCTACTGGCACACCCTCCTCAAATGCTTTCTCTAGAGACAGAATGTCTCCTGCCCTGACAAGGAAGTTAATGTTCATGTACATTTTCCTTGGTTCATCTATATACCAGGCACGGTCGTCGTGCACGGGGTGGGCAGATGGGTGGTCTCGGTTAAAGCGGTAGCTATCGGCAGTGTTCTGAACAGCCTCAATCATGTATACAGGGAAGCCGTCTTCCCTAAGTGGACACGCACTCTTTGGAATAATGCAAATTGGCACGGGGACAGCAATGCCTCTTTTGCCTCTTCGTTTCTTCCCTTTCTTTCCTTTCTTCCCTTTGGGTCCATAAGATGTTATAAGATAGTTTTTCTGCAAGTATTTAGAGCCTTTAAAAAATTCTTCAGTGTTGATTCCTTCAGGGTCAGCTCTTTCATGCGCCTCAGCAATAGTTTGTATTTGCTCAGTGTCCACAAAGGCACACTGCTTCTGAATAACTGCTATGAAATCATCCTTAGCTACTGTTCCATCTCCTTGGTCAACGGCCTCAAATGCCTTCCGGAGGGCATCCTGGTGCTCTAAGGACCAGTCGTACAGCCTCAGTGCCCACTGGGGGTTCTTCTCCTTAGCTTCAGACTTAGACTTTTTTTTAAAGTTATTTTCAATTTTGCGCAATTCGGTTACTGCTGCTTTAAAACCGCCTTCCTTGGCAACTGCTCTTGGAGTCTTTGCCAACAGGTTTGTCCACGTAGGATCGCAGCCTGACAATATAGACACACTTTCACTGATAGTGCAATGGAATTAATAAATGGCAATTACTTAAGGTAAGAGTCTTGTAATATGTGTGTGGCTAATTAGCACAGGTCTACAATTTTATAAAGTCTTAACTATAAATAACAATAGTCAATGCAACCGCATCAGTGATCCCAACCTGGAAAGCTAGGCACACAGCCACATTTGTTTTCCAAAGGGAGATTCACCAGGCAACCCATACTCTACTCCATCTACTCATGAATATGTATGGGAAGGGAGAAGTTCAGTGAAAATTTTACATTTTTACTTAAAGTAGCAATCAAGTTTAAGAAGAAACCAACTAAGATTAAGATGTTACTCGCTCTTCTGTATCCCAACACTGTGATTTGGTAATGGACTGTGAGCTAAATATTTGGACCACAAGAACATAACGTAGGATTGTACATGGTCCTACGGAAAGACAATTGGAAGTGGTATGATCATTTGAGTAACTTAGAAAATCATCACAGCTTATTTGGAGTATGTTTTAATACCCATGGGTGCTAAGTTTTCCCCATGACTACAGTGAGTTCAGTGAAACAAAACCACTTAATGCTGTCCAGTTCTAAGTTACACAAACCCGTGTTGTTTCTGTTGATTTTCTTGAGAAATGTTTTATTTCATCATAGCCACACTAGTAGAAGTGAACAGCAGTAGCCTATGTTAGGTACTTCTTAATGAGAATCGCACTTGTCACATGATACCCCAGAGAGACAATTCCTTCGGAGATGCCCGAGTGATGTCAGTCTTTCCTCTAACACAGAAAAATAATATATACAATAGTCACGAAGTAACTTCTTAATGTACCTCGTTGTCCTATAAACTTGCAGCAATTTGCAAATCCTCCCTCTGCAGTGTAATGAAGTGGTGTGTTACCGTTCATAGCGATCAGGCCCAAGTCTCCATTATAAGCTGAAATAATCCTCAGGATCTAGAAAAGCAAAAACATGACCACCAAAAGTCATCTGTGTTTCTTAGGAGGGGGGAACTGTGAGACTGATTTACAAATGAAATGCAGTATCATATATTCCAGGTTTACATAGTGAACTTCTCTCCCTTGCCCAGCTGATCAATGCACACATGACACTCGTGTTTTCTATAGTACATGCCTACTTTACTCAGGAATTAGAAACCTCCTTCAGCTGTAGATACCAAGAACAACCTTCACTATTGCAGGCCTGCCATCTTCAAGACCTATGTGTAATCATTGTGTGCATAATAAAAATTACATAATTTAATAAAGACAGTAGTTGGGAAGATACAGGGAAGAAATGGCCTCCCTGCAGCTATTTGTATCTGCCTTTCCTACAATGGGAAGGTTTCATCCACGTTACACAACTGTGACATGCTACATGTTGGGGGAAACAAGCTCTCCAGAGGACCTATTCACACCAGACAGCCACAGTAGCACACACACTCTGCGGTACCTTGGCAAAAAAGCTCTGCAATTATGAGAGAGATTCTGTCACTTCTGGCTTCCCTTTGATACTCAAAAAGAAGTGGCTTTTAACTACTGATTACTGTGCTTTGATCAGCTGAGATACTGGACTCCAAATAGATAAATAAATAATGGCCTGGCTTTGCAGCAAGCTGTTCAACACCACAAATGATGATACCTCAAAAAAGCCTCCTTTGGCTGCAAAATGTGCAGCACTGTGTCTTTCATTGTCAAATAGGTTAACATCGACTCCTCTCTCAAGTATACCACGCACCAGCTCAAGAACACCTTCTCGTGCTGCTTCCATTAAGGCTGTGCGACCCGTAGCCTGCAAGGTAGCAAGAAAACAATTCAGAATGTGCATGGTGTGCTAATTCAGGTTGAAAGAGTCCAACATGATCTGATTGCTGCAGGGCAGCATAAAATGAAGGCTTCTTTTAGGTGTTATTGAAAAAAGTAGACATGTCTAATACTTTCAACAGCATTTGTATGAAAACTTTAGGAATCTAGTCTTAATGCTTCTAAATCATGAGTAGTCAAATCATAGTGACTCAACTATGTTAGTAACCTGAGTCACCTGAACAGCCACACAAAAATCAATTCCCTATTTGAGGAAATACTTTTTTTTTTTTTCTTTCTGGGTGCATGCTCTTGTGTATAAAGATTTAACACAAAATACCAATTATATCTTGAAAGAGCATAAGTAACTGTGACTTTGGTAGATTCGGTGACTGTCTCAAGAATAAAGCACCTCTCAGCTCAGGGATAGCGTCCTATTAACCTAATGGCCCACACCAACTCTTAAAATCTCTTACTTGCTGCTATACAGAGGGGCAGAGATAAAGGAAGGGCAGGAAGCAGACAATGAGCTGTGGATTTCGTTGTACCGAACCATGATTTGTTCCCTGATATCTTTCTTTGGGCCTAGCAAAACATTCCCATTATGTTGCCAGGTATGTGTCTACAGTATTAGACCCAAGATGCAGGTTTCTCATCATATTGCAGGCATGCACAGTGCAGAAGGTGGGAATGTGCCTCAGAGGATGTGATAAAGATGTCCAAATATTGGTAGTGTAAAATGTTTTGGTATAGCTACAAATTAGGAAGGATGCTGCAAATGCTAGGACAAAAGCAAAAGCCAGGAGTAGCTCTAAGGGAAAGCCTGATAATCCTGAAGGTCTTTTCCAACCTAAATGATTTAATGACTCTATGACTTGATCAGTAGCACAGGGCTTCATGTCCTTAATGCCATTGATAAATTTAGCAAGTAAACAAATACATGACTAAGATGTACAAAAGGGAGAAAAGAGTTTCTTATGTCTCGTCACTACCTTGATCCCCATTCATGTTTCTTCTGTTGGACTCACCTTTTTAGTATTACTTCAACCCTGAAAACCTTGGGGCACATCCAGCTGAAGCACAGTGAACTAGAACTCTTAGGAGTTGGCACACTTACCCCTCGTTTTTTAAACATTTGCACTCTAACCTACAAAAATCTGACTCAGGATACATGATTCAATCAGAAGACTTAAATCTCTGTTCCTGCAAAAAAAAATGTTGATAAAGAAGGGAATAGATATCCCCACAGAGTAATGAAATTGCCACTGTTGTGCAATTTTAATGTGAGGATTTATGGTTATACATTCCAGTCTGGTGACCATTCTTTACTCCTGTATACACATTCTTAGTTACCAAAATATTCATACTGGGTCTCTTGAATCGGGATTTGCTCCTCTTTCCAAGAAATTCAGACATATTTCTTTAATATCATGAGCTTGCTCACAGGCTTGTAGAAATATAGGCTTCCCATCAGTAGTACAGTTGTTAAGATCTGCACCATAATCCAGGGCAATTTGAGTGCAGTGATAATGCCGTCGTGTAGGTAAAATGCAGTAAAACAAAACACCTGCAAAGAAAAACAGCAAGGATTATGGTGTAATGGTAAATGATAAGAAAGGTTATTTATGCTATAAACTTCACAGATGAATGGACAGAGACTCCTTCATCAGAGGCCCATTAAATTCTCTCACATATAGAAATGTAAAAAGGATTTCTAGTTTAGGACCTCTGAACTCAGGGAGTTTACCAGAATTGAGTATGTGGCTGCTCATGGGAGAACACATTGGAAGGATCTATGATTTAAAGGCCTGGATTGTTCAGGGAGAATAATTTTCATTTTTACCAAAGGCCAATAGCTTCTGTTGAGCTTTAAGCATTACCCACCACTGTGGTTCCTCTCTTCAGAGTGAGCATGCCATACATAGCAAGCACGTAACGCAGTAAGGAGCCATTTTGTGCTATTTCTGGTCTGATCGGGTTCCTTTTTACTTACCTTTCCCTTCGTTATCAACAACAGTCATGTCTGCATTAGCTTTTACTAGTAAGTCCAGAACCAAGTCATAGCCTAGCTCGGCTGCCCTCATTGCTGGAGTACGTCCCATTTTGTCCTGGACATCTGGATGAGCTCCCAGCTGTAGCAAGAAGCTGCACATGTCGGTGTCATTCTTAGAGCAGGCCAAAGAGAGGGCGCTGTACCCATCCGTAGGCTCTGTGAAGTTAATGAGGTTGGGGAAGCCATGCTGGACCAGCTTTTCTATTTGCTTCTTGTCTTTCTGGTGGACACACTGGAGAAGTTTGTAGATCTGTAAGTCTTGAAGTCTGTCATCTACTGGTAGCATCCCTGAGTAAGAAAAAATGGCTTCATCTAAGGAAGGAATTTCTGCACTGGGAGAGAGGAAAACATGTAAACACAGAGATGAGATTACTCTGACATGCCAGGAAGAACAGGTATCAAGCTATGTTCAAGGTATGCAATTATCTACTTACCTACTTAAACTTGACAGAGCACAGAGCTTTAAGTGAATTTCTCTCACTTAGTGTATATGGTACATATAGAGACTACATAAACACAGGAAGCACCTTGCAAATTGCTCTTTCCAGTAATCAAACTGTTCAGAAGAAATCTCTTCCAAGGTGAAAATTAAAGTAAGGAACTGTAAGCTAACTGCTTCCCATTCAAGGAACTGCGATAATCTATAATTACTTGGAGGCCCAAGTTGAGGCTGATCACCTGCCATTTTAGTATGTGAGAAAAAAAAAAATCACATGTCCCAGTTACGAGTTTTGCTAAAGCATAAAATAGATGCTAGGATCACTTCATCAATACCGGAGCATCTTCCTTTGTTAGTAACTAATGCATGAACTTCCAGCAGGGCTGCGTGCATAAAAGGGTAAATTGCGTTTCTCTGTGGTAAATCCCTCAGGGAAAAAAGGTGCAGGCAGTGAGATGCTGACATGGGAAAAGATTCCTCCAGGTAATGCAACAAATACTTGTAGAGGAAAGTGTGCTGCAGGATACCAGCTTTGCATTTTCCTCGGTTATGGTTATTTTTTAGACTTTTTATCCTCTGTTAGCTAGTCTCAGCACTTGTGGCTGCAGGGCCAAGCAAGGGTCAAGGCCGTTTCTGGAGCTTGCTTAAGTGAATGGGAAGCTTCCTATCAGCTTCAAGCAAGCCCTGGATCAACCTGTGCTCCAAAAACAACACTTATAGGGCAGACAACAAAAAATGTGGAAGAACAGGTCCCCTTAGGGATTTATTTTATTTTATTTTATTTTATTTTATTTTATTTTATTTTATTTTATTTTATTTTATTTTATTTTATTTTATTTTATTTTATTTTATTTTATTTTATTTTATTTTATTTTATCTTATTTTATTATCCATATAGGCTGTAAATTGTACCACTTAGCAATCTTCCTGGCTACTATTGAGTGTTTTGTGGCTGTCTGAGAAGAGGTGAGTTGTAGGAATGATTCAGAAGGATGCATAATTTCAACAGATTTTTTGAGTCACCACCTCCCTTTCTGGAAAGGAAATCTGAAATAAAACTGCAGGAAAAATAGAGTGAATAAAGGCTAACCATATTGGGAACAGGTGAAAGTACTTTTTGTACCACAGGTATGCCATGTCAGTTGTTGTTTCACAGAATCACAGAATCACAGAATTTTTTCTAGGTTGGAAGAGACCTCAAGGTCATCGAGTCCAACCTCCAACCTAACGCTAACAGCCCTCCACTAAACCATATCCCTAAGCTCTACTGTAACTACTGCCTTTCATTTCTTTTGAAATCAGAACTCTCATTCTGAACACATACAAAATATATTCTTACAACACATGATTAAATCATTAAGCATCAATAACTCAATCTGTCACCTAAATCCTTACTACGTTGTGTTTCTTGTACGTTGTCCTGTAAAAGGGAATAAATGCAGATTTTTTTAAATTATATTTTTCTGGTAGGGGTTATGACAACAGTAGCACTCAGTCCTAATGTTTAGAGTTCAGAAATAAGGCTACTTCTGGGTAAAGCCCTGGGAGGAAGGAAAACAGAGTACACTGCGGAGTCTAGCTTTTAGAGCCTGAGACATTAGAAGTCATTTCTGAGCAAAGCTTATGGACAAGGACGTTTGTCCTGGGTTCTGGTGAAGCGGTGTGACCTCTGCAGTGAGGAACAGCACAAAGGTACTACAGGGAAGGCTCTTACACTGTTTATGACTCTGAAGCTCAGAAAGAAAAATCTTTTTAATAATGCTTAGGTGGAGCTGACAAGCTTAAACTGTTCTCTTGTACTCTTGCTCTCTATTCCGCACCACCCTGTAGCTGTAACAAACTTGGTTTCACTTCCAAAATGGGCCCTTTCTTCCCACTGCATCTGCGTGCACACAGAGAGCCCAGGCTCCTATTCCTTAGGTGCTGTTTAAATGATCAAAACACTGCCTGATCCCTTCTGGTCAGCCTGCACAGAGTGAGCCCATTCCACAGCCCATGGGCCTCCCCCCTGAAGGAGGGCTGGGCATGATCACAGCTCTGCCCCATCCTTGCTGAAATGCTTCTGCTCTGCCTCTGCCCTAGCCAGCACCGCAGGCTGCAGAGCAGCAGGGGCATGCACCTCGCTGCCTTTGGGGCTGTGGCCCCCAAAAAAGCTGCAGGGCTCGTCTGCAGCCTGGCTTACTGCTGCCGAGACCGCCCGCAGGGTGCCAGCCGCATGTTCCTGCAGCCAGCCCAGTCTGCAGCGCTCCAAGGAAATCAATACTCACCTATTGACACTGTCTGAGGAACTGACAAGATCTTGTGTTTGAGGATTTTTCCTGTATTTCTCAGCGCTTTCTGCACAAACACCTGGATTTTGCACAGCATTTTCTCAGGAACTTATTTAAGATCAAAACTTGTCTTATTTTTCCCTTCTTTCTCCCCCATGAAGCTGCAAACACTGAAAAAACAATGTTCTCCCTGGAAGTAGGTTAGTAAAGCTAAGAGCACAAGAGCACTATCATAATTGATAACATTTTTAACATTTTTTTAGTAACATCCAATGAAGGTTTAAATGAATGTAATATTCAGTGCATACAGCTTTGGATTCATTTTATGGATTATCCTTGAGATTCGTAACAGTACCTGAGCCACATCTAGTACAACCATCACACTCAGCATCTGAAATATCCAGAACAAGCACATCCTAGGATGCCATTCTGCAGCGGGCAAGGTGACACACTTGGAAAGCAAGTCTGAAACCGAAGCACATCTCGCATGCTTCAGCAATTACTAGCTGCAAGTAAACACCTGCCATCACTGGTGTTGTTGCTGTCACTGTCCCCAGCAGTGACACAGCAGAGGGACACAGGGTTACACAGGAACAGCAGCAGTGTCAAGAAGCAATCGAAGAATCACCAGCACTGATGGAAAACAGACGTGCTGCATGTGGTAAACACCACAAAATATGGTTGAAAAACAACAAACCATGCATCATTCATGCAATATCCCTGTATATATGTCCAATAAGCATTTGAACTATGTGACTAGGTATTATTTTTGCTCCCCAAAACCTTTGCCTCGTTCATGATATGGGACTCACAGCACAATTTCCACTTATTCCACGCTTTCCCTTTTGCTCACAGGGCAATGTATTATACTCTATCCCATTTTTAGTCCCAGTGCAATGTGATCAGTTGTTCCTGTTGGTTATGAAATGCTTATCCTGGTAATATTTTAGTACTTCACACACAGCAACAAAATTATTTCTGTAAACATAAGTGAAATTATTTTCGACATAATGGTGAAGTATGTTGTTATCTCAGTTTACCCACCAGTGAGATCCCCTAGCAAGTTTGAAGTCTGCTTCAGAGCATTAAGAACCAACAATTTACATGAAAACAAACATAACAATTTAGCTGTGATGGTTAATATTTCTTTATAGTATTTCTTCAAAGGGATTGGGTCCTGTTTTATTAGAAATTTCTACAGTAACAGAACTAAAATAAGACAGGTGGGATAGAAGCTTATACCCAGAGTTAGGTAAAAGTGCAAGCAAGTGAAACAGCCTTTTATAATGAAAATGTAACTACAGCATCCTGGGATTTTCATTAAATAAATGCTGCCAATTTTGTGCATTTCATAGGGTTTATATCACTTAACCCGTAGGACCTTTTAACAGAAAACAAAGGATTGTTGACACAGCTTTGAGACAGTCGTACTCTGGGGAGCACTTCATGAAGCTATAATCATAAATCCTGGGCTTGTAACATCTGTGGAGCAGCAACTTTATCTGTTGACAAACATCAACAGGATCGCCGCTTTCATCCTGCCAGCTTCTGTTATTGTTTTGATTGAAAGCATGAACTCTTTCCAATTCGGATGAACCCTTTTCCCAGTATACCTAGTATTAGGAAGGGCATTTTAATCAGGCTGGTTTCTCACAAAGCTTTCCAGGCAGTGGCCACGCTGCATTGGTAGGGAGGGTCTGCTGGCCAGCACTCTCACTCGCTTTCTGTCAAAGCCTGGTGCCCGACCGCTGCTGGAAGCACTTGTGACTCCTTTTTTTCGGTTTGCAACATTTTTCAGTTTCAACATTTCAAGTGGAAAGCATCCCTTTAATTATCACTATTCACAAAGCAGTAAACAAAATTTTCATGTCTTTTATCGTTAGTGAGAGAAAATAGCTTGGAACTTTCTAAATTTGGCCCATTCGCATGCTGGCCATAGAGATAAGCCGGAACCCTCTGTGCTGGTACAAAAGAAACTGATACGGTAACGCTGCCACGTTATATTTCTAGCTTTGTACAGATAATTACTCTGGATTTTTGGCTGTGGCTAACGTTTAACAGGAGCAATATAACAAAATCCTCCTCAGACTGAATCATGGCATAATGAATAGCCTGTAATGCCATGTTTATTCTTCTAAGACGTGCATTTTGTTTTCAGCTTGCCGTGCCAGTGTCCGTCTGGGAGTGACTGGAGCCGCAGCCAGGAGGGCGAGGAGCTGCAGGGCACCGCCGAGAGGAGAGGTGAGGGGCAGAGGTGGCACCGGGCAGCCTGCCTCAGAAATCACCTTTTGGTTACAAAACCCAGCAACCCTCCCCGGGGCCCTGCAGCAGCCGCATGTCTCCCCTCACAGCACCGGGCCTGTTGCACCCGCCTGGCCCCTCAGGGGCACTCACCTGCGGCCGCCGCCACCGACCCCAACCTGCCTCAGGGCGCCGTGCCCGCCATTATGCCCAGACAGCCGCGCTGCCCTTGGCAACGGCGACACGACAGGCGTCGGAGGCTGGACTTGGCCGTTGGCCACCAGCCCTTGGTAGTGGAGAGGCCGTGAGGCGGCGAGGTGAAGAAAGGGGGCTCGCCCCACGCCTGCAGGGCCTGGCTCTAGGATCAGGGGCTGCGAGGGCAATGCCAGCCCTCCTGCATGGGGTCTCTCAGTGGGATGTGACAGCCTCTGGTGGTTTTCTGGCTTGTTTTCTTGCAAAACCTCCTCGCCCTCCCGTGAGAGGCAGTGCAATGTAGTAGTGTCAGTCCTGACGCTTACGCTCAAGATCCGTGGGTAAACCAACTTTATAGCTATTTGCAGGGGGCTGTGTGGTAGTGTAACATAAATTAAACATGTTGGGCTTGAATCGAAGCGTAATTGCTCATAGACCTGACTGGGAGGATAAACCTATTTATCAACAGGAAAAATGTCAGTGCCAACAGTCAGGGAAAAATGCTCAATGCTGTTTAAGTGAGTTAAAGGAGAAGCCCTCCTAAAAAACAAACACCACTACCACTGGGACTTCCAAAGCTGTCTGGACTTCTTTTCTGTCGTCTGTCATGGCTAATTTCAGCCTCTAAGTGCCAGTAGCCAATTGGCCCTTAATACTGTTGTTGGGCTCAGCAATTGCCTAGCTAGCCAGGACAGGCTGTTGAATTATTTGCAAAACACCTCTAGTATTAGGAGGTCTGAGGTCAAGTCATTTTTTGACATGCAGTATGTTTCACCAGGGAAGTGGTTTTGTGCAGCTGGATGCACGTCCAACAGAGCAGAAGGGCGGGTGATTGAAGGCACCAGCGTGAGTGGTGAATCACAGCAAGAAATACAGATAGATATTAACATAAAGCATTTCATTATTTTCCCTGCAAGAAGTGCCAATTATACAGAACCTACTTCATGGTAGCACACAACCTTGTGTCCTGAATGTGGGCAGTCACAGAGGTGCTCTGCTGGCTTCATTGTTACCTGAATGAAAGCAGTCTATGGAGCTCACGGCACACAGATTTTACCCACCATGCCAGCACCTGATAGTGAGGTAATCAGTAGTAAATTATTTCCTAACCACATCTGCTCCAAAGAACGTTTTTTACTGAAAAGTTTATGTTTTCCCCCTGTATTACTCACCCATAAACATTAACCTCAATTGGTCCTACCAGATACATACCTCATCACGATGGGTAAAGCCTCCATTAATGTCATGCTCACTTTAAAGCTCCAAAGTGGTCTAATTACAAATAAAAAGATTACACTGCTTAACAGCTGATCCAAAGTGTTTGAAAGCTAAAGGCTGTGAAGTTTGGTTTGGTGCTAGCAGAAGGTGCCAGACTGACAGCACCACACAGCCCCTGTACAGAACAAGTACAGTAATATAGCTGCCATCCTTGGTACAACTTGCTGTCTTTGTGTTGTGATGGTTTTTACTTGACAATGTGGAAGCACAAGGGTGCCACAAACGTCCCACAGCTGATATCTGGAGGGAGGCTGTGCGCTCTAAGGGCTCTTGTGCTGGTTGGCACTGCAGAATCCTGGTGACATCAGTAAAAGCTGGGCTAGGCGGTAGCCTGACTTTAGCTGGAAGCTGTTTTGGGAGCTGGATGGTTTATACTTAAGCCTTTTACAGCACAAGTAATTATTACTGTTACTCATCTATCTGGATTCTGATGCTACTGCAAAATGTCTGCTGTATGGTGCATTACTCCCAAATCTCCTCACTCAGATTTGCCAGCGTGAAAGAATGACACAAGCTTACAAATCTGTCTAGTGCCGAAGGTCATCTGGACTGTTACAGCCAGCTGCCAGTTACACTGAAGGAGCATAAAAACCAACCAGGGCAGTAAATCAGGGTGTTAGTGCTGCTAGGTGTCAGAAAAACTCCCTGCACAGCCCATCGCGCTGCAGCAGGGTGCAGTGCAGCCACTACTGCTCAGAGGATGCCTGTGTGACTGGTGCAGATGTGGGTGGATGCAGCGACAGTGACAGATCTGCTACCCACTGAGGCAGCCTGCAGCCTGCTCTGGGGAGTTGTCACTGGGGCCCTTCTGAAACCGCACCCCTCAAGTTAGGGGAAAAGCCTCGTTCTGGAAGGAACAGTGAACTTCTGGGGATGGTTATCACCTATGCTTTTCCTAAAACACTGTAACTTGCTTATTTTGGATGTTGTAAATGCAGGCTTCTTGTATGTGTCTGTACTTTAACTTGACTTGAGGTAAAGGGTGACTGGGTAAGCAGGAGGCATTCCTCACCCATCGGCGTGGCAAGGTAACAAAGGGCATGGTGGGGCAGTCCAGCAGTTTCCCACTTCCCAGCAAGTGCTTCCTGCATGGGCCAGGAGGAGGACGGGGATCCTAGAGCCAGGTGAGCTTTCCAGTGACAAATAGATGGGCAGGAGTTTGGGTGAAGAATGGGCAGCTGTGGAGGTCCTCAGAGTTTGTCACAAACTTGGCATTATTAGCAATGTTTATTCACTAGAAGCTTCCTTTACTAACCCTGTGAATTCTGTGCTCTGTGAGACCTGCAAAAGAGGAGTTCTGCACCCCTTTCATCAACGTTGCTTCTGAGGGTCTCTCTCCTATTAAGCCCAGGGACTCTGAAATCATTCTCTCTGTTTTTTTTTTTTTTAGGTTTACTTGTCTAATGCTATGCCTTGGAGCCCGTGTAATGCAGTGGGAGGGCTCCAGATGACTTTCAGTGGGAGTGCATCAGGCCTGTTAATAAGTGAAGCTCTGACTCTCTCTTGATTAGTTCTTTATCTTCAAATCATAATATTAAAAATCTGAGGGGGAAGATGAAAGATAATCTTTTTGTGGCTGTTTTTCAGTTAGCTTTCACACTGGCAGGTTAGGCAGCAATGAAAATACAAACTGCCTTCATCTGTCCCATCTGTTCTCATCCAGCCTGTCCCTGTACCCTGCGTGAGGCACTACGCACTGCATGTTCTTAGTTTTCAAGACCAAGGAATAAACGTTCTGGAGTGTTGCTCATCTGATATTACAGGAGGCTAATGAAATATTGATCAGATGCTTCACCACATACGCAGCCAATAAAGGAGGAATTGTCAGTTGGAAGTACTTCATCCCATCCGTATCTGGGAGGCTGCTCTCCTGAAGGTGCAGGCTCTCGGCAGCACTGAGGTATTGCTGCAGCTTTTAGAAACGCAGATAGAGGGGAGAGCACGTAATGGAAAGCAGCAGCATCCCCGAGGCAGAGAGGGGGGAGTTGTGTGTTTCCTGGGGAAACATCTGGTTTTCAGAGCTGCTTGTTGAGTTCAGTGCTGCTTACTGTAAGGAAGGGTAATCTGCACAAAGAATGTCTAAGAGCATGAAACGCCCTGGTCCCAAGCAATGTAAGGCTGCTGAAATCCCTGAGGTCAAACAGGGGGAATTCCTATACAAGAAATCAGTTGGTTCAGTTGGAATAAGCCTCATTCCTGTTCCCTTGCTTGGCCTTGCTCAGTTGTGGTTAAATGAGGAGAGCGAAAGATAATCATCTGATAATCTTGCTGTTGACAGGCAGGGGAACGGGTGGGAGCCCTGGCTTGTCCTTTTACTAAAGTCAGCTGCAGGGATGGGTCCAGCACTTGGGAAGAGAAATAAATGTTTCACAGCCTAGAAAAGGTCAGCAAGGTGGCTGTTCCACCACCAAGTGCTGGCTGGAGAGGACCAGGAATCATCAGTCTGTTTGCTCATTGTGCCCATGCTCCTGAGTCAGATGTCCAAATTGCCCACCATGAGAGAGAGAAAAACTTTTCTCAGTAATTAATTGCATCCATTAGGAAAGACATCCCAGGTGTAGCATGTGATTTCTGGTTCAGCCCCCCCCCCCCCCAAATTACTATACTAGAGCCTTTGGTTTGATATGGGAGACCTGGCACAAGGGAAGCTAATGCTTCATGCTGCTGCCCTGTATCTACCACTGTCACCACAGCTGATCCCAGTTATTCTGGGATCTTCGCTCCTGTAGTTCTTGGATTTTGTGCCATGCCACAAACAAGTCAAATTTAAAACTGTTTATGTGTAAAGCAGAAATCTTTTCCACAGCAGGTAGAAGGAGACTGCTAATGAAGCCAGCATGCTCAATTACTGTCATATGTCACTGAAGTTTTCCTGTTCATATGAACAGATACTTTTTCCATCAGATCTTAACCCCTATAGTAGTATTAAAAACAGAACTCCAGGCTTAGTATGTTCTTCTTAAGCTACAGGTAGCTGCTGCATTCTGGTTCTTGTCACCCTGGTGTTTAGCCCTCTGACTACATTTTAGGTTAGTATGTTGATTTATCCAGACATTAGATAAATAGATAGAGTTTATTTAGGATTGAATATTCAGTTGTAAATAGAACGTGCTACTTATTTTTCAAAGTCCATCACACATGGGCCTTGTTACAGATTTATCCCTAACACCTGAATAAGCACTGAACTGCAGTTAGCCAAGCTACTGTTTCATTGCTACGAATAAGACTCGGTTACTCATTTAACACTAACTTTCTAAAGTCACTTAGCTACATTCAAAGTGTTTCAAGGTCTGTTGCTCATTCCCCATTTTTCCATCAGCCTCTTCCTATCACCTCTAATAAATTACTATTTAGGCTCCTACACGTAAGATGCTTTCATCTCTGCCATACTGATCTCAGGTATGCAGTTTCCCTGTAGGATATGCTCCATTTTGCCTCTGTCATGTCTCTAACACAGTAATTTGGTATTGTATTAGGAAAAGCCGCATTAAATTTTCTAGGCAATACCTAAAATAGCATAAGTGGCCCTGTTCTTTTTCCAAAAGAGAAATACAGTTACTAGACAACTGTGTGAATTTTAGTTGAGGCCCTACATGTTCTTCTGTACGAACAAGTGACAGTTCTGAGCAGGGAGACCCTCCAAAGTTTGTGTCAGTCGGTGTCGTAACGTGATTTCTGGGGGCATTACGTGGAGCCATGGCTTTCGCAGTTAAAAACATTTCCTAGCCTGAGTCACTAAATGATACCAATACTGGCTATTTCAGCTTGACTTTACTCAGTGCATAAGACAGAAAAAAATCCATCACAGCAGTTGGAAATAAAGCACATACAAGCACCAGTGCTTTTTCCTTTAGCCTTGCTACCATGTAACGTGCCTTGGGTGCAGGAGACATTAAAGCATCAACTATAGCATCTACAACTTCATTGCCATTAGGGCTTCCTTCGCTGACAATGCTATTGAAAAAGTTTGCCCGCTCTTGAACGTACTCCTTGTTGTAAGCTGCCTTTTCCTCTGCGCTGAGTTCATTCCAAATCTCTTCGGCACTGACTGGTGGCTGAATTTGGGTAGAGCGTGCATAGTTTCCTGGCTGAATAATAGAGACCTACAAGCAAAATGGAAAACTTACCAAAATGCAATCGGTCATTCTGAATTCAACTCAATACCATAAACAGTAAAACAGATCAAAAGCTTTCTGCAAACAGATCTCTTCCAGAAAATGCTGCTTTGTGGAAATTTTAACCTTGAAAACTTCACTGAAATCAAATAAATTCCCGTGAAGCATTTACAGTTGCAGAGGTGCTTTATTCTGGCTTCCTCATTTCACTCTGGTATTCATGTTCTTGTTTTGACTACTCGGCACACCTTCACAGAATGCCCGAGTGCATCGCTGATTTGTATGGCACGCTTAGCAGTGTAAATGTTGTGACAATACTGAGGCAAAGCATTTCAGTGTGACTTTGATGTTTCCGAGGTGGAATACTTTGAATTTTTCACTCGGTGGCAAATCTTGCAATTGGCAAATTTTTGCCCCGGTTTGGAACAAAAGGGGATGTCAAAGAAACTTAGCAACTTCTGGGGAAAGTAGTGCTGTTTTCCCCAAGTGGGTGTAATTAAAAGGAAATAGGTATAGTTAATACAACGGGTACAAAGAGGGCCAAAGGCCCCACTCCAGTGAAGTCATTAGCAAATTTCCACAGATTTCTGTGCACGTAGACTTAAATCCAAAGTGCACAAAGCCTTTGCTGCTCAGCCTGTTTCCTTTGCATGTATTATTCTGCTGTTCTGCTGACTTCCAGGGAATTTCAGAGCAGGCTTGGCACTCACAGTGTGCACGCTTTTCCTGGAATACCTCAGCTAGCTGCTGGCTTGTTAAAACTGCTTGCGGATGTGCAAACAAAGCAAAGAATCTCCGTGGCATTTAACTGACCCGATTCCTAGAGACTATAACACAGTGGGAAGAAGAACGGTGCTGAGCCATGTAAGAGACTTGGGGATCTGACAGACATTCTTTGGAAATCTGTGTTAATTTCAAACCTTGATGCCCCCACTCTGCCTTCCAGCCCACCTACCAGAGGCTGGGGCACCATCACCGATACGTTCTGGGGCCACATGCAGACAGCAGGAGGGGTGCAGCACACAGCAGGGAACGCCTGAGAGTGCCTCAGGCAGGCTGGCCATGGGGCATCTTGCAGAGCCCTCACTTTAGGTGCTCTTTTCAGCAGTGTTCTGTATTTACCGAGCTAATCCCAATAGAAAACTTCCCACATTCACTTTAAAGAAAGGCTTTGAACACTTTTTGGAGTTGTCTAGAAGAGATTACGCTTTTTTTTTTTTTTTTTTTTTCCCTGATTTTCTGTAGGGTTTTGCTAGTGGAAAACACGCTTTGTTTCCTGTAGGCAGCCAGCTTGCCTGGCCAGAGTTCAGTGGGACAGAGCCATGGCTCCATCTGTCCCTTGCCACCCCTGGGCCACCACCTCCTGGCAGGGCAGGAGAAGGGAGCAAAGTGAAGAGGAAGCGTGTGTTCTGCAGGCTCTCTGCAGGGTAGGTCCTGCAGCAAAGGCCAGCCAGTGTCTTGCACACTGTGAGAAACAGAAAAATAACTTTCATAGATATTCTGGAAATGTTTGTCAGTCTGAGCTACCATATTGTGTGCTGGGGTTATTCTGGGGGTGGGAATGGTAAAAATCCTAAAACACCACAGTAGTTAACCTGTTAAACTAAGCTCTTCCATCCATTTGAGATTATCCTCAGCTAATCGATTCAAATCCTCATCGTGCTGTGTGGTATTAGGATGTGTGAAATCACTTCTGTTTTATATCATGTTATATTTATCCAAGAGGGGCACTTAATAGAGGCATAGCAGCAATTCCTTCCAACACAAAGCTTACGAACACTGCTCTAAGTCTGTGCATGTAAAAAGTACACCAATGTAAACCCTCCAGGGAGGGCTTTCAGTGTTTCAGAAGCGTTTCAGCAGTGGAGTGATTCCAAGGAAAAAGCGTAGTGAAGCTACTTAGTGATCTAAGCTTCAGGTTTGACTATCAGCGTTTCTTAGGTAGAGCACTAAGAGCACTCTTACAGCCTCTTAGGTGAAGAGAATAAAAAATTACTGTGCATGAATACTGCCTCTTGCAGTGTAGCTGTTCCCAGAAAAAAAAAAAAAAAAAAAAGAAAAGAAAAGAAAAAAAAAAAAAAAAAAGAGCTTTTAAGCACTGATGTGAGAAAAAAGAGAGAACAAAAAAAAACTTAAGGTAGGTGACAAGCCTTCCTTCTTGCTGAACAGTGCTCACACCTGGGCTCTTTGCTTCTGCAGCTACTCTGGAAAAGTTTCAGTTGTTTCATATTATTACAGGCTCTTCACAGAGCATGGCATGGCTCAGGCAGGCCTGTTTCAGAAAGTTTTTCCACTATAGAGGATGTGGAGAAAAGGCAGAAGTTGCAAAGTTGTCACAGAGATGGTCTCCCCTCCACCTAAATTTCCACCCCCCCTCCATTGTTCAGTATTGGTAGAAGCTACTTGCTTCCTTCCCACAAAACGATGCATTTCAGCTCTGGAGGAAGATTCAGGAGTGAAACTTGTCTCTTTCTCATACAAAAACCAAGATTTGAAATAGCAGGAGGTGTCACCGAACAGCTGCTTACTGCATCACTCACCTGAACACCAAACTTCTTCATTTCCAGTCTTAAGGCATCACAAAATTTTTCAATAGCTGCCTTGGTCATAGAATAAATGCCATTTCCCAAAGCAAAATAGGCAATAATGCTGGACATGAAGACAATACGTCCTGGAAAGAAAACAGTGCAAATAAGTTTTCACTCTCAGTCTTTCAAACAGAATTGATGTACTGCAGTCTTCTGAACTGCTAGCAATGTGGTATTCAGCATGTTGCTATTTTACTGTGCAAGATGCCAAAGCTGGGCTATGTAAATGTGCAGTCCCAGCAAAACAGTTCACTCAGCTCTGTAAAGCAGAGAAATTCATGCAAAAAACCTTCCTTCCATCTAGTGACAGATGCTGGACTAGACAAAGCATAACACATTCCCAACGTGCTGCTTATTCCTTCTGAGCCAATTGACTCAGATGACAGAAGATGAAAGAGATGGAAGCAAAGCATTCCTTTAAAATCTTTACACTGAAAAATAGTAATAAAAGACTAGTAATAGGAGAAGAACTGCAGAGGAGAGAAGCAGATGATTTTCCTTTTGGTGGCTACATGCCTGTGAACACCATTTTTTCTGTGCTAATGATGTCTCTGCGCTGAGTCCTGGCTTACAGCTGGGCATATAAAGTCCAGATCAGATTGCGCAGCGATAAGCTTCACCAGAGAAAGGTGACTTGACAAAGTGTGTGCAGCCTTACCCTGCCACGCTGTGACTTCCCTTTGTATCTCGTGCCAAGCGCGTGCATGCGTTAAGCAGCAGAGATTTTTGATTTGAGGCATTGGGCTACGGTCTGTTCCCATTGTTTACTTGTCATTTTCCATCGGTCATACCACAGAGTAAGAGATGTGTGAATGTGGTGTATATATTTATATCTAATACGTACAAATACTGGAGGTGAGAGAGAGCATCCTGGTAGCTGACCACTGCGAAAACGCAGCACCATTCCTACCGCTGCCACAGATGCAGAAAATATCTGGGTTCCAGACCTAACCAAATGGTGTGGGGCTACCAAAAGGGTGTGGTGGGAGTGCAGTGAAATCTGTCATTCTGAATTAGGTTCCCTGCCTTCCTACGCAGCATCTGGGCTACGTCTTGTATGCGACGGTGGGAGAGGGACGACCAGCTCGCTGATCGAGGTGCTGCATCAGCTGGCCTCGCCATCTGGGAAGGCTATGGGGGATGGTGCTCCTCTCCGAGTTAGATGCGTGGTCCTAGGCTGGAGGGAAATACCCCTGTACGAGTACCAATAACCCTGAAGCTTTTCTTGAACAGTTGCCCATCCTGAAACAGCAGCCAGCCACTTCCACAGGGACACAGCCGCTGGGTAAGAGGCAGTAGGATGACCGCTGCCTCCTTTTCCCACTCGCTAAGCAACGTGGGGCGTGTACCCAGGAGGTGGGACGCATCATTTAACTTCTCTCTTTACCTCAGGTAACTGAAACCTGGCTTTCCCAGGAGAATGCTAGGAGTTATCAAAGGGTTTTCGGGCATCGCAGAGTTCTAGCATTTAGTAGGACATCACAGAAAGAAAGTGATATCTTCTCACGTAATAGCCACATAATACGTCTGCTGTTTCCCATTGGGGACATTCTTTTACAAAAACACATCCAGCTTGCAGTATTTAAAGGCTTCTTTTTTCTTGCATCAAAATATCAGCCAAAGGTAACCAAGCAGGAAGAAGCAAGGTAGTGAAAACAAGGATCCTTTCATCTTACCAGCGTCGTGTGTGTCAGTGACCTCTGGGGACTCCAGACGAGAGCTAGCCCCTACCAGGCTCGATGCCGTGCACGCACAGTGGAACAAATCCTTGCCTTAAAGAGCTTACAACTTAAACAGACAAGCTAAGCAAAAGGGGGAGAAAGGAAAAGGGTATCTTCGTTTCCCAGATACAGGGGGGGAAAAGTAAGGAACAAACTGCAAAGCAACTGAGGCATGCTGCAGTGCTGCAGAGAGCTATTTGAACCATTTCTGATCAGAAGAAAGGGCAAAGCACATGCGTACAGAGCTTCATGCAAACACATTTATCCCATTTGCTACCCATGTGTCTCTGTATGGCACTGGTTCACATACTTGGAGTTTCCTGCCTTAGGCCATAGGATCTTGCTAGGCCTGGAACTGGCAGCAGGATGGCTCTAGTTTACCTCTGTAGGATCATCCTTCGTCTTCTAATTGCCACACAGTAAAACAGTGAGGCCTAAATAAAAAAGTTAAACAGGAGTTTAATGGATCTTTTTTTTTTTTCCTGATTGGCAGTGCTTACAGAGCCTTGCCTGAGCTTCACAACCTGCTGTAAGCATTTCTTTTTCTCTCTGTTTTGAGTCAAATACTGAGACAATTCCTTGTTGGCAAATAGTGGGGGCTTTATGTATTGCAAAGCCAGAATCTTTAAGGGTTATTTTCTCCTTATGACTTTACCCTCTTTTCAGGATCAAGTTGCTCTTTCAGGCCACGCAGAAGGAAGCTGTCATTTCAGTTCAACGAGAGACAATTAAGGCTTCTTTTATAGGTGCTACATTACCCTGATTATAGTAAGCTAATTATTCTACAACTCTAAATAACAGAGGATTAGCATTACCCTTGTATTTCCTTAGAAGGGGAAGAAATGCCAGGGTTGTCCTGATGCTCCCAAGAAGATTCACATCTGTAAATTTTTCGTATTTTTCCATAGACAGCCATCCTGTCTCGCCAAATGTTGATATTCCTGCATTGTTCACAAGCCCCCAAAAACCTAAAGAAGAGAAATGTCTTAGCAAGCATCTTTTACAGAAAAACAACCACCTCTAGGTGACCAACCAACATGAGCGATCTGAAGCCTTGAAAGCAATTTTTCAGTTGCATTATTTTTGTCTTTTCTACTGATAAGCACAGGCATGTTATGTTTAATGAAGGAATGTAATTGTGGCCATTAGCTGGACAATATAAGTCTCAGTGCTATTTAATAATCACTCACTTTATAGTCTTCTTAAGTTATTTATGAATAACATGATCTGGGAGACTACTTATTACTGCCAATGTGGTGTATCATGCTATTTTAATTACTTGAATCCCACTGTGTGCTACGAGCAGCTTTGTGAAAATTACGTTAAGCAGTCTAAAGGCTAAGGGGTAATATTTTCAAAGTGCCTGACTAATTTAGGAGCCTACATCTTGGCTCCTTTTCCAGGAGGTTGAGCATCAATTCCTTCTGAAATCAGCCACAGTCAGGTACATGGGCACAGCACCGGGTAACGTAACCAAGGTCGGCAGCTCTAGCATTTTCTGGATTTTGTGCCTTGGCTAGCTCTATTCCCCAGGCAACAACAGGGCTTGGCACGAGGAGCCCAGCCCCTGAAACGCAGGAAGATTTCAGCATTCTCAAGCAGATCTTTACAGGCAGAGGAGCTTGTTCTGACCCAACCCTGCTCCGAGCCCTTTAGCCCAAAGCCACAGACGGTTTCATGTGAGCACTGCACAGAGCCCTGGCTGTTGGATGTGCTTGGTGTCAGAGCGTGGCAGTGCTGGCAGTTTGGAGCTGACACTCTGCCTAAACGCTGATGAAGCCGTGCTGACTTTCCTGGCCCACAGAGCCCATAGCTGCAGGTGCTTGGTAAAGCAGTGACACGGTGCTTCTGGAGACACTGCTGTTTCTGTTCTCAAATCCTGACTACGGGGATTTCTAGGTGAGCAGCAGGGTAATTAAGAAATACATGGAGTGGCCTGAGAAATAGCTAAGTTTACTATTTTAAGAGGTGTTGTGCATGTCTGTTTGAGGCAAATGACTGTTTTCTGATGCCTTCCACAGGACCTCCAGGTCTAGGTTTCTGGTGAGGCAGTGGGTAACAGTGCCTCTCTTCCTTCCTCTGGCCAGAGACTCTGTGTGTGATGTCTCCTGTACCCATGGGGGCAAAGATGCTTGCAGGAGGCCTTTGGTCACCCTGGAGAAGGTGCTGCAGAACCCCTTGGGCTGACCTCTTTTCTTTCTGAGCTTCTCTGACAAAGCTCCTGTGATGGCTTCACTGTATCATGGTCCTTCCAGAGCCCTGCCAAGAAATGCTAATACAGGAATTCATTCACAGCAATAGTTAAAGCTGAAATGGACAATTTTCTAGAATTAGTTTGTAAAACGGAGCTCTGTAAGATCTCCTAACATATAGATACTGCTTGTGTATACTACTACAAGAGACCCCTCTTTCCCCTGCCGTTGCCCTGTTCTAGGCCTTCCAATCATTCTTTGGCTTTATTTCCCCATCTTAAAATGGAAGCAGCACCCTGGAACTGATCCCCTTGTAAAATGCTGCAAGATCAATGGATTAGCATCCTCTGAAAGAGCCAATTATCAGTAGTTGTACTCGCGATCTGATCTGCAGATGGACTGAGTAGCTGCATACCCCATCTGTTTCCACTTAAGGGTGCAGGTATCTGCGCTCAGGTTTATTTTTAAATAAGCTAGCTCTAACACAACACAATCTAAGGCCTGACAGCATGGCCAAAGCTGTTCCTTGATCTTCTGAACTTTACCTTTTCTAATTAAAAAAAGTCATCTTGCTTTTGCTACTGCATCCTGCACAGCGCAGCGAGAACACTTGCTCCACGTACCCCAGGATTCATTAGGACTTCAGAAATATGGCCATTGGACTTGAAGAGATTGATTTTCTTCCTCTTTCTCTGAACTATGAAATGCAGAATTTGGTTTGCAAGGCAAAAGTTTTCTCTTCAGCCACTTGCCAGCTTTCTCTTGTGCACTTCAAGGACTGGAGGTTGTTAGTGCTGAGGCCAGCCTGTGTGTACAAACAGGTAGGGGTCACAGAAAAAAGGCTCCTTCTTTCTTTGCAGTGGCCAGATCAAAAGTCAAGAGAAGAAAAAGTGGCTTGAGTTAAACTGAAAGAGACTTTTTTGAGGAAATGATTAAGTGAAACATAAAAAGAGCCTTTGGTTGGGGTCAGCTCAAAGCACTTTATTTGCCCTCAAGTGAAACATACTGTTCCTCAGCAGAACGTTTTAGCATCTCCAAATGGGAAATTTTCTGAAGTTTTCTACAAATTTTTCTGACACTACCGTGTATGAATCAATTTGCCAAATTCTACCCAAATAATGAGCAGTTCATTACTGCCACATACTTTTTAAGAAGAGATTGGACTGTGCACTTAGTCACATGGTCTGAACTTTTGGGTAGACCTGTGCGGTGTCAAGAGTTGGACTTGATGATGCTTAAGGGTCCCTTCCAACTCAGGATATTCTACTTTTTTTTTTTTTTTTTTTCAGAAAATCTACTATTACATGAAAAACAACCTGTCCAGCCATGTAGTAAGGTTACTTAAATCAGCTTTGGTCCTCCTTTCTTGAAACACTTGAGGTAAAAAATAATGCTATAAACCTGCCTGCAAAATATTTTGTATATTTGCTTAGACAAGTGCAGCTTGGGGAACCTGAGCAATACAGTCCTTAGAGAGAAATTACCAAAAAGCCTGGCTCCCTGTTCCCCGGGTGCCTGATTCTGTACGGAGATTCCCAAGCACCAGGTATCACACACACTTAATGCTTTGCTGAATCCTGCAGGGGAAGGGATCCCTGGTGGCAGTTGTCAGGCGTGATTTCCAGCCTAGGGTCTGGTCAGATGCAGGAGGATTTCCTGTGTTCATGTTAACAACAGGGAGAAATCCAGAGGCAATCTGCAATATGGAAATGTAATGGCCATAAGAAAGCTCAAGGAAGATCTGAAGATCTGTGCATCTAGTGAAAGCCTTCTGCTTTGGATGTCCTGACATCCAGATGTCCTTGGCAGAGCCTGATGGAGTCTTTCATACCCAGAGCCAGTCAGTTCACTGCCTCCTAGAAGGACACGGCACAAGTGAGACTGAACAGCCCAAGGAAAGAGACATCGCATTTTCTCAGAGTGCCCATGCACAGACACGGTAGGAAAAAGCAGCTGGTGTTTGATCTGGAAGGCAAAATTTGCTCAGACTGCCAAAACAGAACTCAGTCCAAGTAGGGTTAGGAAGAGGGGTGTCAGACTACAGCAGGCAGGGAATAAATAAACTGGAAAGCAGAACTGGACGTCAAAGAGATTTTCGCTGATCTCTGTGTTGGGAAAATGGATTCTGAGGACAAAGATTAAGAGAGATAGCAGGGGATCTAAAGAATCACTTTAGGAAACCTAACTTAAGATTAGTGAGGCTTTCAGGAGAACACTCGCTCTTGCATAACCTCCCAGATAATTTCCACGTCAGCGCATGTTGGCCAAAAAGCACATATCCAAAGTCTGTGTCTAGGCCCAAGAGGTGCCTGATGTTTTTCCAGAAACTCTTCAAGTTTTCTTCCTGTTCAAGTCAATCAAGCTGTGTGCTTGCAAGACACAGTTCTGTGTGCGTTCACATTTCTGTGCAGGTGCCTGCACACAGGTAATACCTGAAGTCAGCCACATTTTCTAAACTCGAATGTCTGTTTTTGATTTCACTGCTCTTTGGAGTTTCTCATCTAAACTGAGGCCACACCAAAATGGCATAAAGAGAAGAGGGAACAGCCCCTAAAGAGATCCCAGTGGCTCTGGTGGCTGAAGCCTCTTTCTCAGTTTCTGCAGGGAGCCGCTGAGCAGAATTATCCTGAGCTGAGGGAGGGGTCGGAGAGGCAGAGCCGGAGCTGGTCAGTAGGACTTAGAGGCTGGCCCGGACATACAGACCCCGTCCAGTAACTTTTGTAATGGCAGATGCTTCCATAGCTTTTTAAGTAAGCTAACCCCTGATTTACTATCGGAGTAAATCATGCTGATTTACCTTTGGCACAACCCACTGAATTTCTGCTTTGGTTTGAATGCTTTGCACAAAAACGAAGAGCAGATTTGTAGCTGACAAATGCCTTCTTAAAGCAGTCTGCTGGGCTCATCACCTGCACTTTTTCTCCCTTTTACAAGCGTCTGACAGGTGCTCGATTTTTGGTGTGGTTGGTCTCAAACTGTAGGCCCTGGCTGCTCTATGGTCCACTAGGGAAAATGCCCTCAGGTTTCAATTATCATTGGTTCAGAATTCTCTTTCCAGTGTGTGTGTTTCTAGGGGGGTGGAATTAAAAATTTAAAAGAATCTTTGACCCAAATGTAAACAAATTACAATGACTGTCTTTACCAAATCAAATGGCTCATTTGAGAGTTAACCTTTAGTTGAATCATTAAATTGAAACTGTTCTCGTAAAGTTAAAATACCAAATAAAACACATCTATTTTTGGAGATGCCAGGAGGGAACATTCCTAATGATTTTTTTTTGTATAAAGACCATAGAGTATCCTTACAGTTTCATTACGTTTGAGATAAAAATATTTATGCCCGTGTACTTTATAAATTATGAAGACAACTTGTGGCATTCACTCCATTAATACCAGGTATTAAAATAACTCCTTTGCGCCTTCTTATTTAATAAACCTAGGAAGAAGACTACTTGATAATAGGGAGTGTCCCCAAATGGCATATGTTCTATCAGGATCTATAAAATTATGTTCTCCTTTCTGTCTTTGCAGCATTCCCTCACGATGTTGTGGCAGAAAAGCTGACCTCTGGAACAAGGTTTCCTAAGGACTGTGCACTGCGCTGAGGGCATAAGGGCCGGGCCAAAAGCCCGGTGTGTGCACAGCATCCGCACAGCATCCGCACTGCTGCACAGCTCATGTCCTCTCCGGCCCCTCCACCGAGCCCTGATGTCTCTGGAGAGATTTGCCTTGCTCTGGAGGCATGCCCACATGCCTAGAAGCAGCAAGGACAGCCAGCAAGGTGCCCTGAACTTCGGACTCCAGAGTCTACACGCTAGCATGAGCGTGGCCATTGCGTAAGGCACCAGAGCCACAGGATAAATTGTTTGTAACCCAGAGCTTGAGGCAATGCAGACCCTGTGCCCCCTCTGGCTCTAAAGGCTTTGTGAGTCATCTGCACTGGCCCTACACCTTGGAAGGAGCCTGAGGAAGGCTCTGCCTCTTAATCAGATAAGGTCAAGATCAACCATAAATACACATCCTTAATGAGCAGCATGGAGGCTTCTTCTTACCTCACCTCTGATTTCAACCCATTCCCAAGGTACTGCGTCGCGTGTTCTCATTTAGGATTTAGGTTGCCTACACTTACTGTGCAAGCTGAAATCTGTCCGTTCTCCTTGGTGTATGCTCCTCATAGGGTGCCAAATTGCCCGCTTTCCTTCCAAGCAACCCTTCCTTGGAGCAGCTTAACAAACCTCAAGTTGTACCGGGAGGCAAGTGGCGCGGCAGCTGCCCTCTCCATGGACTCATCCACTCCCTCACAAACCATGCCTAGGAAGGTGCCACCATCCCCACCACCCCCCGTGCAGGCACACTTCTGGTTCTTTGCGGCGTTCCCTGGCGTTTCCCCCTGGTGCCAAGCCCAGGACGCGCCCCGCGGCTCTCCAAACCCTCTCCCTTCCCCGCCGCGCCGCGCTCAGCCCGGCTGCGCGCACATCCCCAGCTCCCCGCTCCCCTCTGCCAGCCTCCCGCAGCCCCGGCTCGGCTCGGGGGACCTCCTGCCGCTCACCTGTGTCGGGCAGGTGGCTCAGCACCAGCTCCTTGGCCGCCTGCACGTCGCGGCCGCAGGTGACATCCAGCCGCAGCACCCGCAGCCGCCCGGCCCCGGCGGCCGCCTCCCGCTGCAGCCGCCGCGCCCCGGCGCCGCCCGGGCAGAGGCAGCCGGCGAACACGGTGAAGCCGAGGCGATGAAGGCGCAGCGCCAGCAGGTGCCCGAAGCCGCTGTCGCAGCCGGTGATGAGCACGGCCCGGCCGGCAGGCTCCAGCCGGTGCGCCCCTCGTCGTCCCAGCAGCAGCAGCAGCAGGAGGAAGAGGAGGAGGAGGAGGGCTGTGACCCACATGCTGCCCCACCGCACCGTGTGGGTCCCAGGCGGCGGCCGGCAGAGGGTGCCCCCGCTTCAAGCACCGCCCTCGGTCCAGGCGGGGTCTCCGGGGGGTTCCCCGCCGAGCTGCCCGCCCGCTGCCCAGGGGTGGTGGCTTCAGGTGGCTCCTGGCCGCATCGCTGGGGCCAGAAGGGAGCTGGAGTTGCGCCGGAGCTCCCATGGGCAGTGCGAGGTGTCCTCCAAGTGTGTGTTGGCACTGCGGGAGATTTTGGCCCTAGGGCATGAAATGAAAGCATCTCAAGTGTTTCAGGATCCATGCGATCGGGATTTGTAATCCAGCTTCTTTCCTATGCTCTAGTTGGCCTGTTAAGTGAGTGGGGTTTGCTGTGGTGCAGGTTTGTGTCTGCTGTGCTGTGTCAAAAGGTGCCTATAGGCACTGCTCGGCAGGGGCTCCCTTTCTGTTTCTGACAGTCCTGCTTTGCTGAGCAAAGATCCCCGAGTGCCAAGACTACAGGAGACATTTGGCTAGGCAGCGTGTTCTCTGCTCTTTCTTTCATCTGAGGAACTCTCCAAGCAGCTATCTGAAGGGAAGGTATGTCACATCTGCCTCCTCTGAGTAAAATGAAGTGCTTGAAAGAACCAGGTGCCTTTATCATTGACTGTGAGTTAAAGCTGGCCTGTAAAAAACACAGTCATTCATCGACACATAGACAGCATCAGAGGAAGCAGCTGGACTTAATACACACAGGGATATTCCTAGGCATTTGCCTAATTTGCATCCCTGTAGCTCCACAGTCAGCCTTGTTCTTGTTAGGAGCTTGTCTGTCAAACAGATACCGCCTGTCTCTGGCCGTGGCAGGGGTGTTCCAGAGTTGGCGGAGCCGTGCTGGGTATGAGTGTCCAAAAATGGCACTTGTCCCTGGAGGCAGCCACATTTATGTTTGTGCTGGGATCCCTTTGTGCTGGCGCAGCGAGTTTTGAATGAAGGAGAAACTGAGGAGTTTCTCTTTTCTAAGGAGAAACTGAGTAATTATTGTTTAAGTCTCTTTTCCATGGGCCAAGGCATTCACGTCTATTTATTGTATTTCACTGCTGATCTGCTGTCCAGGTCCTCAGTAGGCATGGCCTAATGGCACTTAACACCTGAAGTGGCTTGGAAAAGGAGGTTTTGCTTTGCAGCTGGGAGACGAAGCAGGGAATGGAATGGTTAAACCCCAAAAGCTGTCTTGCTACCTGTCCTCAGCAGCACCTAGTTGCTCGTGCTCCATCACACTGGGAGATGCTGCCCTTTCTTAGCCTTCAAAAGACCTCTCGATGTTCTGCAACCCCGAGTCACAAAGCACTCTCTTTACATTTTAAAAATATTAGGCAACCCTCAAATCGGGAGTCGATACCCATCAGTCCTCCCGCCAGCTTCCCTGCCTGGTTCCCTCCTGCAGAGGAAGATGGGGAGGAACTCCAGCTCCGTGCCTCCTGCCCGGCTCTCTTCTGCCTCCACCAGCCTCTGTTCTCTCAGCTTTCTTGTCCTGGTAATAACCTGAGGATCGCAGGCAGTGCCTAAAGCACTCTCCCAAAGAGCAAAAGGTGACCCTCCTAACCTCTCAATCTTATGCGGTCTCTACTCCAAATAAGTTTTGAAAGATATTAAAAATGCGGCGCACAAATGTGGCATGCTCTCATCTGAGAGCAGGAGCAGCATGTTGTCAGAGCAACAGAATAATTTAGCCTGAAAGTTGAGGATGAGAACTGTAAAAACTTATCCTGCCCAGTTAGCAACAACTTCTTGACGACTCAGTCCAGTCAAGGAGGCCACGTAGGTCTCCAGTACGGACTCGTCGCAGCTTCTCTGTGCATGCATGTGTTAATATGCAGGTTGAATTAATAACTCTGTGCTTTGTCTAGTATCCCAAATCCCATTTTCTTCTTTAGAACTCGTTTTAAGTAAAATCTTTATGATTTTATGCCTGTCTTAATATGCTCTACCTCCTGTGTAACTCAAGTCAGTTGTGGCTTTCCTGTTGCAAGTTTAAGGAAAGGTCCAGAGTTCAAGGAAAGAGGTGAGGAAGTGAAAGCTGCTGGAGGCTGGTACTGCTGGGGGGCTGAACAAGCCTGAGCCTAGATGCCTAGAGCATGGCCAGGTGAAAGAAAAGAAAAGAAAAGAAAAGAAAAGAAAAGAAAAGAAAAGAAAAGAAAAGAAAAGAAAAGAAAAGAAAAGAAAAGAAAAGAAAAGAAAAGAAAAGAAAAGAAAAGAAAAGAAAAGAAAAGAAAAGAAAAGAAAAGAAAAGAAAAGAAAAGAAAAGAAAAGAAAAAAGAAAAGAAAAGAAAAGAAAAGAAAAGAAAAGAAAAGAAAGGAAAAGAAAGGAAAAGAAAGGAAAAGAAAGGAAAAGAAAGGAAAAGAAAGGAAAGGAAAAGGAAAGGAAAGGAAAGGAAAGGAAAGGAAAGGAAAGGAAAGGAAAGGAAAGGAAAGGAAAGGAAAGGAAAGGAAAGGAAAGGAAAGGAAAGGAAAGGAAAGGAAAGGAAAGAAAAGAAAAGAAAAGAAAAGAAAAGAAAAGAAAAGAAAAGAAAAGAAAAGAAAAGAAAAGAAAAGAAAAGAAAAGAAAAGAAAAGAAAAGAAAAGAAAAGAAAAGAAAAGAAAAGAAAAGAAAAGAAAAGAAAAGAAAAGAAAAGAAAAAGCTTTTCTGAGGCTTCAGAATCTCTTCTCAGGTGAGCAGATAGACAGCTAGGTATGCAAAGGTGCTGCACTGCTGAGGATCTCAGCACCTGCCCTTCTGACATACCCTGGAAAATCAGGCCACTTCCACAAATTGTGGCCAAATTGTGCATGAAGGCATTTACCACTAGGTTCTTGGAAAAATGACTGCTCAGACCTTACTGACTCTATTAGTTACTGCTCTGAAGCAAATCAGATGGCAAAAAAAAAATGCTGCTTGTTGAGCAGGGGCGTGTTGCCATGTTGTCCTCACCCTCAGAACATGGAAGGAATTTCTAAAGGACTGCCAGCTTGTTCTCAGGCAGTGTCTGGAGAGGAACATGGCAAAGGCAAGCTGGGAAGGACTGTGCTCCTCCAGCACGCCCCGGGGCTTCCAGCTCGACCCCCGGGGGAGAGAGATCTGCCCTTGACCTAGTTCCTGAGCAAAGGGTCAGTGGCTGTGGGGAGCGGAGCTTGCTTCAGGCTGTTTAAGCAGTGTTCAGATCTCCGTTCAGCCTAACTCCAGGAGAATCCAGCTGTGAGGGAGGGGGCAATGAGCTTTTTTCTGCCCTTCATCCCCTTGCCTATTTTCATGCCTACTCAACTCTGTTTATTTTACCCATTCCCTTGCTGTTCCCTCAGCTCCTCATCTCTCCCCCTCCTCTCAGTCTTACTGCAAGTTGGAGCTGTCTCAAGATTTGCCATCTGTCATGCTCAGTGGTGTTATAAATTGCCCCCTTAATTAATTTTCAGAGAGCATTGCATTAATAATAGAAAGGAATTTATTGAGTAAGCAACAGCAAGCAAAACAGCGCTGGGCGGCCGGGGAGTCTCGGCTCCGCCAACGGCGCGCACCTCACCCCCGCCAGGGTCCCTTTTTATATCTTGGTAATTCCGGGATTATGCAGCACATCCTGGGATATTCTGCGACTGCGTGCACTGTTGCTAGGGGGTCGTCTCTGTCCCTCTGGTGGTCGTGAAGATGAAGGCCGTAGTCTTCCTCAGCGTTGTGGTTCAACTTCTGTTTTTATTTGGTCATGTTGGCCCAGCGTGAGACAGGAAGGCAGGATGTTGATACACTAGTTTAGCAACTTATCAGGAGGTGGTTCCATGAGCTTTGCAGCAGGGTCTTTGAACAAAAGAGGCAACTGAGATGCAGAAGGAGAGAAGGGGAGGGGGTTCTCTTTTTTGTTACATTAAGCAAAAGAATTTTCATAGTGTCTAGCCAAGTATTATACAGCTCCTTACTTCAGCAGGGAGCTTTCGCAACTCCTGCTCCTCAAACGGAACTCCTTGTTTCATAATACAAAAGACAATGAACAAACATTTATTGTGTATTACAAGTGGTACCCACTCTCGGTGGTGGGGAGGAGGAGTAATGATATTTGATGTCTTTCTTACAGCCTCAGCTCTCCGGTGTCATGTCGAAGTCATTATTCTTTTTATTTTCTGAAGCGACGATGAAATTGATGCCTTTCAGGTAACTGCAAAGCCATCTGTGGCTTCACAGGAGGCATTCTGGTGTGAAGTGTCTCTGTCACAGCTTCACAAAAACACTGAGAGTGTGACCAGCTGCCTCCTAAAAGCTCCAAATAGCCAAACGAATCTCAAAAACGATAAACACAGCCCCCTCTTCTGTTTAATATTCCTGTGCTTTTGAAGCCGGTGCCACGATGTCCAGGGTGCAGGCTCAGGGTTTCTGACCAGCAGGAGCTGGCTGTGCTGCGCTCACTTCAGCATGAGTGTGACTTTTTGCTCCGTTGTGCCTCGCCAGCTCAGGCTGCTGACCTTTTTGCTCAACTCTTGCTATCCTCCAGGGAACAGCACAGCATGCTGCTGACCTTAGCTAGGACTTCTGGTGTTGCTGCAGTGAAAACAATGTTTATCTAACGGGAAAAAGCACCGAACTCTTCCTAACAGCCCATCTGGATAAAAGTTTGCATCCCTGCCTTCTGGTGCTAGCACATAAATGACACTGCTGCTGCAGCTATCCAGAGAGCTGAGCGCAAGGCTGCCTCTGCAGACAAGCATTTCAGGACTGGGAAACCAGCTTTCCAGGAAGAGAATTAAACCCGTGTTTTTGGTGCAGTTCGACAGCCAAAGGCGTTCTGAACAGCAACGCACGCAGCTTTTAGAGCTGGCAAGCTGTGCGTCCTAGTTCAGGACGCAGCCAGCGGATGCTCAGCTATCGTGTCAGAGGAGGAGAGGCTGTCATTGCATGGAATTGGGTGGGAGGAGTTGCATGGGGGCCGTGCATGGGGAATATCAAGACTCTGAAGACCAAGCAGGATGTCTGGTTCTGTATGATGCGATGAGTTGTATTAAAATCTCACTGCACATTTTTGTAAACTCAGCCTCGGTTGGTAAAACAGATTTAGGGTGCCACAGCATAAGGGTTAGCAGTTTTTAAAGTAATTTTACCCGAACATCCCACACCAAATTTACCCAGAATTAACTTTAAGTATTTTTTTTTTAATGTTATGTAGTAAGGGCCTGAAAAAGCAGAGGGCACGGTCACATTGATTTGGCTCAGCAACGTTCACAGTGCAAGAGGTGGAAACGTGAGAACTGACTCAAGCTGCAGCATCCTCAAAGAAGCCAGATAAGACGTGCCAGGACCTTCTCTCCTTTCCATGTACAAGCTTTTGTGTAAGAAATAAATAGGTTTGCGGGTTGGATCAGCAGAGGAGAATGCTGACAGGGCGGTGATCCTGGCTCCTGGGAGCCATTTCCAGGAAGATGCATGTGCCAGATGAGGCCCACTAGATAGCAGCCTGGGCAGCAGAAACCCCGGACCTGTTTATCCCTGCGGGAGATGAGCACCCTGTGACCGTGCCACCTCTCCTCTGCAGGCGAAGGTGGCGTCTGCTGGGGCCCGTGCAGCTCGGATAGGGATGTGCCAGCGCCCACTTGTGCCGCAGGGTCCCCCGGGTGAGGCAAGCTGAGAAGCGAGGAAATGAATGCCCCAGAGAAGCCAGGCAGGCTGGGGTGGTTTAGGGGCGTGCAGGAAAGCTGCATCCCTGAAAATGCAGAGTCTGGAGTGGGGCGTGCAATGCAAGAGGCCCAGGAGGCAGCAAATAAATGCTTCGTGCTGATGAGTGGCTAAACCGCTGTGAGCCTGCAGTGTGCTGAATAAGCATGAATACAAGAGGGTGCTGCTCCTCCTCTGCCTCGCATGAAGCAGTGTCTCTGGGCTCTGCGCCATGGGGCCATTGCCCTACCAGCTCTGGCAGGGCATAGCTTTGTTCATCCCGGGACAAAGATGTAGGTGAGGCTAGCCACAGGTGGGTGCATCTTTGTAGAGTAAAGTCACCTTCCCATGAAGACAGGCTGTGCTTTCAGGTTTGCCCTCAGTCTGCTGGGGAAGCACCCACCCAGCAGGTCCATCAGCCTGCAGAACCGTGTCCTAAGGACGGGCAATTTTACTCTTAAGGGCATAAATCAGAGGGCTGCTGGCATGAGGGCCCATTGTCCCTGTGCTCAGTTGTTCAAGGACAACCCTGAACATGACACACAATTTGCCAGTTGATCCAAATGGAGGATCCTAGACACTGATTTCTACTAGAAACAGCCCTATGGGAATTACTCGGCATTTTTAATTATCATTTGCCTCTAATTAGCAGTAGGATGGCTGATAGCGAGGGTACAAAGATGGGTAAGGAAGTGGAGGAGAAGTGGCCTGAGGACACAGGGCAAATCAGAGACCAAGTGTGACAGAGAAGCCGGGGCTCCTTGCTTACTGAGTGCCCCCTGTGCAGAATGAGCTCCCCGCGAGGGGAAAGTTTGCTTTGTAATTTTTTTTTTTTAAAGAAGTCATGGAGTTGGAGGGCTGCAAGAGAAGGAGAGGTACTGCCAACAGTGTAACTAGGCGGCCTTTAAGAGGATGGGCAGAATTTGCAGTGTTGAAACATGCCGTGTGAAATGCCAGTGTTGAAACTGGACACACTGGTGCAGTTTGAGCCCTGCAGAGAAGCGCTCAGGAGGCACCAGGCGCTGCTCAGCCACCTGCAGCTGGTGCCAGACCTTGCCTACACTGTATGGAAGGAGTTAATCAATAGGTCTGGTTTCCTCCTACAAAGTAACAACCCACAGAAAAAAAAAGGCTTGGCTTCTCTGATATCATTCAATCTGCAGCTCCCCAGAGTGCTACCAAGCAGGCGTGGGGTTCCCTTCTTGGCCCTGCAGCAAGCGAGGGGGCGTGTGCGGCCAGCTGTGTGCTCGGAGCGGGAGGACAAGGCTGGCAGGACCAGGTCTCTGGCCACACCAGGATGTAAATGTTGTTCTTCAGGGCAGTTTCTAACCCCTTTTCCCTGCTCGCTCATGTAATCCTAATTTAGTGAGAAGACACAGGAGCCGTTTTTCAGAAGCTGAGTTTGCCCAGAGCCCTCAGCTGAGCAGTTCTCCTGACTCAGGGATCTCTCCCTCCTCTAACCATTGCATCACCAGTAAGAACTTGTAACTGCACTGTTACAGAAGTATGGGGGCTCATTTCTCCAGCCGAGGCAGTGCGTAGGAGATCGTTTGGGCTGGCACCCTCCCAAGCATAATGTATTGAAATGTCGTTCTGCTCCGGGGTGAAGCTTGCGTTCCTCCCAGTTTGTCCTCTCCTTTGGCTTGCAGCATCTGTGCATCGTGCCCTCGTCTCTTGGCATGCGGGTGCCTGAAAGTGTAGAGGGGAGTGCTCTTGTTCATGCTGGGAAACTGAAAATAGTCTTTTAAATCCTCCAGGTCTGATTTAAGCTTAGGTCCTCCTGCTCTGTGTCGTTGTACAAACACCCACCTGTGGAATGGGCCCCCAGAGGCAAGGGGGCTGCCTTGGGGCAGCACAGTGAATGTTCAAGGCTGCTGAGGGGACCCCAGCTGCTCAGTCGCTCTGCACCAGGTCATTTTTAATGCTCCTCACAGGGAGCTAAGAGCATAACTTTAAGCACTTGGAAGTTGGGATCTAAGGTTTTAACGATAAGCTTTGCACGTGGATTTTGACCTTTATTTGATTTCTGGCATGTTTCCAAGGGTGCCAGAAGACAAGGGAACATGAATTGGACTCAACTTCAGCATGCCACACAGCTGCTCAGTTCTGTGATGGTGCTTCTGCCTGTGAAACCAGCTCTGGTTAGAGCAGCGCCCGTTGGCATCGCTCTGGTGGGGCTGTCTGAGCAGCTGTGCTTTCAGATCGCTGCGAGGCGAAGCCATTGGGGTGTGCTCAGCCGGCAGGGAGAACATCTCAGGGCTGAGCTCTTATCTGCGTTGCCAAATACCATGTTTCTAAAAGCTCGGTGTCACATGGAGGCTGCTAAATAACGAACGCCAGAATGCACAGCAAAGTGTTGACACCCAAAAGAAGCTCTCTTCCAAGCACTCACTTCTCTGCCTAGCAGCAGGTGTGGTGGGACAGAGCTTACCTCAATTTGCTCAGCTACTTGTTTGTAGTCTGCAGTAGGCATTTTTGGTTTTGCTTTCTTTCATTATACAGCTTCTGGTAAGAATTTGTTTTCCTAAAGGAAGTAGGAAGGAGCATTTCTGAAACTTTCTGGGCATCCCTCGCCCCACGGATCCACAGGGCAGAATCGACGAACGGCTCCAAGCTGCCCGTCAGTGGGCTGGAGCTTGTGGCAAGCGCACGAGACCTGAGCACCAGCATAAACCTCTCCCTCTGCTAAAATCCTCAGTATCAGCGTGCAGGTAAATGTAAAGATGCTTTTGGAAGTCAAAAGGCATTCTCAGTGTTCATGAAGATAATCACACATCTGAGTACTTTTTAGGCAGGGAGCTAAGGGAAAAAAAATGCAGCTTAATATTGCACAACAGGGGGTTTAGGTTTGCTGGTCTCAATTCCAGTTTTATTTTGCTGTTCCTTAAAGCCATGTGCTAGCAATAAGATTTATGCTAAGCCTCTTCTTTGGAGCCTCTTATTGTCAACTCCTTTTCTGTTTTCTCTTTTTTAAGAGGTGAATTTATATACAAAGTTAGCCATTTGTAAGCAACCAATATATTCAATAAAATTTCTCTCCATGGTACATTTATGCTGGAAATCAGAAATGAGAAACTCAGCAGTGCAAGAGCCCTTAGAAAGCCGTCCCCATTTGATTTCCTTCTAGCCTGAATTTTCATAACAGTTACATTTGGTTTTCAGTTATACAGTGTACTGGCTGATAAATATTTAACAAGTTTTACATACATTTCTTGGTTTTGCTTTTACAGGCTTTGCTTGTACAGAGGGATTTTTTTACAGTGCCCTTCTTGGTGCTCTCTATTCCTTTTTTTTTTTTTTTTATTGTTCCCAGGTTGTTCTGAGAGACAAGTGACGGTGCGAGACAAGAAGAGAAGGATTACATTTTGCAAGAAAATTGTACAGAGTAGAAAATCGATAGTTAGATGCTCTCTGGGACTGCCTAAAACTTCTTTGAAGAATAATTAGCTTGCAGGAGAGCTCTGGTAGCTGGAGTTCCTCCCCGTCTCTGTATGGATAAGATAAGTTTAGCCTGGGATAAGCAGTGTGCTTTGAGGGCTCTTTGCTGGGCTGGGGAAGTGCTCTGTGTGGTGGGAGCGAAGGGATGAGCTAGGAGAGGTGTGGCAGAAGGCCCGCCTGGCCGAGTATGTCCAGAAACAATCAAGGAGCAGGGAGAAGCAGGGAGATGGAGCAGAGCAAGAAGTGATTTGATGGCTGTGTGACAGAGCAGAGATGGGTGGCTCCACACGCTGCTTCCTCCCAGGATATTGCCACAGGTAATCCTGCAGCTGGGAGGTGAGGTGCAGGGTTTGATAGCTTTGTTGGTTGGAGCTGAGCTGGATAGAGCTGACCTACCAGTGAGATCAGTCCAGCTCTCCACAGCTGTCAGTACTCTGTCTTGCAGAACCATAAAATACACTTAAAATGCACAGGAAGGTGCTGCGAGAGGTATCAGAAGCAGTTTGTGCTAGGCTAAGTGACATCTGATAAATTCATTAACTCCCTAGATGAAAGGACTCACGAGGCTTAAAAATTTGCTGCAGGCACAATGTTACTGATACTAAGATAAGAGAGACTTGAGAAAGACATAATAAAACTAGGTAACAAAGCAACAACAGCGACAGAATTCATCGTGGTGGAGGTGATCGCAGGGTAACAAGGAATGACTTCTGCTTTTTGGCTGTCCGTGGCCATCGATGTTTGATATTTATTGGTATTTGCACTCATAAAGTCATAAGCACTGTATGAAGACGTGTATTGTCTTTGTTCGGCTTGGTTTGGGGGGGCTTCCTTGGTGTGCCTATGGTTAGGAGCTGGAGGAATATCCAAGCACATGTGTAACGTTAGCCGTGCGACTCCTCCCCCCTGCAGCCACAGACGTCTCTCTCTCTCTTGCAATTAAGTGCGTGCTAAAGTGGTCTGTTGGAGCAGAGCCCGGCACTACGAGGTGCGGGTTCGAGCTCATTGGTACAGAAGTGGTGCTAAATGGCAGGTTGGCAGTCACAGACCTGTCAGCTTAGCTTCGGTTCCTGGAAGAAATACTTCCACAAATAACCAAACTGTTTGCGACCAACTGGAAGAAAACATCAGGATGAGTATCGGGCAGGGTAGATTTTTTTGTTGTTTTTTTTTGAGATGCAAGAGGTTCAGACCAATCTGATTTCCCCCTATCTAGGGCAACACGCTGACATGGCTTTGGCTTTGGGAGCCGTTTCATATGCACTCTTTTAAGGATGGCACAGAGAAAAATACCTGGGACCAAAGCTGGTGGCAAACTGCCAGAAGGAGGCCTTTGGGGGAGGTTCTGATGGGGTTGGTTTATGCGCGCCTCTTGCATTTCTGTGTGTGATCTGGCTGGTAAGACGAGAGGGCTGCAATTTCAGTTTGCAGCTGACACAATGTTGGAAGAGGCTGTGAGCACACGGGATGGGATTAGAATTCAGTATGCTCTTAGCAAGTTAGAGAGGTGGCTGAAAAACAAGACCGGCTTGCCATTCAGGTGGGACAGTGCCCAGTCTCTCTGCTGAATATAAATGCACGTATTGCAACACTTAATTTGGGTTACGAAATAGTTCTACCAGGTCGGAGAACAACAGCTACATGCGTCGTTGATTTATCCATCAGGATGAAAGATTTTGATGGCTTAAAGCTGACTGAATAAACAATGCCATGTTGCAGAAAGGGCACATACCGAATGTACAGGCAGCACTGTCACCACCTGGACGAGCCCAGGGAGGAACACGGTAGGAGAGTGCACAAAACAACCAGTAAGCCCCAAGGCCTAACCTGAACCTCACTTGTTAATTAGCCCATTAACTAAAAGATGTTGGTGTCATCTCACTCTGCCTCAGCCCCTGGATTTTGCTCGTTTCAGAGGCTGATGGAGGAAAGTAATGCAGAGCGGGCTTCTTGCAGCTCCCCAAAGCGTAGAAGATGGCAGCCTCATAACTGCAGACAAGCTGATGACTAGACAGAGATTTTCAGCATCTAATGGTCCACTGAATGCTGTTAGTGTTATGGGCATTTGGGCTCTTCTTTCCTTTCATCTACACTCCTTCGTAGTCTGCTTAATGTTTTGCATCATTTTTTTCTCCTGTAGTTAATTTCAGGATTCACAAGCTTTTTATTTTTACTCAAAGGTAATATCTTCCTTACAGCCGTCTGCACATAACAGCTCCATTAAATCTGCAAGTAGGAAACCGGCTATGCGATGTTTCACTTACATGGGATTCTGTAATCATTTTGATTGTGTTCTCCTTGAAAGCCCTGCTCCTGTTACCTGCAGGAGCTGGGAATTCTCTTTATGTAGTCATTTACTTATTTTTAAGAACATAGATATTAAATCTACCAGGACATTTTAAGTCAGCTTCTTCTTGCTTCATTCCTTTACTTATTTATTACAGAGCACTTCTTAGTCTTTCAACTAAGGAAATGCATTCTTGTATTCAAAAAGGGAAGCACCATGAGTAGGGAAGAACAAAGATTTTTTGCTCAGCTTCTGCACTCTTGTTATGGACAAATTCCCAAGAGAACAGTTCCCTCAAGTTCTCCTCTTTAGGAGAGCTGACTAATGGAGGGAATAACCTATGTCTGATGCTCCTGACCTGACTCTCCAGGCACCAAACTCAGCCAGGCTTTTGAAAGGTTCGAGTCTGTATCTAGGCCATGAGTGAGAAGTTTGAGTTCAGCTACTGAGGGATGGTGGCTCAGCAGAGCTACCCAAAGCTCGTTTGGGGGACAAGCACAAATGGCTCCCAGGACACTGCATTAGGACTCCAGCCCCCTCGGCTTTGTTTCTGTCCCTCTGTCAAACTCCACGAGGTTTCTGTCCGTTTAACCTGCTGCCTGGGCAGGGGGCCAGGTTCTCGCATGGGCTGCGAAAGAAGCAAAGGAGTCGGAGACCTCTAGTGCTTACACCAAGCCCCTGTTGATGCTGGCTGACCCAATGTGGCCCTGGGCATGACAGGTGTGCTGTTATTCCAATCCTCCTAATTGGATCACTCTTCCTATCTTGCTGAGTTACCAGTATCTGCTTCTCTTTGGATATGCTTGTGTGGTGAGAAGCTTGAAGCTCCAGTAGGAAATGGTATTTCAAGCATTGGGCCCGATTTGACCTGTGACACTGTGACACTGTGACACTGTGCACTGCAAAGCACATCCACGTGGTACAACAGAAAGGTGCTTTTCTTCCTCTTCTTTCCAAAAATGTAAAGATAAAATAATGAAACCCAAGAAGACATACTTATTGCAGTCGTATTTTTCTGTGCTTCTCAGAACTCATCCAACAGCACTGCCTGTAGCTTATTTCAAAGCCAGTTTTAAGTCTTTTAAATTAGCCCTATAGCTGATAACCCAACAGGATGTTTTTATGCGCTTTTAGCACTATCTATTCAGAGAGATGAAAGCAAAACTTAAGGCAATCTTGCTCTCTGCCTAAAACCAAGCTGAACAACAAGGATTGTAAGAGAGGCCTGTGGCTCCATAGGGCATGTGCTGTGTTCTGTGATACGATAACAGTAACACAGCATAAATGACCTGCTATGAAATCGCAAATACAACTGCTCTGGGACAAAACCCAGCAAAGCAGCTGTGGCACCACCAGCCTTGCTCTGGGCAGCTCTGTGGGACTGGTGCTGTCCCACCCTGCCACCAGCACCCTGCCCAGCTCTCTGCATCTGGCTGCTTTATATATTTCACGTATCCTTCAGCATCTACTTAATGAGCTCTCAAAGCAGGCGCTGCTGCGAAGCGATTGCGCTAAGGAAAGGCTGTGAGAAGTGCAGGATCCAACTGTGTGTCATCTGCAAAGCCTGAGGAGTGTTGGGCCACCTCCAGCACAGGTGAGAAGCGCCCCGTGTGTGGTGCAAGCGGTGCCTCGGAGCACAGCACCTCTGCGATTCACTTGTGCACACAGGGCACACCCCACATGCCCTGAGACCTGCCACCTCCACCTCGTGTGCGCGGGGAATCCAGCACCAGCAGCACGCACTGGAGCATGGTGGGGTTTTCAGGCACTGGGAAATCCAGGTCCTGGCCCCAGGCTTCAGCCCTTGCTGTTTTGTGGCAGAAGGCAGTGGGCAGCAGAGATGCAGACAACACTAACCAGGGCTTACAAGTGCTAAGCTAAACATAAAGCACCTTGATCGTGGCCAGTGCATAAGAGGGTTCAGTAAATGTTTATATTGATTAAACTATTAATAAAGATGAGCAGATCACATTATGCTTACCATTATTATATTGCTTTCTTGCCCTCTCCTCCCTCTTTCTCCTCCCCTGAATGCTTTTTCTAGAATACAGTAAACACATGCAGGGGATGAAACATTCTCATCTCAGCGACCTTGGCTGTCTGGAAGTCCTCCCAGGCATTGGCTGTGGAGGCACGTAGTACCTGCACGTTGGGCTCTGGCTTCGGTGCAGCTATTTATGTGGCTAACCTCTGCTCTGGAGAGGGCAATCTCCAGAAAAGTGCTTGAAAAAAAAAAAAGACAGGTATTGCAAGTAAGAGAATGGCAATGCTGAGGTGTATTTATCCCAGGGGGATGCTGTCTTAGTGTTTTTTGACAGGCATACAGACATCCAGGAAGGAAGAGCATCAATCAGATTCTTTATTAACATATTTTTGAATGGTGAAAGAATGCATTCATGTAAGCAGGGTCCCTCTGATTCTCCGTCATTGCTAACGTTTTGGTTCTGTCAGGAAATTGAAGTCCAATTCTGTACTTTCTTAAAAAGGTTAAAACTTATGGAAACTTTGCAATGGAGGTCGGTGGGAAAAGGCAGGTCTTGGGTAATCAGTTATTTCCATCCTGAGTTGTAGGACAGAGGGCTTGGTGCTAAAGGAAAGGATTGTTCTCTTTGAATAGATTTTAATTACTTTTTTTTTTTTTTTTTGAAATGGTGAAAGTGATCTATTGAGGAATGTTTGTTCCAAAATTTTTTATTTTATTTTTTTTTCTGAAAATGTTCTTGGAGGACTTGAAAACTTGGAACACTTGCAGGGGTTTCTGAAAACCTTTTCTTTTAACAGCAGTAATTTAGGGATGGGATGGGGGGAGGTTTTCCCAAAAGGTGTTGCTAAAATGTTTTGGTTAGGCTTTAGGTTTTTAGGCTTTAAGATCAAGTTACTTTTTTGTTATACATTGATGATGAAATACTCAGGTCTGTTTAAGGAATTCAAATCCCTCGTTCCCACTCAAATTAAAAGCTTTGAGGTGTTCAGATCCCTTAGTCAGCTTCAGGAATCTTAGTCTATAACTTCAGTGTTAGTTCAATACAGCTAATTTGTGTTAAACACACTTCTGAATGCAGCTACGATGTAATTTATCTCATGGTGGTATTTCCTCAGTCAGTTTTATTATTGCATGCAGTAGTTCTTGGTATCCTAATGGACTGGGTAGGCCACCCTCAGGTCCTTGGGCAAGCAAAACCTCCAGTGAAATCTTTGGGAGCTTTGTTCATGTAGCACCTCCAGGGGCAGACTGTGAATGCTGCTGTGCACACAGGTAGGTGTTGGCCTTTGAGTGAAGGTCACTTTGGGAGGAAAGCAGTACCGTGGAGCAGCCCACACAAGTTCCCCTCAGTAGACTGCGGGAGAAAATGATGGCTATCAGCTGCGATTGCACAGGGTTGTGTGTGCAGGATGGGATGACGCAGTGAGGGACCTGAGAGCTGTGGCTCAACTCTGGGTTCTGGCCAAAGGAAACCTTTCCTGGGATATTCTGCAGAATATATGGCATTGGCGTTATTCAATTAATGGGCCACTTGCCAAATGCATAAACACTAAAACCGCAAGGTTTTCATTCAGGAATTCTCTGCTTTGGCATGTTCTCTCCCAGTGCTTTGATGTTCTGGAATGAAAATATTTGTTTTCAGTCTGGCTGGATACCAAGCTCATTTAGTGTCTTATGGCAGCAGTTGTAAAAGCTTTCTTTTTTCTCCCTGAACACAGCTCCTGTGTGGGTGGCACCTCTTACCATCAGGTGGACAGTTCTGAGTTGGGGCTTCAGATAATGAAAACCAAGCCCTAGCATTTAGGTCAGAGGTTGGACTCGATGATCCTGAGGTCTCTTCCAACCTAGAAAATTCTGTGATTCTGTGATTTTTCTTCTCAGCAGAGTTTTTCCTTTATTCCCTGTCACTTAGTATGTTTTTTCTTTCTCTGCATGTATCCCAGTGTGTCCAATGCAGCGTTGTACTGTACACCCCAGAACTTCAGTGTCCTCTTCCTTACAGATTAGGCTTGCAGGTGAGCTAGAGAGCTGTCTCACAGCTCAGGAGTTGCTTTCTGTCTTCATCTGCAGAGTTTTTCATTGACCTGGGATTGAAGTCCCTCCTTATATTCTCCCCTGCCAGGAGTTTGCTGCCTGTGATCCCAGCCGTGCTCCTTCCTGTGGCGTCTTCTCAGGGTGCCGTTACAAAATCAACCCGTGCTGCCCTGTGGGTCTCCTTCCCTGCTGAAAGATGCTGGGAGAGCTGTAGCTGTTCGGTGCCGTTCAGTCGTTTCATCTGGCTTCACTCAGGCTAGGCCACTGCCTGCCCTCCCTCACCACACCTGCACTGTGTCGCTGTCCCTACAGCTGCCTCTGCCGAACATCTTGCAGCGCGGGGAATGGACTTCAGTTCTGTGTAACGTTCAACACAGCATCTACAGCAAGCTACGTAGCTTGATCCAGACTCAGAGAGATCAAAGGAAAGGTGCTACAGAGAACTAGGCACTTGATGGGAGAGGTTCAGATGGAGAGCCAGGGGCTCTTCCCCCTTTTGCAGGAAAAGATCAGACCAACCAACCTGGGGATCCTTCTCACGCAATAGCTTGCTTTTTTTTCCCCCCTTCCTCTGTCCTAAAGCCTGGATTAATAACTAGGGTGAATCACAGCTGGCTCTGGGTGCTTTGTCTAAAGCAGGGATGTGTAAGAGTGCACTATTCCAGTTGTTCTCCTACGTGTGTGCTGGAGTACCTGTGGCTCGAGCCATCAGAGCAGCAGAGAGAAGACAGGAATGGGGGCAGAATGATCCAGCAGTGCACCAGCTGGCTTTGCACTTCAAAAGCAACTACCATGCATCTTAAATCCCAGCCCTTTGTGTCCCAGCAGCACTAAGAGCTGGCCTTGCGGGAGGTGCTGGCAGGCTGTCAGGTGTATGTAAGTGAGCCGTGAGCACGCTGCCTCACCTCTCAGTTTTTGGGCTTCAGGGGCACAAGGAGCTGCAGAGCTCTCTTCTTCAGGGAAGTCAGGGCACAGTTCAGTGGGCAGAAGAGGACAGCGACACAGAGGGCTGCAAACAGAAAAGGGATGCTGTGTCAACCACTAGCCCAGCAGCAAAAGGAAACAATAAACTGTTCAAAAAGCAACAACTGGAAAGCATCTTCAGCCCGGATGGGCTTTGGATTACCAAAGCAAAAAAAAAAATGGCTGGGGGTCAGGAGCAGGGCGATGCCCAGAGTAAAGATAGAGCATTTGGGGAGCTAGGTGGCAGTTTTCTTTATGCCCCATCTATTTTTGTGACATACTCCATATCTACCGCATATCACCTGGAAAAGGAGAAGATGCCCTCTTGCTTTCCTGTTTCATGAAGGAGGGCTTGTCTGCCTGCTCTTCCAGCTTTTTGTCATCACTCTCTTTGCTAAGAAAGGAAAGAGCACTGGGATGCTGTGGCTGGAAACATCCCCTCGAGGCCGGAGTCTGCCTTAAGAATCGAAGCTCTTACAAGCCTGAAGAACACTTCAGAACAGTGACAAGTCCTGCCAAGGACATTTAGCATGCAAGGAAATGTCATTTATAATACAAACAAATTTATAATGCGACTAATCTGCTTATTTACATGACACATTCATTTGTAATTAAAGTCACACTTTAATTAGCTGGTTATTTCAAATTGGGAAATCCTCCTTCCAACAAACAGCTAGCCCTGGTAACACACCTCTCTCAGTGAGCGCTAAGGCAGAAGTATCTTCTGCGTGAAAAGCTCACCATCTGATAAATCCCAGTGCTGCAGTTGTGTTTCATCAATAGGAACTGTGTGTTTCTATCTTTTCCATCGCCAGAGGAGGGAGCTCAGGTGGTTCCAAGTACAGGGAGGGCTTTGCAGAGCTGATTTTGCACATATGGGCTCTTTGCTTCCCAGGTCATTTTATTACAAGCCCAGGCTGGAGAGCAAGAGTTTTCCAGAATACTAGCTAATACTTCTGGTTGGATTCAGGTTTTAAGCTGTCAATCACCAACCCCTGTGAGGCTAGGGACATAGAAAAAGGACTTTGCTTTCAAAGATATTGAACACTCAGTGACACTTAACATGTTTTTAAAACTGTTTTTTACTGGGGAAAACAAACAAACAAACACATTTATTTCGTAAATCATTTTAAAGACATTTCCCCCCTCACCTGGACATTGCTGCAGAAATGCAGTGTACCCAATTGTACTCAGCTTCTACAAGTGCTTCCTACCTGGGCTCTTGAAAACCCTTTTCCATGTGTAAGAGGTTTTTCTCCCGGGTGACCTGCATGTGTCTGGCTCCTCTTCTTCCCATATCAAGATTGACGGCTTCTTCATCAGCCCGTACATGCCTGCCAAATTAACAGGGTATGAGCTAAGGGTACTCATACAGCTCACTCCTGAATTACATCACGACTTTCCTCTGAAGGCATAACGGGTGCAGATGATACAGCCACTTTCAATTACTCCAATTAAAAAACTGAATATAACGAGCTCTGTAGCAGCCACCCATGCCAGGGATTAGGAAGGCCATCTTTTGCAAGACGTACTAGAAATAGAGCCGGTCAAGAGACAGCAATTCCTTCCCACCCACTGAAATTTGTTGTTATGTGCTCCATTGGAATTCAGAATCTTTAGGGTTTTTTACTAGCTATTTGAAGTTATTTTTATGAGAGCTTTGGAAATGTTTGTCAGTTGTACAAAGAGGCCATACAGAATAAGCAGAAAAAAGCCCTATTGTATGAATAACCTAATGCACTTCAAAAGGCTCAGCAGCATGCAGTGATGTCAGATCATTTGTACAAGGTCAAATCAATTTTATGATCAGCCAAACATTAGCAATTTTTTTTTCTTAGAATCAAAGCAAGGACGTTCCAAGAAATACTCGAGGAAAAATCAAGTGGCATTTATTAGAAACCGTCACTCACTGAAACTTGTTCTCTTCAAGAGAAAACAAGGCACTTATTCCTTTCTTAATGGTAAGCTCTTGCATCTGAACATCATCCAGGGACAAATTCAGGTTTAAAGGTTTTCTACTTTATTGGGCACAAGAATCAGAACTGGGGCCTGCTTGTCTGTGGTACAGTGAATAATCTTTGAGAGGTGACTTTTATCAGTTTGCTTCAAAATAGGTCTGACCCATTAAAAATGTCTACTTAAGCACCATATTTCCTTTAAACCCATCTGCTTGAAGTTGTCTCCAGACAGTGCATGTTAGGGAAAGGGTGATTGCTGGTTAGAGAGTTGAGAAAAGAGTGACCTGTCTTGTCTTGCTTCAGGGAAAGAGAGAGCTGGAATGAGGTTTTGAGGGAAGTATTGCCTTAGTGTCCTAGGAAGAGCCCACGGAGATCTATGGATGAATTTTCATGGCCAAGAATTGGCCTTCTCTGTGCCAAGTGTGCTGGGAGCTGTGCAGGTGTCTGAAAGCTGGAGCAAACCAATGCTCAGCGCCTGTTATCTGTCCATTCACGCCGGAATGCTGACCCCTAGAAAAAGTGACTGAGTCTCAATATCTTTGCTGCACATCTACCCTGGACCGAACTGTCTGTCCTGCTTTTCAACTCATTACATCATTTTCATATATCAGATGTTTATCATATCTCACTGAATCGTGCCCAATGCACAAAGCTCGGTGCCAGCTGTATTTCGGCGGTGCCTGGGCTGACCGACTCCCATGGGCTTCCCTCCAGGAGCGGGCAAAAAGACATGTCCTGGCCCCAGTACTTTGCCCCTCTGCTTCTCAGAAAACTGCAGCGAGACTTAGTCTCATTTTACCTGATGCCACGTTTTAGCTGCAGAGTCGGTTGCATTGCCTTGTTTTGCATCAGACAGTGTGACTCCACACGATTGACACAGACAGACACGACCTGCGCCCCGTAGCTGGGAGCATGAATAAAAGATCTGCTGGAGATGTCTAAAGAGAGGTGCAGAGAGCAAATGGGTGAAGGAAGCATTCCTCTTGACACCTCCTTTTCCAGCCCATAAACATTTGCAGACTTTGGGGTCATGTTTTTTAAAAGAATGTCGTTTATTCTCATCTTTCTGCCAGCATTTTTATTTTCTGGACCTTTTACAAATAACATTAAAGCTTGCTGTTCTTGAAGGAATAGGGAAGAAGGGAATGGTCCCTCCCTTTACGGGCATGACCTGGTAAATCAGTCACCGCTGCGTGCGTGGTTATGGGAACTGACTGGGAATTTTCCATCAGTGTGTTTACTCATTGGAAAATGCGGTCTCCATAAATTGAAAGCAGGATGGAAATTCGAATTTCTGATGAGGACTAAAAGCTTGCCTGATTCTGTGCGAGTCTTGGGTAGCAAGAAAAGAGAGAAAATGCATTTTTAATATATGCAAATATCAAACCGCAAAGGTAGCCAGAAGGAAGGAGTGGAAGACACATGACCTGAAAGGAGCTGTAATTTTACATTAATGACATCTCAATTAATTTCACGATGACTGCTTAAGATGGGAGTGGGGAAAACAAGCCTCTAGTGGGGGACAGGCACTTGCCCTTTTACAGTAAAAGGACAATTCAAATACCAAATGGGTTTGCGGGCAATAGAAAAATTAAAAAAAGAAAAAAATCTGGGTGTTTTTTGGTTGGTTAGTTTGGGGTGGGGTTTTTTTGCACAACTCCAAGGCCTAAATGAACTTGCACAATGCATATGTTGAGTTTCCACCTTTTAGGACATGGCAAAATAAAATTTAAACAATGTTGTAATAAATGCAGTCCCAGAAACTAGGGCAAATGGCCCAAGAACAGAAAGAAGGCTATGGTTATGGACAATGTCTTCGTAACAAATCAGTTAACTAACTATAACAAAGCAGCAAGTCGAGGAGGTTTGCACCATGTGCATTTATAATTCAATCAACCTGAAAAACAGGTTGATTGAAGCCTCTGGTGGCAGACCATTGCCCTGTCTGAACTGGTGCAATTCTTTTGCAAATGTTACGAAGTCATCCTGCTCAGGCTGCAGTTCAGCTCTGTGCTGGGATCTGCACATCTTCTGTAGCACAGCCTCAACCTGTCAGATGTTTCCTCCCAGGGGAGGAATTCTGGATTTTGCTGGCACAATGCAGTGCCACCAGCAAAGCTGCTGGGGCTCAGCTGGGCCCGCCAAGTCCTCCGTGCTGCAGCAAGGAGGGCTCTGAAGGAGCTTGTGCCTTTTGTGGCTTTTCTTACTGAAAATGCCACTGCCATTCTTCTGTGTTACCTGGGAGCTTGCAGCATAGGAAGTACTGGGAAAAGAGTTTGCCAGTCAGATAGAGAGTTTCAAGGGAGTAGATTTAAAATAATCTACTCAGAAGATCTCTAATAAAATAGGTAGTTTATTTGTGTGTATTAGGGAAGCATTTAATTATCACATACAGAAGTATTCAATTTTTATTTATGTTCAGTCTTACTACATAATTTAAATTAAGTCTCTAAGTGTATGTCATGGAACTGCTCAGAAGGTTTCTACCTTTAAGCACTGTAACAGGGGAAAATAGCATTCCAGATAACATTTCTCACTTGGTTCCCTTTCCCTAACAAAACCCTACTCCAGAATTTTTTTTCTGAAGGCTTGGAATGACAAAAAATACAGATAGAGGCATCCACACTCTTAATACTCTTTCTGAAAAACTGCGTTATCTCTAAGGGGAAATAAAACCATACAATTCTTTGAGCTCTAATCCTGGTGTTTTTCCAAAATATTTTTCTGGTCAGAAGCTGTCCAACTCTGGTTAATGAAAACCAGTGCTCGGTTTCTAAACTGGTGCAAAGTTGAGCCCTAGTTCGGGGCAGTTTTACATTGGCATAAAGATTATGTTACGTCTCAGAATAGTTCCTGTGACTTACAGGACCAGAGGTTAGTCTAGCATCATGCACAGGAGATGAATAAATAGCTTCCCAGGCAACTTGTTTTTTATTTTACCTTGCATCTCTAATCCTACCACTGCAAATGCATGAAAATGTGTTGTTTGCTTGTTTCAAGAACTATATTGCATAAATACAGGCATCTTTCACGTGATTTCTGGAAAAAACTCTTCAGCCTTGTATGACTTAATGATTGATGAAGCTTGGAAACCCTTGTCTGGGGGTTGTGTCTGAGGACTCGGCACGGGGTCTCAGGTGCTGGCCCCTTCCAGCACACGGCCTTGCTCTGGCAGCAGCAAGTGTCAGTGGCAGCGACGTGGTGTGGGGACGGAGGCTGCACACCCGCACTGGCGATGAGCGAGGGATGGGGACGGAGGAGGAGAAGTGTTGCTGCAGTGTTTCTGGCTTGTGCAACTCTTTAATCATGTTTGTTGTTTGTTTGTTTTTTGTTTTTTGTTTTTTTTTAATGTGTTCGTCCAGGGTGCTTGGCAGAGAAGTTGTCTGTTGAAACAAGAGAATTACAAAAGCACTTCAGGAAAGGGAAAACTGGCCTCTCATAAAATGTCCATAGGTGGTGATGTATAGCTTCTTTCTGGAGGAAGAAAATGCAGGTGGTATAGGTGATGCATAGATTCACATTACAGCTCTCATTCTCCCTTTCATCCTAAAATAAATAGCTCCTCCCGAGCTACAGTTTCAGAATGAGATCTGTTTTCTCTGAGTAGCTGCATGGTCCTGATTGCTGCTGTATCAAAGTGCTCCTCTAGTTCTAATAAATCCCCAGGAGATAGGAAGGCAATACAGTTGCAAAGCAGTTTTTCAAAGACTTCTAGATAACCCACATTAAAGGCACAAAAACATAGCTACAAATATCAATCATTTGATTCATAACTCTAAACATAGGCATTTGCAGCGTGGAAAGTGGCCTGATTTATCCAAGGTGGCCCGCCGTTGTTGTAGCTGAGTGAAGTTAAATAATGCAGTACTCTTTAAAATTGCATGAGTATATGATTTCATTTGTCTTATTCATTCATAATTCCTATTGCCTGGTAGTTTAGTGCCGTCAATGATTATCACATCTCTTCGATCTGTCTCTGGAGCCAGAACAGCAGGTTGTTGTGGCTCTCCCTGGCTTGCGCCATGCTCTAAGCCATGCTGTTGCAAAAGAAAACTAAACTTTCCCTCCGTTGAGTTTAGGAATGATTGTATGGCCTAGCCCTTTGTCTTGAGGTAAGCATAGCATGGCTAAGTGAGTGAGGAAGGGTTATCTTCAAATAA